>NC_139217.1:69868005-71068005 GCF_055691185.1 Crinia signifera
TACAGGACACATTGCAACAAGTTTTCCATCCTCTGCTCTCTCACTCTGCCTGCATTCTGCTAGTTTATGGACGCTGTTTTTAATTGCAAAAAAGCCCTCATAGGTTCCATTAACCCTCTTTGATATCGGAGAAGACTTGGGTCACTGAAGATGACAGGCAGATATTAATGTCCACCGATGACACCTGACACTTAACCTTCTCCTTCATCTCCTAGCACCAGACCACTAGTGGTCAATTTATGTCCTGTCAAGTCTAATAATGAGGAATAATCCATATTTATTTTTTGTGCAGTTGAAATAACGTATTATCTTTCATAAATCCTAGTGGGCCACCTATGGATCTTACCAAGTAAGGGATGTTAATTTTGATCTTTAGGTTTTATTTTGATTGGATGGTATGATGGTGCTGGAATCAAGTATGAGATTGGATAAGCATCTGTTGCAGATGTATGGACAAGTGGCCGCAGGGGAGGATAGTTAGAGGAGCGAGGCCTGGACACACAGTCAGGTCAGATCCACAGGCCATAGATAACAGATTTGTCCTGCATTTGGTATGGTTAGCATCATTTGCAAGCATCCTTGACAAAACTTTTTTTCTTTATGGCAACCAACTTCATTAGCCATTGTCAGTGCTTTAAAAGCCATATAAATGTATAGTTTATATTCTGCAGCGTCCTTAGTGATCCTACTCAATGAAGCATATGCATCAACACTAGGGGAGCGAGATGTTCTGAGCCGTGAAAACGGATAATGTGGAGAGTGATAAACCACCAATCAGCCCCTAACTGACACAGCCTGTGATGTGACAGTTAGGGGCTGATGGGTTGGCACTCTCAATTGTATCACTTTTTTCAAGCTTAGTACATCTGGCCTTAGGAGAGAGACAAAGTGCCAACCAATCAGCTCCTAACTGTAATTTTGCAATCACAGCCTGTGCCCAGGCAGTTAGGAGCTGATTAGTTGGTAGTTCAGGCTTTGATGCATATGCCCATATTTGTCTATATGTGCCCTATACAGTTAGGAAAGGCAATTGTTGCATGTATATTTTTAGACATTTGCTAAAACTCATTTGCACTTCACATGTATACATTGGTGGTAGTATTTATGTTAACAACATTGGTCCATAAAATAAAGTTCAGTGACATCACAGCATACCGCTGCTTTATACTTTCAAGTTTTTTTTTTTTTAAACTATGAAAATGTTTTCATTGGCCAATAACGTCTTAACAAGAATTAAAATATAACAGCAATAGTCTAACCGCTGACCCTTGATTGTGCCTTTACGGAATGTGGCAACGGGCCATATCCTGGAGAGACATTATGATGGGCATAGGTATGGTTTAAAGATTGCTTAATCTGGAAGGCTTCCAAACTTTTTAAGCGAAGCGTAGTGCAACCTTGCTGGCCGTAGAGTAAAAATAGCTGATCACATGGTTCCAAATGCCGATCGTATGTCAATTGTTAATGACGGTGGTGTTGCTGGAGGTTTTCATGTGATGTCATACGCTTTGTTTTATTGCAGTGCGCTGCTCTGGTTGGAGAAGACCAGCCTCTTTGCCCAGATCTTCCGGAGCTGGATCTTTCTGAACTTGATGTGAATGATTTGGATGCAGATAGCTTTCTGGGTGGATTAAAGTGGTACAGTGACCAATCAGAAAACATTTCCAGTCAATACAGCAACGAGTCATCCAACATATTTGAGGTATGGTATTTGTTTACAACCTTGTTCTTTAAAAAAAAAAATCACATTGGACCCTGAGGTCCAATTTCATGACCCTTTCATAATTTTTGTTTTCTTTAATTACATTTCTTTATTGAACCCATGATGTATTTTTGAAGTGTCTAGAATGAGATATACTGCAAGCGGTGCTAGATCTAACAGACATTTGCAGCATAACCTTTTATTTGGGTATTGGGTAATCATTTTGGAGGTAATCAATACTTCATTTGCAAACTATGCCTAAAGTTTCATTAGTGGTTGGGAAGTATTTGCGATGTGTCGCTGGAGTTGCGGAAGGAGAACTGTTTTAGACAAGTTGGGAAGTTATAAGGATGGAAACACTCCCTCTGGCTGCTGTTTTTTTTCTGGGTAGGCCTTGTAAGACTAAGGAGATTAAATGTAGGATTTAAAAATAAAAATATGCAAACCATTAGGATGAAAGGCAATCCACCGGCCAACATTTCAAATGAAGTCCTAGTGAAGTCAGTGAAGAACGTATGAGCGGAACTTGTCATCTACACACGGTGTAGTTGTATATTGGTGACTCAACCAATAATTAACCAATCCATTCATTAATAACTGTTGTTGTCACAAGTACCTTATGAGTTTAAATACTAAATATTGGGTTCCTCCGACAAAATGGCTTCCTCTTATGCCTATAAAGCAGTCCATAGACTGCATGAGAGTGCAGCCAACCAGCCATCAAGGAAAAGTGAATGAGCTACTGTAAGATAATTGGAGCGCCTGTATACACTGCCATCCATAAAGTGTCTGCCGTCTGTGTGTTTGTGTGCAGGGCAGCCGAGAGGAATGGCGGGCCCCGGTAAAATTTTGGGGGCATGGCCTAAGTGCGGGCACCTCCCGCACTTAAGCCATGCCCCCAAAATGTTTAGAGGCGGGTGAAAGAAAACTCTAAAAACTGTAATCTCAGCAGCAGCACACACCTACAGCATGTGCTGTGCTGACAGCAGGCTCGGCATGACCTCTCACACTGTCAGTGAGACGCTCATGCTGAGCCTGCCGTCAGCACAGCACATGCTGTACAAGTGTGTTCTGCTTTTGCTACCTGGGAGGGACGGAAGGGGAATGGAGGGGTCGGACGAGGGCCCCTGCAGAAAGCCTCGGCCCGGGTAATTAGTACCCACCCCCCCTCTCGGCTGCCCTGTTTGTGTGTGTGCGTCTCATGCACCTGTGATGTTGTTGGTTCCTAGGGACAAAATATTCTGAATATTGATTTGACAAAATGGCCTCCTCTTTGCGGATGACAGTTACTATGTAAAACATTGCTAGGAAATAACAGAGTGAACCAAGAGTGTGGTAGTCACCAAACACTGTATGCACAGTCCCATAGACCCATATAAGAAATTGCCTTTATTGATTCATGTCCCAAGTTCACAAGACGAGGGGAGGAATATCCTCTTCGGAGACAGTGACAAATAAGGAGTACTTTGATGTCTAAAGTGGAATGCCTCGGAAGACAGCTGCATCAATTGCTGCCCTTGAACTTCGCCAGTGCTTCCTTTTGTCAGTGTAACGTTACACTGGCATAAAAAAAAACTGAGAACACGAGGAAAGAGACCTAGCCACGTGCCTTATTATGTTACAGTTAGTTGATGGAAAAACTTTAATTGAACAAGAGATGGTGGCTTTTTTTTCTTTTCTCTTTTTTTTTCTGATTGTCCCTGAGTGCGCAGTATTACAGATCTCAGATATTCCCGAAATATCAGCATGACAGAGTTTGTGACGCTTTTCGGCATGGCGGTGGCCTAAGATGTACGTGACTTACAGGGAAGGCAAGATGGCCTAGTAAATTCCTGTTGAGCTGGCGACAAACTAAGTAGGACATATATTAAACCATGGGGAGAGATAATATGGAGAGAGTTAAAGTAATAAACAGTCAGCTTCTGACTGCAGTGTTACAGGCAGTGGGGGAGATGCACTAACATCCACTGCGCCTTATTTCCGGCATTTGCACTGACATATGCGATTAATTAACGCAAATAAAAGCACTTCTGAAAAGAGCTGTCCTTTGCGAAGCGGCTCTGGCACTGGACGCATGCGCAGAGTGACGGCGCAGACCGCAGGGCATGCCGGGAGGGATCCGTGTCGGATCGATCAAACACCGCAACGGAGAGAAGCCCATAGGCTTCTATAGAGTATCGGCAGCTTTTTCTGGCGTTACTCTATACTGCGAAAACCCGACAATTGGGTTTTAGTACATAGGGAAATGCGGTAAAAACCCTGATAACAGGGTTTTTACCACATTTTTTCCTTTAGTGCATATCCCCCTGTATTTGATAATTATCAGGAACTGATTGGTGTCTTACTTTCTCCACTTTACCTCTCACCAAGGTTTGATACATCTTCCCCTAAGTACAGTTCATGTGGCACAAACACAGAAATATACAGATTTTCTTTCAATCTGCCTACTTCCACCAAAGACCCAGTCCCACACATGTAGCCCCTATGCTCTGTTACACATAAACAATCTGGCTATTAAAATAGCTTTATGTTGGCATATTAGGTACAGCTAATACATATTAAAGGACTAGACAGAACACAAGAGCCAAATAATCACATACTCTACATTTTATACGGGTGTCAGATCTGGCGGTAACTCTTTATAGATCTCAGAGGCTCTACCTTATAAGGCCTAGTTAGCTCCTATGCAGCAAATTACTAATAAAAGCACAATTAATGTGTGTTTCAACTCTGGTATATCATTAAAAGGGTGCCAATAGCATTTCTTATTTTCAGTTTTAGGGGGGTGATGGGAGGGCATAGTTTCTAGTGCAATGGGTTAAGGTCGGAGGGTATTCCGAAAAGGGGTGGGCGTATGGGGTACAAGTTTCATGTTATAACTTGTATGTCTTTTCTTTTGTGTTTCTTGTAATCTTTGAGCCTGCTGTTTAAAGCCAAGGCAATTATTTCACTGGGCATAAACTGCGCATTCCGCTTTACATTGTCATTAGGCAAGATCACATACACAGACTACTATGCGACATGCAGTGACACAGACTGGCCCGTGTCTGCCTGCCTAGCCTATGTGACTCCTGATGTAGTTAGTGGCAGGCTGTTATTTCCACAGAGTAGGGGATTAAATACATTTTTGAGGGAGTGAGGGTTGTTGCCATGGCCGATTGCATGTCAGGAGTAATAATAATAATAATAAAAAAAGTAATAAAGTCACAAGGCTCAGATACACAGGTATGACAACAGGTGTATTGTCTCTGCAATTGCTAGGGAGCCTGCTACACAAAGGCTATCTTTGTTGCATACTTGGTGTAAGGAGCTGAGGAAGAACTGGCACCAACTTTTTCAGAACTTTGCATCACAACACATTTGACTTGAGCTTTTGTGCGAGTCTATATGTAATGCCAGATTGCCACAATCAGCTCTGTGTCAATGACGTGCCTTCCGAATTGATCGCATTTCCGCTCTGGGGATGAGCCTGGGAATCTTTGGGATACATTCACTTCCGTAATATTTTTTTTTATACGGAAAATTTCAAATGATAGTCTTTATTGGCATGGTATACTAAAACAATGGCACTGTACCGGACGGACACCGCGAACAGACGGACACCATTAAAAAAAAAAAGTTCACTTGTATTTTCTGCTCCCCCCCAACACAATAAATCAGACTACAGCACAACGCTCCAGCTGGCAGACTGTGGCAAGGTGTAGACTAAGCGGCTTTTTTTGCAGCCATCGGCTTCTCAGAGAACCTATATAGACTTCGTTAATGGCATTTTTTTTTCTATTGGGATAAAGCTTGAAAGCTTGCAAAGTGTACGTGTAAGACCCATATGGCAATTCCCGTTTGCAACTCTCGGAAAGTCATAGTAGAACTTCCCAAATCATTTTCTGCTGCTCCTTTCAAAACTAATTATGTTCTGTGTATTGATAAGTTATCCACCATCATTATAATATTATATAACTAGCTAGGTTGAAGTAATGACTGCCCGACTTCACCATATTGGAGCTTAGTAAGTTAGTATTGCTGATTCACTAAGAGCCAGATGTATCAAACTTCAAAAAGTGATAAAATGGAGAGTGATAAACAACCAGCCAATCAGCTCCTACCTGATGTTTTTCAAACCTAGCTTGTAACATGACAGGTAGGATCTGATTGGCTGGCTGTTTATCACTATCCATTTAATCACTTGATAAATCTGGACTTTAATGACTTAATCGTTCTCTTTTACTAAGCACAATTGGGTTCTGTTGCTACAGAAATCGGTACTGTGCCTTTTAGAAGTAATATTAATTAATAAGGTCTTATGCTATTAGCATAATACAATTAATCCTAATGAAATTATTTTCTTAGTGATGTATTCGGAGCTTAAGGCTTTTAAACATAACGTACTCATTATCATACATCGGAAAAGGGCACGTTTAGTTGATGCCATTTAAATACTTTTTTTGCTGGCGCGGAAAGGGTTAAAAAAATAAAATAACAATGTCCCTTGGCCGGGAAGGATTTGGCCTTCCCCAAAATAAAAGTGCCTGTAGCATTGTTATTTTGTCAACCAGCAGGTGTCACCCGCTAATCAGTCTCTCCACAGGGTGCTGAGTCAACATTACTCACAAGTATTCTCACTTAGGAATGCAATCTAAATCCAACGCTTTACATCCATTGCTCAGCTATTGAGAGACGCTGAGCCTTTCACAGTAGCTGGGTCTCAGGCATAGGACATTTACATAACTGAACGATAATTCCGAGCTCATGAAATTTCTAACGTATATAGGAGGAGGGAGGGGTTACTCAAATTGTTTTACCGATGATTGAAATGGCCAAATATGATTGCAGCTGCTTCTTCTCGGGTGCTCGGAGAGACGGGAGGGAATGAATCAGCTGGGGAAAAAAAGCAACGAGTTTGTCATTCTTGGCAAAGGATAGATCTGCAAAAATGAATGGATTTCCACAAACGTCACATAGTTTAGTGCTGTGGCATTGACATGATTTCTACGACTTTATCAGTTTGTAGAGAGGCAGATTACAAGCATTCAGTAGACCTGCCAGCTTCCTTACTACTGCAAGTTATTCATTGTAAGACCGATTAATGAATGACCAGATCTTGCGTAAAATGACTTGGCCTCACTTTTAAACAAGTACCAATGTTGTCTCTGCTGGTCTTGTGACTGGTGTTAATGGGTTTTCAGTCATTCTGAACCTATGTAGAATTTTCTCAGCTGGAATTTTTCCCCCTAGTTTTTATTTCACTGCCATTGCCTCGGGATCGGAGTTCAAGGAGACATCATGTAAGGCAGATTGTGGCTAAATGTATCATTTGATGGGTCCCTATAGATTCAATGCAGTTCTTTATAATAAACTGCATATTCCTAATCAGCAAGCTATAGTGCTGAGCAGTGGCGGCTGGTACCTTTGTGCAGGAGGGATGCCGCTGGTTATGATGCCGACATCCCCCCTGTCCCCGCCGCTCCTCCTGGCCCCTTTGTGTTTCCGGCGCCTGTACTATGATGACAGCCGCCGGGACTGGTGCATGCGGGGTACCGACCAATGTACTGCGCATGCGGCCAGCTTCTATGGGCTGTTTCAGCAACATAGAAGGGAAATCACGGTCCCAGTGCCTGTACAGGGCAGCCCATAGAGAGGCATCCCGGAGGGGGGAATACCTCCCAATGGGACTGCCTTGGTGACTGGCAGGTCGGACTTCCAATAGAAAGTCACAGTCAGTCATAGTGAAGCCAGTGCAGCCTTACAGCCTGCATCTGGCTTCACTACAGTGACGGATTTTACCTGGGGGATGGGGGGGGGGGGGGGGGGGGGAACGACTGCAACCCTGCAGCTAATAGGTAAAAACCACCACTGGTGCTGAGTGATTATTGGTACTTGTGTTATTGGTAATAATGTTGCAATCCCCTCCATAATGATATATTTTGTTTTAAATGAACATTAAACAATATAGTTATTGATGTCGTTTATGAAAGTCTACATAGGGCTACATTTCGTGTGTACGCAGTTGCACACTCATATTCCATTTTTGTAAACTGCTCATGGAAAAATGTTTTTTTTTTTGCAGCTATCCTGGGGCCAACTAAATGTACATGGTGGGCGCACAGTGTATTAATTCTCTCTGATACCACTCAAGGGCCACTTTCCTTTTACTTCTAAAGGGGCCTACACACCGGAGACTTGCTGAGTGTTCTGAGCAATGCTAGATCGCTTGGAACGATCAGCAAGATCACTCTCAGCACACAGCAAATTATCTGCCCGTTGGTTTTACTGGATTTATCCAGCATGCTGGATATTAATTGCCGGGCGATGGCGACACACGAAGCGACTTCAGGGCATTTTTCGAAGTGATCTAGTTAGATCGCTTCGAAAGTGCCCCGAAGACTCCCCGTGTGTAGGCCCCATAAATTACTGCTCAATTTAATTCTCATGTAGGCCTATATCTTAAGGCATACTGTATCAGTGCTGTTTCTCTAATGACATTGAAAAAAACTGAGGGGCAGATTTATTAAGCTCGGTGAAGTGATAAAGTGTCTGGTTTTTATCACCGGCCAATCAGCTCCTACCGGTGAAGTTACAGGCTTGGTTTGAAAAATGACATGTAGGATTTGATTGGCCCATAATAAAAAGCAGACACTTTATCACTTCACTGAGCTTAATAAATCTACCCCTGAGTAGCAATGTTCTCTTCCGTAAGAGTGTCTAGCCAGTACTAAAGGTACTGTGCTGAAAGTACTAGGCCGAAGCCTGATCCCCAACTTGCAGAGGAATAGTCTAATTTAGGCAATCTCAGCACACTAAATGAACTCTTGTTTTTTTTTGCATGGTGCATTTTTATATAGAGAATGGCTGTGCTCTGTCCACGAGAGGATGCCCTGCTGCAGAAGAGCCTCGTGTAATATGAAGCTCTCTACAAAGCCGTCATGAGCAAATGATATACGCACATTGTACACTTTTCAAATCACCCTTGAAGTGTTGTATGATGGATCCCAGTAGACTACTGTTGGTACAACCCATACATACCTGCTCACCATGAATCTCCAGATGCCTCCAGAATTACAGAAGCTTTCTTGAACCTCATGACAGCAGACCAACCTCATGGACCAGACCATTCTACTTTAAAGCAGGGGGGAAGGGATGACGTAATTCACTTGGCATTACCCCATGCATCTCCCACATTTGCCTTACCCATAGCAATACAAAAGCAAGGCATGCTGAGATGTGTAGTTCATCAACAGCTAGAGAGACACTTATTGCTTACCCTTGCTCTAACTGCTTTCTGCAGTGGTAGAAAGTTGGTGTTTCTGTAGAAGCCTTTAAACATACACTAGTGGGAGCTGTCATTGTGGTAATGGGTGTGGTATAGGGGTCCGACAGTCATTATCCCAACGTCGGGATCCCGACTGCCCAAACCCAGACAGCATGGTGAGCGCAACTAAGCCCCTTGCGGGCTCGCTGCACTTGCCACGCTGCGGGCACGGTGGCTCGCTACACGAGCCACCTATTCTATTCTCCCTCTATGGGGGTCGTGGACCCCCACCAGGGAAAATAGCAGATTGGATTGGATCCCGACTGTCGGACCCCGTCCGTCACCCCGTCCAGCACCCGTGGGAATAGCCCAGTTAAAGGCCCATACTCACTACGCAACGGGGTCACGGCCAACATAGATAACCATAGTTAAACCATATAGGCCGCAGGTATACACGGAATGATATCGAACGCTGATATAATTCAGTGACATCACTGGGGCCATGCAGATCATTTGGATATATATCCAAATGTACCTGCATGTTTTGAGGACATCAATCATCGCACATGTGCAACACGTGCATAGTTTGAGGATAATCGCTCGTTGGCCATTGCATGCAAATAAAAATTAGGCTCAAAGCATGTGCACATAGTTTTGGACATCGTTTACATTATGTAAATTCTTATTTATAAAAAAAAAGAAATAATTGTAGTGTGTGTGTGTGTGCGTGCCCTTATGATAGGAAATATAGATTGTAAGCTTAACTGAAGCAGGGACCATGCATGTGTGTATACGTGCGCAGATCCTTATCCCGGATTGGGCAGGGAGCAATAGTCTAGGGACAGACAGTAATGGCATTTCGGTGAGCAGCACTGAGCTATGAATCTATGGTGAGAACAACATTTCATGCACTCAGACTGACTATCTGTGTGGTTGGTATAAGAGCCGGATGTATCAATCATCATATTTTGGCTACAATATATCCCGTTTCTGATCACATGCACAGCGCTATTTAGTAATTACAGTGAGAGTACTTCTGAGTTTATGATCCAGGAGTCCTTCTGCACATGTGTGGCCATTGGGGGACACTGGAAAGGATCCTAGTGGATCTCCCCCCCAGTGTCTGGGAGGGATACCTCATTGGGAATTATGCGGAAAGAATCCTATAGAATTATCAGGTACAAACATGAGAAAGTTTGACTTTCCTGGAGTTTGAAACATAAGAGGAAAGCGATCAAGCCTACCAACGCATTTTACCGTTGATACATCCTGCTGCATGTGTGAAATAGTTTGGCCATAACAATGTTTTCTTTGGTTTGTTTCTTCAGGCTGTTACAAATTATTTTTTATTATGCAGTGTAGCACAGTGTAATATGAATACCATGGCAACCACAGTTACAGTGCACAGTGCATTGCTTTGCAGCAACCACTGACCTCAGTCTACTCTCTAGTAACTCATTAGCCCACTTTACATTCTAACAGCCGTGAGCCCATGTATGTAGAGTATGACTAGTAGTCATATTGGTCTCCCCTCCAAAGAGATTTTGAAAAAAGAGATAATAATTTCTAGATGGACAATCAGGAGAATCAGACGCACGTTTAAAAGCTACTTAACTGTTTATATTTTTTTATACATGAAGATACCTTGTTTTCTTTTTGTCGCTTTAACTTCAACTCAATATTTAATTGCGGTTCAGACGTATCACTCATATTGAGGGGATACACAAGGTGTGCTGTTTATATGGGTGCCGGATGACTCGCAGACAGTCGGGAGCCAGTATACCCCAGTATACTCCAGTATACTCCAGCATAAACCCCTACTGACCAACTGCCCAACATTTGTAAAATGGACCAACAGGGGCTATTCTCCCTCGTGGGGGTCATGGACCCCCATAGAGGGAGAATAGAACCTGTGGCGAACAAAGCCAGCCACTGAGCCCACAAAGGCTTTTGTATTAAGTGATATAAAGAACGTTCTCGGCGTCAAGGAACCTGCGAAACCAAGTGATATTTACATACTGAAAGTCCAACCCTGAAGTTGCACTTTAAAAGTCAACCCCTAAATCACCTTAAGTCCGCTTGTTTAAGATTGTAGATCGCTTGGTGCTCTTACGTTAGTGCTAGACATATCCTGTCAATTGTTGAGTTGTTAAAAGAGGTTATCTTGCTGGTCACTTAATAACGGTGTGTTTAATGTGTAAGATAATATTATAAAACACTAAAGCTTATCTGTGCTTTACAAAACTGACATTATATGCACAATGTAATATCATATCTGCAGCTGCGGTGAATAAACAAGACAGGGCATGATTGGCTGCTCAGAGTACATTTACTCCCAGACAGGCTTCATGCCATGCTCCTACTTGTTACTATGCTACATTATGGGGCTTATTCTGGTTTATTTGCAAGGCTGCAAATTTGCAGCCTTGCGAGACCACAAGACGCTGCCCACCAAATTCTGGTACACCCCCCCCCCCCCCCCCTTCCACGCTGCGTACATTTGCAGGGGCTGCAAAAGGATGTTTAACATAAATATCCATCTGCAGGCTGTGGGGGAACGCCCATATCCATCGATGGTCGCCGACCATCGAATGATGTGGAAGGCCCACGAACATCTAAATTTCTCTCAGGTAACCTTAGATATGAGTGGCCCTTCGGCAGGAAGTGGCGGGCAGCTGACATCCCGTGATTGTCAGACTTCACATAAATACTTCAACATGGCTGCAGATACAATGTGATTTCAGTGGTCCGGATGTTCCTCTAACCTCATCCTCCTATGAATTGGGAATAAGGTTCAGAGATCTTCAGTACTGACTTTCTAAAACATTACATTGGCTCCTAGTCAATAGATAAATTGTACTCACTGATAGTTCTGATTCCTAATTAATTCATAGGCTGCAGTCACTTGCTTCAATGGTGTGCCTGTTACCTCAGCTATCTTTCTGACTTGTGCCTCGTGCCTCAGTGATGTTTCTGACTACTACTGAATAGAAACGTTGCACGTGCAAGCCTCAGTGTTATGCCTTGTGCCTCAGTGATGCCTTTGACTCTGAATGTATCTATTTTGTAATGCCTCAGTCTTATACTTCAGTTATCTCTCTGATACCTATGGATTCAAAGGCTTTGCCTCTATGTTGTGCCTCACGCCTCAGGGTTGTCTCTGATTAGTAGTGATTATATAGGCCGCATTCTCTTGCCTCATTGTTGTGCCTCATGCTTCAGTGACATCTCTACTTCCTAGTAAATTTATCAGGTGGCATATTCCTGTGTAGAATGTATAGTCGATGGATAAGCAATAAATGTTGAATTAGTTATACTTATATGACTTTGAGGAAGTTTTGCAGTCTTAGAAGTTAGTTTAGGGACGGCCTGTATTTAGACTTCATCCCACATCATATAAACCAGAATACGGTATCACACAATTAGCTATTTGAAATTCAGATAGTATGAAATGTCTTGTAACGTTACTGAGGACATTGTGCTATGCAGGCCTGCAACAAGGACCCCACCAAGGTATATTGTGAGCATAGACCGTGATCTACTGCAGTCACTAGTATGACTATCAGCAAGTTGTTGTGGGACTTCTAGCAGTAGAGAATACAGTTTGCCCATGTGATCATGGTCCTTATGTTGGGCTAGTAGTGTGTGCGTGAGTGGTGGAATGTTTTATTAGTAATCTTCAGTTAAACACACAAAAATGACAACAAAAAAGTTTGAAAATCCATTATTTGCCATAAGATGATCAGTAACGTAAGAATTTGCGCAAGCCAAGGTCAAATTGCATTTGGAATTGATGGCATAGGCACATTTATCTTGTATATTGTTCTAAGTGAAAATAAATTATCACTGCAAATACATGGAAACAAGAAATTTAGTCAGCATGCTGGCAATCGGAATACAGATGCCGGCAATCTGAAAAAGGGAATCCTGACAGGGATCAGGTAAGTATACTTACCCTCCTCCTCTTAACCCTAACCGTTCCTTCCAGCAGCCAAACCGTACCCCCCCCCCTGCCTGCAGCCTAGACCTACCCCCCCCCCCTTCTAGGGGCCTTAACCTACCCCCCCCCCCCCCCCATCCCCCCCCACACACACACACCCCTGCACCTCCCTGCAGCCTAACTCCAACCTTCCCCACCCCGCAGCCTAACCCAGGCTGTTTTTCTCCGGTATCCGTATCCTGATCCATTCGATGTTCTGGCATCGGTCTTCATAATGCCGGTGTCGGAATACTGAACCTTGGTATCCCGACCACCAGGATGCTGACTGCATTCCGTGTCCCCACCATGCTGTCTGTCACTCCTATGCAGCGGTTGTCTTGTTACAACACTGATCAGACAGAGCGCAGGTGAGAGTTTTGCTGACTTGCAGTGTGTGATCTGATGAGTTCCACGCTGGGGAAGTGCCAGTGATGCAACTTAACAGACTGTCAACTTTGTGACTGGTACCATATCCTATTGGGACACCTGTAATTGTAATTAACAGAACTTCGTTAAGTCAGACTAACACAAAACAATGTCTTTCATCTATCTATGGATCCTGCACATCATAGCGTCTTATAGATATTTCCTTTTGAAGCATAATTATGTGTTGTTTATTTATGCATTCTTACAGATATGTTGGATATAAAACGTGCGCTCGTGATGAATTACAAATGTTTCTTTTATAATAAGTTACTAAGCTTAGGGATAAATTTACTAAGGTGGGAGTGAAGACGGGATGTTGTCCATACCTACCAACTCGATTCTACTTCTTATTTACTTAGCACCTTTTAGAAGAAAATTGATAGACTCTGATTGGTTGCTATGGGAATATCCCATCTTCAGTAGAACTCCCATCTTAGTAAGTTACCCCTGAGATATATATTCAATTGATGTCGAAACTGCCGTCTTGCCGAAAAGATGACTGTTTTCAGTTGAATAGACCGTAAGGGGTCCCGATCTATTCAATCCTAGCTGTTTTCTTTGGCAAGTTGAAATGTTCCGCTTGCCGCTTGCTTTTGCCGGAAACACAGCCAAAACCGAAAGGATGTGGCCATGTTTCCAGCAATCTCAATCTGAAAAAATGCTGAATTGAGACAGGAAGGATGGCGCCAGGTGAGCAGCAGCAGCTTACATGGCACCATCTCCTGTCTGCCGCCACGCGCACCCTCCCGCCACCGCCCCCTCCCGTTGCTGCCTGTACCTAGCCAGCCGCACTCACCTCTCTACTTCTTATTTACTTAGCACCTTTTAGAAGAAAATTTGTAGACTCTGATTGCCACCGGGCCATGTGAGAGCAGCTCATCTGGCCCTGTCCAGCCTCCTGCTGCCTCCCACCGCCTCACGTCGCTGCGCTCACCGGTCTCCGTACCGGCCGGGTGAGCATCAATCAGCAGCCAAATCCGACATCCGGATTTGCCAGCTGATTGAATAATAGATGCCGGATCCATTCCGGCAAAAGTACATCGGAATGGATCCGGCATCGATTGAATATACCCCTTAGACTTGTTAACATGTACTTTTTGCACTCGCCCATTTCCTCCATTTATTGCCTTGCGGTAATGTCTCTTTAAGGGAATATGCATGGTAAAGCATCAGTTCTCAGAATCTAACTAGCGACATCAGATAAATGCACTCAGTGCGGCCCTGCACAGGGGGGCTGAAAAGCCTCCTTGTGCTTCTGTCCTTTCCCTGTGTCCTGGCTCTGCAATCTTTAAATGTCTCCTTCTCTTGCTAATTGTCTTAAACCAATAACTTTTGACATTGACTGCAACCTTTCCGTATGTCCTTGATCGAAGTGAGCGCTGAAAAATTAGGAGGACAAAAAATGTACATATTAGTATGAGAAAGAAAAAGAAAATTACTTTGACAGCTCATATTGCATGATGGCTTGCGTGGCTCGGTGCCACACACAGTCACATGATCCCGGCACTGCAAATGACATTTCATTTCAGCCCCGTCATACAGGCATTCCATGATGCTTGCCAACACTTTACATGTTACGGATAAGGTTTAATGCACTCTCGGCTCATTACGTAAGAGCCAGCACGGGATTGCAATTGTAAATTTATCTCTCTTTTAAAACTTTTTTTTTTTTCCGTCTCTTGCCCGATCTGGAAAATCAACTGGCCAAATGCGTTAACTGAGAATCATATGCCAGGGCCCCCTCAGTACATGATGTACTTTGCACTGTCACACCTCTAAGTACAAGCCAGAGTCAGCTGCCACACAGACAGAGATAACTGGTAGGAGTATTTAAAAATGCAATAGCCGACTTTCATATAGGTCACTGTAAATCCATTCTGGTCACAGACGCGGTGCACATCTGTTTTTAGAGAGGCGCTCATTTCTTAAGGTGGCATTTGGACTTCACAGGCGTCTCAGGCAGGCAGGCTGTAAATTACCACCGCCGAAGCTATTTTGCCTAACTATATGCAGTTTTATAGTCCTAATGGTAAGCCGTCATAATGCTGTCAGTGAATATAGAACACAGATCAGCTCAACGAGCATGAAATTGTGTGTTGTCAACGTGCCACAAGTACTGAGATACATTCTGGCTTGTAGTAAATTGTAATGGTTAAAGTAGAGTTTTGTCTAAAAAAAAAAAAAAAATGTAACAAGCGGAAATCATAGCTGGGCAGCGACCACTTGATCACTTTCATTTGTCATCAGAACATGTTCTCGTTTGTCATCAGATTTAGCCCAGATATTCTAGGACTTGGTGGTAAATGTTTGGCGTGTTTTTGTTTGTTTTTGATAGTCTAGTGAACTGCTTGCCGGAGACTCCTGAATTTCAGGGGAGTTTTCTGCTCTCTTGGAGAGTAACCTAGCTTCACTAATCTTCCGCATTAAAGTGGGCAGTCCAGGGGCATGGTGAGAAGAATTGCACAATGCCACAAAACTCAACATTGAGCATGTCTGGACCAATCGTGGCTCCAAAGTTGTGGCTGCAGCACAGTTCAAGATTCAAATATGAGAGGAAAAGCAACTGCTGGTGAGTCAGTTTGGAATGGCAGTTGGAGTTTCTTCACTATTTGAATTTTGAACCGTGCTGCAGCTTCCATTGGCTGGCACTGTGATGATTCAGATTACCAAAGACATCAACAGGGTGGTGAGCGGAGGGGGGGGGGGGTTTACACCCTGCGGTGTCACTCTACGCAGAGTGACACCGCAAGGTATAAAACCCCCCTCTGCTCATCATCACAAAAGGTATTGGTAGTTTACCTCACACTTTTGCAGCTTAAAGACCCATTAACTGTCCACAGCGCAATCTTACCGCTAACCTACCCCCATCAACAGGGTGGTATTCGGGTGTTTTCTCCTCTCCACATGCCCACCAGACGCTATTCAGCTGTTTCTGCACAATTTTTTGTGCATTTTTGCGCACCACCTCAGCAGGGTACAAGAAAAAATGAATGGGCATCCGCTGAATCGTGTCCTACCTGCAGTGGAAAAATGTGCCATTGTATTCCCCCCGAAGAGTTCTCCTTACTTAAGTGCATGCATGGTCCAAGAGTGAAGCCTACAGTGCTGTGGGGCAGATGTATTAAGCCTGGTAAAGTTATAAAGCGGGGATAAAGTGGAAGGTAATAATGCACCAGCCAATCATCTGTGTTTGCAAAAATGACAAGTAGGAGTTGATTGGCTGCTGCGTTATCACCTTCAACTTTATCATCACTTTACCAGGCTTAATACATCTGTCCATTTGTCCCTGTTAAGCGCAGTGCTTAATAGGGGCACAAGGAACCTGTGCAAAATGTCTACTCAACTATATTTAAAGGACAAAAAGAGAACCAGTTGATCAGCCTCGCAGTGTCGCTTTAAGAATAAACTATCAATAAGTAGAAGGGGGAGATTAGACGATTAGACGGTCAGCTGCTATTTGTCTGTCATCAACATCCTATGTTTCTATTAGCTTCCGCAGAGAGGAGCTTGCCTCCTGTAGTGGTGCAAGTCATTAAAATCTCATGAGCTTTGGAGCCACTCAGGTCTGCCAGCACCTGTCATCAAAACACACCGGCCCTGTACTTCTTAATTAAAGTTACAGATGTGTATCTACTTAGCTGTACTTTCCTGGGAGGATCTATGCACAGCCAAATTTTGTATTCTCACTCAGCCTGATGGGCTGCTGTCACGGACCCTTCTCACGTAGGCCGGGAGCATACATGTATCCATGTTATTGTTTCTTGATCTGTAATAGACAACTTCTTAAAATATGGGGTTCTGATATCGTAACCTTAGCCATCGTTAGGAAAACGTTTGTTTGTGAACTGCATGGATGGTGTAGTACAGGCATGTCCAAACTATGTCCCTCCAGCTGTTGTGAAACTACAAGTCCCATCATTCCTTGCCACAGTTTTGCTATTAGGGAATGCTAAAACAATGGTAAGGCATGCTGGGATGTGTAGTTTCACAACAGCTGGAGGGCCGCAGTTTGGACATGCCTGGTGTAGTGGTTAGAATTGCTTCCTCATGACTACTAGACTTCACAATGAATCCTAATATATGTAATAATGTACAGGAGGGATTGAGTTATTCTATATAATTTAAGCGTATATTTACTAAAGTGTTGGTTTATAGAAGTGGAGATGCTGGTCGTAACAACCAATCAGGCTCCTGAGCCTGGATAACTGGTAATGTTTTGAAGCAATGGATGCCGTGTTCCCCTATGTGTGATGCTATATGACATATAGGGTCATACGGCATGTGTTTTTTATACATGTATAACACATGTATCCCTTAGCATGGTAAACCTTAGGACTGCACAACATGGAAACTTGTCTGCCCAATAAATAATGACATCTGTTTTGATTAACATCGGATCTCCTGCAGCCGCTGGGTGGCTGAGCCGTGTAAGAAGTTCACAGGCTATGGGCTTTCAGTCACAGACACAGCCGCGATGTCTAAAAGCAGTTGCAAAACACAAGACTATTTTAGGACAGCACTTTGAAATTGATAAGTGTGCTGCATATGGCTTGTCTAAGGAATTTCTGGGAAGTCCAGAGCAGGCAAATGTGCCTTCATCTTTAAATGATGAGGACTGTGTTGGATATAGCAGGCAGCGAGTGAATTATGAGTCTCGATTTTGAAGTGGCCAAAAATGGCCAAATATAAGGATCTGAGCCACATTGACAATGGCAAATATGTGATGGCTGGACGACTGAGAGCATCTTTATAATGGCAGTTCCTGCTGGGTGATTCAAATATGCAGTATTTACTACCTACCAAAAGTGGACCAAGAAAGGACTTCAGATGGAGAGCTACAGAAGAGCTACTGGCTGGCTATGATAGAAAGTGAGAACACACAGTGCATTGCAACTGGCTGCGTATAGGGCTGCAAAGCCTAAGTAACCCCTGTTCACCACCAAAAGCACCTCAAATAGGCACATGATTGTCAGATGAAGGTGGCCTGGTCTGTTGAATCTTGTTTTGTTTTACATCATGTGGTCGGCCGAGTGCGTGTTTACCTGTGGAGAGGTTGGAACCAGGTGCATTATGGGATGGAGGCAAGTTAGCAGGGACAGTGTGGTCCTCTGGGCAGTGTTCCTCTGGGAACTTTCTTTGACACGTAACACCTACCAAAACATTGTAATAGACTGAGGCCCTCATTCTTCTCACAAGCGATCCCCGATGCAGTTTCCTGATTATCTGGAAACTGCGTATGAGCAAGACCCATTCTGGGCATATGCAGAATGGGACTTGTGACATCATTGCAATATTGCGAATGGCTCTGCCCGATTGACAGGCAGTTCTGCATTTTAAGGGTCTGACAAAGCCAAGGACTATGTCATGAGATCTAGTTTCCTTGGCCTTGGAAGCCACCCTGTGCTGGCCAGCCTGAATATGCTGAGTACTCTCAGCTGCTGTCGCATATGACCATCGCAACCAGCCCAGGCTGAGACAGATAACTTCTTGGTGCCAGATACCAAAGGACACCTTTAGAAGTCTTGCTGAGCCCATGCCTCGATGGGTCAGAGCTGTTTTGGTGACACAAGGGGGATCTACCCCATATTAGGCCAGTGCTTTTCATATTATCATTAGTTAGTAAAAGCAAATAGGAGTATTTGTAATATCAACAATTTAGCTGCTAGATTTAAAGTAGTGTTTTTTTTTTATTAAGGCAAAACAAACCTGATTAAGTTTGTCACAAGTTTGTTCGTCAGTAGGTGCTAACTTACCTACTTATAAAGACCACCCTACAGTGGAACCCTGAGGGGAGGTCCAGGGGGGCAAGAGTGAGGGCATGGCTAACTGCATCCACTTGGCCCACATCACTAAGGCACTACATGCTTTGAGATCGGAATAACCGCTAGTAAGCGCTTTAAATTATAATGTATGTAATACAATAACTGGTCTTGCGCACAACTTTTACAGAACATGTTATCACGCTACTGTTGTCATGGCAACCGTAACTACTAGTAACATTGAATCATCCGCATTCTAGAATAATGTAGCAAATTGTGTCCCTGTTCCTATCATTTGTCTGGATGCGTTCTATTGCCAACTGAAACAAACTATATCTTAGTGTCCATACAATTAGTGCCAGCATGAGATCAGTCCCAGATCATTTATAGAGTAATATGTATGGGGGAATCCTGACAGTTGGCCTTTCCTTGGTACAGTATGTCAGCAGTTGTGGAATGAGGAGCCGTGTTGTAGGATCTCTGAAGGTGAAGTAAAGGGGAAATGATTATTGTAATATTACCCTGCTTCTCACTGGTTTATGTTACATAGATAGCTGTAAGTACAGGTCTCACGATTTTCTCCTTCCTTATAACGGACCACTCAGTAGTATTGTGACGCTTCAAAGTCAAAGGGCGGGATGTATTAATATACATCGCTGCCCTTCTCTTGACAGCCGCCACGATGCTGCTGCATATGTACTAACATCGGGTTGCGGTGACGGAGACACCCAAGATACCTGTGATGTGGTCTGCGGGGGTCTCCGTCACATCCCGGCGGCTGCCAGTGTCCCCCTGCGTCTCCTCCTCCCCCTGCAGCCGGATGTCCTGCTGGCTGTGACACCTGCTGGGGGAGTAGGAGATCAAAGGAGGATGGGAGGGGGGGGGGGCGCACGGACGGCGGGCGGCCATAGAAGCCCATAGGCTTCTATAGGCAATACCCTGCCTGGGTGGACGGGTATTGGTACATAGGAAAATGCGGTAAAACCCCAGTTTTACCGCATGTTCCCTTTAGTACATCCCGCCCATAGAGATAAATGTCCAGCCAATCAGCTCCTTACTGACTATTTTCAAACACAGCCTGTAACATGGCAGTTAGCAGGTGATTGGCTGGACGTTTATCTCTCCTTATCACCCTTGCATTTATCTCTTGTTAAAGCTTAATACATCTGCCCCATAATCATTTCAGCGATTTCTGTTATTTACCTGATTTAAGTTCTTAAACCTATTTCACACCCCTTACTGTGTGGCTACGGTCTGTATTACACCTGACCTTTTACTTCCAATACTTATTCCATTTCATTTATAGCCACACAAAAAAAAAAGTTTTCTGCTGAAATAAAATGGGATGAATCAGCCCCACAGCTACACAAAGTCTGCCAGAAAGGTGGACAAAATAATGAGAACGTAGCAACGTGAATCAGAGCTATAAAAAGCTCAGCAATTACCAAAAAAGGAAGCATATGGCAGTTATCTGTATCGACTAGGTTGAACAAGTTTTGTAGTATTTAAGATAATTCTCTAGTGCCTGCTATTTAAAGTCTGTGGGTAAGCTGCAGTAAGAACCTTTTAACAATGCATCTCTTTAACCGTGCCACACACCCTAAGCCAATAATCCGTCTGACTTCTATATTACAAGACACAGAGCCACTAATGATTGTTAATATAGACAGAAGGGGTTATTCTCTAACAAGTTGTAAATGTGCAATAATAACTAGGGCTCACGTGTTACGCAGTTCTCTCAGGAATATCTATATTCATGTGCAATACCTGATTTCACATCATTTAAACCTTTGATCAGCCATTTCTCAATTAAGAGAACTCTATATTAGCATTTTTTTTATAACTCGCATTATAGGTTTCTGGAAGCCTATTGTTCATTGGTTGTTGTGTTCAGGTTAGTTGCAAATGTGCGCTGCATGCAGAATTCGGGGAATAATTGCATTTGAAAAGACAGTCATCTACCCAACGTCGGGATCTCGACTGTTAAAACACCGACAGATGGGTTCCCGACAGCCACCGGCTATTCTCCCTCGTGGGGGTCCACGACCCCCATAGGGGGAGAAAAGAATAGGTGGCGTGTGTAGCGAGTCACCGTGCCCACAGCATGGCGAGCGCAGCGAACCCGCAAGGGGCTTTAATGCGCTCGCCATGCTGTCTGAGTCCGGCCAATCGGGATCCCGACATCGGCCTTATGACTGTCGGAATCCCGACTGTCGGAACCCTATGCCACACAACTCTGGGGTAGATGTATGAAGCAATGATAAGGGAAGTGAGCCACACGAGAAGTGCCCCATGGCAACCAATCAGCTGCTCTGTATAATGTTATGCAAATTATAGATGTTTCTTCAGTGCTGATTGGTTGCCATGAGCCACTTCTCCTCTGGCTCACTTCTCCTCCGGTTCTAGATCTATAAGATGGATTGGGGTATTTTACAATGTCAGAGCTCAGAATGATTACCTCTCCTATCAGAATATCAAGTGTATTATACTATGGATGTGGTGTAATGTATCTATTACTATAAAGAATGACTGACTCACATGGTTTTGTAATACCCATAGCGCTCTAATAATGTCATGATCGAAATATATGAGACAGTCTCCAGAATACAGTAAACATTATTTATGCATTTTCAGGCATGTTAAAATATTTAATTCATAGAAGCCAGACTATTGGCCATTATCTCGACCATTAAGGCTGGGGTACAGACGCAGCAGTACTTTTTGAAGCAAATAGCAGGTTCATCAGTGAGTATAGTTTATATCAGAGACATTTATTGATTGACAAGAATAAGCTCTGCTGTACAGTTTCTCTAGCATGGCACACAAAGTGTACCCATCTGTGGCTACAGCTTTTAGTGATTAGCTACAGTCTAAATACTTTTCTGCGCAACCTCTGAGATTATCAGGGTCAGACCGGGCTGGAATAACTAGGGTGTTAGTAGGACACGAACCAGACTATAGTAATTGAACATTATGCTGCCAGTGACAGCCATGGCACTTCTATAAGCTGAGGCTACATTGCCCACTTATTTCACTGAGGCTTCCATGGGCAATGGTGTTTTCTAGTCACACTGGGCCAGATGTATCAAGATTCAAAAATTGATGACGTTGAGAGTGATAAACAACCAGCCAATCAGTTCCTACCTGTTATTTTTTAAACCCAGCCTGTGACATGACAGGTAGGAGCTGATTGGCTGGCTGTTTATCATACTCCCCTTTATCACTTTTTGAATCTTGATACATCTAGCCCTGCAGTTGTTACTAACTGTCCTGTAGAAAAGCAAAGGATCAAGGTTCCACGAGTAAAAACGCAAAGTATGTACAATGTCACATGTCAGGTTTGGGAGGTTTAGTTAACTTAATAACACTACAAACCGGTTGTAGGCAAGTGTTATTATCTACAATAAATTCCTCCATGGAAGCGTGTGCCTATAGGCCACTATGTGACATAAACAATAATTGGGTTCTATAAACAGCTTCCACTATGTCTAACACTCCATAAAGTGCTATTGCAAAATGTCACAGTGATTGTATATTAAATTATATGTTGTAGTGCATCATCTAAGTATGTCTGAGTGGAATTATGAGATATACCAGTTACCAGACAGTCAAAATAACAGAACAATAATGTCAGCGCTGGCTGTGTGCGCCCGGACAGAGCGACACCCGACTTGCTTTGTCGGGCGCTATCTAGTGGCTGCCAGGGCAGAAAACACTTGAATCCCCCCCATAAGGTGAGGCGCCTCGTTATATAGGGTTATATAGGATTGTGTTTCATTATGATATGTATTGTATTGTAGTATGCCATGTACTTCTCCGGTTTATTCCGCCACTTATCCTATTGAGACTAGTCGCATGTGTACTAACATTTGCAATTAGTAACTCTCCCGGGGCGAGATGCTGCAAACAAAAAATGCCGTAAAAACCCAGTTTTCGGGGGTTTTACCGCATTTTCATATGCAGCAAAGCCCGCCGCCGGGTCTTCGCTTCGAGGGGTTACGCCAGTTCTAGATGGCGTAACCCCATGGAAGCCTATGGGCTTCCTTTTGCATCCCCCGCCACCCCGCGCGCCCCCCGCCGATCTGCGCCACCCCCCCCTCACCTGTGTCAGTGCAGCCTCCTGCTGTGCTGCCCGGACCAGTGATCTCCTCCTCCCTGCACCTCCCTGGAGCTGGGTACGGGTCCAGGGAGGGAGGGGGGACCCGCTGCACATCGCCGGCCACAACGCAAAGGACAGCCCTTATCGCAACAGCTGTCCTTTGCCTTAATAATCGCATATGTTAGTGCATATGCGATTATTAACTATGAGAAAGCCGGCGATGTGCAGCCGCATTTATTAGAGAATCCCGCCCCCGATGAGAGCTATAGCTTGCTATTAGTGCTGGTGACTAGACTACCGGGTTTATGACCATGTACAGAGTGATGCATCGGCCACGGCAGATGCTGGGACAGATCTGATCCCTCTGTGCTCAATGCGTAAAGAGGCCCATAGGTTTCTATATGGTAACGCCGGCTTCTCCTAATGAAGCCCTAGGATGCTGGGCTTAGTACATATGGAAATGCAGGAAAATCCCAGAAAACATGGTTCTTACAGCGGTTTTTCTATTAGTACGTCCAGTCAACTGTCAGAAAACCAATGCATGTATTGCGATTGGGTGTTATTATACACTGGATAACATAGACACGTTCACTTCCAGGTTCTGGCTCCCATGCAAGTGCAGATGCATGGCTATCCAGCCGGACATGTGACTATATCATGGCTGCAGTAGCATAAGCATATTGTCCCCATAATGATAGGGATGGCTGGTGCAAAGACTGACACTGAGAAGCAGGAATTACTGTATGTCTGATATCTCCTGCTTTAAATCGTACTACATCCCAGCAACACTTAATTCTTCCCTTAGTATACAGTAACAGTGGCTTCATTACATTTTAAGGGCAGAATTTCTTGGTAAATAGGCCCAAAAGCACACAATGGAGTATTTGGGCAGCACGGATGGTGTAATGGTTAGCATTACTGCCTCACAGCACTGAGGTCATGGGTTCTATTCCCACCATGGCCCTAACTGTACAGAGTTTGTATATTCTCCCCGTGTTTGCGTGGGTTTCCTCTGGGTACTCCGGTTTCCTCTCACATTCCAAAAATATACTGGTAGGTCAATTGGCTTCTAACAAAATTAACCATAGAATGTCTGTGTGTGTGTGTGTACATGTGGTAGGGAATATAGATTGTAAGCCCCACTGGGGCAGGGACGGATATGAATGCTTGAATATTTGCTGTAAAGCGCTGTGGAATATGTATGCGCTATATAAGAAACTGTTAATAAACAATAATAAATACATTTAGGACAAATTTCATGCAGAACTAAAAAGCACATCTCTGGACCGGCTTGTTCCTGCAGAACTGCTGTGTTTGGAGGGCGTGTTGTGCTTACCTCTTGGGACCAGAGCTGGGGCATCCTTGTGCTCCCTTAAGTAAGGAGCTTACTGATGGGCGATGATTTATTTCATTAGCATTTCAATGAATTTGTGGCTGCAAGGAACATTATCTAACAGGAGGATTAATTATGCATGGCACTGCCATTACATTGTGTTACAGGATGGCTGGTACTATAGAATGTTCTGTGCAAAACAGGACGTGAATGGGGCGTGAGGGTGCAGTGAGCCCCACTAACTTACATCCCCCTTGGTTTAGAACGATTATTTGGGGTGGGGGGGGGATTTATCAAAGCTCGGCGGGAGATTAAGTGCAGAGAGTTAAAGTACTAACCAGGTATCCCCTAACTGTCATTTTTCGAGATGCTTGAAACGTGACAAAAGCTAATCGGTTGGTCTATTATCTCTCTCTCTCTATGCTTTATCTATCTCCCAGCTTTCATAAACACTCTCCCATCCCCGATACCAACCAACCAGCTCCCAACTGTCACTTTACAAACACAACTGGCAAAATGACAGAAGCTGAATGGTTGGTTCTTTAGCTGCACCCTAGCTTTGAATGCATTTTCCTCTTTGTCTTGTAGTGGGTCCTTATAGTGGATTTTACTGGTAGGCCCTGGACACCCCAGTGTAATACAGAGTAAGCACTTCTTGCTTCCCAGTCAGTCAGCAGGTTACAAATTTACCTTTTTCCAACATAAGCAAAAATAGTTTTCTGTGTGTGTGTCACACGTTGTTCCAGCCATCAATTTGCATCATTCCATAAGAGTATTTGCAGCAATCTGGGGCCATAAATCAGCTAATGCAACATTCATTAATAGTTTTACAAAGTCAAGTTCTGTTGTTACGGAGACATCCTCCCCCTAGTGATCTCCATCTCGTTCAAATCGCCGTGGCTACAGGTAATGCATTTATTTACTAATCAGCAAATTACTTTACGCAGTCAGTAAATGTTAAGGTCTAAAGACTGATAAGATCATTTGCTTTCAGGTGTTTTCTCAATATCGTTCTCAGCATCAAGTATAAATTGAAAAGAGTGACCTTTTGATACCGACTCAAATAGACTGCATTTCTAAAGATTCAGTGGTTTCAATTACCATAAATTTTTCATATTGGGCCTACAACCAAAGCATCGGCTGCAAAAAACAATATCTTATCGTCAGCTTGTTAATGCAGTCAGCTCGGCGATAGGTCCTTCCTGGATATTTTCCTATACATATATTTTTTTTTTCTATGCTCACAATCAAAGCATGGTGTCAAGGACATAAAAGATATGTTTACACAAGTAAAATCCAATTATTAATTGACTTAAAAAAAATGTAAGTAGTGCTTACGGGCAAGGAGCTGAATATTCCTCTAGAGGTTCTACTGCTTTGTGAGACGTGAAGACGAACGTCCAATTGTGTTACTTGTATGGCGCATTCTGTAATTTCCTAGATGTCCAATTAGCAGATTTATTGAGGTGTTCATCATAAAGTGAATATGAATTTTAGACAGAAATGGACCTGTCAAAATGATCAATTGCTGAACCTAAAATTAAGGTACTATCAATGACGGCGTTTCCGTAGTGTGCGCGCGCATCTCCAATAATCCTACGGAAAGTACAAATTCAATTTAAAAACAATAGGTGGCATTATACTGAACAATTCTTTATGTTAATAGGATATTCTTACGTGACAATAAATGACTCTCCTGTATCAGGGTTAGTTGCGGCTCATACAGTTATTTAAGTATTCTGCCAGCTCCCGTTGTGCATTTGGGCCCTGTTAACATAGAAAACACTCAAAAAGAGCCTTGAAATAAAACTTATTTAATGGAAAGCACGTTTCGGCCTAGGACAGGTTCAGGAACCTGATTATGTCATATTTAATATAAGGTTCAGAAACTGAGTGAAAAATAGCACTGGCTATGACAGGAACAAGGGGCGGGTAACTGGAGCCGCAACCCTGGACACCAGCTTACAGCTTGCAACTATATAAAAGACTCAGGGCCAGATGCACTAAGCTTCAAAAGTGATAAAATGGAGAGTGATAAACAACCAGCCAATCAGCTCTCCATTTTATCACTTTTGAAGCTTAGTGCATCTGGTCCTCAGAGTGCACCTAGTACCCATCTTCCCGATCTCTCGGCGCGTGGTTGTGTGATGTCATTATATCATGTGTGCAGGGGGCGGAGTGCACCCTGTGCCAAGTACTTACTACCAAAGAGCAAAGGCTTTCCAGAATTTGTCCACAAGACTCTGCTTTAGAGTTATATCCTTTTGGTTTGAAAATTCTGCTCCCATCTTACTATAGTTTATTTTTTTATTACATTTAAAAATCCACACTCCTTAGTTTGGTCCCTTGCTCCTTGTACCGGGCAGGATGTGAGTTGTGTATGTACAAACCTCACATCACAACCTCTACCCCCCTACAGAGCAAAACTAATAAACATTCTGAAGTCTTAATAATACTGCCTGCCTAATGCCATTCTATTTCACGCCCTGGTCTTTCTCTGTGACCTGACCCATAAATATGCTCTGTCACTTCCCCTAGCCCTGTGAGCAAGGTTCCAGCATCAGCTGCTGAGATGTACCATCTGTCTGGCCGGCGAGTACCTGAGAACCTAAATTCAGAGCTCCGGTTATTCATCTCTATGTCAATAACTCCGGCTGACATCGCCAATATTTCATTCCAGTTCCTTCTGACTATATTTTTATGGCATTGTCCCCAAGGAACACGTTTATAGCCACCATATTTCATCATTCGTCTCCAAGTCTTGTATGAAGAGGCGAAGACTGTGTAGCTGTATAAGTGGATGCAAATACTTGACACCATAAAGCTGTTGAATGGCCATGAAAAGCTTAAAGCGGGCAGGTTTTTTTTTTTTTCTTCTTCCTACGTTCAGATGAAAGGATGGGAGAGAATTGGCTCCCTAATCTATTATTTAGAAAGAAAGCAATATATCTCATTCCATTCAATATTCCCTAAAACAAATGTACAACAGTAACCCCGCACATCATTCATTTTTTTCCCTTATATATTATCTTGCGGCTGAGCCAAAAAAATATATGTATAAGCATGGGACGCTGCCAAACGTGATACTGAATAAATGCAGGCAGGTAAAATCACTTTTTGGATTTATAGATTTCTTTTTTACAGTATTTATCTAATTTTTCAAATACATGTTTTGTTTTTATAAAAAAAAAAACCACATAAGAACATAAGCCCCCATTCACTACTGCAACTTCTCCCAGGGGAGAAGTCGCAGCCGATCCCCCATGAGCCGCCCAGGAAGATCCCCGGTGGCTGGATCGCATTTGCTATATTGTATGCAGTCCTTTTGTATAATATTGCGTGGATCCTATTCCTCTCTGCGGGATCAGATGGACCCATGGGGCAGCAGTGACGATCTCCATCTCCAATTCGATGCTCACAGGATCACGCATCATATAGGAATCGGAGGTTAGGTAGGTCTTCCTACCTCTATGCGGTATATTCAAAGCCAAACAGGCAAGCTATGACGGTGAGTAGTGCCTATTGCTCGCCGTCATAGCCCGCCCTCAGTATTCAACCCACCCCCCCCTGCACTCAACTTTCCACCTCGCTGTTTCTAAAGAGCGAGGTGGAAACGGCGAGTGCGGTCGTCAAAACAGCAGGGCTCACGGCATTAGCGGTGAACCTCGCCTGGAACATAGAATAGGGCAAGCGGTTAAACGGGTCGTCCTCACCGAAAACAAGCCACCCTCGCCATAAAAAAACCCTCGCCGGCTTCATTGAATATACCACTGTCTGTCTGTGATTACCCAGTTTCTGTTTTCACTGTTGATTCCAATTGTAAAGCGCAATGAAATATGTAGGAAACTATAAATAATAATAATAATTAAACAAACGCGATTGGGGCCCTTTTCATCCGATTCCTTGGCTTGATGCCTCGGAATTGGATGAAAAGGGCCCAAATTGCAAAGTGGGTCCTTTAAATCAGGGAAATCATTTTACAATAAACACCTGCTTCCCCCAAACATTGTTGGATTAACAACATGGCAATCGGCAGCCCCCGCACCTAGGTTCATCAGCTGCATGAGGGGCATAGTGGCACAATGGGAACTGGGGGTTCTGTGTGGCATAATGGGAACTAGGGGCACTACATTGTGTTCAACACATTTTCAGTACTGGGTGTGTACTTTAATTTTTAAATACATCACCTGTACTGTATATCATTTTGACAATTTTATTGATGAGGTTAGTTGCCATGGGAGCCCAAAGAACCTACTCCAACAATGCCCTCTAAACTAGCAGAATGGAACGGTCCACTGTCCTGGAATCCTATAGTTTAGTAGATGCTCATTAATTCATCTATCTGGTTCGTGTCATAAGCTCTAAGGTCTACATTTCTCCGGAAGTACTTTTTAGAAGGTAAAAATCACTACAGTAATGGGCCCCATACATCAGCAATCACAATTTATGGATTTCCAGATACAGGGATTTTTTGGCCAGATAAATGGATTTTACAATCTATCTGACTTGCCCACACATTACAGATTTATTTCAGTGATCGGCAGATTTTTCTATCTAAAGATTGCATCTTCATATCTGGAAATTGCCCAATCGATTGTCATTTCAGCTGTTCATAATGTAAATAGATGAAGAAGACGAATTGGGAATGCCCACACATATAAAAAAGATCTGCAGATAATACCAGATTATTAAGCATGATTAAAAACCTGATTAAGCAATCGATTGGCGATTTTGATTGAGATTGCTAAAAGGGGGAGCCCACACATCTAAAATTAATTGTGGCAATCATCTCCATATCTGAAAATTGTCACAATTAATTGCTGATGTATGGGGCCCTTAATTATGCTAGTTGTATGGTATGAGCTTAACCACTAAATATTTATTGCAAAAATGTCTCCAAATTTATGGAATTTTTGCAATATAATGTTTTTGTTAAAATAAAAAGCAAAATAAAGTTTAAATAGCAATTTTTCAAATAATTGGATAATTAAAAAAAAACCTATGCTATATTTTGGAAAGTAATGCTGGTCATGCGGGTGCTGGATGGGGTCCCGACAGTCGGGGTTCCGACAGTCATTAACCCGACGTCGGGATCCCGACTGTTAAAACACCGACAGCTGGGTTCCCGATGGCCGTCGGCTATTTTCCCTCGTGGGGGTCCACGACCCCCATAGAGGGAGAATAGAATAGGTGGCTCGCGCAGCGAGCTACCGTGCCCACAGCGTGGCGAGCGCAGCGAGCCCGCAAGGCCACGCTGTCTGAGTACGGGCAGTCGGGATCCCGACGTCGAGATGATGACTGTCGGGATCCCGACTGTCGGAGAAACATACCACACCTGGTCATACATCAGACCAACTTTCAACTAGTTGGTTGGATGGAATAAAAATCTGGTGCTGGATGGGAGCAAATGACAAAGTGCAATTTGCTCACAAACCCAGGAAAGTGAGCGACAGGTTTTGGCCGTTTCCAGATTTTCGGACCAAATTACTGGATTACACATTTACTCCCATCCAGTAACAGATTTTTATTCCATACAAGCAACCATTTGGGTGGTTGGATGAAAGTTGGTCTGATATCTGGCCAGCATAAGTGTGTACGTGTGTGTGGGTGTGTGTGTTTATGTTTGTGTGTATGGGCTTGAGTGTACATACAATGGCACTCATTCTGGTTGGTTTGCAAAACAGCATTAGTTTGCTGCTTTGCGAGCCTGGTAAAGCCGCCGGGCGTCCGCCCCCGCAATTCGCCAATTTTCCCCACTGCGCTGTGAATGGATATTTAGCATGCGAACGCCCCCCCCCCCCCCCTACTGCGACCGCAAAGGAGACTATGCAAGTCTCCGAGGTCACCTGCAGAGAAGACCTGTACATGCGCATATGTGATTATGTACATGTGCAGGCAGAAAACATCGGTCGTCGTTGCGAATTTGCAATGTAGCAAACAGACCAGAATCGCCCCAAACATATCGTTCGCTTTACATTGGCTAGGCAAACACTTATTATACAGTGCAGAAGATAACCATAGACAAGTAGCCACAGCTTCCCAATGATTGCTGCACCGTCCACTAATACGAACTCAACTGACTGATGGTTAAATGTCTTCAATATAGTCGTCAGGTGATGGTAGGTGCCACAACTTTACTGGTTGAATGGGGCAGATGTATTAAGCCTTAACAAGAGATAAATGCAAGGGTGATAGAGAGATAAACTTCCAGCCAATCAGCTCCTTACTGACTTTTTTCAAACACAGCCTGTAATATGGCAGTTAGCAGGTGATTGGCTGGACATTTATCTCTCCTTATAACCCTTGCATTTATCTCTTGTTAAGGCTTAATACATCTGCCCCAATGTATCTAGCCGTGATCGAGTATGCAAAGGTGATGTAAGGGCCCTCATATATGGGAATCTTCCATCATTCCCCCCCTCCCTATGGCATTACTGCTTGCATCAAATATGACCATGTCAGGGATGGACCAGCCTGGTTTGATTACATGTGATCCGACCACGCCAGGCAAGTGGTTATGATACGATTATCGCTTGGGCACCTGACTGATACTTCGCTGCCTCCCAGCAGTGACCAGGAGTGGTGAAAGTGAGTAGTTTTAACACTTCTCCTGGCCAGGGGGAAATGTAATAGCCTGCGAGACTCAGGCATGGCGAGATTCCAAACATGCTGCCCTTTATTCAGGTGGCAATAATTGAAAAATCAAAACCATGTTGCCTAAAATATATATTTATTTCTAGTTTGGAGGTTTATGACTGTAAAAGTCATTTTGTAATTAGTAATTTTGCTGTATAGATATTGAAATGAATGTAGTGCTCCCGCCCGCTGTTCTCCCAGACCGTTGCAATTTACGGCAAATTATTTTCCAGATTTGTAGAACTGGTGCAGAAAACTGCATCGTCCTGATTAGTTCATGCATGAAAAAATCTCCTTATGCTCACAGCTGCTTTATCAATGACTTCACAACCTTGAAAGATGTTTCCAATTGCTTAATAATCCTTGTTCAGCAATGACTTTCAACTAGTCTTCATTAAGCCCTGTACAGGTCAGAATGCTTTTCTGATCATTTTAGCTTTGATCATATAGGGTCGCTTGTATTAACTTGCTCCCGCATGCGAGGGGGGTGAGTTTCCGTCGCGTTGGCGCAGAAACGCCATCAATGCCAATGGCCTTAGCCCCCCTCATATCTTAGTAAATGTGCTGCATTCTCCATTCGTATTTTTGCCCGATCCCGCACATGTGATCAGCCATAATTGGCCTTCTTAGTGAATGTCCCCTCGTACTGCTGAATTCGGCCGGCAAATACTCCTCATACTCCAATCGTATTTGGCTGAAGCTTGCACGGATTAATCAGACCCGTGCAGGTTTCTCTGTAATAAAATAGAAAAATAAATGAGACTCGCCTGCAATTCCATCTATGCACCCACGGCACACAAATGCCCCATTGCCGGGCTGATACACCCATTCAGCTAACTTCCATGGCCCTCTGAATAACCCACAGCATACTTGCCTACCTGACCCTCTCCATGAGGGAGAAAGTGCTCTGTTCCTGGACTTCCCTGGTAATGTATGATTGCCATCACCTGTGGGGAGCTAGGTAATTGATAAGAACGGTGTTTCACCACAGGTAATCCTACATTACCAGGGAAGTCCAGGAACAGAGCACTTTCTCCCTCATGGAGAGGGTCAGGTAGGCAAGAATGACCCACAGAGATTGGTATCTATGCCTAGGCTGCCATCAGATTCATGCGTAGTCAGAAAAATGGCAGATAGTAGTTTTCTGTCCGACTGAAGTAGTCCCACTGTTAAACCAAGAGACATTTCTAGATTAACCATAACTGTTTTGTTTTCTTCGCTTTGCAATTGAGATTATTACTGTATGCCTGTATGTAATATTCTTCTTAGTGGACCTTAATTACTTTCTATGTAGATATTAGTAAGAGAAGAGTTCTGCATTTAGGGGGTTATTTTGGTTCACTCTTTCTGACAAATTCCTTCTTAGATGGACAAAACCATATGCAGTGCAGGTGGGGCAGATGTAACATGTGCAGGGAGAATTAGATTTGGGTGAGGTTTTACTTCAAAGTGAGATCTATATTGCAGTGTAAAAATAAAGCAGTCAGTGTTTTCCCTGCACAGAAACAAAATAACTCACCCAGATCTAATTCTCTCTGCACATTTTACATCTGCCCCCCCCCCCCCCCCCCTACAGTGCACATGGTTTTGTCCATAGCGTGTTGGCGGATACAACATCCTAAGCTTGTTTTTATCTTACACCTAGGCGCCTTGTAATATTCAAAGCAAATTGTATGGTTTCTGTAATCCATCGTTAGGGAAATTACTTTTAGAGGTTAAAAGTATATATTACAGGTATATATTCAGTTTCATGCTGAGCTTACTGAAAGTAAATCTTTTCACAGAGGGCCTGACTCAGGGACTCACAAGGCAAGTTTGCTGATTATCAGATCTTTTGTCAGTGTTCATCTATTGCATACCCTCCAACTTCCCTGGACTTCCCTGCCAGTGGCAGTTACAGAGGTTGGACTCCAGCACAGTCCAAAATTCAAAGAGGGCGGGCCACATTAACTGCCAGTGAGTCCAGGACAGTGATGTTTGAGGTGGCAGTAGGTGTGGCTCCCCTTTTTAAATATTGGACAGTGGTGCAGTTCCACATCTGTAACTGTCACTGGCAAGGAAATCCAGAAACAGAGCATTTTGTACCTAATGGAATGGGTCATGTTGGAGGGTATGCTATTGCATGTCGACCTATTTATGTGTCTACCATTAGTGGCAAACCGATTGATTGTCGATCTAGACTAGACCAGGGGTGGGCAATAAGCGACCCTGTTGATGAACTACACATCCCATAATGCCTTGCCTTAGTTTTCCAATTTGGCCATGCTGAAACTGATGCAGGGCTTGCTGGAATGTGTAGTTCATAAACAGCTGGAGGGCCACTTATTGCTCATCCCTGATCTAGACACTGTCAACCTATTGACCAGATAGTGAAAAAATGGTTAAAACACAGGTTCTCAAAGCCGGTCCTCGGGGCCCCACACAGTGAATGTTTTGCAGGTCTCCTCACAGAATCCCAAGTGAAGTAATTAGCTCCACCTGTGGATCTTTTAAAATGTGTCAGTGATTAATGAGTGCACCTGTACAGCAGCCGGGCGACCTGGAAAATGTGAACTGTGTGGGGTCCTGTGGACCGAGTTTGAGAACCCCTGCTTTTGCATAATGAGCTCTTAAGAGTCTAGCTCCTAAGGCAGTGATTTTTAACTTTTTTTTACCTTGCAGCACACTAAATAAGATTGCCAATGCACACCATGAGATCCCCACAGGGCAAAGCACGTAGGCCCCCACAGGAAAAAAAAAAACCTTTTATCCCCCATGTAAAAAAAAAACAATCACACTGGTCCCCACAGGTGACAAAAATAAAATACATTGTCCCTTTACATGAAAAGAAGAGACCGGTAAATAACAGTTGAACTGGTGGTGGCTGTAATCTGGTTTGGGCATCTCTGGATCCGGGGGCACACTTGAGAACAGCTCAAGGCACAGTGGTTAAAAAAACACTGCCCTAGGGAATCACAGTACAAAGTTTTCAGTCTAGTTATATTACATAAGAAATCTCACTAAATGCTTCCAGGCTCGCATCCTTCCCACCTTTTGATTGATTTATCATTCCAGCACTGCCGCTAATAAATTTGTTTCTATATAAATAGCAATTTGCGATAATTAGAAATAATAGCTTCGTCAGAAAATATAAAGGTTACCTTGCAGAGTCATTTCAGTAAGTAATGGGCCGCTCTGCCATGTCACTTTCCGAACAGACATGTGTTCGTCGGCGAGGCCGCTTCATTTATTGTGATGTTGATTTATTTCCCGCGTAAATTGGGACACAGGCAATAATATAATGTGACATTAATTGTTTAGCGGAGTCGTCTTTCTTACGCGCGTTGCTTTCTCCTGAGCGTCTCTGATTGCTGAAACTTGTAGAAAAACTAATTGAGTCTGCTCCGGAGAGAGGACCCCGTGCCCACGGAATGTGCCAGGCAGAGCCGGGTGTCAGTCTGTCTGTGACTGAAGCAGTTAATCATCAACATGATGCATTCATTGTCTCCCTGCAAAACACACACAGAGTGCGGAGGCTTTAATTGTTAAATTATAATAGGTATTGTTTGATATTGAGCCAATTTCAGTTAGATTTATATGTCAATATTTGCCCGATTCATGCAGTCCCAGCCGAGCCTAGCGTGGATTTCCGACAGACCTATTTTATACGCGCTGGGCGCGCATTGTCTCTGGTATGCGGTGCAGAAGGAGTGGGCCGTTAGGTGACGGCTCAGACTTTTTAGTGTCACACATTCTCTCTGTAAACAGCCACTCGCTGCAAGATTGTGCCACAGCTGGAGAGATGGCACCATGCCATAGCAATATAGGGCATCTGTTTGACTGCACTTGCAAAGCCCCTCTCACAGCTTAATAAATTGCTTACTGATTTGTTCTGTTCTGGAAAGTTATGTCTATGCATTTCTGCTTATACATGAGGCGTTTGCGAAATTCTAAACCCCAGCAACAGACTTTGACAATTGCTGTGATTATCAGTTGTGAACTGACCTATCTGCACCATTAGTGTGACGTTTTGCTGAGCGGTGCCATTGTACCACAGCGCGTTGCTGATTAGAAGGAGTACCGCAATACTGTTTGATAACATGACATTCTAAAGGGGTAAAAGGATCATGTAAAGCAGATAACTAGTATAACAGGCAAGGGGTTGGCTGCATGGCTGTCTCAAGGACAATTTTTATTATAGCTTAAACATATAAATGGTTCACACAGTCTTATCTTTCACATATCAGGTTATCCACATTTCCCTTACTATGTATGAATGGATCATTTATGAATATTGCTATTGCTAAGCTATGTCCTTATATCCCTACGATGTAATGTTGTTAGTTCCAGTGAAAAGCAGCTAAACCTAAATACTTCATTTACAATGGTATTTTAGCTTGTAAAACATACAGATCTATATGTTCTCATATTGAGCGGGATTCTCTAATAAACCCCGCCGCACATCGCCGACATTCGCATTGTTAATAATTGCATATGCAGTAACATATGCAATTATTAACTCAAAGGCGATGGGCAACGATGTGCAGCGGGTTCCCCCCTCCCTGCCTGCACCCTTACATGGCTGTAAGGGCACCGTTTCTTCCTCCCTGCACCCGGAAGCTGTGCAGGGAGGAGGAGGTCACTGGTCTGGGCAGCACAACAGGAGGTGAGGGGGATGCGGTGCGGATCGGCAGGGGTGCACGGGGTGGAGTGGGGCGCGAAGGGAAGCCCATAGGCTTTCATGGGGTTACGCCATCTAGAACTGGCGTAAACCCCCCACAGCGCAGCCCCGGCGGTGGGGCTTTGCTGTATATGAAAATGCGGTAAAACCCCCAAAAACTGGGTTTTTACGGCATTTTTTGTTTGGAGCATCTCGCCCATTATAATAGTACTTCAGAAACGTAATAATGTTTATTTCTGAGTGCCAGACATCTGTGAACATGTCCATTTCCACCCATGGTAATCCTACACAGTGCACCCAAGATGGCTGCCTCACCTGGTACCTTGTGAGGGTGCAATACCCAACCCATGGAAGCTATAACCCCAAATGCCTGCATCAGTCATGCATTATGCTTACTTTGTATTCTAGCTTTTCTTTTTTATGTCTATGTGGCTTTTCTATTGCATTACATTACATTTATTATTATGGCCCTTATTCTGGTTCACTCGCAAAGGCAAATTCCTTCTCAAATGGACAAAACCATGTGCACTGAGGTGGGGCAGATGTAACATGGGCAGAGAGAGTTAGATTTGGGTGAGTTATTTTGTTTCTGTGCAGGGTAAATACTGACTGCTTTATTTTTACACTGCAATATAGATCTCACTTTGAAGTAAAACCACACCCAAATCTAATTCTCTCTGCACATGTTACATCTGCCCCACCTGCAGTGCACATGGTTTTGTCCATTTGAGAAGGAATTTGCCTTTGCGAATGAACCAGAATAAGGACCCATGTGTATTGTTATTGTCGTGTTATGCAGCTCAAACAACCCACCATTGTTATCTAGTCCACTTGGCGTTGTATTGTAATACTGTATTAATCGTTGTGTGGAATAGACAACAAAGGGGTGCTACAACATGCGCTCCACCCCCTGCAAGGTCATGGGCTACCCGCTTCAGGGCCATAGGCTACTCACCAAGGTGGCCCAGGTGAATGTCCTAGAAGCCCCCATGACCGATCGTAGGTCAGGGCCCATTCTAGCACCCCATGCCAGCTCCTGTGCACGCTGATGACTGTATTAAATTATTCATAATATTGTACAGTAATGACTTGCGGTATGGCTAGGGTACAGTAGGTACAGCATCTCTTGGGCGGGATGCACTAACATCTGTGGCCCCTCTCTGCCGCACATCACTGGCTTACCCCAGAAATAATTATTGCATATGCACTAACCTATACGATGATTATTGCAAAGGACAGCTCTTACCCGGCTGCTGCTGCTGGCCAAGTCTCCGCCTCCTCCTCCCTGCACCACGGAGGAGGTCACTGGTCCGGGCAACACAGCAGGAGGCTGTGGGGAGCCGTCCAGCACCCGAGGGGGGGAAGGGGGGGCGTCGGGCGGCGCGAACGGAAGCTCGTAGGCTTCTATGGGGTTATTCCTGCTAGAACTGGCAAAGCCCTGGTGGTGTGGCTTTGCTGCATATAAAAATGCAGTAAAAACCCAGAAAACGGGGGTTTTACAGCATTTTTTGGTTAGTGCATCTTGCCCCTTGTCTTGTTCACATTCCCAGCATCACCATACTGTTATATTTGTTGCTGTAATGCCATATACTGGCCTGGGATGTGCCATACCACAACATGCGTTTTCCTGATACCTTTCTGGAGCTGGTTAAAAGCTCTATTATAAATTCTGCACCAAGTTCCTAAAATCAGTAGCTAACGATAGCTAATGCCAAACCCGTGACACCTAATTACAAGTCGGTGACATTAGATGTATGTACTACAGTAGGTGTAAGTTGACTCCTGCTAAAATGATGGCAGTTTATTATACTATTGACACATTCAATTATTGTTCTTGCAGAAGATAGAGGAGGAGAGCGAAGAGAACCTGCTAGCCGTTCTTACGGAGACTCTGGACAGTCTCCCCGTGGATGAGGATGGATTGCCTTCATTCGATGCACTGACAGATGGAGATGTGACCACTGAACATGATCCCAGCCTCTCATCTCTACCTGACGGCACCCCTCCAGCACAGGAGGCAGAAGAGCCGTCACTAGTAAGAACCCTTCCTACTGTTTAACAGGAAATGGATGTGCTTCTGGCTACCCGCTGCATGGGTATGATGTAGTGAAAATAAGGTTTGGACTTTAATTTTAGGTTTTTTAGAAAAAAAAAAATACATAGCTGTATAGGTATTGCTCGTGGAGTGCTGAAATATTGGAGTGGCCGATGATCTGGAAAGTGCACAGATGTGGTTTATTTATGGACCTTTATTTTTAACTTGCACCATTGATTTGTAACCATATCCTGGACCCTTAATCAATATCATCCGTTTCACTACTTTCAAGTCAACAGTGTTCTGCTTCTGCCTTTATTGACCACTGTAATCCAGCTTACACATACATGCATGTAGCCTGACTGCCTGTCTGTAACGGGAGCTGTCGCTTTACTGCGCTGTTAATAATATGCCAAACGAAAGGAAGGTATTAAGTGACCCATCTCTATACTCTTCCGTATACCGTTATATCATATATATTCAGAGACTGAATTCTCTATGTAAGTCACGGGTGGTTTGAATGAAGGTGCTTATATTTAGCGCTAGATCCATCCTATTTAGACTCGTAAATGAGTCATCAGGAAGATTAGAGGCCCGGTCCCATCTGAAGTTTGGGAAAACTGATCAGATAGCCCCCGTGTATGGCTTTCATACATAACTGAAGGGGTGATTGTTTAAAATATTACAAGTTTACAAGTTATTTAACTTTGTAAATCTTGTGAACATTTATATGAGAATAAAGGGATAACGGTATCCTCAATGCTGACTTAGAACTACAGGAGGAAATAACGTAACTATGGCCCTTATTCAGATCTGATCGCGGTACAAATTTGTTCTCAAACTGGGAAAAACCATGCTGCACTGCAGGTGGGGCAGATGTAACATGTGCAGAGAGAGTTTGATTTGGGTGGGGTGTGTTGAAACTGAAATCTAAATTGCAGTGTAAAAATAATGCAGCCAGTATGTACCCTGTACAGAAACAAAATAACTCACACAAATCTAACTCTCTCTATGGGCGGAATGTATTAATATACATCGCCACCCTTCGCCTGACAGCCGCCGCGATGCTGCTGCATATGTACTAACATATGCGGCAAGCATCGGGTTGCGGTGATGGAGACCCCCGCGATACCTGTGATGTGGTCTGCGGGGGTCTCCGTCACATCCCGGCGGCTGCCAGTGTCTGCCTGCGTCTCCTCCTCCCCCATGCAGCCGGATGTCCTCCCGGCTGTGACACCTGCTGGGGGAGGAGGAGATCAAAGGAGGACAGGAGGGGGGGGGCGCGTGGATGGCGGGCGGTGATAGAAGCCCATAGGCTTCTATAGGGTATCGCCACCCAGAGGGTGGCGATACCCTGCCAGGAGAAGATGGGGTGAGACGGATATTGGTACATAGGAAAATGCGGTAAAACCCCCGTTTTACCGCATTTTCCCTTTAGTACATCCCGCCCTATACATCTTACATCTGCCCCACCTGCAGTGCACATGGTTTTGCCCATTTTGAGAACAAATTTGTACTGCGATCAGATCTGAATAAGGGCCTATGTCCATGTGCAGCAAATCTGGCACCCACACACACACGTACACACACACATACACAGGCGCGCACACATCACTGTGCAGATTTATACGATTCTCACAATTAATAGCACACGCGAATGGAGAGGGGGGAATCATGGTAACGTAGTCTGTGTACAATGAATGTTTGTGCTTTCATCATTGCGAGAACACGTGTGTTTTCTGCCCCTATTTAGCATATGATTTTTTTTTCTACGTTCACAAGAGGCACATTTTTATAAAATGATCAGGCTCACGCCTATGGCGATAGTTGCGATATTGCATATGTTGCATTCCGCTTAGTGAATGCATTTCATATCTGTGATTTAGGTGCAGCTGCACCTAGTTCAGCATGAGCCCTGAAATGAGTAGTTGATAAATGTATTTATAAGCTAGCACAAGCCAGCAGAGCCCATTGGATTATCCAGGATCCCCGGCGTTACCTGTTAACCAGTAGTTGGCCAGCAGCTATGCAGTTGCTAAAGAACGGCAGGTCCCCCTTCACCGGCGCTCCCCTTCTCACCAGCGTTTTCTGTTTGCAGTACAAGCAAGCCCTGTAATTATCACGACGGCATAACAAGCTCTGGTAATTGTGTTTATCTGGTGTTGATTGCATTATTTTTCACACACAAAAGTATACTCCTGTGATTCTTTGTGACTAATTTTAACTAATAGTGCACAATTTAAGACACATAATTGTTGTCCTCTTTGGATTGTAACAACCCCCCCCCCCCCCCTTTCCCCCCCTCTTATGTTTTCAGCTTAAAAAGCTCTTACTGGCTCCTGCGAACACTCAGCTGATTTATAATGAATGCAGTGGACTCATCGCTCACAACCATGCAAGCTCTAATCAGAGGATCAGAACGAGTTCTGCATCCATCAAGGTACAAATTTCTTCTTTTTGATCCAACTAAAATGAAACAGCATAATAAGTAGCGGAAGCTCCAGCGGTGCCAGACAGTGATCTATACAGTGTGTGCATAGCTCAATTGCTTTACAAATGACATCCAGCTCGCCATTTCATGTAATGAAAACTCCTATGCTACTGTGTACAGTAAATATTACTCCCTGTTTGCAGATAATACGAAACGGCGGCCTGATAGTTGTTTTACAGGTCTAGTTACACTCATAATTCAGGAGGAGCAGTAAAACCTGTCCTTCACCACATCTTCTTCCACACACAGTAGTTGAGTTATTCCATGAGATAAGTAAGTTATCTTATCAGCTATCTATGTCATCTGATAGATTCCAGACTCAAATGTGTGTGCTGATTTTATTAATGATTGATGTGGCCATTCTTTTTGGGAACATAACGTTCAGTGCTTTCCACCGATGGTATGGTGCGTTTTTATCATGCAATGCGATGCGCGCTCCAGCACACTTTTTTGTACTGCCCGTGCAACGCATGCAAAACGCATGCGTTGCGATGCAATGCAATCCAGCCCATAAGTGGTGCGATCATCGCACCGTGTATGGGCACCTTAAGATTCGCACTGACCAGGATCTCAAGATGACCGTAGCAGAACATAAATTAATTTAAAAAAAAACAATTTCAGTTGGAATATAAAAAAAAAGTTATCTATTTTGATTATTTGTTTTTAAATGTTTCCAAGAAGAGGAATCGAAAGCACAGTTCTGGCCTTTCACTATTACGCATGTGTGATCCAGTTAGCTGCAGGCGCGTAAGTCCTGAGGCAGGCCCGGTGAAAGTGGAAAGTTACGGCTTACTGCTCCAGGCCCCTATTGCCATTAAAGCTAAATTTCATCTCAGCCGACCTAACAATATTTTATTGATAAATTTTAGCAATAGGTGATTTTTCTATAACGGTGAATCAGTCATACATCAGGTAACTAGACCCCACTGACTGATTGGCTGATCATAATTATTCCGTCTCTAAGGAGGGGCATCTTAAGTGGAAAGTGCGTAATTTGTACCAATGTGATATGCAGATTTTTTTGCCCCGCCTCCTACGGCACAGTGACACTCTTTAAGCCACAGCACTTATAATCGTGTCATCCCTAGAGAGCTGGGCAGTACCCGGCAGGGGGATCTACTCAATGGAATCTTAAGGTGCCCATACACTAGTAAGATTTATCTTCAGATCTGGCTGGTTGGAACAAAAACATGGTTATGGATGAGTGACAGTTTGTCAGTTTTCCAGCATTTCCAAGCAAATGGTCAACTGTCATTTGCTCTCATCCAAAACCATGTTTTTGTTCCAACCAGCCAGATCTGAAGATAAATCTGCTTGTGTATGGCCACCTTTAGAGATTCCTCTGACATTTTTAAGCCTCTAAGGAGAATAGTCAATTGGGTATCTTGACAGTCAGTATACCGATGTCGGGATCCCAACTGCCGGTGCTCTGACAGGGGGGCGGGCGAAAAGAAGCCCCTTGCTGGCATGCTGCATTCGAAACGCTGCGGGCCCGGTGGCTTGCTACACTCGCCACAGGCTCTATTCTCCCTCTATGGGGGTCGTGAGTTGGGATCTCCCTTGTTGGAGCACCGGCAGTCGGGATCCCGACGTCGGGATACTGACTGTCAGGATCCCCACTGTTGGAGCGTCATCCGGCACCCACCAGCACAACTCTACACACAAAAAGTGCTAAGGGGCATCTATGTGTTTCAGTTTACACTACCGCAGTTCCTCCAGCTCGTTTGCATACTGGGCCCACCGCTCCTAGGTACAAAATCAGAACATGATAATTTATTGGGATGTTTATGCTATTTAAATAATGTTTCCTTACCATTCATACTAGACGGGAACTAAACATTTTATGGACACTTAGGAGAAATGTAGATGCTATGCTGTAGCAGCAGGTAACAAATAAACCCTAAGTGGTTTTAATCCCACACTTTATTACAAAAAGACTGGGAAAAAAAAAACCCGTTGTGACTATGTTTCCGAGGATAAAACTGAAGCAACTGAGAAATGAAATAAAACTTTGCATAAGTGGCATTGGGGAATTTTAAATGCAATTTTCTCTTCTTGTTCTGCAAACAGTTATTCACAGATCATAGATCCGATACACTTATTGTGAACACTTTTCAAAATTAATAAAAGAGAAGAAATGGGTTGTATTTTTTTTTTTTTTTTCACTGAAAAAGGCTTCAGCTCACTAATTTTATTTTGCTTTTTTTTTTTAAAGAGCGAGAACTGTTGGAGCAATAAACCCAGAAACATTTGTCAACAGCAGAAACCACAAAGGCGCCCGTGCTCAGAGCTCCTTAAGTACCTGACTGCAAATGATGACTCTTCTCAGACCAAATCAACAGAGAGCAGGATTAACAACAGGCTTGACAAATGCACCAAAAAGAAGCCCTGCTTGCATCCTCAGCCACATTTTCAAGGTAGCTCGGGGACTCATATATGTGCTGCACATCTTGGTAAATTTAATGTAGTCTTTACTCATACAAATTGGTGTTCGCTTCACTCGGCTTGTATCGGTCACATGACACACTTGGCTTAGGATACTGTTTCATCCATGTTCTGTTGCTCTGTTATTCCATTTGTGTTTTTATTTTTTCCACTAGGAGCATGTTTTCAGTTTGTTAGTCTTACAGATGTGTCCTCCTGCATCTATTCTCCATGCGACACATGTTTTTTTTGTTAAAAAAAAGTCATATTTGCAAAATTGAGCACAAGCAGCTTTTGCTGATTAAAATAATATGTGGCGTGTCTACCTTCTTGTGCATAAAAATTAGAACATTACTGTGTTTCCTGGAAAAACAGCCACAGTCACACTGAATATAGGCATGCCGCATATCATTTTAATCAGCAGAAGATCCTTTTGCATCCTATTCACTATGTTTTGCAAATAAGACACTATTGAGTCAGGGCGCCGCTAGAAGAACTGTTAATGCAAATGGAGCATGTGGACATATGTGTTTGTATATAAATATATATCTATATATGTGTGCACCTGTCTATATATTTAGTGATAAATTACAGAGTCTGTTCCATAATTATGTCTTATGGAGGAATTCAGTGACATATTGCTGCTTTGGGGAAGTATTGCCATCAGTATCTGCCTTTGATGGAAGAATATAAAAGTAATGAAGAGTAGACTTAATCACTGTTCAAAGACAGTGTATGAATCAGTGTAAAGTTTATTACCTTTGTCACTTCCTGACATACATGAGTTCTCTTCACAGGACCACAGTAGTACAATTATACCTCCTGTCCCTGTCTGTTTTGTCTTTATACTATGTTCTGATCCATTGGTTATTGAAGCAGCTTTGCAGCCATCTTGCAACCATAGCATTTGCCATTAGCTGTTCCCCCAGTCAGTGCTAGAGATGCCTTGTTATGAAATGTTAGCAGTTTTGTCTCTGTAACGTCTCTAGGCTTCCATTCTGTCCATTACTATTCCTTATATAACTCAGGAAATATCCATTGTGGTTCCCTTTCATTTTTATTGCTAAATAGCATTCTTAATGGGTAATTTTCCACATGGTAATTCCAGAAGGGCTTTCACATTTTTCCTCTCGTGTACGCTGCTTGCTGGCCTATAAATCAAATCACTTTTTTACTCATACATGCAAAACAGGGCAATAAGCTATTTCCTTAAAGGAAAACGATCGGCAAAATACATTTTTTATGCGGCATAAAATAATGAGAATTTTGCCATCTATTTAATTGAGAAAAATATATACTTAGTTTCTATTACACCTTTTATTTCTTTCTGTTGCTCTTTCAGTATGTGGTTAGTTTGCTTTTATAGGCTGCATGTGTCTCTGTTGCTGCCGGTCACGCGTGAGGAAGTTTAGTTACGTACGCCCCACATAAGACATAGGACAGAAGAGCTCTAGATTCCATCACTAGATTGCTTAGAAAATGCCCCAACATCGCTCCGTGTGTAGGGGCCATAGCGATAGCGATGCTGGATAAATCTAGTTACTCGCCGGGCAGGGCCAGTGTTCTCACCGGAGAACACTGGCCCTGAAAGATCGCTCAGCACTCATCGGTGGCACATCGCTGTGCGCTGAGCGATCTTGCAGAGAATTCTAATCTAACATCACACAGAACACTCAGCCGAATCTCCCTGTATTTAGAACCCTTATTACTACCATCCGGCTGCTGTGCAGGTTGCCGGCCGAATGCGGACAATTTTTAAAAGGGGCAGCCACTTAAAAGGCATGCTGTTGCCCCTGGTAGTGATTGCCCCTTTAAAAATCTTCCGAGTTCAGTTGGTGTCCCGAACAGGCTGACGAACTCTCAGCTGTTACGTCTGTCCCCAAGGATATGCGGATGAAACTGCAGTTTTTAACACCAAATGAAAACCGCCTTTTATTAGATGTGATTTTAAAACACTGTATTCAATCCTTCCCGATGTTTCCGACAGTTGGAAAATCAGAACTTTTCAATGATTTTTCCGTCAAATTTACAGTACATTCGACCTATTTAATCCAAGTGTCACGGTCCGAGAAAACACGGATCGGCGAACTACCCGCGATCCACTTTTTTTAAGTCAAAAATTTTGCGTTGCGATCCATACACAGCACTTAACATAGAACGGGACTCTGCGAGCAGATGAACAGATCTCACAATCATCTCTAAAACCTTCCCATAAATTCCAGTTTGTTTTCACTTTGGTTTGAAAGCATCTAAAAAAAAAGTCTCCAGAGTCGTAAAATGAAACTGAACTAATTAGCTGTCTTTTAATGAACAACAGTTTTAGAGTTGTAGAAAGTACTGAAAAAGTAGCACTAGAAAGAGACAATACCTGGTAATGTATAGAGCGTCTTGTGAATCTTTATCCTCGGGCAAATGTGCGAAAATGTCAGGAATCGCAAGAAAAATCACAGAATATAAGACATAAGAGATTTGCATCAAATACCGTATTTTCTGCACTATAAGGCGCACCGGATTATAAGGCGCAGTTTCAGTTATGGGGCACATTTCTGTATTTGACCCATACATAAGGCGCACCGTATTATAAGGCGCACCGTATTATAAGGCGCACCGTATTATAAGGTGCATAATAAAACAGTAGAAAAGGTAACGGAGGCAAAACATCCAGTTAGATGGAACTTTATTCTCAAATTACAGTATGTATTTAGTTTGGTGCAACTTTATTCTACTACCGTAGTTATTTAAATATTTTTTTTAACAATCTTCTCCCACAATACTAGCAGGTATTTAACAATACACTCAAATTATTTATTTAACAATCTTCTCCCATAAAACTAGCAAACTCCTCATCTTCTTTAAGTTTGGTGCAACTTTACACTACTACTGTAGGTATTTAACAAGACACTCAAATTATTTATTTAACAATCTTCTCCCACAATACTAGCAGGTATTTAACAATACACTCAAATTATTTATCTAACAATCTTCTCCCATAAAACTAGCAAACTCCTCATCTTCTTTAAGTTTGGTGCAACTTTACACTACTACTGTAGGTATTTAACAAGACACTCAAATTATTTATTTAACAATCTTCTCCCACAAAACCATCAAACTCCTCATCTTCTGTGTCAGAATTGAACAGCTGGGCAATTTCGCTGTCAAGCATGCCCTGTTCCCTGTCATCATTGTCGGAGTCAGTCTCGTTACCTGGTGGCTGTTCAGCAATGATGCCAGCTTTCCCGAAAGCTCGGACAACAGTTAAGGCAGATACCTCAGCCCAGGCATCCACGATCCATTCACATATGGTGGCGTAACTCGCCCGGCGCTGCCTCCCAGTGTTAGTGAAGGTATGTTCACCGTCTGTCATCCATCGCTCCCACGTCGCTCGCAACTTCACTTTAAACACCCTGTTTACACCAATGTCCAACGGTTGGAGTTCTTTTGTTAGTCCTCCCGGAATGATGGCAAGCTCCGTATTCATTTGCCTCACTTGGTTTTTCACAGCATCGGTGAGATGGGCACGCATGGAGTCGCAGATCAACAGGGACGGTGATGCATGGAAAAAACCATCCGGTCTCTTTATATATACCTCTCTCAGCCACTCTGTCATTTTGTCCTCGTCCATCCAGCCCTTTTGATTGGCCTTAACAATGACTCCGGCAGGAAACTTTTCTTTGGGCAGCGTCTTCCTCTTAAAAATGACCATAGGTGGAAGCTTCTGCCCATTAGCGTGGCAACCAAGAACAACAGTGAAAGCCGACTTCTCATGCCCCGTGGTGCGTATCAATACTGTGCTGCTCCCCTTTTTATCCACAGTATGGTTCACAGGGATGTCAAAAGTGAGGGGGACCTCGTCCATGTTGGTGATGTGGTTGGGCTGGATCTTTTTGCCAGTAATCTTGTTACTGCAGTAGGCGCGGAAGATGGCCAGTTTTTCTTTGTAATCTGCTGGCAGTTGCTGTGCCATGGTAGTCCTTGTGCGGATGGAGAGATGACGCCTTTTCATAAAACGAAAGCACCAAGATGGACCTCCTTGAAAGTGTTCGATCTTCAGGTCTTGTGCTATCGTTGTTGCCTTCAGTCGAATGGTGACTGTAGAGACGCTTCTCCCGGCGGTTCTTTGTTCAATAATCCATTGCTCAAGTTGGTCTTCCAACTGTGGCCACCTCGCTTTGTTCCCTCGGAAACTCTGTTTTGTCTTCTTAACTTGAAGAAGTTCATTTTCTTGCTTCCTCCACTTACGAACCATAGATTCATTAATGTTGAATTCTTTCGCAGCTGCTCTGTTCCCATTTGCAACCGCGTAACTGATAGTCTGCAGTTTGAATTGTGCCTCGTAAGCATGTCTTTTCACTGGTGCCATTTTCTAGGATCTTCGCAGTGTACAGTACGTAATGCCTCCGCCTGATTGACTGTCGGACCATTTCCTCTGACACCGTGTCAGCAGGAAATGGTCCGACAGTCAATCAAGCCTCCGCTTACCAAAGTTGCACACATAAGGCGCACCGGACTATAAGGCGCATGGACTATTTTTAGGAAATTTTAATGCTTTTAGGTGCGCCTTATAGTCCGGAAAATACGGTAATATATTCCTTATTGCAGCGCAGAGATAAGACAGGAATCCATATAAGGGAGTTTATTATTCAGCAGCCTCTGCCACTTGTAATCTTGGTACTGAAACAAAACCTAAGTATTCTCACAGCTTAACCCTGTGGCTCCTGTGCCAGGAGATGCTGGCCAAATGTTCTTCACAAGACTAATGAACTCCATTCTGCTTAGTTCAGGTTTATAGTTTTATAGAAGAGAGACTCGCAAAGCGATACTTTCCGTATATTGCGTGATTCTGTATGTCGCTTTCCTCCTACCATAATTTGTATTCATTTATGTTTTAGTTTGATGTATATGTTCAGCTACAAAAGCTTCAAAGCATATACTATAACACTTTATACTGCATGAGCGGCCAGGAGGTAGTGATCCACTATCAGTCTTGTTTAGTACACACTGTAGCAGAGTTTTATGACACAAAAGTAGCAAGCAATGTTGTTTATATTGGAGTGAATGTGGCAAGGGACAGCGGTCAGTTTGCTACGTCTGAGATTAGACACAGTTTATAATGATACACTCTCACCACAAAAACTTCACTAGCTTTACTCATGTGTAAGGGGGAAATTTACTAAGATGGCAGTTCTGTTTCGGATGTTGCTATGGGCAACCAATCAGAGACTATCTATTATCTTCTGGGAGGTGCTAAATAAATAAGAAGTAGATTCTGATTGGTTGCCCATAGCAACATCCCATATTAGTAAATTTCCCCCTAAGTGTCAGTTGACTAGTGCCAACGTAATAATAATAATGTTATTAGCGAACCAGTTTCCCCAAACTTTACTACTGACTGGCTGAACTGATATTCATGACAGCCAATCACCAAGATCTATTGACATCGGAGCTGCATCAGTAAGTGAGTTGATAGGCCAATTGCTACATCAGCCACGGATTAGCTGCTTGCAGTGCGTGGAGTCAGGGGGTTGGCTTCCATCTGGGTCAGTTAGGCTGACAACTCAACAGTTCTTTAAACAAACACTTATAAAGATATCATTGAATTACTGTTAGTAATTAATACCTAATTAGTTGTAAAGTAATCCGGTACTTCTTAAATTAGATATACACCGCTGAACCAATTATTTGGCAAATGCCCAGCCACGCTGCTTCTGGAGTGTCAAACACGAAACCAGGCTAATAATGGGGAATGTGGAATCGCTACTTGGCAGCTGTGCCACCAATTACATACTTTCTTCAGGGTGTAGAGTTTGGAGAGCAGGGGTATTCATAGCAACCAATTACATATCTTCTTTTAACTGTACTCTATATACAGTATAATAGCTACAGATATATCCTCATACATCATTGCTGCAGTTGCACCAAACAGTCTTTTTTGGCACAACAGGTCCCGTGAGACTGCATCAGGCATCTATCATAAATCATGTGAAGTGTGCCATATCTTATGTAACTTGCCTGCGAATACAAGTCGATGCGCGGTCCTCTGCACATCAAAACCAGAGTTCGTCATGGCTGTCACAAGGATTTGTTGTATCCCGTAGCCATGGCTGGCATGGCATATGATACATCGTTTGCAAAAGGACCGCATCTGATGTACCTTATGCAGTCCAAGTTGCTAAGGTATATCTTGCGAAGCTGCATGCCATACCTCGACATAGGGTTTAGTTTCATCTATGATGCACGAGGAGAACATGCTGATTCATGTTATATAGAACACTTATATATTTGTGTGCGACTGAGTCTCTGAGTCTGGATACGGAGTGCAACAATGTAGCAGATGCAGATTTTTTTCCTATACAAGTTCTGTTCTGGTCCATATACAGTCACACACAGTATACAAGTGTTGCATAGCAAATTAATCAGCAGTCTCCTTGTGCATCCTAGTCACATCGTATTGCGACTAAGACGCATCTTCTGACCAAAAAATATTCTCAATTAACAGAGTTGCATGGAACCTGGCAGCTCACTCACCCCAGACATCTCACGCTTCATGGAGTGTTGAGGCTAGACGTATATGGATGCATCTGCAGAATTTGATTGGTTGCATTGGGAAACATCTCCTCTTATCCCTGTTTCTGAGACAAACTGGTGGGGTGACATCGATGGTCTGCGGGTAATGCTGTGTATGTTTATGTAGTGCACATGTACAGTATTACAGCAACTGGAAGGCAGGCTTCCAATGCTGTGCCAAATAGTCACGAGACAACACTCTGCTTGTCAATCATTTTCTACAAGCCCCTCCCTGATGCCCATTGGCTCACAGGAGTCTGAGGCGGGCTTATAGACGATAAGGAGGTCCAATTTCAAGCAGGAACACCAATGATTTTATACTGCCCCTAGCTTTCATTAATAATGTATCCCCCCACCCCCCCAAGTTTTCGGGGTTAATGCATACAGTGGAATAAAAATGGCGGAAGAGAGGAACCCACTCGCAGACTGGAGATTAAAAACAACATAATGGATAATAGATAATGAGCAGACAAAAGGAAACGGTGTGACAATATTTTCCTTTCGCAATCAACAAATCTAAAGCGGCATTCTAAAAATCATAGAGCATATGTGCGTGATGAAGGGCAGCAGTGAATGTGTTAAATGAAAATATGAATACGGTGCATTTGGTCTCCTACACATGATCCGCTATTGAATTATGGGTATATTGGTGCTGAACTGCTCGGAGCAGCACTGCAGCTGATGGGCTAATGCTGGAATGTCAGCTGAGCACAGCTAAACCTCCCAGGGGAGAGATTCCAGGAAGTGATTGATAGGCGATCCAATAGAATGCAACAGACAAAGCTGTGCTGCTCTCTTATTGGCTTATTATTACATTGTTATTGTAATCCTCCATCCTTTGTACTTATTTACTTTTGTGTCTTTGAATAAAAACTGTATTTAATTGACCATGGTAATTCCAAACAGATGTAAATAGACCGTACATTTGTAGCAGTATTAATAAAGGCTTTCTTTTCATTTACAGCCAAGTCAACAAGTTTGTCACTTCCTCTGACACCCGAGTCACCAAAGTAAGTATTGGGCATCGGCAAGCTCTGTTGGCAAGGGATGGGTGTCTTCTCGTCTTGGCTGCAATAGCTCCATTTCAGCTTGTTTTTATAAATATACGCTGTCTTCCAGTGATCCCAAGGGTTCCCCATTTGAGAGCAAGACTATTGAAAGAACCTTAAGTGTGGAGCTCTCTGGAACTGCAGGTAAGGATCATTCTTTCATTACTATTCCATCGCATTGTGCTTTATACAGAAAGCTATTGAGACGCTTCGCCTTGAAAAATCCATACATTTCAATCTGCTGATGAATATTCACAGTGGAACTCTCTGAGACTTTAATGGCTGATACAGCGCAATGACATGCATGCAGCTGCATTGTATATACTGTACATAGAGAAAATGTCTAACGTATCAATGTATGGCAGCATTAACATGTTTGTAAATATCATTATTAACAACACGCACGTCATTAAGGGGGTTATTCTGGTTGGTTTGCATGGCTGCGAATTCAGAGCCTTGCGAATCAACCAGACGCCGCCCTGCGAATGCCCCCCCTCACACACACCACGCTCGTACGCACTGGCTGCGAATGGATTTTGAACGCCTCAAAAATGGGACTTGCATGCCCCGAAACGTCAGATATGCTGTGCATCACTTTATAAAAGTTATTTGATACTGCAGTCTCTGAGTGCCGCTACCTCCGCGACTATCTATGCACCGGTGCACACATCATCCATAAGGGTGAGTGCCGACCCTACGAACTGATCTATATATACATATATCTATATATCTATATCATACCTCCCAACTGTCCTGATTTTCGCAGGACAGACCTATGTTTCTGGGACTGTCCTGCTCTCCCAACAGTGAATAGTCGCTGTGTGCATGTGCACAGCATCTACTCACAGCAAGAAAGATGGGCAGGGGGCATACCAGCAGCTCACAGAGCACTGGGCATGCACCACAGTGTCTGCAAACAGGGAAGCGGTTGCGGCATTGCTGTAAAGCCACGCCCCTTTTGCTGAGGCCACATCCCCTTTCCAGGAGTGCATAGTAGAAACCCCTCCTACAAATCCTGCGTTTGCCCCTGATTTGTTCTGAGAAATGATATGCCATTGAATGTTGTGTGTGTGCGGTTATTATTTTATTTTGTGCTGAACACATCCTCAGTGTGGTAATAATATTGCTTGTGTTGGCTGTAGAATATTAGCCTACTAATAGCTTTTGCATATATATTTGTGAATGCATCACTTTGGGAGTTGCCCCTGCGAAAAAAGCACAGTGTTTTTTGATACAATAAAAAAAACACATTTTTTTTTTTTAAAACAAATTAGATTATACTCTATCTTTTAATGGTTGAGGCAGCCATTTTGATGATAAAATGTATGCAAATGTGACAAGGTAAGCTCTCTGTTTACTAGTTGCCAATTATATTATATCCAGCATACTATGTTCAGCCATTTTGTTTGAGTCACTTTAGTTCCCTATATATACAATATGTAGACAAGTGTGGAAATTTATTTAAGGCATTTTTTGGAGTATTCAATGTTAGACGCTGTTTCCGCCGTGTGAAATAGCGGCCGCCGCTTATTCAATGCTGCTGTTTCCGACAGCTATGAAGGAAGTTTCAGACAAAACAGTACCGACTTTAAAACAAATTGGTTCTGTTTTGTCAGAAACGCCCGCAGTTTCTCAGATTTCGAACAGCCCGCAGCCATTTTCACCAACATATCCATTTTCCAACCGACAGCTGGAACGTTAAATTCTGGCTGTCAACTTTCTGTCGAGCTGGGAGAAAACGACCCAGGATTCTGACTGTCGGGACATTCCGACAGTCGGAATCCCAAATTGGATACCCCACTTTGTCTTCCTATTTTCACAACATGTTTGTGTATAGAATATGTTATGCTTCTATGTGTATTTTTTTAATATATGATCATACTTGTGACCTGACAAAGCACATATAAAAGCAGTTATTAGAGCGCATGTCTGCAGCCTAAATTTGTTACTCGCTGTCATCACCATTTACATTCTCTCATATACATATAGGCGTCATTGTGTCAGCTAATTGCATTGCGGCATTCTTGCACTGTAGCTACCCCCTTGCTCTCTGTCAGTGAACTGAGCGGGAATGGGGGCTGATGGTTTAGCTAAACGGGTGGAACAGGCTTCAGGAGACACTGTAACATATTTCATCTGCAGGTAGAATATGTTCCTAGTAGCATGACGTTCATCAAAGTGAAAAGGCCTAAGGCTTGTTAGTCCTGCTTTGCAGAACATTGGAAAGTTGTAACAGCGATTTGTTTCAGTTATCTGATGCTGAAAACTACAGTATGATACTCATCTCTGACCATCCTTAGTTTAATTCACTCGCTAGAGAACAGTGCCGATTTTAAAACATGCCAGAGTTACCCGACCAATGTAGTGTTCCTTCTAGGATTTTGTGCGGGCAGGGCGCCGCTGCACGGGGGCGGACCGGGCCCGCCGACGTCACAGTTGTGGGCGGTCCCGGGCCACCGACGTCACAGAAGGGGCGTGCCCGGGCCGCAACATCATGAAAAGGGGCAGGCCCGGCCGACACGTCACTAAAGGAGACGCCGTCTACGGCTTCCCCACGCACACCGTTGGGCAGGCACCCAGGCTCTTTTAGCGGGGTGCTGCTAGAGGGGCAGGGCGCATTTTGCCCTTTAAAAATCGAGCAGGGCACAGCTCCCTGCTTAAACAGCCTAGCAGGAACACTTCAATGGTAAGAGGCCTATTAAACGTATGTTCCCGAAATTCATGTAGCTGCTTCCACAAGAGTAACTAACCTTAGCGTAAGGCAGGCATGTCCAACGTTGGCCCTCCAGATGTTGTAAACCTACACATCCCATCATGCTTTGCCACAGTTTTGCTATTTAAGAATGCTAAAACTATTGCAAAGCATGCTGGGATAACATCTGGAGGGCCAACGTTGGACATGCCTGGGGTAAGGGGTATATACAGTGCCGGATTACCATATAGGCAAAGTAGGTGCCAGCCTATGGGCCCTGCACTTTTTAGGAGACAATGGACAAAAAATTATATTGATTTGATTTTGAAAGAAAATTACAATCACGCTTTCTTAAATTGTTTCCTAAAGATAGAAAAAAATGAATTACATAAAATAAACTAAATATTTAAATTAAAGGCTCTGGGCCAGATGCACTAAGCTTCAAAAGTGATCAAACAGCCAGCCAATCAGCTCCTACCTGCCATGTCACAGACTGTGTAAACCACAGACATCAGATACACGTTGCAGTTTCCAGGTCCTAAACTGTTGATTGGTCAATGTAAAAACATATTAGTAGATCATTTGTGAGGGGGGGCAGGGCGAGATTTAAACACTTATTAGGGAATTGTATGCAAGGACGGCCATGAGATTTAAACTAGCATGGGACTCTACAGGGTTTTATCCGGCACTGGATATATAATACAGGAAGTATTGCAGATTTTGTTAGTGTAGCGAGGATACAATTTGGTTACACAAAGACCTACCTAATCATTGTTTCCAAAGGCCCTGAAGGTATTGTGTCTGAAAAAGGGATTGTTAGCATCCAAACATGAAGTCTCCCCCTACTAATTTAGGCTGGTCTGTTTGTTTGAGGACTGTGGATCATTTTGTTATGTTTGGAATGTATCACTGACAACAGTTGCATGAATCCTTTTTATGTAACATGATGTGTACTTTAAAAGGAGTATGCTAAGCAGGCGCCTAACAAATGGCTCTGTAGTGCCATTGTATCGCTGTACAATTCTAAACCCCCCCCCCAAAAAATACAAGATGAACGATGATTTTCATTGTATGGTAATATTATATTTTTTATTATTACCAGTTATTTCTATAGCGCACAAATATTCCGCAGAGCTGTACAGAGAATATTTGGCCATTCACATCAGTCCCTGCCCCAGTGGAGCTTACAATCTAAATCCCCTACCGCATATACACAAACACACTCACACAGACACACATTCACGTTAGTGTTAATATTGTTGGGAGCCAATTAACCTACCATGATATTTTTGGATTGTGGGAGGAAACCGGAGTACCCTGGGAAACCCACACAAGCACAGGGAGAATATACAAACTCCACACAGTTAGGGCCATGGTAGGAATTGAACCCATGACCTCAGTGGTGAGGCAGTAATGCTAACCACTACACTATCCATTATAGATTGCCTTGCTGTGTCATGACACTCACCCTACGCTACTGCCATTGGATGCCTAATTCGCTTACAGAACATCGGTTCTCTTTGCACCATGCTCATAAAAGAGCCATAGTCACATGTACAGATATGCTATCATTTTCTCTAATTATTTCAGTGCCGTTTGCTAAAATGACAGCAAATTGCTTCTATAAATGCTTATAACACCGCGCCATTAAATAAGCCCAACTGGGACAGATGCAGATTGATTATGTGGCGCTTTGGAGGCTTAAAGTAAAAATATGCCAACATCTCTGCATATATTACTTGTCTGGTGGATGTAAAATGACATGTCACCAATAGCCATCAGAAGAGGAGAGTCCCAGTGGATACCTAATTATGAGCATGGTTGATAGCACACTTTATTCCAGCAGGCAAATGGAGACAGCCATTTTGTGAAGGGAGCCATTTTAAATCAGATGGTAGTCTCTCAATAAGGCTTGTTCATTGAAGCACCTGCCATTGATGTTTGTCCTTTGGCGGGAAACCATTGATGGCTGAACCACGTACAGGTTGCAACTGCACGTGACAGCCTCCATCCCCTCATTTATGATAAAGTACTCACCACCCTGGTTCCATAGCCATAGGTTGCCCATGTCTGTCCTAGTTACATTCCAGGAATAGGTTGTACATTACTATTTCTGCATATCAGCATTTATTAGGCTGATTTTACCATGGGGTTCTCCTGATTCTCATAGCACTATATGGTGAAGTCTAGCACTATATGGTGATATAAAGGTGCATTACGGTATATGACAGCTGCACATCTTTATGTAATGCAAGTCTACTGACCCATCCAACCCATTACCAGTCCCAGTTTCAGGTCCCGCCATACTGTAGGAAGGTTGGGAGTTATCTGGTGCTGCATGCCCCACACCAAATCATGTGTGGCATTGGGGGAGGTGAAAGGGACAGTGCGAGGTCCAGCATGTTGGAGGCACTGGTCACACAATTAGGATTAAACATTGAACAATTATTTATTTTTTTAACCGTTTCTTATATAGCGCACACATATTCCGCAGTGCTTTACAGAGAATATTTGAACATTCATATCAGCCCCTGTCCCAGTGGAGCTTACAATCTAGATTCCCTGCCACCTGTACATGCACACACATACATTATAGAGTTAATTTTGTTGGGAGCCAATTAGCCTACGAGCATATTTTTGGATTGTGGGAGGAAACCGGAGTACCCGGAGGAAACCCACACAAGGGGGAGAATATACAAACTCCGCACAGTTAGAGCCATGGTAGGAATCGAACCCCTGACCTCAGCGCTGTGAGGCAGTAATGCTATGCTAACCATTACACTATCCATTCTGCTCCAATTATTGGCGTATTGGAGGTGTTTGTGACACCCGCATACTGTATGATTGATTAGTTATGTCTTCTTATAGACAAACACTACACTGGCTCATATGATCACGCCTCAATGACAAATGACCACAGTCCCCAATTGAAAAATGGCGATAAGGATAAATGTAAATATAAAACTAAATACGGGGACTCTGTGTCGTAATGGAAATGGGAAAATATCTTTACGATAGGTGCGCCTGACTTCCTGAATGTGTTCCTCCTAGGGAGCAGTGCCAAATAAAGACAAAAATAGTAAGATTCTTGCTTGACTTCCAGTCCAGTTTTACCTATTAGAACACCCCTCAGGCATCGGCGTTAGCTTACTTTGTGCAGCAATGTCGGTACTACCAAAGATAAATCATTTTCAGATCAAATTGTAATTCAGTCTAATATCCTAATAAAACAAAAAGACTAAACATACCTGAGCACAACAGCCCTATGTACACACCTGCTCCGACACTACTGTGCATCAGAGTTTAATAATAATAAAACAAATCTCTATGTAAATGCCAACAAGGGGTAATGTTAATTTTGTTAATTGGCTTCTTTTTCATTTTTCTTCAGCAGTCACCTATGCAATTAAACATTCTGCTGATACGTTATCGTATAGATTAGATAAGGAAGGCAAATAAACAGAGGTCTTTTGTATTTTAATTCACCAACATACCTGAACCCATTTTTCATGCTGTGTAGATCCTTTGCTGCAATTAATGTCTCCTTTAGGTGTAGAATGTAGGTGCCGCGTTTACACATGTGAGCGCTTTGACAGCAGATAAATGCGCCAGATTACTTATGCGTGTTTAGACATGTTTTATGCATTTGTGGATTGTTTTCCATGTGTGTTTCCATTGTTTTGATGCATTGAGCTTTATACAGGTTCTCGTAGTAGTGAAATGCTTTGAAATTTAGATTTGCCCTGGCATTCTACAAGCCAGTACTGCCATGCTGCCCGTATACACACACATGTCACACTCATACACTAACACACACATACATTTCATATAAACACGTCACGCTCATACATGTCAAACACCAGTCACCAGACCTCACTACAGCGGGTAGCATCTCTGGCTGTGGCAGCTGTTTTAACAACACACTGCAGCAAAGACTCCAGGCCGCCCGGCCCCTTCCTTCCGCCAATCAGAGAAAAAAATTCCCAGCCCACCATTCAGAATTAAGGTGCCCATACACTAGAAAGATATCGGGCGAGATTCTCTATTACAGAAATGCGGTAAAAACCCCGTTATCTGGGTTTTTACCGCATTTCTGTATTCTCTAACCTCCCTCCGCAGTGTCACCGCTGCGGAGGGAATCGCCAGCAAAAGCTGGCGGTTCCCTGCAGAAGCCTATGGGCTTCTTACCGCAGCGGTGTGTGAGGGATCCATCATAGACCCGGAAGTCCAGCAACGGCGCCGCATCGCAAGGGACAGCTCTTACCGCAAGAGCTGTCCCTTGCGTTAATGACCGCATATTTTAGAGAATATGCGGTCATTAGAAATGCGGTGGCCGGCGAAGAGGGCTGCGGATTTTAGAGAATCCCGCTCATGGCCTTTGTCACTCAATTTTGACCCATCGGCCCAATAATTTATGGGTTAACTGCCATATCGTACGTTTTTACGTATTTACCACAGATTCTGATCCAATACACGGTCCCGTGCATTTAGGATCAGATCCGATGACTGGGAACGCACACAATACATCGTATGCCAAAGGATCATGTACAAAGTATCATATGCGATCCGAGCCGCCGCGGAGCCTGGTGGTTCCCTGGCAGGCAGTTGCTGAGGTATCGCATGTGGCGCTGCATGTGATACCTCAGCGAAGAGTATGGGGGCCTTTAAACTGGATTGTCTACCCGGGATGAGAGCCCCAGGAAAAACTCAGGTCAAAGGCAGGGACACCCGGAAACGTTCATTAATTCAGTTTTATAGAGCAAGAACAGATAAACAGAATTGGCAGAGCTTGAAAAAATAAAAAAATAATAATCATAATTCAATTATACATATAATGTTTTTATGGGCTTGATTTAGTCATCTGGTTGGAGTAGTTATCAAGCAATATTATACTGTTTTAGCTTGTGGTTTTGCCGGAGGCAAGCAGCGCCTATGTTCCCTTGTAGAACATACCGTATAAATTAAAAAGTAAAGACACTTAACCGTGTGAAGCATCTTGTGTGCTGCCTAGATTTTCTGACTTGAGACAGCCTGTTGAGAGATGTAAAGGATAAAATATCGTTTTTACCATTGAATTCAATTGTGATATTTTTTATTTTTTTTTAAAGAAAAAAAAAAGAAAAAAATTCTTGTTTTGTTGTCTCCTCGGATGTTGTTGTTTACAAACTGTAAGATGTACATCTTTGAAGATAAAAATGGCTGTTGCTGGCTATGTGTGTATGTCTTTGTGTCACCGGAGACCTGAGCCTGTTTTATTTGCCTCAGGCAGATGCAGCCGCGCTAGTGTCTGACACTCTTTGTATGAAATGATTGTGCCTCATAGCTGCCAATGTGGCAGGGTTTTGCAAATCATCACGAGGATACAACTTGCAGCCATAGCTTATGCTGATTTATAGCTTATGCTGGTTCACAGTTTACACTTGTTCATCCTTATGCCGGTTTACGGCTTACACTGCTATGCTGCTTATTCTTGTTTGTGTGTTTTTATAAGCTTAAGTTTACATACTGTAGTTCATGATGGTCAGTGGTTTATGCTGGTTTATAGGTGGTGCTGGTTTTACATTGTTATTGTGCTTACTGAGCAGTTTTTGATAATGATTCATGGAATATTGCTAAAAATGTTTTGTATTGTACAAATATCTGTTGTAGAGTTTTATCTCTATTTTTATTTAAAAAAATTTTACTTAAAGGTTACATACGTATTGCTGGGTGACAGAGAGTAGTATATCTGTTGTGTATTAGCCTAATTCATGTTTGCAAAGGAAATGCACATGCGCTAAGATGCCGTTGCGTTCTCTTTTGCAATGAAGAATTAGGGGGGTATTTAATTTGGGATTCCGACTGTTAGAATGTCCTGACAATCGGAATACCGGGTTGTTTTCCCTTCTTCCAACAGTAACTCAACAGTCGGAAAGTCTGTGGATTGTCAAAAATGTGGCTGTTTTGTCAAAAAACGGCCGCGGATTCAACAATCCACGTCTGTTTCCGACAATACAGACCCGCCTCCACAAGGAGGCGGGTCTGTAGCAGGCGAGTCCCTGCCAGGATGGCGAGTCCTGGCCTGAATTGAATACCTTAACTGATGCTATTTCCACTGTTGGAAATATCGCCAAATATTGAATATACCTATTAATGTTAAAGTATTTGAAAGGAAAGCACTGCATGGGGATCGTGGCCAAAGCAGAGCCAACGTTACAGGATGACAGTCAGACATACACACTGAACGATGAAGCATTGTGCGTTACAATGTTCTTGGACACATTCAGCAGCGCAAGATCGCCTGTTGGGCTGTCTCATTGGCCGTGAAGCACAGCCAATGGGACGACCCCAAGAGGATCCTGCAGTAGTGTGTACATATAAATATCTCTTAGTTTGTACTTAACTATAGGAAAACAGATGCCAACATTTTTAAAGTTCTACCAAGTTCTTTATACTTTGATTAAGGCCAAGTACTGTCATCGTACTCAATTGCCAAAGCTACTTGATGATGCAAATGGCGAAGCAAGTCAACTGCAGCATACCTTTTTATTAATGCTAGGTATCTGCCGCAGGGCAGTTATGGAAAATAGGCAAGTATAGTATAAGCTTGTTTAACATGATGTGTCATAGAAATGTTTTACATGCACACAAGCAGTGGATCCTTGTGGAAATGTTGGGTTATTAGCGTCAGGGTACAGGATTGCCTCTCTGGTTACGGAACTCTCATCAATCCCTTTTCTATTCATAACCTTTGATTTGCAGGTCTCTAGGTGTCACTATCAAACAGGTCCTCACTTACAAACGCCAAATGGCTGGTAATTGTTTCCGACAAATCCTTTCTGTAATACGGAAATAAAACTGTGCGTTCTGTACCTTTCGGAAAAGGCAGCTCAGAAATAATGACTGGAGCGCACATAAAACTAGCTACAGATTTGAGTGCAAAAAAATGCCATAAGTGTGAGTGATATAGAGCCACTTGTTTATTATAGAACACATTTCAATGCCGTAATCATAAATACTGCTAAGGTTGTGCTCTGCTGAAATATGGCCCACATAGTGTTGATTGTTTGTGTTATGTGATTTGTCTGACACCCATTACATTCTGGGTAATGGCAGCTATTTGTAGCTGTGCACAGCAGGCGCCTTTGACAAAAGAAAATAGACAGCAATAAAAACCATAGTCAGAATTTCATTCGGAGAGGAGCTTCACTGCCTATAGTTTGTGCAAGTGTGATAACAGTGTGCTGTACTGTGTTTTGTCAGCCCACAGCCGATAACAGTCACCTGTCCTTTCATTCGTCTCCTAGAATTCAGGAGCAACAAATATAAATAAAACAGGTCCGGGAGAAGTCAACCCCAGAAAGTGAAATCATCCTACAGTATATAGAACCTAGTTTAGCAGAATTTGACTTTCAGGGCATTTGTATTAAAACACAACTTGTGCTACCAGTCTGGGTCACTTATGCAGTAGTAACTCAGGGCACACTTCACATACTTCTTTTAAAAGCCTGGTTTAGAGTAAAGGCCCATGCACACTGGGCGATTCTGAGCTGAAAACCGCTCAAAACAACAAGTTTGAGTGGCTTTCAGTTCAAAGCCGCCCAGTGTGTACGGCGTGGTGGTGAGCAATGATGCGCGCTCCTGCATCATCGCTGGGAAATCCCCCCCTCCCCCCCACTGAGAGCGCCAGGCAGGGGGAAAGCAGCTCAGTGTGTGTGCACTGAGCGGCTTTCCCCCTAGCTATGACAGCGGTCATGGATGTCCATATATAATCGCCCAGTGTGTATGGACCTTTACAGTCCTTACAGTGGCCATGCTTAGATGTGCAGGTACGAGAGCTTCCGCTGTTCCATTGACTGACACTCTCTCCAACACAAGTACAGCTGAGGCTCCCCTACAGTCTTGACAATATATTTGGCACGCTCGTACTTATCAGCAGAAATGAAACACAGACACCCAACGTTTCATGTCTAATATGACTTTCCTTCTACAGAAATGTCAGTACAGACATGAAACGTTGGATGCAGTTTTAAAGCCCCATACACACTAGGCGATATTGTGAACGGGCCTTCTGAGCTATATTGTTCACAGTATTGTCTAGTGTGTACACTCATTCTCATTAACGAAGCAGCAGAACATGCAGGTCAATTTGGCTATCTAGTAAAACGACCTGCATGTTCCGCGGATCCCGGTGATGTCACTGACCGATATTGTTCAGTGCTTACACACAGTATCAGACGGCGGCCGCTCATATAGTTAATTGATGCAGCCGGTATCGTTGAGTGTGGGGGGGGGCTTAAGTGTCTGTGTGCTTTATCAGGCTGATACAGATGTGTTCTCACACATCTAGCCCCTATACGCCATGCAGCGGGAGATGTCTGTGACGATGGAGTAAACAGTTTCCGGTGCAACTCTGCCTGCGCAAGGGGCCAGATGTATCAAGTTTCAATAGCGATAAAATGGAAAGTGATAAACAGCCAGCCAGTCAGCTCCTAACTGCCGTGTGACAGGCTGGGTTTAAATGACAGGTAGGAGCCGATTGGCTGGCCTATGCATCTTGTTTTCCACTGAAAATGCATGTTAGTCATGCACCAGGAGACGCATATATAGGAAGGTATCCAATTAAGACATCAGGAACAAAATCGTCCATTCTCAAATGTTACGCCTGCGATCAGAGTGCCATCCCTATATATATATTGCTGGACGGTTGCCTGGCAGTGTAACGCGTCTTAGTTGCTGGTAGATTAGGCAGAAATCGGAAAAAAAGGGGACATCCGCATTAATTACCCCCCCCCCCCCCCACTCTTTTCTATTTTTAATGAAGATTTTCATTAAAAACATCAAGATATAATTATGCTTGTTTTAATATCAATAGCCTGGTGTGTCTGTAAACATAATTACTTAATAGCGCTAATTATAATTTGTTTGGGTTTTTTTTTATTTAGAGAGAAATGTGCAGAAAGTAAATGGAGAAAAGCATATTATTTACATCCCCTATAGCTAATGATTTAATGTTATTACTTCTCTGTTTGCATTTTAAGTAAGCAAATTGCATAAGTTGAGGGAAATGAAAGTCGTCTCAGCGCATTGCTGGATCGTCTGCTCTGCCTTCACTGAACATGTTCCATTTCCAGAACGAACCTCTGTATTCCTGATACACAATTAGGTGTAGTAATCAATCAGAACATAAAATCAGAATGGAATGCAACAGTAAATGTGGAACTAATGAAAAGGAAAGGAAAGCATTCATTTTAGACCTCCACAGATAATGCATCTTTAGACGTGAAATAAATTGAATTAAGCTGTCTATAACAGAAAATGGCATGTTTTCGATGTAGATGAGGAAGGTCAGTTATTCCCAAGCCATCTGTCAGATGTCAGATTGTTTCCTCCTTTTCAACAGGTGATTGCAGGCGCCAGATCTATATAGTATTAGAATTCTAGAGGTTTATTTACTAAAGTGCGGGTTAATAGCGGAGAAGTTGCCCGTAACAGTCAATCAAATTCTACTCAACATTTATTTAGCACTTTGGTAAATATGCCCCTTAAAATCTATGGTTGCTTGCTATTGGATAAACTTGCTGTTGACATACTGATGGCGGTTTTTAATAAAGTACTGGGGGATTGTCCGCTAAGGCCTAAACTGGTGACACGTTCTGTTGTTATAGACTACACTGATCTGAAACATCCGCACGCGTGGACCCAAAACATTTAATCAGATTGATCAACTGATTGTACCAGAAGGCAAATCCTCTGTGTGTGTGGTCATCTAACGACAGGAAACATGCCCTTTCAACCAGAGGTATGCCTAAGCCGTTCTGCTGCCCGTGGCAGCAAGAGAACTGGCACCCCCATCATTACTTACACAAAGCCAACTTTTATTTTAGTGTGTAGTACACTGTTCACATCCATCATTATCTCATGTAACAAAAGTCTAGATCTTTAGATTGCACAAAATTAGTTTTGAAGTGAGATCCCCTAAGTGTTTCCCCCCCCCCCCCCCCCCCTGAAAATCTGTTGCATGACTGGGCTGTCTCAGTTTACATTACGCTTGCAATCAATCCGTTCATTGCGCCCATCCACCTAACAATCATCCACGTGTGTGGGAAAATTGGAAATGTATCTAATTGTGGGGGATTTGTGTTAAATGCTCTTATTGCAGTATGTGTGTCCATCTATAATTGCTATAAAGTAAAGGTCCCCATACACTGCAGTGTTTTGGGCTGATTTCACCCTTTCCATCGGACCTATCTCGGAAGTTGGACCATTTGACTCAGACCCAATCCCCCCCCTCCCGTCGGCAGGGAACAAGGGTTGTATGCGATACATCACGTGTGAAAGGACCGCATGCGATCCTGCCGTCCGGGCAGCTCGCGGGGATTGGTTGGCCATACATTGCTGCCATACATCGCAGTAATGTATGCCCAGCTTTAGTCTGAGAGTTGGTAACTGCATTGCAACAAAAAAAGATGACCTTTCTGGAAAGCATTGGGTTTAATAGATCTTTCAGACTATGTCTTTGAGGGTGTGGATTATTAGATAAGACAGTGTCGAAATAGACAGTCAATAGGTCTACCCCAAAAGATCTACATGCAATAGATTGATAGGGTGAAAATTTTTTACATGTTAGAGGTCGACATGGTCAAAATGTCGACATGGGGGGTGTCTTCGACATGGACTCCCAATTAGTGTAATGCGTACCCTCGCATGGCTCACTTCACTCGCTATGCTTCTCCCTCTATACCGACATGGATGATGAACCAAGAACAAGGCAGTTAAAAAAACCATGAAAAACTCATGTCAACATTTTGACCTTGACCCTTTTAACATTTTGACCCTGTTGACCTATTGCATGTCGACCTGTTACATGTTGACCCTGTCGATCTATTGAATGTTGACCTTTTGGGGTAGACCTATTGACACTTTAACTTTATTAACTGGAACCAGTCACCAAGATCGAGATTCTTATTTGTAAACCTTGTTTGAGCCACTTCTCTGGAAAGAGAATAGAGCTTTGTGTATTTCTAATGAATCTATTGACTTTTTTTCTCCAAGCAACACATACTGTTTCCATAACTGATGTCAATTGTATTCACCAATCACCACTGGATTTATTGCACATCACTAATGAACTTGACTTTTCCTTTTGCTTCTAGGACTAACTCCACCAACAACCCCACCTCACAAAGCCAACCAAGATAGCCCATTCAGAACTTCTCCCAAGCCTAAGGCTTCTTGCAGGTCCGCTGTGCCACCTGCTAAGAAATCTCGCTACATTGAGTCTTCCAGTCTCCAAGTTATTAACTCAAAAAAAGGTCCAGAACAATCTGAACTGTACGCACAGCTTAGAAAGACCTCAGTGGTCATTGGGCAAGAGGAGAAAAAAGGTAAACGACCTAGTTTACGACTTTTTGGAGACCATGACTACTGTCAATTTATGAATTCAAAATCAGAAATACATATCAGCTTATCACAAGAATTACAGGCCACTAGACAACTTGAATGTAAGGATTCTTTGCCTGGGAAGAAATTGCAAGTTTGTTCCTCAAGTGATAAAGTGCAGAATCCAAAAAACAGTTTGGAGGTATCCATGCCAAGTTCTCAAAACAGCAGCCGAAAGCCACTGCAAGACCAGGAAATCCGTGCGGAACTCAATAAACACTTTGGTAACCCGACGCAAGTGGTTTATGATGATAAGAACAAAAACGGGGACCTGGAAAACAACGATTACAGTGATGATCAGTTCTCTAGACTACCTATGTTTTTAACTTCTGGACTGGCTATGGATAGTTTGCTTGATGACAGCGAGGATGAGAATGATAAACTGTGCTATACCTGGGATGGAATACAATCCTATTCGTTATTTGATGTCTCCCCTTCATGCTCTACCTTCAATTCTCCAAGCAGATATTCCGTGTCCCCACCATCATCCTTACTTTCACAGCGGTCTCAAAGGATATGTTGTCGATCCAGGTCTAGATCTTTTACTCAGCACCGATCATCTTCCCGGTCACCATATTCACGTTCAAGGTCCAGATCTCCATCCAGCAGATCTTCATCAGGGTAAGTGAAATTGATGGTTTCATATAGAAGTTATTATTCCTGGACAATATTCCAGGCAATACTTTCATCTTCTGAATTTGGTTATATAACCATTAGGTACGATTGACCGAACTATCCAGTCAAGAGTAGCCACCAAAATAATGTAACTGTGCCAGATCAAAAAGTACTTTTTGATCTGGCACAGTGGCCGATCATCCTAGTTGATGTTTGGGGTCATTGGCCAGCCATAAAGTTTGGGTCACTTTGTGATATCATTTTGTGGCCGCTTGTGCATGAATAAGACCAGTTTAGTGGACAGTCCAATCTGTTCAACGCTTTAACAGTTTTATAGCAATAGACCTCAAAATGAACAGCCCATCTTTTAGGGGATGTGGCTATCTTTAAATGTTTAGATCAGGCATTCCCAACCACGGTCCTCAAGGCACACCAACAGTGCCGGTTTTGTAGATATCCAGGCTTGAGCACATGTGACTTAATTAGTATCTGAGTGATTCTGATTAAACCATCTGTGCTGAAGCCTGGGTATCAGTAAAACCTGCACTGTTGGTGTGCCTTGAGGACCGTGGTTGGGAATGCCTGGTTTAGATGGTCTCCATAGGGGGTTCTTTTTATATGTAATATGGCATATTGAATATTGCATACATTGATTATGTTAATATAGGTTACTTTTCATTAGAATTAGCATTAAACTATTTTGGCAAACATGTCTATCCAGTCTTTATTATAGAGAGGGAGCATTCTGTCTGTCATAATCTCTAATTTTCTTTATCAGTGCTGTAGCAGACAACACTATTTATTAAGCCTTAATAATTAACTCTTGTAATAAAATAAACCTGTTTGTCTAAACTGCTTTGCCCTAAACACAGTGTCAGTTGACTTTTATAAATGGCCCATGCAGTGTTTAGACAGTTCAGGAATGTGGCCCGCAGAATGGAGAGAATGCATCCTGGTGTAGGAATCAGAAGCTACACTACATTCTCTGGGAGCCATCAGTTCTGTTAAAGGGCCTAATCAGACCTGATTGCTGGACAAGTTCTTAAAATAGGCAAAACCATGTGCACTGCAGATGGAAATGTAGCATGTGCAGAGAGAGTTAGATTTGGGTGGGGTGTGTTGAAACTGAAATCTTAATTGCAGTGTAAAAATAAAGCAGCCAGTATTTACCCTGCACAAAAACAAAAAAAGCAAATCTAACTCTCTCTGCACATGTTACATCTGCCACTCCTGCTGCAGGGCACATTTTGTGTCCATTTTGAGAACAAATTTGTCCACACGTTGCCTGATACACAGAAAAGCAAAGAATACATTGGATTAAAATGTAATGATATCAGGACAGCCAGCCTTAGGTTGTATAATGGTCCACTGGAGCAAAATGTACGTCATGCACATTCCCCTGTAACATACACGCCGCAGGTCAGTGAACACACCCAGCGCGTCTTTCACAGAATTAACGGACATTAATTAATGAAACATCCATATTGATCTGACTGTGACTTCAAATTCCTCTGTGGTATGGGCCAGAGCGTTCTGCAACAGTTGCCAATATACTTTATATTATATGAACTGTGCACATTTTGTGCTTTTTTTTTATCGTTGTCTTTGTTCTTTTCTATTTTGAAGCTGAGTAAAAAAATAGACACAAAAATAACTAAATAAACTTTGTAACCTGTGTGTTCTTAGATCTGTTATCTGCATTGTTCCGGCTCTCCTCTCTGCAGTGTTTCCAAAATATCTGCAGCTAAATGTGGGTTGACATACTCAGCCTTAATAATACAAGGGTTGTTCAGTAAAGAAGCTAGCCAGACCTCTCATTGCATAAATCTACTCAACTTGTTCATATACATATGGTACAGTATAATTAGCAGCATGGCCTTAGGAGGTCATTCTGGTTGACTCGCTTTGCGAGCCAACTTAACGCCGCCCGCACGAATGCCCATCCCCGCTGGATGGCAGATGTCCCCACAGGCATGCGAATGGATGTTTTTGCATAAACATCCAATCGCAGGCTTGCATGTGGGACTGAAATCATTCGATGGTCGCCGACTATTGAATGATTTCTTTAATGTTTGCAAATCGAAGTCACTCCCTGGTGACTCAGATTTGCGGCACCCTGCTACGTGAACAGAGGGGACAGCTGACATCCAGTGACATCAGCTGCCCAAACACCCCCCCCCCCCCACAGACCCCATTCATACTGCACCTTTGAAAATTCCCGTGTCTGCCCTGTTCACACTGCTTCCCCTGGTTTGCCTGCCATCAAGTGTGTGGCATCTAAGAGCAGCTTTGATTGGTTGTTTAAAAAGCAGCTTTGAGCAATACAGTGAACTTGCTTTTTTGCATTTTGTGAGAAAAACCTGTGTCTAGCCTGTTCACACTGCCATACACCCGTGTATTACCCAGGACAAACCCTGCAAAAAACCTGTGTGTAATTCCCGGGGCATAACACCCGGGAATTTCACAAAGACCCTTTCACACTGAGACAGGACACGGGAAATGACTGCTTGCCCTGGCAAAAACCCGGGTTTTTGCGGCAGTGAGAACGGGGTATTGCTGTACCCCAAGACATCAGTTTGAAGCAAATGAAGCCAGGATCCCTACCCACTGAGATGTTCCGTTTGTCAGCGATATCACTCACACAAGTGCATCTGTCCTCCTGAATCAGATCTTCAACGTGGCACAAATTGTCACTTGTGTTGGACATTTTTAGCTGGCTGCTCATCTTGAACATCTCTCCTGCTGTTATCAGTGACAGAGCACCAAACCAGTTTCCGTCATGTGATGATATCGCTGAACACCTCCACATGTTGACAATGAATCTCAGCTGCTGGTTCAGACGCAGAAATCTGATCACACTGCGCACCTCAATGTTACAACGTCCCTGCCAGCCCTGCCGTCTTACACTTGATGTTGGGACAGTGTGACTGATATGAGGCGCGGTATAATGGCCGTGAGGTGAAGCAGTGGGCTGCCTGCTCTGGCCTGGTGGGAAATTAGAATGAGAAAAGAGAACATTACACACATGAGAGGTCTTGTTACCTTACTTACAGAACCACTCTCCTAAATAAAGGGAGTTAAAGTTAATTAAAGCCTTTAATTAATACGGTCTGGCAGTATATAACCATTACATTTGTACTGGGTCAAGGGTAGGCAACATGGAGCTCTCCATGCATTGCCTCACTTTGCTCTTAGGACATGCAAAACTGTGGCTGGGCATGCTGAGATGTGTAGTTCCACCGTAGCTGGAGTATTACTTATTATTATTATTAATATGTAGTGTTAATTCTAGCATTGTGTCCCTTTCAAAACCCCTGCAGTTCCTCTACCCTTTCTGGAGCGTCGCTGTCTGCTGTGGTGATCTAGCAGAGAGTGACACTCCAGGCAGGATAGAGGTACTGCATGTGTTTTACAAGGTGCAGAGTGCTAGAAATGCACAGTAAATATGGTAAATTATGGGTACATTTTCTACATTTTCTACAGCTAATAATGTTGCAGTATTTTTTCCGACATGGTTTGGGGCAAAAAATGTTGAAAAAAAAAAAGATAAATAACATAAATATGTCGCTCTTTGGAGGCAAGCAGGAAGAAAATAGGCCTTGTTTAACAATAGCTAGAATTATTGGGTTAATTTTGATAGTATGGTATCTGATCATCTGCAGTATGGCCCCTTTTCAAATTCAGGCCAATTAGAATTTTACTGCTTGTTTAACCCTTTCAGGTCCAACTTCTAGTCAGGCTCGACAGCCCTAGCGCAAATAGCAATTCCAGTGGTGAGCCACTTTAAAATAAGAACATTAACATTGTTCAACATTCAATGTAGGCCATTTTTGAATTGAAAAATTAAAATACATTACAATTCATTTAAACATTTAAACCAGACTGATTGAATTGCAAAAAAAAAAAATTTGAAAAGCAAAGGGTTAGAGAATTCACATCGCAAGTAGCGGCCGGCTCAATGTGACCAGCCTTTCCCATGAACCGGTTGCCATCATGATTTTCTGTTGACTTCCCAGTGTTATTGCAGTTCAGCAGTCTGTAATTTCTCCGTAACTTCTAGAACCACTGATTGTGCAGAGTACAGTGAATCTGTATTAATTTGCCAGCGAGCGCCAGTCCTCAGTGTTTCTTATCCTCCTTCTCAGGTCTTGCTGCTGCTATGAGACAGATCACTGCAGACAGAGCAGTTCTCCAGTATGTACACGATCACGATCAAGGTCCCCATACAGCCGCAGACCCAGGTACAGGACTCCGCGTCACCTGTTGCACGTGAATTGGAACGTCACCTGGAATTATTGAGGCTATGCATGGGCCCCATCGCTTAATGTGCCCTTTCACTTTCTAGATATGACAGTTATGAGGAATACCAACACGAGCGGCTGAGGCGGGAGGAATACCGCAAGGAGTACGAGAAACGGGAATCGGAGCGAGCAAAACAAAGGGAACGTCAAAGGCAAAAAGCAATTGTAAGCAAATAAAGTCAGTCAAAATGTATCATATCATGTATATACGTAGTGTTCATTCTAGCACCCGCCATCTTTGAAAACCCATGCACTTCCTCTTCCCTGCCTGGGGTGTCGCTGTCTGCTGGGGTGTTTCTTGCACAGGTCTGGTTTGCATATCAGTGCTGATATACAGACCCCACTGTGCTAGAAGCACTATAGCAGACAGTGACACCCCAGGCAGGGAAGAGGAACTGCATGGGTTTTCAAAGATGGCGGGTGCTAGAATAAACACTAATACTGTATATTAATTCACCTTTTTTTCCACTGTATCTCTCTCTAAGCTTTGATAAATGGCCTCCATAATATTTATGACCATAGCAAGCCATGCCAAGAACCCCCAACTGAATAAAGTAGGCCGAGCTCAGAGGTGCTACTAGAGAAGAGGAGGAGGCCTATATGCAGATGGTATCTTGGCTTCCTCCTCTCTGGCCAGCAGCTCTGTAGATTTTTGGGCACTACGGTCATTAGGGGACCCTAGCTCTGTCCGAGAGTCTACTGCGCTTGCGCAAAATGCCTGGAAATACACCATTTTCCTGGTGATTTCTACAGCGCTGGAATGAGACACACTGCACCCATAATAACTTGTAATAATAAATAATAATTATAAATAACATAGACAAGGCCTAGTTATAGTAAATAATACAGCAGGGTTGATACAACTTAACAGTGTTGCTACTCAGGGGCATATGTACCATGCTTCAAAAAGTGATAAAATGGAGAGTGATCAACAGCCAGCCAATCAGCTCGTACCTGCCATGTCACAGGCTTTGTTTGAAAAATGACAGATAGGAGCTGATTGGCTGGTTGTTGATCACTCTCCATTTTATCACTTTTGAAGCTTGATACATCTGGCCCTCAGTCTGAGTAATGGTAGAGTCAGTGTGCTGTTATGGTCACATACCTAACACCGGATCAAGGCCAGCAAGGGTGACATGTGTCTGAGCAGGTGCTGAAGGACACTGCTGTAAAGCATCTCTGCACGGTATAGATTTCCACAGGTTGCTTTGTAGTGATAGCTTCATAACTCATTTGGGGTCAATACACATAAATCACCGGCTTGCTGTTTATTACAGAATACGTCTTCTGTAGGTAGCACTGAGGTTACAACCTGTCAGCCTGAGCAAATAGCAAGGATTTTATCAATGAGTGTGATGTGTGGTATTATTGCCTAATACGTTACAATGAGATAAGTTATTATACATATCATAGTATGAGAGCCTCTCTACCCCGGCGTCACGCCATCTAGAATGCAACACCAAATAAAGGCATATTACCGCCTACTGTAAACCATGCATTGCTGTTCTTATTTTAATAATAAGAAATTCATATTTTAATGAAGTCTCTTAAGCATTTTTTTTCTCCATTATCCTATTTAAAAAGTGATCTAAAAACCTCTGCTCATTTACTTTATTGTCCCATTATTTTTTTGCGTCCATCTGCTTAGTGCACAGATAACCCATCCCATGTTAATATTATTACAATTATTGGTACGTTAGTGTGCCAAGGAGCGATGACAAATAGAGTGGATTTTAATAAAAAGTGGGATGGGTTGCCATGTTTTACTGCAGTACCAATATACACCATATGTTTAGCCCTGCACACGGCTTTGTGTTCATTAACCCCTTCGTGCGTTCACCAAAAGTCAACCAAATAGCTGCCAAAGGTAAATTTAGAATATTTCCATAGATTGAACAACAGCTGGAGCAATATTCACTCCTCTACCCATACTTGTATGTTATCATTAAAAATGACCTAAACATTTCAGTAGTTGACTTTGTGTTAAAATAGGAAATCATTTTTAGAATCCTTTCCCTTCCTCTCCTGAAAGCTACAGTATATTCATGGCAACTATCTTTGGGGGAGATGTGTCAAGGCATTTAGCGGGCTTGGCGTTTGTCAGGGAGGCGAGTGGCGCTTACTACTGCCTAGGGCGCTGGTCTGAAACAGGCCCCTAATCAATTCTTCATCCTTTAGATTAGAATGCTTGACACGTCTCCCTATTCCGTAAAGGATCGGGCTGTGGCATCGTGGAGGAGCTGCTCCCAAATGACCCATAGCATCATAAGTTTTAGGATGAAAAAATGCAAAAATGTGGGTATTTGCTAAGATTTAAACAAGTAGGGCAACGTCCGATGTTCGTCTGTCTTCCAAATGTGTAGGGTCATTTCTCAAGCTGGTGAAACATATTCAATCAATTTCCTTTTTCCTGCAGGAGGAGCACAGAGTTATTTATGTTGGTAAGATGAGAACCAACATAAGTCGTACAGAACTGCGAGCAAGGTTTGAAGTTTTTGGTGAAATTGAAGAATGTACAGTCAATCTGCGTGATGACGGGTGAGATTTTGCCACACCTTGTAGTGTTTGTCATTTTTGCATGAACAGGTGACAAGTGTGAATATAAATGGAAGTACAACCAGCTAATTTGTGGTTCTCCAGCGATTATTGAGCTGTACTTGACGTGGAGCTAGAATTCCCAGCTTGCCCCATCAGCCAAAGGTGCTGAGACTTGTGGTTCCATAACAGATGGAGAGCCACAGACTGCTCTGGAGAAATTAAGACATGCCACATGGAATCCGAAGACTTTATTCTTCTTTCTTCTTGTTTAATGGACTTTCTCGCTTGTCTAAAAAAAACACATTTAGCTTTGTGACAGTCCAATCATACTGATAAATGAAAGCTGGAGAGATAATATGTGAAACCCCATAGTGACAAGTGTAGGTGTAGTAACAGGATGGACTATTTTTTTTTTAATCACCGTGCTCAGTCATGTGATCTTTTCTTTACTTCTTGCAGAGACTGTTACGGTTTCATCACCTACCGCTACACCTGTGACGCATTTGCTGCTCTCGAGAATGGATACACCCTGCGTAGGTCAAGTGAACCCGACTTTGAGCTTTGCTTTTGCGAACGAAAGCAGTTTTGCAAGTCCAACTATGCAGATTTAGGTACGGACTCCCAACATGTGTGACTTCTGTTATATGGTTTATAAACCTTCATCTAGTTGGAGCTTAGAATATCCTTTGTTCCTCTTAAGATTCCGAACGGAGCTGAAGAACCAATCACAAGTCGCAATCAATATATTGCAGCCTGTGATTGGTTCTCTGGCTGGCAGTGTCCCAGAAGTTCATTTAAAGTCAGCTAGCTTTATTGATTTGCCGATTCTCTAATAGCGGCACCTTAGTGGAATATTTTGTTTACATGATTACGTAGCTTCGAAATAAAATGGCCGCTCTTATTAGTATAGTGTGTGTGCAAAAACATCGATCATGTTACTCGTACTCGTACGTAAAAACAGTTAATATGTGGGAGTTCAGCTATGGCTGCGGTACAAGATCTATTTTCTCTTCCCTCGGTGGATTGCAGTAGATAGATGCAGCGCCGAGCTTCTTGTCTACCTCATTTAATACCTCCTAACGTAGAGGGGCTTAGACAGAGCTGGAGAGTAAACACAGCTGTTTGAATAACAGGGCTCCGGCTAATACACTTTAATCAACTCAAACAAAATAACAATGTCCGGGGTGGGATGCGGGAAATGGCATTGCAGGTATATTGTTATTTACTTAACTATGTTAGAGTTCTACCATATAATGCTAGTCAGCAGTTATGTGGTTCCATACATATTTATTTTTAATTTCACTTTAAGTGTTTTAAGAATGGTTTCCCCTAAATTCATCTTTAATGCGGCAGAGGAAATTGCTCAGTGGAGAATTGCACTCACTGACTTTGTGTTTTGTCTTTTATAGAATAGTGTGTCTGGTTAGATATAGATTTTTTGTTTTGTTTTTATTATTTATTGTCCATTCTAATCGAGGTTCAGTCTTATTTTTACTTGTATTATAATTTATCATTATTTTGATACCTTTATAACTACTTTGATTATTGGAATCAAAATCACATATGTTGGTTAGTCCCATTGAATGAATAGTATTCAACAGAAAGACATACCTGCAAGAAAGGTGTCCATACAGTAACTACAGTACGTACAAGTGGGATGGGATCATTCAATGTGTCATTTATAGGAACAGTCTCTTTACCAAGAATAATAAAGAAGCCATATTTGTGATGCAGTCATCAAAGAGGTGCACAGATGGTTAGTAATACATTGACCCCACAATTATAAAGATTAGGGGCCAGATGCACTAAGCTTCAAAAGTGATAAAATGGCGAGTGATAAACAGCCAGCCAATCAGCTCCTACCTGCCATGCAACAGACTGTGTTTGAAAAATGTCAGACAGGAGCTGATTGGTTGGTTGTTTATCACTCTCCATTTGATCTCTTTTGAAGCTTAATGCACCTGGCCCTAGAACTGTTGGCTAGCCAGTGACTTTACTAGGAATGTGCCCCATTTTATTAGGTGTACAGGGTTAGCGAAAAATAAGTTTCCCACTTCAGAGGGCTCTGGGGTGTGTTCTACTGCTCTGAATGAGACAAATCATACGCTAGTCATCTATAGTAGGAATAAATGCAGCATGTTTGAAAATGTGACAGTAAAGCAGCCCATACACGGTCCGTTTAACGGATCCGTTTGGGACTTAATTAGCACACATCGGATCCCTAGTGCATGCAGCGTGCATGCACTGCGATCCAATCCGATGTGTACCTAGTACAAAAAGTATGTGCAGCACATACTTTTTGTACCGTACTATGTGATGCCCGGGAGCGCGCATCGCATAGTACAGAACGAAGCCATACACAACGGACCGTGTATGGGCTCCTTTAGTAATGAATAAAGCTGTGCACCAGCTAGGTGATCTGGGTCATGTGACAGTTAGTAATGACTACAGCTGTGCACCAGCTAGGTGATTTGGGTCATGTGGCAGTTAGTAATGACTACAGCTGAGCTAGGTGATTTGGAAAATATTCACAGTTGGAAGGACCGGTTTGGCCACCCCTGACCTAGGCATTGTGAGCTAAAGGACCTTAAATTATGCATTGGGTTCCCTTCCATCCAAATTCCTCGCCCTTTTATATTTAGGCACAGGGTAAAAGCTGAACATTTAAAGGAAAATTTTAATTAACAAAAAACATTACTGTGCTGCTCTCCTAGTTATATCTGCCTACTGTGAAATTATATATTCAATTTTTTTTTTTTTTGGGGATCTAGATTCAAATTCAGATGACTTCGATCCTGCTTCCACCAAAAGCAAATATGACTCCATGGATTTTGACAGTTTGCTTAAAGAGGCACAAAGGAGCCTGCGCAGGTAACATGCGTCACCGCCACGCCCAATGGAACGATGGAGAATACCTCATGGACATCTCGTCCCCCCAATAAGAGACTTTTCGAAAGTCAAACCTAGGAATTTCTCCTACTTTTCACTCTCCGTTTTTCAATGGTTTACATGAACACAGCTGCTGGAGACTAAAGAGGCAATGTGATTGTTAGACAAATGAGCAGAGCCTTGGGTGTCAGATGATTCCACTCTTTCACACTAGCAGTTGTACCACTGGAACAAAAAGGCGGCACTCGTGCACCCATTGCCGGTGGAAGTGCCAGCCAACTGTGAAAGCTCCTCACTTTCAAAACTGATTAACCCGGGAACGTCAAGATATCACTATTTACCATGAAACTATAGGAGGATTTATAAGCTGCTGATGCTCAACTACAATGCAATCTTCACTTTGTCTGATTTCAATCATCTCCCCGATGAAAAAAAAAACACAAAAACAAAAAAACATTGCAATATAGATGACGCCTTAGTAACTTTTTTTTATTGGGAACCTGGTGAAGAAATCAAGGAAATGGCATTTTTTTTTCTAGTGACCCTATGTCTCTCTATGCTACAGTAGTCTCTTACTCTTACACCCATGCAGTTGTCTACAATGTTGTTTGTCAACATTAAAGCCTTGTAAATGGTCAATTTCACAGCTTGTTCAGAATATACTGTATATATATATATATATATATATATATATATATATATATATATATATATATATATATATATATGATCTTCTGATGAGCGGATGTGGTGTTACATAATAGCCAAGAGCTGGGTATAGTTACCTGAATCCGTGTCCAGGTAGTTTATACTGCTGCATTGTAACATGTACTAGTCAAGTATTTACAGACGTAACCTTCTCTTCTGCCGGAGCGATGTGCAACCCTACGCGTTTGCCCACGTCTCTGCCGGAGAGCAAGTTCATGGATTATTTTTATTTTGTGTACATAGAGTATGACAATGTCCTTTATTTGTTACTGCTATGCACTGTAAATGCAGCCTTCTTTTCAATACGGAAAACCTTTTTCTTAAAATCAAGAATATTCAAAATGTAACTCTATAAGGGGAAAGACCTGTTGTATACTAATCTATTTAGGAGCTGACTTTATGCTTATATATATTTGATTGTAAAAACAAACAAAAAAAACTACAGTGTGTGTGTGTGTGCGTGTTTTTATTTTTATTTTATTTTTTGTCGGTTGGGTGCACAATTATTGCTTTAAGCACACTCATCCCTGTTTTTTTTCAGTGAGCTTCCATATAAGTGTTTTGAGAAGGGTTTATATTGGCCTAGAAAGGTCACAACCGCATGGAGAACGCGTTTCATCCTCCTGTGTAAGTGTCTTCATCTGCAGTAATACATACTGAATCCGTTCAAGAATTACCGTATCTTGTCAAAGTCCGCAGTGATTGTTGTTTTTGTTTATTTTTATATATATATATATATATATATATATATATATATTCATTTTGCTGTATGTTGAGAATGAATGTATAATTTTGAGTCTTTTCACAATAACCCATTGTACTTTTGTCCTGAGAATGCTGCTGGGTAACCCAGCACTGTACACTGTGTGTAGTCGGGTCTTTTTTTTGTTTTTGTTTTGTCTAAACACTGTTTAATAAGCCAGTAATTTATTTTGTTTTTATTGTCGGCACTGTTGGAATTTTTGGCATAAGCCAAACCTTATATTGTTGCGCATCCTTTGGAGATAATGATATTTCATTCCTTTGTTTACTGAAGACCTATTTATCAGTTCATGCTGTCGTATTTGTTATAGTAATATGCCGATGACACAAGATACGGCCAGTTGAAAAGGATGCTAACACCCTCATAATACTGTCATATGCTGCAGGTGAATTTCATTTCCTGTTGCAAGATAGCGTTGACTATGCATTAGTGTGGCTTAAGCTACACTGCTGTGCTACTAACTCTTCACGACATTGTCTTGGTGCAGACTATACAAGGAAGCTAAGCTAAGATTTGGTTTCCATATGAACACTGGATCATTTTCGTTTGTTAACATGCAGCCTTTCTGCATTGTGGGTGACCAGCCATTGGGTTACCCCCTATGCCTCATATCCAATGTATTAAAACACAAGTGGAATTACTAAACCAGAAACATTTTCCCATATATCCGCCAACCCATAGCTGACTGAACTCAACGTCATGTGTGGTGCGTGTTTAGCAATGCAAATATTTTTTCACAGATGTTAATCGGTCACAGTTTTTGCAAACAATTTGTAAACTATTTTGGAGACTATTGCTACTACTATAAATGGTTTAAAGAAGAAATTTTTTAGGAATAATTGGTGAATGTACACAAAACAACTGATTTTGCTAGTATCCTTCTGTTCTGTAGTGTAACTAGATCCATTGTAAGAAGGTATCAGGAAAAGCCATTCACAGCTGGATTTTGATGCTCCAGTTGCTGCTGTCACCCTCGGTCAGTGGGGCTGTGACGCAGCGTGAACTGGAGTGCCAAAGATTGTGTAACCCATGTTGACTTTTGCTGTCTGTTCTACAATTACATTTCATTCATACTGTGACATCATTCGGGGTCATTTTGTAACAGACTGCTAAGGCCATTTCCACTTATAAAGGTGGCTACCACTTCGTCAGTTGTTGCAAATTAATGAAAAGTCCCATTTTGTCACACAGCTCCCGCATAACTTCCCATGGGAAGAGATGTGACCTGAATCGCTTTTCTCTATGTGTAATGATGAGCAAAGGCAAAACATTGGTTGGTTGCCAAATAGTCTGTGAAGTCCTTACATTTTATTATACTACACTACCCATGGTTGAGACTTTTAATAAACCTGTTAGTTGTCTCCAAGTTGCCTACTGCCACAAACCTTTTCCACGGGGCAAATCCAAATCGTTTTCCCTTCCCACCTCAGCCGTGCTATTAGCCGCTTTCAGCAGAATGACTTCTGCATTCCGTAGGACTTGTCTACAGTATAGTAATAGCTCATTTCTGGAATCACTGCGCCATATAGAATCAGCGTTTTGTTCACGGCATCTCTGGCCAAAAGTTTCTTATTGAGGAATTCAGAAGTGAAATATTAAATTAGGCAAATGGGGCTTACCTGTCATTCTTAGGCTCACTTATGGGGTGATGGCTAGGGTTGGGCTTCTGATTGTCCTTTTTATTTTAGTCTGGCTTCTACTATTACTGATTTTGCCTATCACTTTGACCATAAATAATTCTAATTTGTCCTGTACCACCAATCTGTGTCACCCAATTTGGGAACCACTGAACGACACAAATATTATATTTCAAATAAAATGAAGTCTTCTCGTCTCCATAATATCATACATAGACATATCTAGAAAACGTCGTCTTAATGAAGGGGGCGGATTTAATGCTGTTTTTTCGCTGCATCTCTGATGCAGGGTTGAATGTATGCTTACAACGTAGCGCTTCTAGAATGAACTCACCCCGCGTATGCTCCAAGAGTGTGCTCACGCACGGATGGATATTAAGAGACGTAATCAATTTGGGCACATGATCCCTTACGACCGAAGAGGCAGAACTGGAGTGGTGTGAGGTCTACTCACTTCAGTGAGAGCAAGCTCACTACAACTTCAGGCCATGCAGACCACTAAGCCAAGTTTATTTTGTGGCATTCCTATCACTCTTATTATAGTAGGGTTCAGGATGACTCACCGAGTCTTTTCTCTGAATCTGAATCCCGACTGTCGGGGGCTGACAATCAGAATCCCAACTAAAAACGGGAGGGAGAGTAGAATAGGTGGCAATCGCAGCTCGTCACTGAGCCCACAGCGCGGTGAGCGCAGTAAGCCCGCATGGAGCTGGAATGCATTTGTCCCCCTGTCCTGCTCCTGACAGTCGGGATTCTGATGTTGGGAAAATGACCGTCGGAATCTTGACTGTCAATGATTTATACCATACCTAAGAGGACATCAATGACAATGGCAAGTAGTAAACCAGGCCGAAACCACAAGATTGGCAAATGCGCTGATTTTGGAGGAAACAAAAACAATACAAATTCTGGTGCATCCCACAGAACAATGTGCCCCTACTGTTTGTTATAAATGACCCCCATTGTTGTTTAATTAGAACATTGTATATTTGTCCTCATAAGAGAAAACTATCACTACACGGCAATGCAGCCTGACAATGGCTGCATTCATCATTTATCACCAGCATATTTTGTTCTCAAAAATTCCACCGTACATAAATTACCGGAAGCTTCTTTTTCTTTTTTTGTTGTTGTTTGTTTTGTTTTTATTACTTCTTATTTTGAAGTAGATAGATAGCAATAAACGAAAAAATAAATAAAAAAAAACCCCTAAAACCATATGTTTTATTTTCACGGGTTCCCTGTTACACTCTTAACAGCTTTAATCCGTGTAATGGTTGTATTTATGTAGGTTACAGAAAAATGCAGGTATTTTATCTTGTTTAATTATGTGATCGCCAAACTAAAGTTTACAGATTTTTTTTTCTCAATTTTCTGTTGTACAAAAATAATAAAATAAAAGTATATATTAAAAAAAAGCAATAAATTATTTTTAAGAAATCAATGTTTAATATATCATATTATGTGTTTAAAGATCAAATGCATTGCCTATTTTGCCTTTAAATTTATGTAATCAGATGTTTTAATACATTCTATTTTGCCCTGTATTGCTGAAATGAATTGAAAGCGTGTGTACGATTTTGTTTCTTTATAAGCAGATAAAATCTTATTGTTGATTTTTATTTTGGCAGACCTGACTGTTGCTCTCTCCTACAATCACACGTTCCTCTGTGTTCAAGTATATACAGAAAAGATGTATGTATGTTTTGGGGCATTTCAAAACATTTTGGGATCATAGGCGATTGGCTACTAGGTATTTTAAATTTGTACTTCTCATGATGACCATGCACTAAAAAGTTCATATACTTTAGGCACCAAACCAGTGATATACCGTGGACGTAATCAACATGAAAAAAAAAGTTGTACAACACCGCTAGATTTGACGTGTAGTAACGCTGCTTCTGCTTACAGTAATGATAAATATTGCAGCTCTGCCCATTGTGACAAAAGTAAATGTAAAATGGTCTTTAAATAACTTACTGCTCAATGTTAGGTTTCGAACTTTACATGAAAGTAGCCTCTAAGATTGTGCAAAACTTTTTTTTTTTGCCAAAGACAGTTGCACAGGCTGGAACAATTGTGCAATCGGAGGGAGAAAGGTTGGGTCAGTTGAAAAATATAAGCACTTCATCCCTTTAGATTTAGTTAATGATTATATGTCCTTTTTGATATCTGTAATAAAAACTCCAATCGTTGTCGTTGCACACCTAATCAATTAATGACCTAGAATAGCCATATACGATAATGTGATAACTCTGGATCTGTACGTGTGTGACAGACATCAATACTACGAACAACTGAGCGGATTGCGCTACTGTAAGATTTGTAGGTGAAAATGTACTAATGATGGTAACAATTGTGCTTAACAGGCAAACAAAGCTTTTAGTTAGACCCCCCCTCCTTTCCCGGGGTTGAGGTTCCACCTGCCAATTCTACATGTACTGTGGTTTTATTCATTGTATTCAAATTCCTGTGATTATTTTTTTAATGTGCAGAACACATTGGCCTCACTGAGCTAATAAAGGGAAACAAATGTTTCAAATGAACATCTGTCCTCTCGCTTTTTTCGTGTCGTAGCTGTTTTGTGTAAAGTTAGAAACACACATTTATATTATATACTGTTTGTCATGAATCCAGCCCGCACTCAGATTCCGCAATCTAGGACAGATGGGTCACCCATGGTTGTGCACTTTGACCTCTCACTGATAAGGTCACTGTCGCCATGAAATTTCATATACAGTAGGTATGTGGTTCAACAAGACACATGGAGAATACACTAGATGAAAATGTATTACATCCAAAAAATATTTCCAAAAATTGGTACAGAAAAAGAATATTATAACCATGGACAAACATATGGGGGGGGGGGGGGGGGATTTAATAGGATGAGAAATTTAGAAAGTGAGAGATTTTGTAAGAAATCTCCAGGTTTTTTTTTTAAAGTGGCAATCATTTACACTGCAAAACCAGTTTGAATTTGAAGTGTAAATAATTGCCCGTAATTTCACCCATTATATTGCATTGGTTTCAAGGAAATAATCAAATGAAAATGAAAAAAACAATTGCATGATGTTAGTACTCTGCAGTAAGAGGAGTGAGCCACATACAGTAAAAAAAAGTCAAGATTCTCCTGATAGTAATTGACACTTTCTCCAAGTTTCTCTTTATGTCCCAAATGCTCTAAGGGCCCCACCTTTGGTTTTAACTCTCTTAAGGCCCCCCATACACTTCTCCAAAGGCAAAAGTCGCATACGACCTCCCTTGAGCTCTCTGTCAGGTTCCCAGTCGGCAGGATCCAATGTGTACGGGACCACGGATCGGAATCGTAGGTGACACTTTTCATCTGATTTATAAGCCCGGTGCTCAGAATCTTGAGAAAAGGGCCATAATCGCAGAAGTGTATGGCCACCTTAATTGCTAGATGTTAATGAATCTATCACTCACTCTTAAGTACAGTAACTGTGTCTCAAAAGATAGGTTAGGACTGCCAGGATGGGCACAATTTTTTTTTTTTCGAGGTAACATAACCTCTTCAAGATTTATATTTCTTGAACTGGCCTTAAAAGACCTAGTTATTTGGAACTTAAGCATATATCTTAGACACAAAATTATTTATGAATTGTACAAGATTGTTATCCCATTTCTTGACACAAGGAAGCCCATAAAGTGTCCTTTCTTTAGCCCTGCAGCCAGGACATACACAAGACACAGCATATCAGACATTTTGTTACCCAAAGTCAGATCACAAATACTGTAGGTTAAAATAATACGCTACTTTTAGGCATACAACTTAACAAGGCAGGGGCAAGTTTCGATGGTGCGACTGATGTTGGATTCTAATGACACACCAGGTGGTATTACAGCATCTACAGATGCTCAAACTAGACATCTCAGGTCATGCCCATTCACACGGATGCACACGAGGGTACATTGTTGTGGCTTTTGCATAAATTTACATACGTGACTGCTGCTGTGCCTTCCTCTGAATCAGGCCTTATTGATGGAGCAAAGTTTATCGGAAATATCTCAAGAGAACCATGCTTATAATTAAAGAAGCACAACTATTCTCCTTAATACTTAACTGTAATGCCACGTTCACCGCAATTAACTCATGTCTATATATAGTAATACTGCGACTTTCCAGAGAACCTTGCTGTCACAGACAATGGGTTGCCATGGTCCCTTTGCTAGTGATAGCTGGTTCTCCTAAGATTTGAAGTCCAATGGGTGGTCGGTCTTCAGAATGAAGTGATGGACTTTACAGCAAGCCTCAGTGCTCAGGTTCTCCATGTTCATCAGCTGCTGATGTTAGGTGGCTCTCCAGACTGAATACAAGCTCTGTGGAGACATACAAAATGGGCCAAAAGGGGGCGCGTGGCTACGGCGGCGAGCGGGTAAGACGTGTCAGGACGGAGCTCCCTGGCTGCCCATCCGTTTACCTATCCTGCGCCTAATATTCCACCCGACACCACCGCCAGCGGCTGCCCGGTGACCTCACCCCACCCCACACGAGCCGCCCGCCTGAAAGATCTGGTCCCGGCGCCGTTATCAGCCCGCCGGACCGAAGCGAGGACTGCGGCCTACCTCTCCCCGCCATACAGTCCTCGTCTGCCCGTGCGCCTGCTGCTAAGGCGGCGTCGCGGGGGAGATCCCCCTGGAACACCCGCCCGCCGGCAGCATCCACCGGACAGCGGCGCCCACAACGAGAAGGACATCCTGGGTCTGTCTGCCTGCCCGGAGCCTGGTGAGTCTCGTACTGCGGGCGCCATTTTGGACGCAGCAGCGCCTACAGCACACAGCCTGCAGTAACCCCTCCAGCGAGACTCCGCACCCCCAGCTCGCTGCACCTGCCCAGAGAACGCTGCCATAACCTGCTATTGCCCTGTAATATATGCCCTGTTGGGGGCAACACATACCAGCAGACGCTCCCCACCTGAAACGGTGTCTCCTGCGGGGGAAACAGCCTGCTTCCACCATCTCAAAGTTGGCTGAGCCCTGTGCTGCGGGCGCCATTTTATGATCAGCAGTGCACACACAAGCACACAGGGACACAAGCGTGTAGTAACCCCTGAGTGGAGCTTCATATCTTACCCCTGCTGAACTGCCCTGGGCACACCACCACAGGCCTCCCATTGCCCTGCACTGCATTCCCTGGTGAGTGAAGCATATAACTCCTCACACCCCACTCACTGTGCAAGTACTAATCTGCACCAACAGAAGCAGCCTCAGCTGGAGAGGGGGCTCACCAGCCTGACATCAGTCAATCATGGTGAAACAGAATCATAGTACCTCTGCAGCAAAGCTGGCCAAATTTGCAAGAGGACAAGAGGCGCAGGGCCCGCAGGCACCCCCGGGGGACTCCGGGCAGAACTCTGGCAACCCAGCTGACTCTGAAGCCCCCCCTGATGATGCTTCACCTGCACCCCCCTCTCTCCAACAAATCCTGGAGGCCATTGCTGGCACTGAGAAACGTCTATCTGATAAAATGGAGAAGGTACAGTGCGACCTATCCCTCCTCAGGCAGGATGTGCAGCGCATCAGGGAGCGGGTGGGGGAGGTGGAGACCCGGGTCTCAACAGTTGAAGACGCAATTGACCCTATGAAAACCACAGTATCTACATTGACACAACAGGTCACAAGCATTCAAAATAAATTAATGGATATGGAGGGCCGTTTGAGGAGAAACAATGTCCGCTTCGTAGGCCTGCCGGAAAAGGAGGAGGGCACGACGCCAGAGGCATTCCTGGAGGCCTGGCTTATCGAGACATTTGGCAGAGAATCCTTCACCTCCCAATTTGCTGTCGAGAGGGCACACAGAATCCCCACCCGTCCACTCCCTCCGGGTGCTCCACCCAGAACCCTTATAGCTAAACTCCTACATTATAAGGACCGTGACACGATCCTGCGCCTGAACCGCACCAAAGGCCCTATGATTAGAAATGGTGCCACCATTTCCACATTTCCTGACTTTGCCATCGAGGTGCAGAAGGAGAGGGCCTCCTTTGTCCCCGTGAAGCGCAGACTGCGCGAACTGGACCTTTCATACTCCATGCTGTTCCCGGCCCGGCTGCGGGTGGTGGCGGAGGGAGAGACTAAATTCTTCAACAGCCCTCGTGAGGTGGCAGCATGGCTTGATAGATTTGCACCTGGTGCCCGCCAGCTGGCCCTGGCCTGATACTTTGCAGCAGCCAGAAGCAGGACTTGATCCTCACTTACTTAGACACTTCCTTTCACTTCATATGACCCCTTCAGGAGATCACAGGCCATCCGAGTGGAGCTGATGTTGCTGATTACCGTGAATATGATTAGAGCTGTATTACAATTGATTTGACGTATTATGCCATATGCGGGGAAGGGGGGTGGGGGGGGGTGGGGGGGGGCATTTTGATAAATACCGTGCTTTTTTGTTTTTCTGCTCAAATGTTGTTATAGGCAAGTGTAGGCAATATACGGCCAGGGGGCCCCGGAGCTTGCATTGGTAGCTATTAACTGACTGCTCCCTTAGATTGGTAGTTTTCTTTTTCAGGTATTAGGTTTAGGGATACAAGTATGCCTAGGTTGGGGGAGGTATACAGGGAGGGGGTGTATTTTGTTGGGATTGTTGTTTTTTCTATGTTTTCTTGCTCTTTTTCTTCCTTTCTTTCTACTAGTCATGCTAAATATTTTGAATCATTATGCATACAATTGGGGGGTGCGAGGTTCATTCAGGTGTTAGCTGTGGTTCACTCAGGCCCACATGGTGGCGGTGCTACTACTACAACTCCGTGCAGCCCACACCATATACTCCAATATGACGCAACTTAATATTCTAGCCTGGAATGTCCGGGGGTTAAATGATAGAATTAAACGCTCTCTAGTTCTCAAAATGGTTAAGTATGGATCGGACATCACCTGCCTGATTGAGACCCATCTTGAGGGAAATAAACTAATGTCACTACGCAGGCCTTGGGTAGGATGGGCATACCATAGCTCACATTCTACTCACTCTAGAGGGGTCTCAGTACTAATAAACAAATCTGTACAATTTATGCTGCTAGATGTGAAGACTGACCCACTGGGCAGGTACGTCTTTCTCCAATGTAAACTATACTCCCAGCCCTTTTTTATTCTCGCGGTCTACGTCCCACCCCTATTTAACTATGATGTTCTAAAACAAGCGGCTGCCTATGTGGCCCAATCCCCTGACACACCAGTCATATGTCTTGGGGATTTTAATAAACTAATGAATCAACGGCTAGACAGATGGTGGCCCCCTGACTCCGTCCCTACCGAAGACCGCCCCACAGGCTTTGCTAAATACGTAGAGTCAATTGGCTACAGGGATGCATGGCGACTAAAGCACCCTGCGGTAACTCAGTACTCCTGCTTTTCTAAGACTCACCACTCCTTTTCGCGTATTGATCTGGCCCTCGTCACTCCCTCAGTACTGCCCAGACTCCAAAACATCTGCTATAAAGCGAGGGGCGTATCAGACCACTCTCCCCTGTTGTTGACGGTGGAGGTGGAATGCCAGAGGGGACAGTCCTTTTGGAAGCTACACCCCTCCTGGTTACTGCAACTTGGAGAATCCTCGGACCTCCAGTCCTTGTGGGACGGGTACTTTGACATAAACACAGGCACAGCCCCTGCCCCGATAGTGTGGGAGGCATTCAAGGCTTACCTGCGGGGCACCCTCATATCTAAAATTGCCACTATTAAACGTACACACAAAGCAAAGGGTATTGAATTGGAGGATGAATGTCGGAGCACAGAGATTACTCACTTGGAGGAGGGATCGGAGGAGTCCAGGATAAAATGGGAGCTAGCACAAAATACCTGGGTCTCCCGTTTGGAGGAGCGCAATGCTCGTAGTCTGCTATTTAAATCCCACAAACTGTACATGAATGCTGACAAAACAGGCAGCCTCCTGGCTCACCTGGTACACCTGGACCGCCATGCAAACTCTGTGGCCCAAATATTTGACTCTGACGGGGTACTGAGGACATCCCCCAAGGAAATAGCGGATGTATTTCTAGACTTTTATAGGGAGCTGTACCGTTCACGCCTAATATGCCCGCAGGAGGAACTCACTGAATACCTAGACCGTATTGACTTACCCACACTGTCTGAGGAGGCTAAATCTTCCCTCGAGGCGCCTATCACAATTACTGAGATAGAGACTGCGATCCGGTCATTCCCCGGGGGTAAGGCCCCGGGGGTAGATGGGGTCCCAGTGGAGCTGTACAGGACGCACCTGGACTCGTTTGCCCCTAAGCTTTTGAAGCTATTTAACGATCTTTTCGACTGTAATGTGCTACCGGACTCTATGTCCGAGGCTGTTATAGTGGTCATACCCAAACCCGGGAAAGACCCTGAACACCCCGACTCATACAGACCTATCTCCCTGATTACCACAGATGTAAAGATTCTGGCGAAGGTTCTGGCTATTCGGCTAAATAGTGTAATACTGTCCATTATTCACCCGGATCAAACTGGCTTCATGCCGGGTATGTCCACTAGCATAAATTTAAGACGGTTATATACACATATTCAGGCCACCCATACTGAGGAAACGTACTCAGCTATTGTTTCATTTGACGCAAATAAGGCCTTCGACTCTGTTGAGTGGCCTTATCTATGGCAGGTAATGAAACGCATGGGCTTCGGTCCACAATACTTGAAGTGGGTCCAGTTATTATACGTCCGCCCGATGGCCAGGGTCTCCGTCAATAGCCATGTCTCACCTCCCTTCGCGCTAGGAAGGGGTACTAGACAGGGATGCCCCCTTTCTCCTGGTCTTTTCGCCATAGCTATCGAACCGCTTGCCTGTATTCTTAGGACACACAGAGATATAGTTGGGCTCTAACTGGGTCAGAAAACGGACACAGTGGCACTTTATGCAGACGACCTACTTCTTTTTTTGAAAGACTATAGACTGTCTGTACCGACTGCCCTGCAACTGATGGAGGACTTTGGCGGTTTCTCCGAACTTACGGTGAACTGGTCCAAATCCTCCATGATGCCCCTGCGGGGCCCACCGCCGGTGGCCCTGGGCGCCCCTCTTCCACTTAGCTGGGTCTCTCTCTTTAAGTATCTGGGGATTATTATCACTAATACTAGTCAGGACTTTATACCTAGAAACCTAAACCCACTGCTGACCATGGTCAAAGACAAACTGTCGGTATGGACCAAGTTGCCCCTAAACGTCATTGGCAGAGTCAACTTGGTTAAAATGATCCTACAGCCTAAAATAACATATGTCCTAAATCAGTCCCCGGTGTACGTACCTGCTTCCTTTTTCAGACACTTAAACAGTTTACTGTCTTCATTGATATGGGCCAATAAACGCCCCAGAATTAGTATCAGCACCCTTACTAGGCCACGGACAGATGGGGGCCTGGCTCTGCCACAATTCAGACTATACTACTACGCTGGCCAGTTCTCACACCTTAGGCACTGGGCGCAGGACACTGATCAGAGTTCGCTCCCGACCACATTTCTACACCAAATATGTCCCGACATCACACCCACACAGCTACTACTGGGTGGGAGGATACCCCGGGGTGCCCCTCCTCTGGTGGTCCAGGCCATCAAGATATGGCAGGAAGCCCAATCCTTGATGGGATACAAGGCCATAGATCCTGGAGCTCCCCTCTGGCATTCTACCAAATTACCTGAACTTGCCTGCTTGTCGGGTAGGAGTCTGTGGTCGTCTGGGGGAGTGGTGATGATCGGACAAATATATGAGGCAGCCGTGTTGAAGTCCTTCCAGCAGTTAAGGGAGGAGTTTGGGTTGCCCCGGGTGCACTTCTTTAGGTACCTGCAGCTACGCCATGCCCTAAATACCCAGTTTAACAACGGCCCCCCTGAGCTACTCGCCTCCCCGGCAAAAATATTCCTGGCTAATCTCGGACAGGTCAAAACCATCTCTCTGGCCTATTCATTCCTATTATCCTTTTTGCATAAAGACTCGCTTCCCGCCCTAAAGGCCAAGTGGGAGAATGATGTGGGTGCCTTTGAGGAAGAGGAGTGGGAGGAGGCACTGGCATCGTCACGATATGCCACAGTCTCCGCGAGATTTCAACAAGTCCAGATATTTATCACACACAGAACGTATCTGACTCCATCTACTCTGGTTAAATTCGGTGGACGGGCCTCTTCGGCCTGCCCAAAGTGTGGTTCCATGCAGGGGAACCTGTGGCATCTCCTCTGGGAATGCCCCCTGGTTAACTCATTTTGGGTGACGGTCAAGTCGGTCATAACATCTACTGGAATATCTGGGCAGGCCCTGACCCCCAAGATGTGTATTCTGGGTAGTAAAGCAAATACTTCACTAAATAACACTGAGGGACAGTACGTGACCAACTTATGCTCCCTTGCTAAAGTCGTCATAGCTAGGCATTGGATGGCTAGCCTGGGACCCACGGTGGTGGAATGGAGGGCTCTGGTTAACACCACAGTACAGCACGAAAAATATGTATACATGTCTAGGGGCACTCTTCCTAAATTTGACAAGATATGGGGCAGGTGGCTGGAGTCTCCGCACTCCGCACATACTTGATGATACAGGGCCAGTGTACGGTGTTGAACGTGGACGCTGATAACCAGAACGCTAATACCCATCTAAGAACTATCTAACCTATGATGCATACCGATTTGCCACCCTGAGTGGGACTGAACCCCCAATATGCGCACTCATTAGTGACTAAAGATTCTCTATCCTCCATCTACTTCTTTCTCTTTATCTTTTTCTTCTTCTCCTCTATTGTTTGTTCTCTTAATATATAATTCAAAATCAGGAAAAATCAATATTGCTACTCAGTCAGAATAGGACGGCGATATCATCTCCCCTTTTAATCAATCGCCTTTTTGTTCCTTTTTTCTCTCTCGTATTTTATTGCACCTTGATATTTTTGTAAAATGATGATACTATATGTGAATACAATGTACATTCTGATAATTTTTGATTTATTTGGATCGACTGATTCACATGCATAATGTCTGATTCGCTGTTTTGTTCTGTATTTATGACCTGCAAAATAAAAAAACTTTATTCAAACAAAATGGGCCAAAAAGTCCATTCCATAGGTAGACAGGTTGGTTAGAGGCAAAGCCATGTCAGTGTTGGGTTCAAGTGAAATAAAGCAAACTACAAAAGAAAAAATGCTACAGTGTGTCACAAATATATGTTGTTCAGAGTCTCAGTAAACCTATATGTTGGGGCACTATACAACATGTGGGATTTTAGTGTCTATTTACTAAGCCTTGTAGAGAGATAATGTACCAACCACCTTCTAACTCATTATTTCAAACATAGCCTGTAACATGGCAGCCATTAGCTGATTGGCTGGTACATTTTCTGTGTTCACTTTACCTTTCCCCAGGACTTAGTAAATAGTCTTCTTTGTCATTTTTTCAACAAACAAGTGACTATCCGGCAAATGTACAGAGCAGTGACATCACAATGAAATCTGTTGGTGCTGTCAAGACACTAGGCACTCAAGGCCCCCATACATTAGGCCTTAGGACAAGGGAGGCTCACATACAATTTGGCACTTGATGAGCCAATTCACATGTGATAAATCGCTTGTGATTTATCACATGTGACGGGGAGCTGCAGCGTGTGGTGAGGAGCAGGGGGCGGGCGGTGATACTCATCAGTGGGACGCCGGAGTGGGCAGCAGGTCCTGACTCTTTAAATAGATGGCGGCGCCGGCGAGTGCTGACCTGGCCGGGTGGTGTGTGATCACAGACATCAGCAGCGGGGACAGGCAGTGCACCCAGTGGCGGCTATTAGCTTTTTAAAATACCTGTCAAATGAACGGCCAGTCATTTGACAGGCATTTTAAAAATCTAATACCCGCCAGTCCGCCACTGCACTGCCCGTCCCGCAGCGCTGTTGATCACACCACCCGGCCAGGTCAGCACTCGCCGGCGCCGCCAGCTATTTAAAGCGTCGGGACCCGCTGCCCGCTCCGGCATCCCCCTTATGAGCGCTGCTGATCCCACTGCTCACCCGGTCAGTCTGAAAGCATATGCCTTTCAGGCGGGCAGGCATATGCATACAGGGAGGTCGGACGTGATCTTATGTGCTGACCGTCCAACCTCCCTGATCCGATCCGATGCGCACGGGACCGCGCATCGGATCAGATGTCACACATTTGCGATTTTGGGACGATTTCACCCGGTTATCGGCCCAAAGTGCCGAAATCGGATGAAATCGTCCCAAAATCGCATAGTGTATGGGGGCCTTAATAGTGATCTTCCTGCTCAGATTGGAACTACTTTAGATGTCAAGCGGATATAATACAATTGCAGAGGACAAGGGAACTAAATTCAGCAGCACTTTAGGAAACAAAGATATTTATTTATTACCAGTTATTTCTATAGCGCACACATATTCCGCAGCGCTTTACAGAGAATATTTGAACACTCACATTAGTCCCTGCCCAAGTAGAGCTTACAATCTACAGGGTGATTCAAAATTCACAGTACACACTTTTGTTTCAAAAACTGTACAGGAAATGGGAAAACGGACTTAGATTCAAGATGGTGCCAATATTCGGTACATACCCTAAAAGATAGCCCACCTCACCCATACCTTCCTGGAGTATTTAAGGTTTCCCATTTTCTGCACAGTTTTTAAAATAAAAGGGGGGGGTGTTCTGTGACTTTTAAATCACCCTGTATATTCCCTACACGCACACACAGACATTATAGGGTTCATTTTGTTGGTAGCGATTAACCTTCTAGTATATTTTTGGATTGTGGGAGGAAGTCGGAGTACCCAGAGTAAACCCACTCAGATACGGGGAGAATATACAAACTCTGCACAGTTAGGGCCATGGCCTTAGTGATGTGGGGCAGTAATGCTGACCATTACACAGTCCATGCTGCTCTCGGAAAACCCTCCAGACATAACAAATAACTACATATGGATATATATTCTAGAGGACCTCCTGATAAATAATAAAGGCCATAATTCAGGTTGGCTTGGTAAACTGCAAACACCGCACCTTACCGAGTGCCTCAGACGCCATCCTGACAAATTCACCCCCCACGCTGCCGCATCCCCTCGGTACCATGCAAGGGGATGTGTAGGAGAACACATCCCCTCTCATGCCTCCGCTAGCAGGAGGAATCATTCAATGGTCGCCGACCAGCTAATTATTCCTCCGGCCTTCGCAAATAAAAGCCAGTCTAGATGAAGATGGGGAGGATGGCTGACGTCGTTTGACATCAGCCGCCCACCCCCAGAAGGCATCAGAATGCCACGCACCCATGGGGATGCCCATAAAACGCTGGGTGTTGCCATGGTCCAGTGTCATCACCGACTCCGTCTGCCCCAGTCCTCCCGGGATACAGTCATTGGTTCTACAGCAAGTTGGTTGACAAGCATTTGGTTGACACCGTTAGGTCGACGTGGGGATAGGTCGATATGGTTCTAGGTCGACAGGGGTCAAGGTCGACAGGGGTCTAGGTCGACCGGTCATTATGTCGACACAAGCTTTATGTTGACAGGGTCTAGGTCAACAGTCAAACGGTAGACATGGGGTTCTTCACTGTTTTTTGACGACAGGCGGTATTTCATGCGCTACCATCCACTTGGGCGTGGTGGGAGAATAAAAGTGTGCCAAGCTTAGCGAGGCACTGTGCCCGATGCATGGCAAGCGAAGAGAGTGATTCAAGGGGTTGCAGTGCATTAGAAACTGTGCCCATGTCGACTGTGTCAACATTTGGGTCAAAAAATGTCGAAAACCCCCATGTCCACCTTTTGACTGTCGATCTAGACCCTGTCGACTTAATGCTTGTGTCAACCTATTGACCTGTCGACCTAAACCCATGTCGACCTAGAACCATGTCCACCTAGAACCATGTTGACCGTTCCCCATGTCAATCTAACCGTGTCGACCTAATGCTTGTTGACCAACTTGCTGTAGACCAAACGATCCCAACCCGTCCTCCGTCCCCGCAGCTAACGGCCCAGCGAGAGTGTAACTCGCCGAACCAGTTCGCTGTCAGGTTTTGCCCATGCACAAACTCCAACCATCGGCGCTGGGGCCTATTTCGGATGGCTTTGAACGATCCTGAACCTACAGTGTAAACTATTTAAACCAATTCTGTGGATCCTATTTGACTTTTTTGGGAACCTATAAGATGATCCTGAAGGTGTAATAAAGAATAATAGGGCAGATGTATTAAACTTTAACAAGAGATAAATGCAAGGGTGATAAGGAGAGATAAACGTCCAGCCAATAAGCTCCTTACTGACTTTTTTCAAACACAGCCTGTAACATGGCAGTTAGCAGGTGATTGGCTGGAGGTTTATCTCTCTTTATCACCCTTGGATTTATCTCTTGTTAAAGCTTAATACATCTGCCCCAATGTGTCATGTTGCAGAGGTACGAATAAACTTTTTCAGCTTTCCCTACATCCCAGCGATATCTCACATAAATCCGGCGTCCATGCATATGTGCTCCGGGGTTAGACATAACCAGAAGAGCAGGAAACATCCACAAAGTGAAAAGCTTTTAAAGCTCTCCTTCCTCATTTAGTCAGAAAACACACCACAAGAGATGCTGTAAGTGCGCCGCACACTACGTCATCCTCCATCTGCTATGAGAGATTCCTTTGCACACATAGATTTTACAGTGGTCATGGAGCAGTATGTAAAAGTACTGTTGACAAGGGTCCATTCTTTGCCCTCTGCCACTCTCCTCATTTAAGCAATCTGGAAGAGGGGAATGAAGGTCATAAATAGTACAGCACTTCCATAGAGGATTGTAACGTTGTTATTCAAACCCAGGAAAGATTGAATCAAAAGTTGAATACAGCCCGTGGGGAATGCGTTCCTGTGCATTTCTATGGATAGGCACTGAGCATTCAATTTCCATTATACAGCAAAGTATTTGTTAATATTTTCTTCTCTTTGTGTATTGATTTTCCAAGAAAAAGAAGCATTAAGTTTCCCTGAGGTAGAAAAATGAACGCTTCATATACAGCCCAATACTCTTTTAAAAGACAAAACCGTCTGCTCCAATCCTGTTTTGTAAATTATATGTGAATGAAGATATTTCATTAACACATCCAGGCCATGATATTAAAACATAACGAGCCTCGTTTGCCAGGTACAAAATGGCTGCCACACTGTGCACGATACTCTTGGGTGAGGTCAGACATTCTTTGTTGCCATGGATTGATGGGGCAAAATGGCAGGATATATAGAGGAGCAGAAATTTGCCCCAGCTGAGGGGGGGAGGTGGAGTGAGGGCAGGTAGGTAAAGTGGTACACGGTTTTCTGCAGCAGGGCATAATGGCAAATCCAGTGAGAGGTTGTTAAAATGAGACAAGCAGATGTAGTGGGCATAGTTATATGGTTATGCCTGGCTTTGCGAAAACACTATGGGGGAAATTTACTAAGGTGGGAGTTCTATTTGACATGGGATGTTGTTATGGGCAACCAATCAGATATATATGTATTCCTGCATGGCGTAACTAGAACATTTCTCCAGCGCCTCCCCATGTAAAGTTAAACCACCCCGACCTTGCCTTACCCCTCAGGGACCCACAGATCTACCTGTCTGCAGTCCCAGCGCTCCTCCTGGCTCCTGCTAATGAAAAATGACCCTCACAAAATGGTTACCCCTAACAATAGACCATTTTTAAGGATGTTAGATGAGTCCGCCACCGCCTCCTCTAGCATCCTGAAAAACTGTCTGCAGTAAGGGGGCAGACATTTTGTGAGGGAGATTTTTCATTAGCAGCAGGAGCCATGAGGAGGACTGGGACCACAGACAGGTAGATCTGCAGGTCTCGGCCACAGACACGGTGACAAGTGGAGGGTAAGGCAGGTCAGTGCAGCGATAGCCCCCTGCAGACCCCCGGCACCCAGTTCCACAGTTTTAGACAATAGTTTTTCATTCTAATTTTTACACTTTAATCAGCCCAGTACCCAATGCCCAGGGGTACCGGGGACAGCACCAGGCTTCAGCCTGGCCAGGTAAGTCCTTTATTGGGGAGTCCCCACTTCCCCAGAACCCCTGACCAGGCTGACTGGTCCGTAGGGTTAATGCTTTGGCCAGGGGGGACTTGTATAAAAACGTGGGGGACCCCATGCCGTTTTTTAAATTAATTTATTTTTCTTTCTTTTTACACACCGCAGCCTGCACTGACCTGACTGATCCGTGCAGACTGCCTATACGAATTTGTAATTAGAATTAATATGAATGAATACGCCATCGGGGATTAGAAAGCAGTCGTTTTTGACTGCTTTGTAAATTACCCTCCGGAACACAAATTTGCATACGGCTAAAACAGCCGTATACATTCGTATTCATTCGTATTAAGAATACGACAATTCATATTCTTAGTAAATTTCCCCCATGGGGTCATAAGTGTTTATTATGAAATTATATATTGTATTCTGTATTCTTAGTATATTCACAAATTACTGTAGTTGTGTCCTATAGTAAGTAAATAAAATTAATTTGGCCATCATAACAAAAATAATTATTTTGTGCCATCAGAGTCTAATTCACAGATATATGTAAACTGCTGGCTTACGTACATTTCCGATGTTAGCTTATCTGCGTATGACTGTTCATGTGCAGATCGCCCACTAAGCTGCCGCCTGGTTAATGGCCTGTGGACATTTTGGGGCAGAGGAGCTCCGTTTCGCTGCTTCCTTGGATGCGGCATCACTGGCGCTGGTTGTGTAAAAACATCAAAGTTACTGAAGGTTACTCAGATGACCAATGGTCACGCAGAGTGATCTGATGCTGCATCTTCAGAGGAACTATTGGGCCTCCTCTTATGTTCAGAATGACAAGATACCGTAGCGGTTTGAGCTGTATTGCCTATGTCCATAATCTGTGGTTATGTAGCCTCTTGTTGCTATGGGCCACACAGTATGTTCTAAGCTTGAAAAGTGATAAAATAGAGGATGATAAGCCACCAGCCAATCAGCTCCTAACTGCCATGTCACAGGCTGTGTTTGAAATATGACAGGTAGGAGCTGATTGGTTGGTGGTTTATCACTCTCCATTCATCACTTTTCAAGGCTTAGTACATCATGTCCTATATCTGCTTTACAGGTTGGCGGTTTCAAACAGCGCAGCATGAGACCATGCAGTGTTATGTGCGGAACTGCTAGGAAACCTTGCTTTCAAAAAAGCGCATAAAAATGCTAGAAATATGCGTATTATAAAAAAAAAAAAAAAGCAATTTGAAAAATGCAGAGATATCTTCAGAGACTTGGAACTACAGAAGGCACGTGGGTCATAACCCATCTAAATTCATCAGTGCAAAGCGAAAGCGATCAGTGGTTCACATCCCCGGTGCTAGGTACGTGGCGTCTGCTATATTCTGCCAAAGATAAAATAAATGTTTGTAGTGATGAGAACAGCACACTTCTCTCTTGCTCTTCTGTGACAACTACGGTAAAGCTTACAGACTCTAAAGGATGATGAATCACCAGTATTCAATAAGCTGTCTGCTTTAGCTGGGATTGGCAATTGTCAGCATTCCGGCCAACATGCACCTACTGTACGAAACATGTCTCTTGTTGATAAAATCACAATTTGTGTTAGTTATTGGTAAAAGTAAATCAACAGCATCCCCAACTGAAAAATGATTTGGGTCCGATTCCAATGCGGTCACAACTTCGATGGTGTCGCAGCTGAGCGATGATCTGCAGACTAAGGGAGTCGATGTTCCTGACATCTGCATTGTAGTTGGGACAGAGTACACAGTTCATGAGCATGTTGCGATGGCTTCAGTGGGCGTCTCTGTTCGCACATGAGCAGGTGCTACACTTGCGATGTCTCGAAGTTCCATTGCTAAAAAGATTGGTGCTTCATCGCAAACACATGTGAACCAGGCCCTTTGGTGAATTCCTTAACATGATAGGAGTGACTTTATAAAATAGTTTTGCATGTGTGTAATCACTACATTTAATAGGTGTATTGATGTATGTATAACTAGGTATGACTTTAGCTTGCAGATCCATGCTGGTGTAGCCAAGCGTCATCTCCTGAATGCATGGTTTAGATCTTGTCCTCACTGGAAGGAGTTTGGTAACTACACAACATACAAGTGGTAGCATGGTTAAGTAATTTGGCCAACTGGTTGCTCCTAATATTGGGTTGTGAGGTTTGTCCTGTTGTGTTTAAGGTATATATGCTTCTGCTACCGTTTAAGTATCCTTTACCCAAAATGCTCGGGACCACAAGCATTTTGGAAGGGATTTTTATGGAACATATTTTTTTCATACTTACCTGGTCCCCTGGTGGTGCCCCGATGGTTCCAGACATCCACAGTGTCCTCTGGCGTCCACAGTGGCCTTCAGAATCCTCTTCAGCTGCATCTCTAGTCCCAGGGGTGCATTGCACAAGTTCGCGGGCGTGCCAGTGACATCACCGGCACGCACTCGCACAAGCATCCCTTCTGAAGAGGATTCTGAAGGCCTCCGTGGACACCGGGGGATGAGGTAAGTATGAAAAAAGAGGCAGACACACACACACAACAAAAAAAACAACTAAATATAAACCATGGGTTTCGGAATATTCTGGTATTTGGATTATACGGACAAGGGAGACTTATAACATTTTAGGCGTTGTCAGCCAAATAAGAATGGCTGTCATCTTGGTTTACACCACTTACTCCTGTACTATAATTTGTTATGGTGAGTGGATTTTTTTTTACATTTTGCATAATGGTTGCATAGGCAAACGCAGGTGTGTGTGTGTGTGCCGGGGGGGGGGGGGGGGGGTAGTTGTCTGGAAACACCCCTTCCCTCAAATTGGCCAGTGAGGGCTGGAGCTTCTGCACATTTCCAGTGGCAGCAGATTTTCCTACCAAGGCTGCCATGTCCGTGTCTGTGCTCAATCATCACACCACAGTAAGGTGGCTTACCATGGTCATTGGGCCTGTATGTCTGATGTGCTGTATTACATAGATGCACTGTGCTTGGGGAAGACTGTAGCTTCTTACATGTGAATAATGCATCCTTCATAGGCTGGCAACATAAAACACTTGGAAACCCCCTGTAGAAATCCTAAAATTCACCCTTTGGTTAGCGTACTCCGTCTCCTACTATGCCCAATGTGGCCTTGCTTAGTCAACTTTTTAATAAACACAGCCAGAGTTGGAATAACAGGTCCAGCAATACAACAAGGGGTTATTCAGACGTGATCACTGCTGTGTGAAAGTGCAGCGCACTGAGATAAGTAGATACCACTCCGCCAGAGTGTAATCCTGCCCGGCACAAGTGTGCGAATGGCTTGTGAACAGCTTTTTACACAGCTACAAATCCTCTCACAACTCTCTCACCATCTAATCATGTTTCCACTGTGTGCTGTCTATGCGTAACCCATAACTTACTCTGCAGTAATCAGGCTGATCGAGGCCGTAGCCAGCGTCACACAACCTCTCTGCACCTGGGCATGCCTGCGCTGTACCTAACACTCAGCGAAGATGGACAGTTACCACCCTCAAACAGCGTCTCCCTGTCAGTCAAACTGCAAATAAAAAAGCCACCCCGGACTCATGTGCAGTTGCAGTAACCCCCACAATCAGCTGATATATTTGCAGAAATTGATTTTAAACCATAATATATATATATATTTTTATCGTATATCTTGCAGACTCTCCAAGTGCTGCACGCCGGGCTGCAAATTGGCAGCCCAAGCGATTATCGAATAACTGCGGATGCATATGGTGCACTTGCGCATGCAGAGCCGTCCGCTAGAAGGATAGCCTTCACTCGCTGTTTGCAGGGTGAGTGACACAGTGTGGGCATTTGTGGTTATGCCGCCAACGTTTTCTGGACGTACCCCCCCTAAAAACGCAGGCATCCTCCGCCCATTGGGATGACATCAGCAGCCTCTTTCTTGTCGCTGCACAGGGGCAGGGGGGCATGCGTTTGGCAGACGGGGCAGCTGCTACCTAAGCACCTTGTTCATATTGTAAAGTGACTTAAGTGAGTACGGAACTATACATATATAGTGTATGTATATATATATATATATATATATATATATATATAGAAACAGTTGCAGTTTGGCACTCTGGACAATTATCAGTGAGACCAAGGTGCCCTCCGTGGATATGTAGATATTTGTGGTATCATAAGCTGGATCCAATTCCTGGATTGAGGCTTGTGAATAAGAGGCGGCACTCAATGGGTTAGTTTTTAAAGGTGTATTGTGAATAGCATAAGTGCTCCAATAATAATGGTTACATTAGACAGACGACGTTTCAAGACCTGTGCGGTCTTTTCATCAGGTCAAAATAATGCATACATGGCATGTGAGCCGTGCAGTAGATTACAACAAAAAAAAAAAAAATCTACTGCACGGCTCACATGCCATGTATGCATTATTTTGACCTGATGAAAAGACCGCACAGGTCTTGAAACGTCGTCTGTCTAATGTAACCATCATTATTGGAGCACTTATGCTATTCACAATACACCTTTAAAAACTAACCCATTGAGTGCCGCCTCTTATTCACAAGCCTCAATCCAGGAATTGGATCCAGCTTATGATACCACAAATATATATATATATATATATATATATATATATATATATATATATAACAGAATATAAACAGCGCGCTGAACCTCTAATGAACCTGGGACAATTTAAAGTCCAGAATCCGTAGCCAAAGTCCAATGCCTTTATAGTATATCTCAAAACAGTGGTTTAACCTGTATCCAACAGGTGAGGATTTTCTAGAGAAAGAAGAGAACGGGCGCTGATAGTGCATGAATCAGTTTGAAAAACAAATTTTTATTCAGCACAAAGATAAAAGCAGGTGTGGATAAAACGTACCGACGTTGGCGGTTCTCATTCACCGCTGTCAGACAACATGAGAGTGGTGCGATGCACCTGGTGATGGAGCCGGTTACACTCGTCTGGTCTCCAATGTGTAGCAGCAATAGTGGGATTGATCACGACGCTAGGCCACGTTCCTACGCGTTTCGTATCAACTTCGTCAGACGAATAAAAATTCGTTTTTCAAACTGATTCATGCACTATCAGCACCCGTTCTCTTCTTTCTCTAGAATATATATATATATATATATATATATATATATATATATATATATATATATATTGCTAATATACTGGTAATTATTGATTATTTGGACGCAAACACATGAGCTGGAAACTTAGATTCTTATTCATCAACAAAGTGTGCAAGGCTAATAGTGGATGCGCACAGTCTGTCGGGAGACTTGGAAATCCCTCAGGGTTCTGTAAAAACGGCTGTAAGACACCTGTTTAAGAGTAATTACATTTGGAACAGAGACGTTTTGCACTGGGTTTTCTATTTGGCTGGGCTACTTGTCAGACTATCATATAAACTATTTCAGCAATATTCACATTTTGTAGACAAGCCCAATAGCTGTTCCTGACACATTTTTATTGCATTTGAAAATAAACAGCAACAAGTGGAAAATTCACTTTTCTCAGATTCCACCGACCTGTCATACATTCCACGTCAGCTTCACCTGTCATCATCATCATCATCATCAACAGCCCTGGGACATTATTATCACCATTTATCTTCTCACTACCAACACCGCCATCCACTCTTCCTTTCTCTACATCAGTGGTTCTCAAACTCAGGACCCCGCACAGTTCACCTTTTCCAGGTCACCCTGCAGGTACACAGGTGCATTCATTGGCACATTTTAAAAGATCCACAGGTGGAGCTAATTATTTCACACTTGATTCTGTGAAGAGACCTGCAAAAAATGCACTGTGTGGGGTCCTGAGGACCGAGTTTGAAAACCTGTGTTCTGCACCAAACCTCCTATCACTTAAATGCACCTGGATTCTGACACAAATGGTGTTTGCACTGGTTACCAGGACTTGGTACTTGCCATAGATGGAATGGAGATTAAAAAAAACAACAATCACATAAAGTATACATATAAAAGGTGGTACAGATTGGATAATTTAAATGAACACAGATTACCTAATATCCTAATAAAGATAATAAGGTGTGAAAACAGGACACATGATACTAGCGATGTTAATAATAACCGTATGAACACGTGACACCAGAGTTGGGTGCTAGAATCGACCCTCTGTAGAGTTTGATCAATGACCAAGGTGACAGTCTTTCAGAAACACAAATATTTAAGCTTTATTAAGCAGACACGATGACGGTAAACCATAACGTTCCAGGCTGAATATTCCCGTCTCCTGGCGACAGATCGCTGAAAGTGGATTGGAGTCCGACCTCCCTGGTGCAAGTGCTGAACTGACAGAGACTTATGTCATATTGTGGTTTATGACCTTATACAGTACATGGCTGATCAGCCAATCAGGGAAACTCACTGATGCAGTACTAGACTGTAAATTGCATTGTGATCTCTAAACGTGTGATCAGATGTAGGAGTCTTCGGACCTTTAGAGTTTGAAGCTTAAGACATGTGACACATTGACTTTACCTATTGAGAGACGTCCGTGGTGATTATTTGCAGGACACAACCGGCATATTGATGCACGTTACACGCTAGAATTGTCATTCATTAGGTTAAAAAGCATTTTCTTTTCCCAAACAGCAGGTCAGTGCCTAGAGCACTGACAACAGAATACTGTATGTTCCTGTCCAGACCTCGCACTGTACCTCTGTGGATGTCACTATCTATGGACTAATGTTACAGGTTTTCAAGGACAGAGAAAATGATTATAAAGTGATTCTTCCATTAGGCGAGCAGTCATCCTGCAAAGTTGCCAATTTGGAGAAAGCTGTTGCATTGTGAGGACGTGCTGCTGGATGTTCCTCCTGGGGAAGGGTGGAAGTAGACAATTTTCTGTTATGATTAGACTGGAACCAGTGGGAATTTCATGCTCGGCTTTAAGGTGTCATTGAAAGGATGAGGAATCAAAGTATCCAGCAAACTTCCATATCTGGAAGAAGAAACAGAAAGGACGTGACAGGCCGCTTCTGTTTACACGACAGGTTGGTTATGAAATGTTACTATTGTTTGATTCAACAGAAACATTGACATGTGGTATCCCATGGTGCTGCATCTGTTTCTTCTTTGCTTTTTAGATGCACCGATTAATATGCTCTGATGGTAGTTTTCTGGCTGGGCATGCTGGCACTTGTGGTTTCAGGTTGTCCAGGTCCACAGTGCCACTAAGATTACCTTGCATCTGTGTCTAAACAGCAGAAACCAATGTTTCCAGACACTGCTCTCGGGGAAGGCGGTGGCACTACTGTATGCTCTACATGATCTTACTGTATGTGCTACAGTTGGGTCAGCAGCATGATAACGGGCTCCGACATTGGTAATGCACCGGTGTCTGGTGGTGGCGTCATACACATTCACAACTGAGGCAAAGAATGGGCTCCAAATCCCATATTATTATTATTAGCTTTTATTTATGTGGTGACAGAAAGGTCCCATTGCACCATACATAGGGACATACAGTATAAGGACATACTGTAGTACAGGGATGCTCAAGCTATTTTGCTGAGTGCTCCCTCAGCCAATTGCTGAGAGAGCGCTCAGCCAATCACAGGCTGCCCATTCATTGTATGGGCTTTTATTTTTTTTCCAGTGCTGACAGCTCCCGGCTCCCCCCGCCCGGCTCTATATCACTGCCGCCTGTGTCCCCCGCAGCGTCCGCACTACTAGTGGCGTGTCCCCCCCCCCTACCCGGACGGAGCATGACAGCTCCCTGCTCCGGCTCCCCCTGCCACCCCCCTCCCTTGCTGGCGTCTCCCGCCCCCCTCCCTCGCCTGCGTCCTCAGAGTCCCCATGGCTGCACATAAGATTTATCTTATGTGCAGCCGGTCCGACGTCCCGACTCTGACCCGATGAGCACGGGACCGCGCATCGGGTCGGACCGGGTGTCAAAACCTGCGATTTGGTCCGATTTTACTGCCCGATCCATCTGGATCGGGTGAAATCGGGGCCAAATCGCATAGTGTATGGCGGCCTTTACATGTCAGATTTTGTACTTGAGTGCTTATTTCACATAAGATATATCGCATGCAATTTATCAACCCGTGACAAACCGTGTGCAATTTATCTTACTACATACACTTGTACCATACAATTTATCTGATGGGCTGTACTACAGGGTGTTAGGGTGACTGACCTAAATAGTGCTATTTAAAGCTATGTAGAAGAGGCTAGTAACTCAGGGTTGCCGACTTTGAAATGCTCCTCTCCGGGAGAAGCCCGGAGAGGAGACTTTCATTACCCGTTCGGGGGGGTGGGGCTTGACTGTGACGTCATTGAGCCCCACCCCCATTTCGGAAAATAGCCTAAATCACTGATCTCCATGGAGGGGGTGGGGCTAAAATGACACGAGTGTGTCATTTTAGCCCCGCCCCCTCCTCGGAGACCCGCGTATTGCGGCATTTAAATGCCGCGATCGGGGGCTCAGTGGGGGTCCCTCTGATTCCGGGAGGGTTGCCCACCCTTCCAGGGGGCCGGGAGGGGGACCTGATTTTCGGGAGACTCCTGGTAATTCCGTGAGGGTCGGCAACCCTGTAGTAACTACCCTACCTATGGAGCCGATTCAGACATGTTCTGAAAATTCACAGTCCGACCGATTATCGGTCAGCAGCGAAGGCTCAGGTATTGCCCGAGTGTTGGGAGGGAGGGTTTTCTGACGTCTGGGCCATCACAGCCCCATAAATACGAACCTGCAGAATATGGCAGCTTAGTAAATGTGCTGTATTCTCCAATCATATTTTTGTCCGATCTCGGTTGTACACGTTCGCGCACATGATCAGCCATATCGGCCTTCTTAGTAAATCTCCCCTGGTACTACTGTATTCAGCTGGTAATTCAGCAAAAAATATGACTGGAAAATACTCCTCATTCTCCATGCAGGCTTCCCGTGTAATAAAATATTTAAAAGAAAACGTTGTGCGGTCCCCCGCCCGGCTATAACCAGCCCTGGGCTCATTAAGACGGTCCTGGTTACACAAATCTAGGGGTACAAAAGCTTGGGCCCCCCTGTTTTTCTATAACCAGCACCAGGCTCTTGGCCCGGTCCTGGTTCCCAAAATACAAGGGACAAAAGGAGTGGGGGTCTCCCATATTTTGGAAACCAGCACCAGGTTCAAACAGCCAGCAGTGTCATGCCACAGCTGGGGGACACTTTTTACATAAGTTTCCCCGCCCAAAGCATAAGCACCCTGGTTCGTCAGCCCCGGTTGGGTCCCTAGGGGAGTGGAGCCCCCCCCAATAAAAGGGTCCCCCCTCAAGGGGAACTCGGGCCTGGGCTGAAGTCCAGGGCTGTCCCCACCACCCCTGGGCTGTGGATGGTGGGCTGATTGCAAAAAAATAAAAAAATCATTAAATATTCTAAACATTGGTGGCCAGTGTCAGCAGTAGCCCCAATAAAGTGCTTCTTCTCCTGTCTGAGTCTGCTGCTGCTGCCCCCACTGGGAGCAAGGAGGAGGGAGGGAGCAGCGGGGAGGGAGCAGCGAGGAGCGAGGGAGCAGCGAGGAGCGAGGGAGCAGCGAGGAGGGAGGGAGCAGCGATGCCTTGCGAGGACAGCGGCGATGCACATGGGAATGCGCATTGCATAGCCCCTTTTGTCATGCACATGCACTCTAAGATGGGATTTCTATTGGAGATGGGATGTTACCCATAGCAACCAATCAGAATCTACTTATTTATTTAGCACATGTGCAGTCTTTGATAATTGCTCGATTTGCAAATTCTTTGATTAGCAATCCATGCTGAATTAGTGCCTTAGTGTGAATCAGTGAATGAGAGTTTCTCACATAACTAGTATTACCAAAGTTCCTGCACAATAAATATCAGGGTACAAAAGTGTATAAAAATAACATTTTACTGGGAGGTTTCTTGGGAGTGATTTAACTTTTTCACTGTTGATTTTTATAGTATGTGTGCAATTCTCCCCAGTGGAGCATGTAAAATAACACAGATTGAAGGTGAAATAGTTCTCCCTATTTAACTCGTAGCTATGCAGGGACATGAATATCTTACTTCACTTTGCTCCAGGCACTTTGACTTTCTTACTCAATCATTCTTGTTAAAATAGCACATTCAGGTGGCAGCGAAGGGAAGCAAGATTGGTTGTATTTAAAGTGTACCTGCACTTGTCACCCACCACCGCAGTAAAGTCTGCCTTCCTGTAGACCAGGCATGTCCAAACTGTGGCCCTCCAGCTGTTGTCAAACTACACATCCCATCATGCCTTGCCATAGTTTTAGCATTCCCTAATAGCAAAACTGTGGCAAGGCATGATGGGACTTGTAGTTTCACAATAGCTGGAGGGACATAGTTTGGACATGCCTGCTCTATACAGACCACTGTCCAGCATGCCCTTCCACTATGAACAATGTGGGTTATTCAGACCTGATTGCTAGTATGCAAGTTTGCAGAGCCCTGCGATCAGATAGACGCTGCCCAAATCTCGCCGAATGACGGCCAGCTGCAAATACCTTTACAAATCACTCACAATCAAATGCTTTTCCCACTGTGTGCAGTCTGTGCGTAACTCCCTGAAAACGCCTGGGCACTTTTTTCTGACGCTCCCAGAAAATGGCTGGGTGCCACCCACAAACGCCAGCATCCTGTCAGTCAATTTGTGAAACATGGGAAGCAACAGACAATGGCTGCATGTGGAGCATAACGTGTTTTTTCACACTGCAGGTGCTGTGAAACGAGTGCTCACAAGTACAGGTGAAGCAGAGACATATGCATTTAAATCACAACTTATTTTACTATACTAGATGTGTAACTGCGGGCTATGCAGCAGTAGTAAAATTCGCTACTGCTGAGTGAGCCAGCTGCAATCCAGGCTGCAATTAACAGATAACTGACTTCCCTTACAAAGCCACTCCCTGTCTTTTGTGCAGCCCTAGCTGTCTTTTATGGGCTGCTGCCCATGCAGTCCATAGAAGCCGAGGGCTGCTTAAGTGCAGTCAAGACGCCACTTGTGCACATTCACCACACTTCGCTCCTCTTCCGGATCAGCAGCGAGGCTCCCAAAACTCGTAGCTCCACACCCACTTAACAATGCCTGCAATCTGGCACTGAATAGTGAAGCTAGGATCAAGATGATGCAAACACACATCCATGCCCCTGTATCACCCAACCGCTATGAGGCCACACCCCCGGGTTGCACGCGCCAGACTGCCCGCTCCCGCTTGGGGAAGCCGGAAAGTTGATATGTGCTGGACCCTGCGTCTATTAGCTCCAGCGTGCAGGTGCCAGGATCCGGCAAGTCCTGAGTACTCTTCTCTCCATATAGGGGCTCTCCTTTTAGAGAATGTCCATTATGATGATTAGTAAACATATTTCCGCTCTATATTCTACGCTTTTGATGTATGGAAAATACATTTACAAAATAGGGCAAATTTTTGAGTCTTAGTTTATTTTAATTACCTTTGTTTATTTTTGAAAAACTTTGCTTTTGTCCCTTTTGCAATGATCATTACAATCATACATATGTTACATGCTCACTTGGAACAATTTAGAGAGAACATGGGTGCCTTTTCGGAAGAGCAAGGTGAACGTTTTCATCAAGATGGACTTTGAACGTCATTATCAGGGGCAATCCAATGAAAGTATGATGCGGATTATATTTGGGGTGGATCTATCATCTCAGTTGTACAGTATTACCTAGTGTTTGTAATTATACCCTTAGAACCTGGAGGTAATAACATATACAAAGAAATAGTAAGTACTGGAGTATATCATTTACTCCAGTGTGGGTTGATAAGATTAGCAAGAATATAAATAAAAATTTGATTTTATGATGTTACATTGACTGACTTCTGATAAACATGTTCATTAAATGTGTACAAAGGTCTATTGCTGATCATAAACTTATACGGTTCATTTAAACAGACCAATAATATTGCATGTTTTGGTTCAAAAACTTCTATACTAATAATTGCATTCAACAAATATTTAAAATGCAACAAATTAAAAAAAAATTACAGGAAACTGTTACAAAAATAAACTAATAATAGGGATTTCTCTACAATAATATATTTATACTACCACAAAAAATGAAAATAAACACGATACAAAAACATCGGAAACACTGATTCGCTATAGAACAACTTAACACCACAGGAAAATAATGCACAAAAATTGCCATTAACTATTGACAATTACAGAGTAATGTCGTGAAGGGAAACAGCTGCACGGAATCACACTTGGCTAAATCATTGACAATAGTAAATGTATTGCGTTGAGCCTAATTTGTTGTATTGCGTGAAACAACTACGTGGACACATTTCTGTTATTGAGCTCTAAGACCAGAGGGTTGAGAAACATTTGTCCAAATTCAGTAGCTGGTATCTCAAACTCCAAACATGGCAGAGACTACACGTATGTTGTACTTGCCCCTCATCAGGAATCTCAACAGTTTGAATAATTGGGTGACCTCTTGAACCTTTTTTGGATATTGCTCACTTCACCTGGGATGGTGCAACAGGTAGGAGACTTGGCTGAGTACAGGAAGGATGTATTCACATGATTGTGATGCAATGAGATTTGGGCGTATCTGGATCCTATTTCTTGTGGGTGCTGGAGCGCTGGTGCTATGATGCACAATGCTGGTGACTATGTAGCTGGTCTTCATTGACCGATTGCCAAAACATGTGCTATTGATATGGTCAGAATGTCTACATTTAGTTTTAGACTGCGGGTGAGAGATTTAGGGTTAGGCTGTGGGGGGAGATGAGGGTTGCGCTGTGCAAGGGGAGAGGTTTTGGTTGGGCTACAGGTGGAGAGTAAGATTAGGGTGTGAATAAGAGGGTTTGGTTTAGACTGTGGCGGGGGAGGTTAGGGTTAGGCTGTGAGAGGGGAAAGGTTAGGGTTGGGCTGCAGGGGAGGTTAGAATTAGGCTGTGGATGAAAGGGTAAGGTAATGGATGTGGAGGGGAAGGTTAGGGTTAGGCTGTCTGTGCTGGTTAGGCTTTAGGCTGTGGTAGGAGTGGAAGGATTAGGCTGTGGGGGAGGGAGGTTAGGGTTATATGGTGGAAAATGGGGAAGGTTAGGCTGTAGAATGAGGTAAGACTGCAGAGGGAGGATAAGGTTAGGCTGCTGGGGAGGTTAGGGTTAGCCTGTAGGAAAGAGGGTTAGGTTGCAGAGGGAGGCTAGGGTTAGGTTGCTGGGGAGGTTACGGTTAGCCTGTGGGTGAGAAGGTTAGGTTGCAGAGGGAGGATAGGGTTAGTCTGCTGGGTTTGTTAGGGTTAGCTTGCGCGTGAGAGGGTTAGGTTGCAGAAGGAGGTTAGGGTTAGGTTAGGGTTAGCTTGTGGGTGAGAGGGTTAGGTTGCAGAGGGAGGATAGGGTTAGGCTGCTGGGGAGATTAGGGTTAGCCTGCGGGTGAGAAGGTAAGGTTGCAGAGGGAGGATAGGGTTAGGTTTGCTGGGTTGGTTAGGGTTAGCCTGTGGGTGAGAGGGTTAGGTTGCAGGGGGAGGATAGGGTTAGGCTGCTGGTGAGGTTAGGGTTAGCCTGCGGTGAGAGGGTTAGGTTGCAGAGGGAGGCCAGGATTAGGCTGCAAAGGGAGGGTAGAGTTTTTAACGGATCCCCAGGAAATCAGAAACCGGATATAGAAGTGGTGATCACTAGACCACTGGGATCTGGAAAGGGATACTGCCATCAGCAAGATCAGATATGAAGCCTTGTGTCAACGCTGGGTAACACAATTTAACATGTGGACATTTCATAACTGTCTACTGTACATGATGAAAGTCGATGTGGTCGACGGCGACATCATGATTATGTTGATTGTAGTGTTAACATGATGAATATCGGCATTTGACTGTCAACATATAATACCTAACCTTATTATATTGTATACAGAATGTTATGCTATCTGTATCAAAGGCGGATTTAGGCCTCATGGGGTCCTAGGCAAGATACCGGTTTGGGGTCTTCCTCCCTCAAACAATCCATAGCACTATATATTTGCTGCTGATTGCAGGCGGCATTGATAGAGTACCGTGGCGTGTGCACAGTATACAGAACATCCACATGCATACAAATCTGAATCAAACTCTAGGTCTATTGGAAGTAGGATTAATACCTATGTCACATTTACAGTAAACCGACTGTACACATACAGTGGATGCGACAAAGTTCACAATTTTTATCGTATTGAAAACATCAAAGGGACTTTGGAAGTGTGGGCAGGTCTAAGTGATGTCATAGTGTCATGCAGTAGTTGCGCAAGACTCCTCTAGGAATGCTTTGGATAGCCAGGATATATTTATGGGGCCCCTTGGGAACTGCTGGGCCCTAGGCAGGTGCCTAGGTTGCGTTGTGGAAAATCTGCCTCTGATCTGTATGCTACTGCGTAGCGTAAGTATATATATATATCTATATATATATATATACACACTTGTTATAGCTGATACACACTTTACACAAATGTACTGTTTTTAAACTACAGTTTACTGTTCACAAACTAAAATGATAGTTGAACAGAAAGTAACCATACAGGGAAGGAGCAACACAACAGAAAAAGTGCAGTGGATCTGGTTTTCAATATGCAGTTTGCCACCTGTACAAAAAAAAGGGTGTGGGCAGGGCCGGATTAAGGGGAGGCTCAGTTGGTCAGTACCCCCAGGCCCCCCTCCATCTAGGCCCCCCTGTGGCTAGCATGCATTCTTTTTTACAAAAATTGCTGAAGGTTTTGTGTATGGGAGGGGGGTAGTGCAGCAGCTTTACCTATCTGCCAGTGTGACAATGATTAATGGTGCTGAGCATCGGGAGCTAAGGCACACTGAGTGCACAAGTGTACAGTATATTACTGGGAGTTGACTAACGGCCTTATTCTGGTTCACTCACAGAGAAAAATTCCTTCTCAAATGGACAAAACCATGTGCAGTACAGGGGGCAGATGTAAAATGTGCAGAGAGAATTACATCTGTGTGAGTTATTTTGTTTCTGTGCAGGGAAAATACTGACTGCTTTTTCTTACACTGCAATATAGATCTAACTTTGAAGTAAAACCCCACCCAAATCTAATTCTCTCTGCACAAGTTACATTTGCCTCTGCGAGTGAACCAGAATAAGGCCCACAGTCCCATGAGCATTTGCACAAGAGGTCAGAGGCTGAGAGGCTTGTGCTGAGCTCTGATTTATGGAACTCATCACATGCTTCTCAGGCCCCTGGAGGACAGCATCATCATCAGTGGCTTCTTCATGGGAGGGTTTTTAATCAGAGGCAGTGTTGAGCCTGTGAGGTCTCCTACAGAGCTAGGTACAGAGAGACAAAAACAGGCTTTTCAGTTGGTGACCATTGATCCTTTAACCTGTTCCATACGGGCACTTCCCCATTAGAGCTCTCAGATTATCAGCCTGTTGTACATTCTAGATCCCACAAGATATCTAATCTGAGCAATTTTGTACATACTCTCTCACGTCACTTTTTCCAATTCTTTCTGACCACCTCTAGATGTAGACAACATATATTATGGATACAACTCTCTGATAATCCAGATGCCCTGACTAGCATGTTTACCCATGGAGTTTACCTGTTTACGTGTTCTCTCCCAACAACTTTGTACTCTCTTTGCGCAATGGCCCTGATTCTGGTTGGCTCGCCATTTTAATGATGCCCAGCTTTCCTGTTGGGGCCCATGGTTAAGGTTAGGTTGCAGGAGGGGAGGATTTGGGTAGGAATTGGAGGGGCGGTTAGGCTGCAGGAGGGATGGATAAGAGTTAGGTAGTAGGGGAAGGGTTAAAGTTGGGCTATGGGAGTTGAGGTTATAGGTAGGCACTAATGGGAGGGTTAGGATTAGGCTATGGTATGAGAGGTTTGGCGATAGGCACTAATGGGAGAGTTAGGGATTGGGACTGGGGGAGGGGTAGGGTTGGGCAATAGTGGGGTTAGGCTCCAGACGGTACATATTAGAGTAGGCACTATGTGAATGATTAGGGTAAGGCTGTTGGAGTGGCACTTAGAGTTAGGCTGTAGGGGGATGAATACCGGTAGACAATAGTGATAATCACTATTAAAAGCTGCTCAGGATCTATCAGAACTATGCATGGAGTCACCACCATACCCCAAAAAATAATGGTGCTGCCAACCCTACTGTAAATGGTAACTCATCACTAGACACCCAGCGACCTATTTGTCAAGTTTCTAATCATGTTAACATGTGAATGTCGACTTTGTTAATGTTGACATACCAAGCATATTGACATACTATATGTTGACATTACTTCCCCGTCAATATTGTCATGTTGAAGTGAGGAATGATGATAAAATACACCACACACGTATTTCTATTATTCTGTTTGAGTGTGTTGCACTAGTCCTGTCAGTAATCTATAACAATCACTTGTGTACAGTACAATACAGGTGAAACCCCTGGTAAAAGGTACTGCATACAGCAGGCCAGATTTAAACCTGCTACAGTAACAGGAGAATAAGTTCCTCTGACTAGGTTGGCCAGGCGCTCATCACAGTACTCAGAGGGCGACTCATGACCAGAATGACATGGAGAGTGGTTGTGTGGGTCATTTTATGGCTATAAGGGGGTTACTGAAAAATGATGCTGAAAGGGGTTAATGAAGACTGAAAGTGATGATGAAAGAATGAAGAATGAAGATAAATGACCCAGGATGAGGGATTAATGATGAATGATAGAGGACAAGGTGATAATGATTGATAAAAATAATAATGTAAAGAAAATACCCTAATGAGATATGCTGCACACACGTATGACTATCATATGGGACTTTGCCAAGGTTAGCTGTTAGGATTGAGTCTTATTACATTATGAATATGAATGGAATGGTTATGAGGGTGAAAATAGCATAAACAACAGCAAGTAGGGTAAAGTAACTAACAAGAATATCTAACGATAGTATAATGAACACTGATAGAATACAGCTTCCTTATTATGTTTATTCACCAAGTTACTTTTGCACTATGAAGAACATATTGAGAACAGGAAGGGATGGTCACCTTTGTGCTTGCGGCAAGTAACAGTCCTATATGATAGCAGCAGTCCCACAAACAGAGATACAGTATGGGCATAGGTAATGCTGGACTTGGAGTCTCATTTTGACACCCAGGGTATCCCAGGTGGCTGACAGACAACATCTACTGTAGGTCATCAGTCAATATGTCGACACAATATGGTTGAAATACTTAAGGTTGACATGTTCAAAGGGTCAACACAAGCAAACGGCTGACATGGCTATAGTCGGCACATGAAAAGGTCTACGTGAGTTTTGGGGATTTTTCCATTTCTTGACCCTTTTCATAGTTTACATCCATGTGGACTCCAACTGGGAACAGTTATGTGTGTTAAGCGAATCGGTTGCTGAGCACGGCACCTAGTCCGAAGCATGGTGAGTGAACCGAAGCATGGTGAGTGAAGCAAGAAATGTGAGGGAACGTGGTGCACTGATTGGAGTTCAATATGCTCAAGTGTCCACATTGACACATAAAAAAGTGGAAAATCCTGTAGACCAGGGGTTCCCAATCTTTTTCAAATCACGGCACCCTAGAGCATGGGTCCTCAAACTGCGGCCCTCCAGATGTTGTGAAACTACAAATCCCAGCATGCCTTGCCACAGTTTTAACACTCCCTTATAGCAAAACTGTGGCAAGGCATGCTGGGATTTGTAGTTTCACAACATCTGGAGGGCCGCAGTTTGAGGACCCATGCCCTAGAGTATCAGAATTTTTCCACGGCACCCCTAGGCCCAAAATAATATCTATAAAATTAAGATTGTGTTTATATGTGATTCTTAGGTTCAGTTATGTGGTAAAGGGCAGGATTTGCTTCTGATTATACACATATTTTATGACTGGCAGCCACCAGCACTGGTTTTGTCCATAAATAATTGATCATAAATAATTTGAAATGTTCCTGGGCCACCAACTCGGGGCACCCCTGCAACTGTCCCGCGGCACCCCAGGGAGCCGCGGCACACAGTTTGGGAACCACTGCTGTAGACCTTTTCATTTGTTTACTTTTTCATGTTGACCTCTTGCTTGTGTCAACCTTTTTTTCCACTGTTGACCTATTAGTGCATTGTCGACCTTTAGGGGTCGACCGATTGGCTGAAGACCTAGACATTGGGTCATATGCAATGACGACTAAGTTGGCCGGAGGGGAGGGTTTTACAGATGAACTCTGACATTTTTTGGTACTTGTGTATTATCCCTGCGCCCATCGCATTGCATACCATAAGGCTTAATATGGTATGCAATGAGATGAGATGCGATGCGATGGGACCTGATCTTATACAATTTAAAATTGTATGCCATTGTATATGGCATACAATGAGATGAGATGAGATGAGATACAATTTTAAATTGTATAAGCACACTAATGGTTGCTTTCAATGTTAATTGGCCCCCATATAAGATTTTTAATTGTATAAGCACCCTAATGGGTGCTTACAATGTTAAATGCACCCCCACGCCACCCCCACTATCAACGCCAACCCAAAGCGTGGCGAGCGCGGCGAGCCCACGAGGGGCGGCGGTACGCGTCATCTGAACTTTTCATACCCACACTATTCATGTTGGCGTGGAGTTGATTTTATATAGTGTGGTGAGCGCAGCAAGCCACCGAGCCCGAAGCGTGGCGAGTGCAGCGAGCCCCGCGAGGGGACGCGTAATACATGTAAAGTAAAACGCGGCCGCTCGCCACGCTTCGGGCGCGGTGGCTCGCTGCGCTCGCCACACTATATAAGATCTACTCCACGCCGACATGGATAATGGGGGTATGAAAAGGTCGAAGGACGCGTACCGCCGCCACTCGCGGGCTCGCTGCGCTCGCCACGCTTCGGGTTGCCGTTGGTAGTGGGGGTGGCGTGGGGGTGCATTTAACATTGTATGCCATTGTATGCCATATACAATGGTATACAATTTTTAATTGTATAAGATACCATAAGATGGAAATCGTGGGCGCCGTGCTAATACACAAGTACCCTTTTTTTTTTTTAAAGCGGCAATCATTTACAGGGCATGGTTTTTCCTTGTAAATAATTGTTTCTATAGAAAAAAGGCAGAGTTCAACTGGCAAACCGCAACTCCGGCCACCTCTGCCATCATTACTGATCCGGTCCACTGTCTGTATGCTATACCACACCCTTGTTGCAAAATACCATGGTCATGAAGCATTGTGGGAAAATGTAATGTAAGTCTACTAATTAAATAAATTAATTGAATTAAAATATTTAAAAAAATGTAGTGTCAGCCAAGAATGAAATATATATATATATATATATATATATATATATATATATATATATATATATATATATATATCAGTGCTTTACAGGACTGCAAAGTAATTTGTTTTTCTTATATTTGTAGCCTACAGATCTAGTCAAACAGCAGGAAAGGCTTCTCACGCTGCACATCTATTTATTTAGAGCTTTTACTTTGACTCAATTTTAGACCTAAATGAAATAAGCCATTTATTCCCAAGTGCGCAATGATATATTTCATAAACTAGCACACACCATTAGTTACAATAGGTAGTCTCTGGATGGTCCAGCTTTGTTTTAAAAATGATTCACCTCTCATCCAGAAAGGACATAATGTATAATAAATAATCCCTACGCATGCAGGCTGGAGGATAATGAAATAGCGATGGTTGAGCAAATAATGTTATTTAGGAGAAATGTTTATAGCAATCAAATTAATTAAAAACTTTGTACTTATATAATGATTTCTAGTTTGATATAAAAACTACAATTATGGACTGTGCAACAAATAATAAATGAATTTTACTAGCAGGCAATACATTTACCACATTGGTATTATTAATGTGGTGAATTTATTTCTTACTGGCAAAATGTAAATTAAAACAATAGTCCAAATGTGCTCATGTCGTGTAACTTGAATCGGCCCAAATATAACAACGTTGGATTTATTTACTTTCATGCTCAGGCAGTGGTGGAACTTGTGGGTTGTGGGCCCCTCTCCAACCCAAGTTCACAGCCCAGGTACAAAAATACAATATGCAACACGGCGGTGGGTGACAGGGAGAGGCAGAGGGTAACAAGGAGAGGCAGGGGAGGCAGAGTGTGACAAGAAAAAACATTGGGTGACAGGAAGAGGGTGACGGGGCAGCAGTGAGACCCTTATTCCTCAGGGGCCCCATGCACTGTGCCTGATGCACCAATGGTTGTTCTGCCTCTGTGCTTAGGTGCAGATCCTTAAGGGACATTGGGCCTAATTCAGCTTCCCCTACAAAAGTGCTAAAATCACTATTTAGTGATTTTAGTGCTTCACCACGAGAGCGCATGCCGCAGCCCGCATGCATAAAGCCATCAACTGCGGGTGCATAGACACGGGACATCTTACAGTACTTTGTACAGTACTTTGTATAGGAGGTCCACTGCTGCTTTTCATGGGTACATCTTCAGTTTGATCTAGAGGAGGTGATCGCAGACTCGTTTGGTATGATCATCATACTAGTGTACAGCCTTAATTCTGCTGTCAGTACAATTCTCTTTAGTACACGTTCGTTTATTTTTGCCTCTCTACCAAACAATTAAAAAGACAGAAATTGCAGCGGATTCTATTGCAAAGGGTATAGAACAGGGGTGGCCAAGCCTGTCCTCAAGATCTACCAACGGTGCATGTTTTCCTGGCAACCTGTGGATCTATAGTAGGAATGAATGCAGCAGGTTTTAAAATGTGACCATTAGTAATGACTACAGCTGTTTACCAGCTAGGTAACCTGGAAAACGTGGACCGTTGGTAGATCTCGAGGACCAGTTTGGCCACCCCTGGTATAGAAGATCTACAGTGTTTAAGCCATCAGTCAATATGTCGACACCAAATGGTCAACATGCAATAGGTTGACAAGTACAAAAGGTAAACAGGTACAAAAGGTCTACAGATAAAAAGTTGACAAGTTTAAAAGTTTGACGTGACAATGGTCGACGCAAGTTTTTCAGTTTTTTGGTCAAATCATGTATGTTTGATAATATGCATGAGCACCAGCCAGAACGTGTACCCTTAAGGGTTTGTTTCACTAGTCGTGCTTCGGGCAAGGTGGCTAACTTCGAGTTCGAGTTCCTTCCTTTTCAGGGCGGGTTTTCTTTCAAGCCGGATATTGGTTAACAGACCATGATGAGACGTGAAACATGGAAATAAATAAACAAAAATTACAATATAATCTTTGTGTGAGTGTCGCTTAATATAAACCCCCTATCGGGTGGTGTCATCAATATGCAAGACGAATTTGATTCCACGGGGCGTACCAAAACTCACGTTGGGTTATGGTGGTACTCCTCTTATCAAGGTTTCTTTTGGTATAGCCTCGGGGAAATCAACTTCTGAACATCGGTGAATATTTTCCTCATGTGTAAAAGTGACAGGATAAACTTGCACGTGGATGTGAACTGTGATTTTCAAACCTATCAAGGTTTCTTTATATGTGTTTTTTAGGTACTCTTTACCTATCACGGCGCCCATCGCGGGCATCGCGGGTACATTTATGTCTGGCCGCGACGCGACCGACGCGATGCCCGCGATTTCCCATTGAAACCCATGTTAAACATGGAAATCGCGTCGGTCGCGTCGCGGCCGGCCATAAATGTGCACACGATGGCCGCGACGCGATGCCCACGATTTGCCATAGGAATCAATGTTAAAAGGCCCGATGGACATGATTTTCATGTTAAATGGCTGAATGGACCCGATTTTACCATAGGAAACAATGTTAAATGGGCCTTAGAGGCCAAATACTTACCCTGAACTCTGAAATGGCCCCCCCAATTGTTTACGCCACCCCACGATCAACGTGAACCCGAAGCGTGGCGAGCGCAGCGAGCCCGCGAGGGGCGGCGGTACGCGTCCTCCGACCTTTTCATACCCCCACTATCCACGCCGGCGTGGAGTTGAGAATAGAATAGTGTGGCGAGCGCAGCGAGCCACCGAGCCCGAAGCGTGGCGAGCGCAGCGAGCCCCGCGAGGGGACGCGGATACCTTCACAGCTATACGCGTCCCCTCGCGGGCTTCACAGGTATCCGCTGCGCTCGCCACGCTTCGGGCTCGGTGGCTCGCTGCGCTCGCCACACTATTCTATTCTCAACTCCACGCCGACGTGGATAGTGGGGGTATGAAAAGGTCGGAGGACGTGTACCGCCGCCCCTCGCGGGCTCGCTGCGCTCGCCACGCCTCGGGTTGACGTTGATCGTGGGGTGGCGTAAACAATTGGGGGGGCCATTTCAGAGTTCAGGGTAAGTATTTGGCCTCTAAGGCCCATTTAACATTGTTTCCTATGGTAAAATCGGGTCCATTCAGCCATTTAACATGAAAATCGTGTCCATCGGGCCTTTTAACATTGATTCCTATGGCAAATCGTGGGCATCGCGTCGCGGCCATCGTGTGCACATTTATGGCCGGAAGCGACGCGACCGACGCGATGTCCATGTTTAACATGGTTTTCAATGGGAAATCGTGGACATCGCGTCGGTCGCGTCACGTCCGGGCATCTTTAGCCCGCATACGACGCGACCGACGCGATTTTTTACCTCACGATGCCCACGATCAAGATCGTGGGCGCCGTGCTAGGTAAAGAGTACCGTTTTTTCTCCTTAAATGTGATTAAGTGACCTCAAAGAATGTCTCGACAGATTCTGATAACTCCAGTCCCCGGCAGACATAGAATATAGAAAATATATATCTCAATGCAATGTTTGGTTTTAATAAGCCCAAATGCTTAAGGCCCAACCTGGGGAAGGCGTACCTTACTCACCCCTTTTAATGGGGGGCAAAAAGCCTGTAGCGTTTTCTTTTTAATTCTGCTGGGTAATTTCCACCAAAGAAAGCCAGGGGACCAATTTTTGATAAAATGGTATTCTACCAGAGTTTTTAATCCATACAAAAAATCTTTTACATAGATCCCATAGATAAAATAGGGACAAAAATTCCAAAAAAAGTCCAAAAAATTCCAAAAAACAAAAGAAGACAAAGTATAAAACTTGAATAAAAACAATACATACATCCGAAGGTGTGGCTGTTCACTCTCCTGTCAGAGGAGAGTGAACAGCCACACTTGAGTTTTGGTACGCCCCGTGGAATCAAATTCGTCTTGCATATTGATGACACCACCCGATAGGGGGTTTATATTAAGCGACACTCACACAAAGATTATATTGTAATTTTTGTTTATTTATTTCCATGTTTCACGTCTCATCATGGTCTGTTAACCAATATCCGGCTTGAGAGAAAACCCGCCCTGAAAAGGAAGGAACTCGAACTTATACTCCCAAGTATCTCTATTTTTGCGCCTTTTTTTATCTATATCCCAATTTCTTCCAAATGTCTATATTGTTGAAATAAGGGTGTATCTTCAGGGATTGTGATTTTTTGGGCAGCATTGCGCCACGTATTACCTGTCAATTTTTTTTGTACAAGGTGGCCAACTTCGTTCGCTACAGGTTACTATTGTTGATCATAGTTCACGTGGATAGTTAATTCAGCAAATGGTGGAAAAATATGTAATAAACCCATTTGTGTTGACCATTTGTTTGCTTAAGCACTGTCAACCTTTCGTTTGTCCATCTATTGTACCTATCAACCTAATTCATGTTGACTATATGGTGTCCTATTGACTGTTGACCAATACACTGTTGACCTATCATTCGGATACCAATAAAATCAATATGAACACCTACGTCATTGGTTTTCTCAGTCACTTGAGACAATCATGAGTATCGGATGAGATACTACTTAGGTAGATTACATGCGCTCTCCATGCCAGAACATCTTACTTGGGGGGGTATAGAGAAGAACTTGGGATATAGCATTGCCTTGAACTGGGAATGTGGCAGTGGTGGAATTCTGACCATGTCCTGGGAAACACAAAGGACAGACAGCCATGGGCAGAAGTGTTTTGCAATACTTCCTGCAGTGCTCAGGGCTGGGCTAAGTGCCTTAGTGCATGCCTCAGTGAGAAGTGGCTTACTACACTTCTGATGGATTTTAAAAGCACATTACAGTGTTCTGTATATGGATGAGCATATACACTAACTGGGCTGGGTTTTGCATTGTTTCTGTTTACAGGCTTCAGTTTCCTTAACATGTCTTAGTAACACCCAGATCTTGTGATGCACATTCCCGTCACATCGTCACAGCTGCCAGTTGCTTCTCATTGGGCCTCATTCAGATGTGAATGGATGTCAGATGTTGCCTCCTGCTGCAGTAGTGATCCAACCTGTGACCAAAGACACAGCATCGGATCACTGCGACACGATCGTGCAGCTTGCGGCTCAATTGGTGTCACTCGTCACAGATCCTTGTAAGAGACCAAGAAATATCCATCCATCTTATATTGGCCTATTCCTTCCCCCTAGACAGTGGTGATAAGCCTTTGTTTTCAAAAACCAAATCCGTTGTGGCCCCCAAACAGCATTAGACTGTTGATGTGATGTCATACTGTGTCCGTCATGTGTAAATTGAGGCCTAGAAACACTCGGACCTAAATGAGGTCCCAGGTACTACTAAAATTGAGGACCTCTGCTACAGATCCATTTGACATTTTAAGAAGTCTTTCCTATTGCTTCCATTTATAGGAAGGGATGCTCTAAAGCAAAAATGTGGTAAAAACCCTCTCATCTGGCTTTTTAACCACATTTTCGTATTCACTAAAGCCCCTCCCTCCCATTATACCCCGCAGCTGGTACTGTCAATCTGCACATGTGCAGAGGGACTCCCGAGTCTGAGACCCAGAAGTTCACGGCCGGGGCCGCATCGGAAAGGACAGTTCTTATCGCAAGAGCTGTCCAGTGCGTTACTAATCACATATGTTAGTGCATATGCTATTATTATGGATATGCAGAGGCGTAACTCTGGGAGGCAATGGAGTCATCCGCCGCCGGGCTCCTGCTTCCAAGGGGGCACCTCTCCTCCACTGCAAGTTTGAATTAGTTCATTGAAAGCCATCGATATCAGTACATGCATATAGTTATATAAGGTGGTGTGTGAGCATGTATATGGGGGCACACCAATATTTATCTTGCTTTCGGGCAACTGGGACGAACTTACGCCAATGTGGATATGGTACCCGGCAAAGTGGGACGGAGAGGATCGGCCCCCTGCATAGAAGCTAGGGGCTTCTTCAAATTATCATTATTATTATTGTTATAGGGTTATCGTATTATTCATTAGATGTAAGCATGAGCTGGAAGCTCGTCGTTAGACTTTCATGATTATATGTGGTGTATGGGTAGTAAAATTAGTAGCCATTTAACAAACAAACAAATAACATTTAATAGAGGTTTTAGGACTGTACAAATCATATACTGTATAATGCGTATGCGTATTTTCTTCGATTTTGATTATAAAATTATCCACGGAAACTAGCGCGCTGGTGCAGAATCCCTAATATTGTTTCAGCGGTGTTTACGAAACAATTTACCAGCTGCAAAATACTGATACAAACCTTCATTTGTTGAAAAGTTTCACTCAATTATCCACAATTGTGCATGAGTTCTCATGTGTCAGAGCCAGCTCTTCTCCCACTTAAGAATGTTTGTTTTCTACAAATTCAGACTGCTGATAGATCTGTATCCATTTGCTAGAATAGATTGCTGTAATTGCTTTAATACAGTACATGTAGCATTGAAAAAACATGAGGTTAATTTATGGAACTAAGCAATGGGAAAGGCTTGTACTGATTTTAATTACCACAAAAACGTGAAACCTGAATTCAGGCCATGGCATGTATAAAATAAAAATAACAGACAAATATTTAGCTGTGGTTCAATATTCTTGAACATACTTATTTGTACAATACATTCATTTATACCAGGGTTGCCTACATTCCCAGCAATGGCCGGGATGGTCCCGGAAATTGGGTCCCCCTCCCAGCCCAATGAGGTGGGGGTGGGGCTAAATGAATGTGGTCACTCTAGGCATGTCTCCAAACAGGTCAGCCCATCTTGAACCACCCCTTTTTGCTCCCGGCCCCCTGCCTCACTGAGGTGGCTGCCTTCTCGCCGGAGAGGGCGGTCAAAAAGTCGGCAAGTATGATTTCTACGCGTGTGTTTCCCCACTACCCGTATGTGGCTTTCTGCAAATCTAGGTATAAGCTGTTACCTGTATCATTGGAATGTTCCACATTTCCCAATTTAATTCCCTATAATCTTTATGTGAAAATAAACCTGGAATAAAGCACCAGAGTACCAGGGTTGGACCCAGTTAACCGTGTAGTGTAAATGAAGCAACCCGATTTATCTGATCCAGGTTATGTTTAAAAGATGCTGAGTGGCTGAATGAGAGCCCTGCTAGACTGAAGGCCAGATGAGGCCATGTCATTCTTTTTATTTATTTGTTTGTTCATTATGACTTATTTTTTTTATTTTGTTACTAGTGTTGCAGGAAGGAGCAATGGTCATTAAAGTGTGGTTGTGGAAGGAGAAGGGGCAGAAATGGTGCTGATTTCGCAATCCAGAAGCCCCAACGTGTTGTGGGCAGTAAAATGATATTGGAGGGTGAGAGGGTGTTGTGCCTAATAGTGGGCCTGAACCCTAGATTCACCAAGATTTCTATACACAATCCAGCCCAAATCAGACTCTGTTAAATTCTTGTCCCTTATTGTTTAACCCTCCATGAAAAAATAAAATAAAACACCAAAATATTACACACCACAATAATGATAAATTCTACCACTTTTCCACCCAGGTCCAATCTAAGTTTCTGGACATGGTTCCAACATGTGTCAGCCCATATTTAGATTCTTTTTTCCACTACCACAATGACCTTAGTTATTGCAGGGTTCACTCAGGTCACAGCCAGGTATAAAAGGGTTCTTGAAAAACAACCAATGTTAATTGACCTGGGAATCTGACACTAGTGGCCCAGGTAACAGGGAAGTGTTACCATCTTGACCAGGATTATCCAACCCAGGTCATGCTTTAAAGCTGCCGATTGGTTGTGTATGCAGAGGGCCACCTCAAGGTGTGTGTGCAACGTAAATGGAGCTGATCCAGGAATTACCACGGTGCAGTGTTATATTGATATATAGGTATAATGGTTTACCGTTATAGATAGTGTATAATAATCTAAGCACACCTCATAATGGCCAGAGCCTATTACTACATGTCAAGGTTGCAGTGTAAATCTTTCACAATCATATCTATTTATTAACCCACTCCCAAAATATACAAAAAGACCAAACATAGAGGTGAATTATTGAGCCAAAGGTGATACACACAGAGATTATATGCTCAGAATACAAAGTAAGCAATAAAAGAAAATTAAGGAAAGCTATAACTCCTGCATGTTTGTAAGGCAAAGGTCATACTCTAAGTAATAGTTTCTGAAGGCAAGCGGATTTTTATGATATCAAATGATATAAACGAAGCCCAGGACTCACATGTTTGGGCCAACATTTGAGGAGGCATTGGCAGAGAAAGCAAACTATATGTAGGCAATAATTTGGACACCTACGTTCTTTCTCAGCAGACTCTGTCAGGAATGTAATAAAAATAAGCCATAAAGGTAAAATGAACCTGCAATGTCTTTTTAACCAAAGGTCACATCTTGTAGTAAAGTCTTAACCCACAGTCATTAGTTCTCGATGCAATGACATGCTATAATTACTGACCAGACACTAAGGTGTCTTTTTAAAAGTCTTTTGAATTACAACATTTATAGGACTTAAAGTCAACCTGTAGATTACACTTTACACATATAGATCTAAGGACAACTTATTATATAAGTAGTCAGTAAGCAGAAACTGGTTTTCCAGAAAATACAGAAACACAGAAAGAGAAAGAAATGTATATATTTTAGCTGCTTGTTATAATACACATCGATGATTATCAAAAAAGTTGATTTGAGAGGTGCCACAAATCCTACAGCAATGGACAATCAGCATTAAAAAAATCACACAAATAAAACAAAATAGCAAATAAGACAAATAAAAACTCTAGGTATAAGTGCAATTAATAATATAAAATGATAAAATGCATAAGGGAAAATTAAATATAGGAATCAAACAAACACATTTGAAACATAAAGACGTAGCAAGTACATGTGAGGTAGACAAAACAGAAGCAGAAGTGAGACGTTGGGGTAAATTTATGACGTGTCGGCAACCCGGTGCTTCTCATCATGCCAAACAAGAAGATTTCAAATGGTAATGATATTAAAAATAAAACATACTATGGTATAGATACAGTATGTGCTGGTGTTCATCCTTGCTGGCGGGTCGCCAGAACGTACACGCTGGCGACCCGCCAGCAGCCTCGCCAGCGAGGAGACTGAGACGCGCGTGCGTCTCACGCGCACGCGCGTCTCAGTCTCCGTCGCTAGCGCGACGGAAACCCTGTCCGTCTCCGCCTCAGGGAGACAGACAGGGTTAGGGGGGGTGCGGGCAGGCGGCGGGGACCCCGGGTTACCGCCGGCAAGCCGGCAGGGACCCGGGGGAACGAATGGAAGCGCCGTCGGAAGGGGACGCGCGCACCGCTCGTGCGCGCGCGTCCCCTTCTCACCATCGCCATGGCGCTGGCGGGGGATGGCGGCTGGCGACGCCAGCGCCATCCCCTGCAAAGATGGGAAAAGACCCATCTGTATGGAACTGCTCTTAAAAGCTGACTGTCAATTTTAGACATCGTTCTCCATAACCGAATTCTCAGTTTTTGGAGAAAGTTCCAAGCATTTTGGAGTGGTGTCCCAGACACACTGCACACCATGCAACACACAGATTAAACACTGGGTGGCGAATGCTTCACGTACAATAGCTACAGCACTGAAAACAATATGGGGTCAGTGGACTACTATCGACCATGTAGTATACCATACTTTAACAATGATGCAAAAAGGTACAGATAATTTTGGTGGTTAAAAGATGCACGCTCAGTATTTCACAAAGTAAGTTCAATTCATGTTCAATAATGCTCAGTTACTCCTCACCCCAAACTTACATTCCAATACAATTCCAATGCAATGCCTTTGAGCTACATTAGCTAAACTGCTAATTGGCATTGTAGTGTACCATGGTACACTTAACATGGGTGGCTAAAAGTTGCTCAGCATTTCACAAAGTGAGTGCAATTCATTTTCAATAATATTCAGGTACTCTGTTGAACGTTCTCCATAGCTAGTCAATTCACTGTACTGTATATCTGTCCCTTGTTTAACATGGCAAGCACACCAGGTGTGACTGCATCTATGGCTGGTATGATTGTCCTAGTGGTTGGGGTGATGCTTTACATAGCCATTACTCTGGGTTCAAATACACTAACGCTTAATGTCTACTGCATGCTATTATATGCCACCAAGCTGCATTTGACTCTAAACTGCTAATTGACCTTGTAGTGTACCATACTGTAGCAATGATGCAGACTGGCACTCTTAATTTTGGTGGTTAATAGTCGCATGCTCAGCATTTCAAAAACTAGGTACTCTGCTGAACTATCTCCTTAGCTAGGGACCTCACTGTACACTGTATCTGTCCCTTGCTTAACATGGCATACACATCATGGCTAAAGTGGTCTAGTGGTTACGGCGTTATTTTACATAGCCATCACCCTGGGTTTGAATCCCGTAGCATTGGAATTGGCAAATCAAATCATTAACACCAAGCGGCAATCTACTTTTGCTTCAATAGTCTCCAAATGTAAATGGCTGAAAAACATTTTGGCTGTTAAGAATATCCTCACAATAGTGTTTATTATCAGCTAATTAAAATGTCCTATCTGAAATTGTGTTTGAAAAAGTAAGAATTTATTTGAAACTCATTTATTGATGGGTTGGACTTCCTCTGAAAACATCTGTTTTCAGGGGATACCATGAAATGAAAATATCTACTGGATGTATTACAGGGGTGTCACAGAAGATATCAGAGATCATCTATTGTGGTTTCACGGTTCTGATGAAAGTTTTGTGTAGGTGCTGCTATATTATAGATCTACTGGGATTGGCCCAATTAGCTAATGCCATCTTAAAACGCCATAGGCTACCAATCTTGCTCAGGAGGTGGCTCAGGGTCACTTTACAGATTGCAGGGGTCAGCTCCTATTGAGGACCCTATCTGTGTATGTTGAATTTTACTGCATCCGAGCTATAGAGGATTTCTACAAACCAATATTTTATAAATGGGCCCCCTTGTGATCAAACGCAAAAATTAAACGTAACTGTAGTATTTGCATGACAAAAATATAAAGAAAACTAAAAGACCATAATAAAAAGGTTAAATATAATAATAAATTACATAAAAGCAAGACGTCCAAGAATATAATAAAACTTCTCTATGCCGTTTTTTTCCAAGAGCATAAATCCATTCTTTTTCAAGGAGAAAACTATAAATACAAATAGAACCATAGCTAGAAATTCCCTTCTAACACACACTGAAGAAAATACTGTATTAAAAATTATAGGGATAGAAAATAGTCCAGTTTTATTTATCATCATAATTAATTGAGTCCAGAAAATTGCTCTGGTACCATTTAGAAAAGAAAATTACATTAAATTTTTTTATTTATGAAATAAGCTTTAAAGAGCTAGATTTAAAGCTCAATCAGAAAGGATTATACGTGGTTATAAAATAACATAGTGAATTGTAATGCAAATACACACAAAACAATAACAATTTCATAAACATTAGAAGACTACAATAATATAGAAATTTATACCACTGTTCAAAAGTTTGGGGTCACCCAAACAATTTTGTGTTTTAAATGAAAATTAGCATTTATTTATCAATTGAGTTGGAAAATGAATAGAACGTATAGTCAAGACATTAGCAAGGTTTGTCCTTTACTTTTGTCAAAGATTTCTCCTTTTGCAGCAATTACAGCATTGCAGACCTTTGGCATTCTAGCTGTTAATTTGTTGAGGTAATCTAGACTTCCGGTTTCTGGCTTATGTAGTGAGTCGCATCTCTCCACTGCTCCAGTCCCCGCCATCCCTAAGATGCAGCTGTACGGCTCTCTGAGCCTCTTTGTCACCCCCAAACCCTGCCGGAAGCCTCACAGAAGCCCCAGGAGACAACAGCACCCGTGATCATCGATACATGTGGCGGGTGATGTCACTGCCGCACCCCGCAGCCTAACATGCCTCCTACCCGGCCACACATAGTCTCTCTCAGTCTCCTCTAATACCCCCCGCCCCCTGTACACTTTAATTCTCTGGTTTTGAAATTACTACCCCAAATCTGGATCGGGACTTATCCCATCCTGGCTCCTACCGCCCCATATCCCTACTGAACCTAGATTATGCATTCAGAAAGGTGGCTTACATCTGTGAGCGCCTGCAAAATCATTCGATGTTCGTCGACCATCAAATGATTTTGTCCCCGGCATTCGTGTGGGTGGCGTTAAAATGACATGCAAAGCTGCGAATTTCGCAGCTTTGCATGTCATCCGGAATGAGGGGCCATATCTGGTGGGAATAAAATCTGGAAATGTGTGGGAGCAAATGACAGTCAAAAAATTTCTCCCAAATGCTGGTTAATGGACAAGACAATTGTTCTTATAATTTTATTAAATCAAACAGATTTAACTAATTTGTCTGAACACCCATTGTCCTTTTTCCCCGGGTTTGGGATCAAATAGTTGATTGTCATTTGCTCCAGTACATTGCCAGGTTTTTGTTTCCACCAGATAGATTAGACAGATAAATCTTTAGGAGTGTACCCAAGCTTACAATCAAGCCAATCTTGATGCATAGATGAACCTCATACTGAACCTACAATGAGTATTTGGAGCAAAAGTAGAATTGGGCCTAAGTACTAACATGATCTCAGCTGTACTCACCTGTTCTTCCAAACCTGTGTAAAGCTGGGTACACACTTAGCAATTCCCACAAGAGAATGATACAGTACATACTGGCCAGTGATGTAACCCGCCCCCTACTTCTTATATGCAGAGGAAATGTCAGATTGAGCTACATGTACGGAGGGCTGATCAATGTTTACAATGTATCGTTAACAATCTCGGTTTCATGCATATAGTATATATACGAGGCTGGATTGAAAAGTAATGCCTCCATGGTTATAAGATTTTTCTTCTTGAACACATTTGCACACTTTTTTTTGGTACACGATAACTCAGTTATCCTCTATGTAATGCACTATTCACTTTTCAACATAGCACTATTCACTTTTCAACATAGTCCCCATAGTCCCCAACCATGTCCACGCATGTGCTTGACGAATCAGCCAAATCCGCCGGAGAAAGCTGGTGGTTGTTGTCAACACCAGGACTGAACGGAAGCTTTCACCTCATCATCAGAGTTGAAGTGTTGACCCTTAAGGTGCTCTCTCGTCTTTGCAAAGAGGTGAAAGTTGCAAGGCACAAGGTCGGGGCTGTACGATGTGTGTGGCAGAACCTCCTTGAACTGTAGGCATGGCAACCCTTTTTCCAAAGATGAAAGAGCACTTTAAGGATCAACATTTCAACTCTGGGGATGAGGTGAAAGCTGACACCAGTGCCCGCCCTTTATGGCCATCTCCTTGTGAAATAAAGGTCAGTTTACACTGACTTTTATTTCCAAAGAGGAGAAAAATCATTTTAGTCCACTTCAGTCTCATGCGAGGAGTTTTGTTATCATATGAGGAGTTTTGTTCTCATACACATCCCCTCGCATGCTAGCAGGCGTTCAACAGGGTGGCAGGAGGTGCTAGCGGAGTATACGCAGCCTAGCGACCAGGTCTGAATTAGACCCTGCGTAACCTAGTACAAGTAAAACACATTTGTATTTTTGAGCACAAACAGTATGAAGAGGAGACAAAGTTATAAATGGATAAACAGAATAAGAAAGAAAAGGTGGTACTTATGTATTATCTGGGCTCCCATGTTAAATGCACCCCATTTTTTCATACCCCTACTATCCAACTACGCATGGAGTTAATTTTATATAGTGTGGCGAGCGCAGCGAGCCACCGTGCCCGAAGCGTGGTGAGCGCAGCGAGCCCCGTGAGGGGACGCGGTGTCATAAGAAAAACGGGAGCCCAGATATTACATAAGTACCGAAAAGATAAATAAGATGGAAAAAAACTTCCGCCGCCAAATGAAGCCGGAGGGTGCAGCCAGATGGACCTGCGCATAACAACGCGATCTCCTCCGGACAGCTGACATCCGGGATCGCGTCATTTACACTTCCGGCGCCGCCGAGGGAACTTCCGATTAGCGGTGCAGCATTCGGCCGCTCCCCCACAGCTCTGTGAACTATATTAACCATTCTGTGACAATTTCGAGTTTAGGGTACCATTATATTTTATAATACAGCGATTGGGATATATTTATATTAAAAGCTCAATACACAGGAAATCACTTCCGGTTCGCGGCACCCGCAACCGGAAGTAGATGGGAGGATATAAGGAGCTCATCATACACACTAGCCTGGTATCCTGAGGAAGAGAGTTTGACCTCTCGAAACATGTTGATCCAGGCTTAAGTGTGTAACATCCGGAGAGAGGTAGGTAAAGTGATCAGTTACCCTGTGTTGTACTTGGTGGGTGATATCCGGACTTGATCCCTCTTAAGAATCACAGTGATGTCTGAAAACTAACCACCCTCATCCGCTTTTTAATTAACCTTCACATTTCAAAAAGTTTTTATTTGGAATTTTTTATTGGAAATAAAACTACACGTGAAAAGATACCTTGATGAGAGTGATCTTGCCTTACCGACTGTGAGTACGGGTACGAACCCCAATTTCTTTCCTGTTTAAAGAAACCTTGATGTGCTTTATACCAACCCCACATTCTGTGAGTTTGGTACGCCTTCCAACTATTATATATCAAAAATCAGTACTATACTTCTAGGTGCACTGATACAAAAAGCCTAACAATCCTTCACATTGCCATATTTTCTCCATTTTTTCATATTCCGACCCTTGGAGAACGATACAAATCTAAGGAGAAAAAACGTGAAGTGGAGCACATGAAAAACACAGAATAAAATCAGGGAAGTAGACACCACCTTCATACTCCTTATACCAATACGCCTGACTGTCCATAGTAAAAGGGAGCGCCCAGATATCTATACCACCCATCCTATCTAGCCTTATTGTTTCTTTGGGGGTATACTTTGGGAAACCCCTCAAGGTATAGATCAGGCAGATCTCTAGTAGAGGCGCCACGTTACTCTACCCAAACCACATAAAGATATTACAAGTAAAACACATTTGTATTTTTGAGCACAAACAGTATGAAGAGGAGACAAAGTTATAAATGGATAAACAGAATAAGAAAGAAAAGGTGGTACTTATGTATTATCTGGGCTCCCATGTTAAATGCACCCCATTTTTTCATACCCCTACTATCCAACTACGCATGGAGTTAATTTTATATAGTGTGGCGAGCGCAGCGAGCCACCGTGCCCGAAGCGTGGCGAGCGCAGCGAGCCCCGTGAGGGGACGCGGTGTCATAAGAAAAACGGGAGCCCAGATATTACATAAGTACCGAAAAGATAAATAAGATGGAAAAAAATAATTATAAGATAAATCAGGGGTCCTCAAACTATTTTGCTCTGGGACCCCATCAGACAATAAAAATAATGACAGGACCCCAGTAAGTTACTGCAGAAGGTCATCAAATCACATGTGTAGTCAGCAGACAGCAAATACATGGCAGCATTGTGGAGGCACAAAATGATGGGATGAGCCTGAAGTAACAGACAACTCAATAGATTTTTCAGACTCCTTGAATCACTGACTGAGATTAGAAAAGTCATCAGCCTGGTGGTCAGCAACATGGAGTCACGACCCCATGCTATGAAGGTCGGGACCGACTTTGGGGACAGTTTGAGAACCGATGAGGTAAATAATAAATAAACAAAATGATCACTGTGGGTCAGAGTACATTGGTGCTACCCGTCCAATATTATTAAATTAGACCTACAAGTATTATTTATTTTATTAGCATGCTAACATAGAACTTTAGGGTTTTTTCATTATTTAACTTCTGCAGTACAAAATATACCCCAATTACCAATTCATGAATTTTAAAATGCAATCTTTTTTTTCCTGTGGTTTTCATTAGTATTAAAAGTTGCAATTAAGAAAACATTTTATGTTCTATTATTACCTACTGTTTTAATTGCATCTCATCTCATTTTATGAAAGTATAACACTTGATGACAGAAATTATATTTTTCCCCCAGTCTATGTAGTAGTTTTTAATAGCAATTCACACATGGAAGTGATCAAGCCAAGAGGGGTTTGAAAAGGTGTAATAGCAACCCTGATTACCTGCTGGCAGGAAACTTCACAACTACTAATATTATACATATAGCTTGAAAGACGGCAAATTAAAAATTATATATATATTACTTATTGAAATTTCAATACCTTGGCAAAAGATGTAATTGCTAAAATACATTTTAATTAAAATGTAATTAGCAAACATACACATACACATCTATGTCTTTATATATATATTCAAGTTGAAGCAAAGATTTTACCCTATCACCTCCACGCATTGATTCCCTAACCTGATCAATCATGAAGTATTTTAATGCTGCCAAAGAGTGTCCTTTAGCCTTAAAGTGGCGGGTGACCGTCTGGTCGACATCCCTACCACCCAAAGTCAAACTTATTGGCTGACCTAAGTAGGCCCATTCGTTCACGAAAGGATCTGGCCTACATAGTATAGCCCACAGGGACACACTATGACATACACAACATGTGTTGACCTGCATGTCAACACCGACCTGATGTCAAATATTTTTTGTGTATGTGGGTGTACAAATGAACGGCATTTAATTAAATGGCTGCAGGTAGTGCATTGAAGGCAGCTATGGCAACCTGGTGGCTTGAAGATAGTATTGGGGGCCCTAGGTATACCCACTCCCGTAATGTCTGTATGTACCAATCTGTCTCGCAAGTTACATCCCCTTTTGAAGGAAGCAATGGGACGAATATTATGGAGACCAGGAAGGTCAACATCTGACCTTACAATAGGCCATAAGGCTCGAGTGGCTTGACCAATTACAGGGCTAGCCACAGTGTACATACTAGACCAAGGAAGAGTTTCTTGATTCATTTTAGTTTTTTGTTTGAGGAGTTGAGATCTGGGCATCAGTAATACTCTGGCTTTCTGTTCCAAAAGCAAGGACTGGTTATACCCCCTTAGCACAAATTTGGCAATAAGGGTATCCAGTCTTTCTGGCAAATCAGCTTTGTTACTGAGATCCTGAGACTTGATACTATCCACTCGAAGGGTTTAAATGAAAAATTAAATTGGAATAGTCTGATCTGAATTGACTCCTCTTTGATTAATACTATGCTAAGATTTCTTTGAATGCTCTGTATATATGCGTTTATGTTTGTGTATTGTCTATGTATATATTTCATTGTACTGTATTTAATATATGTAATATTATCTCTCCAGGACCTGCATGTGATGTCTTTGTTCCTGGAGGAACGGAACTGACGGGCGGCCGGAAGTTGGTATGGACGCCCAGGTTGCCTGGCAACGGGGGTCTGTGCTGGTCTCGGTGCGCGGCCGGGGATCGTGGCCTCCTGAATAGAGATCACTGCAGGTCCGGTGAGTAAGATGACCCAGCCCAAACCTCTCTTGCCCGATGCACTTGCTCATGTATCTGATCGGCTGTTAGCATGTAAGTTGCGCCTCTCGGCGCAGATCGCAGCACGGTTGCTTAGCAACCAGGCCTAGCGTCTGCCCGGCTTCCGGCCGGCGGGGGTCAGGGCGTGCACAGTGTGGCGAGTGTGGCGGGAGACTGGGACAGTATAAAGGTATGTCCTGCACTGTGTTTGAATTGCTGTAAGTGTTTGACCTGACGAAGGGGCTGATACCCCGAAAGCTTGTCCTTAAGATCTGAATACACCTTTTTGTGCTTCACTATATTGCCTCCTGAGTGCCGTTCTTTTTTGGACTGATATATTGATTTATACCTTCGGGCACCGGGGCTAGCTGCACAGTTGGAAATTTGAGTGCCGGCAGAGTTGTATCGTTTTATATATATATATATATATATATATATATATATATATATATATATATATATATATATATAGCATAACCATGAGACAGGGCTGCACACACTTACTCCTTTAATAGAAGGGAGTGCTGAAACTCATAAAATGGTGTAACACAAAATTTGCATTAGAGAGCCAGCAACATCAAAGTAACAAAAAGCATTTTATTGTAGGCATATAAAGTGCAAAAAAATCGGACAAAGAGCCATTAAAAAGCAGAGGAGACTACTACTTATCATGACAGCAGGGAGAATTGTCACCGGTATCAAGCTTGGTCTCACTCCACCAGTCAGTCATAGCATCCGACAGGCTGTTTCGGTGCTCACACAGCACCTTAATCATGGGCAAAACACTGAAAGCATCCATGCTCATATATATACCCCCACAGGCTAATTAGCCTGATTGCACTCACCTGCCACGCCGGGAGTCTGTAACCAGCACGGCTGCTGGACCCGGATGTGCGTCACAGTCGTCCAGACAACGCTGGACGCCGGACAGCACAGACCAGAAGAACAGACAGGAAAGAACCCGGAAGTGCGTCACAGCGTCATAGCAATTTATTAAATTTTTCTACATTTTTTTGCATTCTTCTATGTTTAGTGTGCTATTATGCGCTTTTGGAGTCCGTTTCTATGGTTACCTACAGCACAGCGCTCAGGTCAGCTGACCCGCGCTTGGTGCTGACGTTTTTGGTCATGTGACCAGCGATGCACGCTTAGGCATCACAGTGGTTACTTTGCTGGGTCCCAGCGTCCGGCGTCTAACGTTGCTATGACGCCGTGACGCACTTCCGGGTTCTTTCCTGTCTGTTCTTCTGGTCTGTGCTGTCCGGCATCCAGCGTTGTCTGGATGACTGTGACGCACATCCGGGTCCAGCAGCCGTGCTGGTTACAGACTCCCGGCGTGGCAGGTGAGTGCAATCAGGCTAATAAGCCTGTGGGGGTATATATATGAGCATGGATGCTTTATATGCCTACAATAAAATGCTTTTTGTTACTTTGATGTTGCTGGCTCTCTAATGCAAATTTTATATATATATATATATATATATATATATATATATATATATATATATATATATATATATATATATATATATATAGTCCATTTATACAGAAAACACAATAACTTGCTGGGGTCCAATCAGCAGGCTAATTATAAGTCCACTTGATGTATAAGAAAGGTAACGGAGTCACTCACCAGTCTTTTGATGCAGGCATAAGAGTTTTAATCAGGCAGCATGGCAGGAGATAGGCATCAATATATATATATATATATATATATATATATATATATATATATATATATATATATATATATATATATATATAGAGGTCGTGCGGCCCGGCACTCTCCTTTAGGAGTCAGTCGCCCCAGTGCCCTACCTTAGTGAGTCAGATACTGAAAAAAAGAGGCTGGCACTCAGAGGACTGGGTGAAAAAAACTTTTTGTATTAGGCTGTGAAACCAACGTTTTGGGGCTGCGTTCCTTTGTCAAGGAGTAGGTGACCCTCTTTATGTTTGCCATGCTACTTAATTAAATGTACATGATTTTGCTACAAGACTGGTGAGTGTCTCCAACTCAGTTTACATATTGCTATTGGACTAACTGTTTGGTCCTCTATGGAGTGACACCCCAGTTATTAACTATCGAAGATATGAGAGGGCCAGCTATCCGAAGAATATATATATATATATATATATATATATATATATATATATATATATATATTAAAAATATATATATATATATATAAAAATATATATATATATATATATATAACGGGTATTTGCGGCCCGGCACTCTCCCAAGGTGACAGCCTCCCTGGTGCATTCTAGTAAATGATGGATCATTTCAGAATAATCAGGCAGCGGAATCATTTCAAAAACGTCTATTCAAAATAATACAGCCAAAACCAACGTTTCGGGGCTGGTACACCCCTAAATACAATATATAATGTTCATAAAAAGATTCAATAAAATATGAATAAAAGAAGAGTACGCTTGTAGCTTCTTATTTTCTGGAATAATTTTATTTTTATTTTCAAGCATTATGATCAGATTTAGTAACGCGTTTCGTTCAGGTTAGAAACTTCATCAGGTTTTTTTTATCCTATGTTAATTAGAAGAAGATGAAGCCTCTACCTTAAAAAGTAACGTCGAATCAAGGCTACAGACCTCCTATAGTATAAATGAGAGCTGCCAATCTTGCATCAAATTGTACTTTCAGAATAACAATCCATTTGTATACAGATAAAATCACAGGGAGTTGATCCCCTTCTATCTGTGTAGGTGTGTGCTCCTTGGAGTCCAGCCAGCAAGTCACTGTTGTGCACATTGCACTTTAATATGATTTGATGGATTAAAAGGAACGCTTGTTAAAGCAGAAGATCAGTGAGTGTCCTCATTCTTTCTAAAGATATATTGGTTTACTGGATTTTCTGGGACACCCCGGCATATATATATAGGAATGGAAGAGGCGGCACTCAAATGGGATTTTTCAAAAGTGTATTGTGGCAAAAGAAAGGACCAACGTTTCGGGGTCTTAATCACCCCTTTGTCAAGGTGCAAGTGGTGACAAAGGGGTGATTAAGACCCCGAAACGTTGGTCCTTTCTTTTGCCACAATACACTTTTGAAAAATCCCATTTGAGTGCCGCCTCTTCCATTACTCTACCTACCTGTCCTGGAAGGCACCGGGGTATTCGGACCCAGCTGCGGGAGTGCCAGGCCTTCTCCATTATCTATATATATATATATATATATATATATATATATATATATATATATATATATATATATATATATATATATATAAGGATAATTGACATTTATCCTAAAACACTCTCCAACAACGGGACGCTAACTCCACAGCCCGCAGTAACTCCGTGAGTGATACGCTGTTGGACTATCGGTACGGATGGAACACCAGCATACCGGCTGCCACGGACGCGTGGTCCAGCCAGCTTTCTCACTGAAAACCTCCATCTCCAGCAGGGACATTCTCCACCTTCGTCCACACAGCTGATGTCACATTTGCAACCAACTTGAGAAACACGGTACGGATCTGACACAGGGTGAGATAGGGTTAGCCACCGCACGCAGTAAATTGTTCTTAAAATCACTTTCTCCCCAAAAGGGCTTAAACATTATTTTAACCACATTTTTCCTTACAGGTACCACTCGATATTTGTAAATTATCCTAATTCAATATATATTCAGTATCATTAGCGCTCTTTTCTACATCTGTACCAATTTATTTTATAAGAGCAGCTTAATCGGTAAGCGCAGAACCATAAAAACTATACAAGCCTCCATACAAAGACAACACACTAATGAATTTAAGTAAGAATTATACACAATTTATTACACCAATTAATACAGTTAAAATATATCCACCCGGGCAGTATCTATTCCATTACATGCAGGTATAATAAATAAAAAAATATATATAACTGTTATCTAAGGTACTTTTCTTGTGCAGTCAACAGACCTATTATAATGTAATACTCAATTATAGTTTATTTTTACTTGGCTTTTTGTATATTAATTAGCGTGTTAGGTGTTCAGTCCTTTATCCACCACTCTCAATCAAAGGGGAAAGTTCTTAAAGTGACTGTCAGATGGCTGTGCCAATGTAACTTACTACTAATGAAACCATTACTTTATGTACATTGTGCTACAGAGGAAGATGGGCAGCCTAAAGCCAAAGTCTTCTTTACACGCCAGAAGCTTTAAATCCTACATGCCAGTTGTATAACTTTCTTTACATGCATATGCGCAGTATGAAAGGTGAGTCCCTGAGCTCCCATACACGTGTGTAAGCAGCATTGGCAGCTCCTACCTCAGCGGAGGAAAGGGGCTCCCACAATGCTGCCACCACTGCCAGTCCCCACAGGTTATCGTCGCTTGTGCGGAATCCCGATCACTGTTACGGAACTGGCGCATGTGCAGTAGCCGCTTCGGTACTGCGTATACGCTTTCCCCAGCCTCTATGGGGCTGCTTCGGGAGCAGACCTGTAGAATGGTATATGGCCCAGGTCCGGTGCATGCGCAGTATCATCAGCGGTACTGTGCATGCGCAGAACCCTTTTTTTGTGGCTGCCCCATAGTTGCGCATTGAGAGGCATCCCGAAGGGAGGGAACATTTCCCAATGGGACTGCCTTGGTGATTGGCAGGTGGGACTTCCAATAGGAAGTCACTGCCAGTCACAGTGAAACCAGTGCTGTATCATAGACTGTGACAGATTTTACCTGGGGGGGCTGCAGCCCTGCAGCCCATAGGTAAAAACCACCACTGGTAAACAGTATTACAAGAGGAGCTACATGTGTATTAGCCTAGGGCACCTGGAACCTTTAATCAGGCCCTGCCTCCGGAAAAATATGTAGGCAAACAAGAACAAATGCGGTGGCACTCAGAGGAACATTCAAAGTGACGTTTTAGTGTAGCATATAACAGACCAATGTTTTGAGGCTAGTACGCCCCTTTGTCAAGGTACAGGTGTAACAACAATGATTAAGGGCCAGATGTATGAAGCTTCAAAAAGTGATCAAATAGAGAGTGATAAACCCACCAGCCATTCAGGGGTAGATTTATTAAGCTTGGTGAAGTGATAAATTGTCTGTTTTTTTTATCACCGGCCAATCAGCTCCTACCTGTCATTTTACAAACCAGGCATTTTTCAAACTTCACAGTTAGAAGCTGTTTGGCCGTGATAAAAACCAGACACTTTATCACTTCACCCTCAGTTCCTAACTGCCATATTACAGGCTGGGTTTGAAAAAAGACAGGTAGTCGCTGATTGGCTGGTTTTTTATCACTCTCTACTTTTTTACTGTTTGAAGCTTGATACATCTGGCCCTTAGTGATTACCTTATAAAGGAAAGAATGACCCTCACTCTGTGTCAGGAATGATTTAGTGCCACACTGACTGCATCATGCCCACATAAATCCACCATATGATGTAAAGATTTTCCTTTTTTTTGGCTTGTTATTAATGTAATACTGTCCTGATGCATTGTGTTGCAATGTATGCCTGTGATTTCTACCTCTTCTAAACTAATGCCACTCATGGGACATCCTTAAAAGATACTGTATGTGTTTTGTTACGATGTGTTGTAAATTAAGTTAAAAATGTGTGAATATGGAAAGGATAGATCAAGTACACCAGCTGTAAACTCTTTTTATAGAATAGCATCATGTGACACTTGTTGATACTTTCTGATTGGCTTCACAAAATTTCATGCTCTGTGATAGTACCGGGCCGGTTAGACTGAATTGCAGGGTGTCCACACCACCACAGGCTGCATTGAGTTACCATCGCCTGCCAAAAACCTGCCCATTGGCCGATTGTATGATGCATTTGTGTGCATTTGCCATTGGTGGCTGCTTTGTGGGAACAGGCTTTTGATGCCCTGTAGAAAATACAGGGCATGAAATAGAATAAATAGAAGCCTAATTTTAATAGGAGGCTCCCATATTTATTAATCTTCAAATCTACAAATGACTCATATTACTCTAGTCAATGAGCAAGAAAGAGCCGATTTAAATGAGATGAGAGAATCAGTGGTGAGTGGGCATGTCCAAACTCAAATCTAAATTGCAGGGTAAGAATAAATATGCGGGCTACTAGCATTTATCCTGTATGACCCCAAAAATTATAATTTGCACCCATTGCATTCCAACATGGTTTGTGCTGGGTACCGAGTTACTTACTAATGAGCCCCCTACAGATGGAGCAGCAGTCATTAGAGCTGCTCCTTTGCGATCAAATCGCCAGCCACCGCCATCCACCGGAAGGGGGCACGCGTGCACGAGACTGTCGCGCACCCCATTGCAACTGAGCCCTCCACCACCCTCTGCAGCTCTGCCGATCTCCCCAGCAGCTGCCCCCAGCTCCCCACCTAACCCAGCCCATCTCCTGGAAGCAGAGACGGGCAGGGAAAGTGCTCCCCGCCGCCGTGTTGACGTGGGCGCACATGCGTGCGAGACGCTCGCGCGTCCCCGTCAGGTGGAGCACCTCTCCACCGGCCATCGCCAGCTAGCTGAGAGGCGCTCCATCTGTATATGTTTATTATTCCTTGACGTTAGCTTAGAAATGTCTCTTTCTCTTCTCATTGTTTTGGTGATGCAGTAATGTAATGTAATTACACCCTGAGGGGTACTTTTACTAAAGCGATGATGTTTCTGATAGCAGTCAAACTGATTCTATAATTTCTCTATTGTATCTTTGAAAATGATAGACAGAATCTCATCAGTTGCTGTGGGCAACATCACCTCTTTTCATTTTTAGAAGCTTTAGTAATTTACCAAGGAATGAGACATCTGATCCTTACTTTTCAACACATATTGAAGGTTGGTTCATTGGGGGCCATCTACTAGGGTACATGCAAGAAATAACCGTACCAGTGTTCTAGATCACGATCCAACCTAAAGCTGGCCATACATCTACAGATTGATTGTCAGATCTGGCTTGTTGGAACAAAAGCCTGGTTATATCTGAATGACAGTTTGGGTAGTTTTCCAGCATTTCAAATCAAATGGTCAACTGCAATTTACTCTCATCCATTACCAGGTTTTTTTCCAACCAGCCAGATCTGACAATCAATCCATAGATGTATGGCCAACCTTACTTGTAGTCTAACTTGCACACGGCAACCAAGCCGGAGAGCTCTCACAGGTTGCTGCTTCTATATTAATATATTGCTCTTTAGATATAAAGACCTGGAGGGCAACATGTCCTGTGTCATTATTAGATCAAACCTAAGTGGCTTTGTCCTTGGTTTAAAAAAAATCAATAATAGACCCAACATTTCAGAAAATGAGAACGGTTGTTTGGTTAAAGGCTTTTAAAGGTTATCATATCTCATTTGCATTATGCTGCATATTTCTACTCACTTGACATTGCACAAATGTAAACATTAACAGGCGTAATGCCGGCTGCATGATGTGAAGAATAACTAAATAACTAATTCCGAGACTCCTAGTCACCATTATACATGTTTATAACCAGCCACCAATAGCCATCATTAAATAGTTTGCAATGAAAAACTCAAGTGCCCTAAGGGCATATCAATCTGGACTAAAAAAAAATATTGCCCCTGTTAACCTTCATCTACCTTTTTTAAATGACTATTTTTGGCGTTCCCGGCTGTTGTTGTTTTATTTTATATTAAAATAATTTTTATTATTATTCCCTGGTTCCTTTTGCAACAGTTTCAAGGCTCTAGGCGTTGTAGATGTTCCCTTGGGTACTGACAGTATTGCTAGAGTTGATGGCACTGTAACGACTGTCAACTGTTATGTGCATAATGTTTATTCTTCATTTACGGACTACACTGCCTTGTTAATAATGTAGCTGGTTACATGAACCAGCTGAATATCAGATCTTGTGTTTAAATATAAATGGGTGCTGGGGAGTGGAGAGGACATACAGAATGGAGGAAACATCGATTATTCTAAAATTTAAAGTTTCAAAAATCGTCAGCCAATGTTTCTTGTATTTTTAGATAAACATTAAGTGACAAGGTTGGTTAAAAAAGTAGATACATTTTTTAGTCTTGTAAAATAAAATCGGTAAGACGATTTACAAAAATGCATTTGTACTGCAATACAGATTTCACTCTGTAAAGATGTAGCTTTGCTCTTTGTGGCTGCGATATGGGCGCTAGTAAATAATGTAGTAACTGTCCAGTTTGTTATATTCTAATTCTTTCTGAGTTGATGGTTTCCTCATGGTCTTTCTTGTGGGGGTAAATTTACTAAGATGGGAGTTCTATTGAAGATGCCATGTTGCTATGGGCAACCAATCAGATTATATCTATTATCTTCTAGAAGGCCAAGGAAATAAGGAGATTCTCATTGGTTGCTATGGGCAAAATACCATCTTAGTAAATAAATCCCCTTGTTACAGTATACAGTGCTTCAGTGTATATGAGGTGTGGCTATAAAATAAGACTGCTGCTAATGATTTATATTTAATTGTGTTAAGTATATCTTAACTCTGTTTCTACGTACTTCCCTTCTGCACCCACAGACCACTGCATTCCTTTTTTACATTGGTCAAAGCAGCTCTGTAGCTCACAATCTGTCAGATGTCTCAACAGCTCCATCGTTGTCTTCTTTTCCTCATTAAATGAAGCAAAACTGGTTCCCTTGTGTACAGATTTGACTTTACGTAAATTAAATAAGTCAATGGTGCTAGATCTGGAGAGTATGGAGGGTGTCCTAGCACTGCAATCTGTTTCTCGGTCAAAACTACCAGAGTGAGCTGTGTTGGCTGGTGCATTGTCTTGATGGGGGCTGAAACCATTTTTGCAAACCTATGGCCTCTTTCCTATGATTCTATCCTGCAAAATTGCTAGAACATTTTTGTAGTAATGTTGATTCACTCTTGTGCTTTCTCGCGCAGTGTGCCAAAATGCCTTTATACGAATGAAAGCAATTATCATGGCTTTGGACTTAGATTTGCTTTGACGTCCTTTCTTTATTCTTGGTGATGATGGTGTTTTCCAGTGCATGGAATGACTTTTTTTTTCTCAGGATTGTACTGGAAGATCCATATTTCATCTTAGGTAATAACTTTATTTAAATAAATGTGAATCTGCTTAAATCACATAGACTGGACATCAGTAAAGTCTTGTTCTTTATCTGTAATAGGTAGACAGCACACAAGGACCCTACCTGGGTCTTCCAGCAAAAGAATTGCACCACTTGCAGCTGGTACAAACTGCAGAAGCCAGACTATAAACTAACCAGCCCCGCTCCAGCCACATAACTCCCATTCTCTACGCCCTTCACTGGCTACTTGTAAAATGGCAAATCATTTTCAAGATTGGCTTACTCACTTTCAAAGCCCTACATGACCAGGGCTCAAGGTACCGGCAGCAGCTTCTGATTCCTTACTGTCCTACTCGATTACTACGATCCACTGAAGAAGGACTACTAACAGTACCCAGAATTTCCATGAATTCATCTGGGGGTCGAGCTTTCAACTTTGTTGCTCCAACTCTATTCCTCGCACATTGCGAGAAGCCCCCACTGTAGAATCCTTTAAAAATAGACTAAAGACATATTTATTTACTCAAGCATTTCACTGACATCCACTGTTCAGCTTGTTTTGTATTTCGAGCTGTAAAGACAATGGTGAAGCACTTTGAGTCCTATTGGGAGAAAAGCGCTATATAAATATCATTATCATTATTATTAACAGCATGGCAAGTCTTCAGTTACAGCGTAGCAGGTTTTTCACAGTATGGATACACTCTAAAGAACACCTATCATAATCCCCACATTCCCCACCTACTACCCAACCTCTTTTAGGCATTGGGAGCCTTGACCCCCTGCTCTTGACAAACGTAGAAGAGGAAGTAACAGGTGCTGTTAATTAGCAGAGAGTGATTCACAATACATCTTAAAAAACCCGGACTGGATCTCTCTAGCCCTACTGCTGCTGCTGTTCTAAATCCTGGACTGGATCTTTCACATTGCCTTCATGTGGAAGAATGCTGTCCCTGCCACAATCTGTACTGATTTGCTTTCTGCTAGGCTTTGAAACCATCTTAGTACAAACTTTGTCTTGCTAAGATCTTAATGTAAAACTTGCCTACTGTGCAAACAATATGCTTGTAAAACAATGAAATTGTGCAGCCCTGGCGAAAAACACAAGAAACTTACACAATAGTTCTGAAATCAATAATGTTCAATACCAAGTAGCCCTAAAACTTGGGAAAGAGAAACAGACCATTGTGCAAATATTGTAGTTCACAGTGACCAATTTATTGGTATTTATTTACACTCACATGGAGCTGTAATTTTGATAGCATATAAAGGGTCTTTGAAATCAAAACACAGTCCAAAATAAACAATATGTAAAACCTTCCATGATGGCATATACTAAAGTTGTTATCATAGCCTGGAGTAATATATCAATGCACATTAATTTAGATGCTATTCATTCATAAATGTGGCAACTGGGATGCATTGCTCTAAGGGTGATGGCACCAGGGTAAACAATGTTGATGATGCTCTTCTGCTGCATCTGATTGGCTGAATGTGTGTCAACTCCTCCCATTTTCAATGCTGTGTACTATTCCCATTGCAAAATAGATATTAGCAATTGGTCTGTAGCAATAAATCATATTTCCACCTTTTAAATGGGGTAGGGAATGGATTTGTGCATGTATTTCAACTTAATGAAACTTTAATATAACCTATGCATTTTGTTCCGGGTTAAATTGTAAGTTATTAACAGGGATGGTACTTGTTTAGTTTCAAGGCGATCACATGCAATTTCGTCCGATTTTGTACCTGTTCATAACCCCACTATCCACTAGGCACGGAGTCGATTTTATATAGTGTGGCGAGCGCAGCGAGCCACCGAGCCCGAAGCATGACGAGCGTAGTGAGCCCCGCGAGGGGACGCGGATTACTTTACATGTATTCCGCAGCCTCTTGCTGGGCTCGCTGCGCTCGCCACGGAATACATGTAAAGTAATCGGCATGCGATATATCTGCCGCCGTGAAACGAAACAAGTACCACAGGGACAGAGGCAGCGAAGAGGTATGCCGGGCCCCAGTAAAAAATTTTTTGGGGTGGCCTAATTGCAGGAGGCGTTGCCGCCTCCTGCGATTAGGCCATGCCCCAAAATGTTTAAGGTTGGTGAAAAAAATTTCTAAAGCCGAGGGGGAGTGTCCACCTCCCCCTCAGCAGCAGCACCACACACCTACAGCATGTGCTGTGCTGACAGCAGGCTCAGCATGAGCTCTCCCGCTGTCAGTGAGGCGCTCATGTTTAGCCTGCTGTCAGCACAGCACATGCTGTAGGTGTGTGCTGCTGCTGCGCGGGAGAGACAGAGGGGAAGGGGGAATTCGGACCAGCAAGCCCGGGCCCTGGTAATTAGTACCCACCCTCACCCCTGAGTGTACCATGTCCAAATGACCACAGCATTTTGTAATACATGAGTGCACCTTTCCCCTAGTACTGGGGTCTCACACATCTATTGATGGCACTGAAAGCAGCTCTTATGCTACCTATTCCTGGCACATGAAGGGGTTCAGGGGGTGGGGCCATGGGTTCCACCCTCCGAGGGTTGACACCAGGGATGCCCCTGATGCTACCCTAACTGAGCAGGACACATCTTGTGTCTGCAATCTAAGCAAGTTGAGATTTAGACATGGGCCGCCCAAATCTATACAGGCCCCTTTATGACAAATATGCTAAAGCAATATTAGAATACATCATAAAAAAAGGGGGTGCACTCCCAGAATAAAAAATAATCTCATAGACCATAAGACAAAACTATTGGGATTTGGAGGCAATCCTTAAATCCGCCCTGGCATTTATATCAGAACATTATTAATTTATTAATGATTAAAGCAAATCTATGGTCTGTTTTTTACCACAATGATATATTGGTTAAACATTTGATATAGTCAGACGCGGAATTACCATTGGTGCAGCAGTTACAGTGCAGCAGGGCCCTGGAGGACTGAGGGGGCCCATTGGTGCCCTTGTCACAATCTGCCTCCCCCTGTCTCTCCCCGTCACCCACTGCCGTGTTGCATATTGTGAACTTGGGTTGGGGTGGAGGAGGGGGGCACCTGGGCTCACCACCCACAAGTTCCGCCACTGGATAGAGTAGTGATAAGGAAAAAATGAGTGCGTATTGCAATAACGTAATCAACAGCCAGTGATGATAATTACATAAGGACTCAAGTGAGTTACAATTATTTAAATGATCTGTCTGTATATTTCTTTAAGGAACAGATGTTGCAATGGGAGGGTGCAAGCCGACAAGAAAGAAAGCAAAGTGTTTCCCACACATGTGCCCTAGTAGTGGCTTCATTACCAGCGTCATTACCAGACACGTATTCTGCTCAGTAGTCAGCCATTAGAATACAAACATTTATATCAGGCAGAGTAGGAGAATCTCCCAACACAAGACGTTTTATTCAAATTGTAATGCCGGTTATTGTCTGTCTAAGGAATTACTGTCCTCATTTAGCTGCAAAGAAAGCACATCTCATTACTGTTCGATAAGAAGTAGTGATTGTCAATGTGATATTATACTGATTTTTCTATAATTACACTTACATACCCTTATTGCTAAACAGTCTTCTAAATGTTTCTGTATATTACTGTCTTCTGTTCATTTCATTCACACAATGATTGTGTGGTGCCTCAGACCTATGGAATTTGTGCAATATCGTATAACTGCCTAAATAAATGTTGGCTTAACTCCGGCATTTACATGTGAATGTAATGCAAGAAAAATGCCTTTTCATTATGTGTTATATAGTATTTTTGCCTTGTGCAACCCCTGTAGATCTACTCTGACACATCTTACACGTTTGTATGTGGTGCGGAGTTGTTTTATATATATATATATATATATATATATATATATATATATATATATAAATAAATACTGTATGTATATGTGTGTGTATGTGTGTGATGTATGCATGTATGTATGTATGTATGTATATAGACCACCTCTGCCCAGGAACCGATAATCAATCTATTATCCCGTATACTATCTGCCACTGAAACCAAAGTTTTGGGACGTGGACTATCCTTTGTGCTAACTTGTCACTTTAAGCTCTTTGACTGGGAAATTGAAAAGTATTGCTTAAACCGGCAACTGCGGCTTCATGAACATTTCAAACATCAACCTATTACCGAAGTTGACAGTACTATTCCTCCGCAGTTACGTAAGCTACAACGTAAGTCGACATTTGAACCTGTGTTCACCAATATGTCTATCAGGACTTTTTCCCGTATGTTGGGCAGACCTGTGGCTGAGACCGCCGCTCACTGGCGTGATGTGACGGCACCGGTCTGATGTCACCTAACAGCGTGAGATTGAGCTAGTGGGCTGCGTGCACGGACAGGGGGTAAGTTGTTTGTATCACTTTTGGCAGTATATATGTGTTGTATTGAATCTTTGTGTACAATAAGTTATTGATAAAGGTCTACCCGACCGAATCCATTGAACTTGAACCCCTAAGTGGTCTGACTGTTTTCTTCAAACGTCCTGTGAGTGCCGCCGCATCTCCCGATTATATCTAATTGGACTGCTTTTTGCATCTTGGATGGCATCTGGGCAAGAAAACCTCTCTACAATGTGGAGTGCCTGCCTTCTCTGTGTATATATATATATATATATATATATATATATATATATATATATATATATATACACATACATACAGTATATATGCTTAATGTGCATACCCAGTGTAACTCACAGAGAGTCTCACAATAATAATCCAGATAGGTTAAGTGCTGTGTACTCACTAGGGTCTTTTATAACATAATTTTATTACTCACAGTAGAATCACATCACAAAGTAGTCAACATTTTAGCCCTTTCTCAGGAACTCAGCAAATCTCGCCCTGGTGTACCCTTCCTCATCTTATACCAATGCCTTAAACAACCTCCTGATACCACATGGCATGCCACCAGAAGTGACATAATCACCATCAGTAATCACCATCAGTAATAAGAGGGGTCTACTTCTGGTTTGCAATCAACCATGGAAGACATAATCGAAAGTGTCTTCCAAATATGACCCACCATTATCTATTGTATCCATTATTTCATGCTATTGGCAATAAAGACCAAGTACTGATATGTAAAGTACTCAGACAGCTTTTGTACACACCGCCGCTTACAATGCCGCCTGGCATTTCTGGTGACAACGTCATACAAACAATATTTAATGTATGTTGTCATTTAAGATTTTTACTCACCTAGTGTATCTGGCTTCTACTGTAGTACAAATTATCTGAGTAGATCTCTTATCTGCTTTTGTAATGCACTAGTAGCAAAACAGCTGAAAGCAGACTAGAAAAGACCAATTAATTACAATTCTTTTGTTTAACCCCTTCCTGACGCAGCCAGTTTTTGCCTTCCTGACAGAGCCATTTTTTTCAAATCTGACATGTATCACTTAAGTGGGGATAACTTTTTTTTGCTTTTACTTATCCCAGTGATTTTGAGATTGTTTTCTCATGACACATTGTACTTCAAGTTAGTGGTAAATTTGGGTTGATACAGTCTGTGTTTTTTTGTGAAAAATACCAAAATGTCGTAAAAAAATGGAAAATTTAGCGATTTTCAAAATGTTAAATTTTCTGCTTGTGAGACAAATAATCATACCACTCAAAATAGTTAATAACTAACATAGACCATATGTCTAATTTATGTTTCCATCATTATTTCAACCTCCTTTTAATTTTTTTGGACACTAGGAGGCTTAAAATATGAATAACAAATTCTCAAATTTTCAAGAAAATGTCAAACACTGATTTTTTTAGGGACCAGTTCAGTTCTGATGTGACTTTGAGGGACTTGTATGTGAGACACCCCCATAAATGATGCCATTTCAAAAACTGCACCCCTCACAGTATTCAAAACAGCATTTTGGAAGTTTGTTAACCCTTTAGGTGTTTCACAGGAATTAAAACAAAGTGTAGGTGAAATTTCAAAATTTCATTTTTTTTGCAGATTTGCAATTTTAATACATTTTTCTAAGGAACACAGTAGATTTTACTAGAGAAATGTGACTAAAAATTGATTCCCCCAATTCCTTTGTTTTCATAAATATCCTATATGTGGCCCTAGTGTGCACGTTGACCAAACCACAGGCTTCATAATAGAAGGAGCACCTACTTGATTTTGGAGCCTCCTTTTTATGAGATTATTTTTTAGGCACCATGTAGGTTTCTAGGCACCATAAGATGCTAAAAGTTAGGAACCCCCCACAAGTGACCCCATTTTGCAAACTACACCCCTCGGGGAATTCATCTAGGGGTATAATGTACATTTCCAACCCCCAGGGGTTTCACCAATTTTGATACAACTGGGCTGTGCAAATGAAAAATTACATTTTTTACACAAAAATGCAGTTCTGGCTCAAAATTTTTCATTTTCACAAGGAATGAAGGAGACAAAGCACCCCAAAATCTGTGCCCCAATTTCTCCCGAGTACGGCAATGCCTCACATGTGACCAAAAAATACCATTTGGGGGTGCATGGCAGGACTCAGAAGGGAAGGAGTGATTTTTGGATTTTGCAGCTCAGATTCTGGTGGAATGTTGGTGGGTGCTATGTCGCATTAGCAAGACCCCCGAAGCACCAATACAGTGGAACCCCCCCACAAGTGACCCCATTTTGCAAACTACACCCCTCAGGGAATTCATCTAGGGGTATAATGTACATTTCAAACCCCCAGGGGTTTCACCAATTTTGATACAACTGGGCTGTGCAAATGAAAAATTACATTTTTTACACAAAAATGCAGTTCTGGCTCAAAATGTTTCATTTTCACAAGGAATGAAGGAGACAAAGCACCCCAAAATCTGTGCCCCAATTTCTCCCGAGTACGGCAATGCCTCACATGTGACCAAAAAATACCATTTGGGTGCATGGCAGGACTCAGAAGGGAAGGAGTGATTTTTGGATTTTGCAGCTCAGATTCTGGTGGAATGTTGGTGGGTGCTATGTCGCATTAGCAAGACCCCCGAAGCACCAATACAGTGGAACCCCCCCACAAGTGACCCCATTTTGCAAACTACACCCCTCAGGGAATTCATCTAGGGGTATAGTGTACATTTCAAACCCCCAGGGGTTTCACCAATTTTGATACAACTGGGCAGTGAAAATTAAAAATTAATTTTTTTACACAAAAATGCAGTTCTGGCTCAAAATTTTTCATTTTCACAAGGAATGAAGGAGACAAAGCACCCCAAAATCTGGGCCCCAATTTCTCCCGAGTACGGCAATGCCTCATGTGTGACCAAAAAATGGCAGGACTCAGAAGGGAAGGAGTGATATTTGGATTTTGCAGCACAGATTCTGGTGGAATGTTGGTGGGTGCTATGTCGCATTAGCAAGACCCCCAAAGCACCAATACAGTGAAACCCCACCACAAGTGACCCCATTTTGCAAACTACACCCCTCAGGGAATTCATCTAGGGGTATAGTGTACATTTCAAACCCCCAGGGGTTTCACCAATTTTGATACAACTGGGCTGTGCAAATGAAAAATTACATTTTTTTACACAAAAATGCAGTTCTGGCTCAAAATTTTTCATTTTCAGAAGGTATGAAGGAGAAAAAGCACCCCAAAATCTGTGCCCCAATTTCTCCCGAGTATGGCAATGCCTCATATGTGACCAAAAAATACCAGTTGGGTGCATGGCAGGACTCAGAAGGGAAGGAGTGATTTTTGGATTTTGCAGCTCAGATTCTGGTGGAATGAATGGTGGGTGCTATGTGGCATTAGCAAGACCCCCGAAGCACGGTGAAATGATGAACCTAATAATCCATAGATGTGTGGTATATTTTAAAACACTCCTTTATACATAGGCAGGGTTTGTCGGGGCAAGTTTCACAGTGGAAAATAGTATCCTTTCTTATTCCCTTTTTATAGCAAACTTTGCACCTTTTTTGTGTCCTGCCCTTTCTTGCAGTGGAGGGGATTTCGTTCGGAAAATGCTGCCCTGGTACAATACGGGGGCCAGTACTAGAAGTACTGGGGCCCTCTGCCTGCTGGTTCCCAAATATTAGGCCCTTTTTGACTTCCTCTTGAAAGTGCATAAATGTCCCCCTCTGGCTGGTAGAACGGAATAGCACTTAAGCGTTATACAGTGCCATCTGGATGATATACACGGCCAGCTTCTTGTACCATATTTTTGTTTTCCGCAGGGCACTGTACGGCTTCAGTACCTGATCTGAAAGATCCACTCCACCCATGTACTTATTGTAATCTAGGATACAATTAGGTTTTGAGGTGTGGGTACTGGTACCTCGTACAGGGATGGAGGTGGTACTGTCTCCATGAATTGTTGTCAGTATAAGGACATCCCTCTTGTCCTTATATTTGACCAACAACATATTTTCGGTGCATATTCCCCTGCTTTCACCCCTTCTCAGTACTTGGGCAATGTGCGTTTTTGGGAGGCCTCTTTGGTTCTTGCGCACAGTACCGCAAGCTGCTGTACCTCTTGAACCAAGGGCCTTAAACAGGGGGATGCTAGTGTAAAAGTTATCCACATAGAGGTGATAACCTTTATCCAGGAAGGGGTGCACTAAATCCCAGACAATTTTTCCACTAACACCTACGAGGGAGGGGGGGCATTCTGGCGGTTCAATTCTTGAATCCTTCCCTTCATAAACCCTAAACCTGTGGGTGTACCCTGAGGTGCTTTCACACAGTTTATACATTTTTATGCCATACCTTGCCCTCTTACTGGGAAGGTACTGGCGGAATTTAACCCTTCCTTTAAAATGTATAAGGGACTCGTCGATACAAATAAATTTGTCAGGGATGTACATCTCTGCAAATTTGGCACTGAAATGATCAATGACCGGCCTGACTTTGAATAGCCGGTCAAAGGTGGGATCATCTCTGGATGGGCACTGTGCATTATCGGTGTAATGTATAAATTTAAGGATTGTTTCAAAACGAGTCCGAGTCATGGCCATACGGTAAAATGGGGTGCTGTACAGAACATCTGTACTCCAATATTGCCTAATTTCTGGCTTTTTTACTATGCCCATATGTAACACCAGACCCCAAAACGTCATCATCTCTACTGCATCTACAGGGGTCCACCTAGCAAATGATGACTTGGGGTTTTGAGCAATAAACTGCTGGGCATATAAATTACTTTGGTTCACCATTAAATTTATAAAATCATCAGAGAAAAATAATTTGAAAAAGTCAATTTCTCTGAGACCTGTACTATCAAATTGGATTCCTGGGATGGCCAAAAACTCAGGAACCTGGGGCTCAAAATTGTCTGGTGGTGGGGTCCATACGGGATCAATCATTTGGGGGGGGTCTCAGCTGCTCTACGGGGGCGTCTTTGAGGGGGTCCCTCATCACTAGAGGAGGAAGAGGAGCTTAAGACGAATCCTTCAAATTCCCCGCTTGCCTCACTGGCTGTGTCAGAGTCAGAGGCAAGCATGGCATATGCCTCCTCCGCTGAATACATTCTTCTGGAGGACTGGGATGACATTTGGGATGCCATTTTTATTTTTGTGTTTCTGTAAGTGTAATGTTTCAACACGTGTATAGTGTAGGGGGGGTACAAACTTTATTTCAACACGGGGGGTATGTAGTGTGTAGTGTGTATGTAGTGCAGAAAAAAAAATACTTTATACAGGAATTTGATCCCAATAAAAAAAAAAAATTGAAGGGGTTAAAAAAAAAAAAAAGAAAAAAGGTCCTGCGCCAAAAATTGAGCACAGATGTTGGTCAGTAAAGTCCGTCACTGAACAGCGCGCAAAGGCAACAGGACACCCACAAAAGCAAAAATTTAAAAAAAAATAAACCACAGCACTCTCCAAAAAAAAAACAATTAAAAAAAACTGCAGAAAAAAAATTATATCAACCCTGTGCCAAAAATGCAGTTCAGTGATGTCACTGATCAGCGGCCACAGGACACCCACAATGTGGGTGTAAAAACAAAACCCCACGGCACTCTCCAAAAAAAAACAAAAAAACTGCAAATCAGTGATGCAGTGAGGGGCAGCAGGCACACAGGTTGTGGGTGCAACCTGACAGGGTATATATATATAAAAAAAAAACCTGGACCCCCAAAAAGTTGCTGATCTAAATTAATTGAAAATGATCAGTACAAAAAGGGGGGGGGGCAGCAGGGGGGGCAGCAGTCAGTTGCACAGGCAGCACACTGACAGGTATATATATATATAAAAAAAAAACCAAAAAGTTGCTGATCAGCACAGATATACTGATCAGCACAAAAGGGGTGCAGCAGACACAAAATATAGCACTCTCTAACACTCTCTATCACTCTCTGTCACTCTCTGTCACTATCTGTCCCTATCTCTCACGATCTGTGACTCTATGACACTGCAGCAGCAGGACACAGGAAGTCACAAGATCCAGGAAGCAACCAACTGCTGGCAGCACGCTACCAGCGGTGATCAGCGGTGATCAGGTAAGTATCACGCAAGGATCAGGTCAGTATATCACGACAGATTGGCACGGTGACCGCTCTGCACGCAATTCCAGACCGGAATGGCGTCTGCAGCGCAGTCACCGTTAGTTTAAATGACGCGCCTTGGCTGTGATTGGTCCGTCGGTCCGACGGACCAATCACAGCCTTGGGGGCAGGTGGGGTGAGGTGGGGTGAGGTGTGGTCATCACCGATGACCCCCTCATGCCCCCTCACACCCGACGGTGATTGACACCTGTGTTACCGAGCGTCTGATTCGCCGGTAACACAGGAAAACGCTGTGAATGGCTGTTCACACTGAACAGCCAATCACAGCGATCGCAGACGGGGGGGGCGGCATCGCAGCCCCCCCTGGGCATGCAGGGACATGTCTGCTGTCAGGGACAGCAGACATGTTTAAACTGTCACCGCGTCTATAGACGCGGGGACAGTTTAAAGTCATGACGTATATATACGTCATGTGTCGGGAAGTACATCCCGGCCATGACGTATATATACGTCAAATGTCGGGAAGGGGTTAATTCTATAGTGGTCAGTATATATCTCTCACTCACTGTTTACTATCTGATGACACGCAGCGAGAAGCAGAATTTATAATGCAATCTCACATTATCCTGCTATTCTCTTTGTGCTACTTTAGATGCCAACTGAAGTGATACATGTACCCCTGTATCGTCATAAATATCAGAATGTATCTGTTAATATAAATAGCATGAAATTTGAGGATAGGGCTCCTTTATAAGATCTATTGCATTTAATTATATATTTTTTTATTTTTCATGTACATTGTTGTCACTTGTAAACACACGTCCAAACCATGTGACAGACTCACAATCTTTACGTCATCATATATGTATTATATGCTTTGGATAAAATATTATTGGAAAAAAAAGTATAATGTAAAAATTTTAATATTTCTCAAAACTTTCAGCAACACTAAATTCAAGAGTTCTGTTTTTCTTACTACTGGTACCAGCTCCCAAAGATGCCACTGCTGTATTGCATTCATTGAACTTTTTGAGTAGGAAAATTTGAGTAGGATTATTTTTCTGTACTTATATCTATGCATTATATACCCCAAAATACACAACGTTTACAGACCTGTGAATTTTATTTTAGATTAGAGGGATGAAATTTTTTATTTTTATTTGATTTTATATTGTATTTACTGATGCATAATTATTTTACATTTTTGGATACATTGGACCAGTGTGGAACTGCAATGGGGACGATTTTCGCACCCAGTTATGTAAATTTAATAATAGCAGAGTTTCACAACCTCCATACAGTCCAGGGTTTAAAAATATCCATGTCTGAGCAAAGGTTACTTACAGTAACTAATACCTCAGTGAATTTGATTAAACCATATGGACTTAAGCATGGATATTCTTAAATCCTGCACTGTTATGGTTGGGTTTGGAAACTCAATTACAGTCCCCACCAATTCACTGCTAACATGTTTTTTTTAATAAAACGCTCTATGGATTACAAACTATTAGTACAGAAAGGCAGTGAATTGTCTTTTAATGATTTTTATGAAAGATATCAATACAAATAACTACAGCTTCAAATGTATTCACAATATACATAAGAAACAATTTTTAGACCTGCTCACAAAAAAAAGAATGTAAAAATTACCACTTAAACTTGTATTAAAGAAGTAGACAGTAATAGCTACATACATACATTATAACAGTAGTCACTTATACAATTTAAATACCCTTCTGTTAGCTGTGCCGAGTTAAAGGGAACTGCACATACCCAAATGTGTGCAATTTACAATTACTCACTTACGCAGAAAGGTTTAAAGAAAGAGGATATCCTTAGGGAATAATTAATGAAGCATTAAAAAAAACTAATGTTATGGAGAGAAAAGACTTCAATACTGGAATAAGAAAAAATCTAGAGAATGGATCCAATTTATAACCCATTATAATAATAATGAGAGTTTTATTAGGGACACCCAAAAAAAAATTGGAAAAGTTTTTACCGCCTACATCAGACATCGTTTTTAGAAGGATTACATAATTTAAATACACTTGTCCTTGGTTTATTTGTCATTATAGAGAAGCTGAAATTTACCATCTTCCATAATGACGTTATCGCTGATATTCATGCAAATAAAAATCTGTGAAACTTTTTATGCAAGAGCTTGCATGAAATATCTAAAGTAAGATTACAATTACAGTATGATCTGGATCAACACTTTATTCAAAAACATGATTCGAATACATCCCATCATAATTTTAAAGCTATATAATTAGTTAAATTAGGCAGCAGGGGATATGTATGTATGTACATGTGGCGGGGGAACTAAACTGCTCGGCTGTTGGGCGTGGAGGCACGGCTGCAGCGGCGGGACTTTCCTGTCTACGCTGTTTTGTGCGGAATGGACCCTTTGCCCGGCAGGTGCAGAGAATAAGTAAGTAATTGCTATGTTTGGGGGTGGGGTTTGTACCTGGCTGTGGGTATATATTGTGTTTTGTGTTTTATGTGATTGTCAAAGCTGTCTGTCCCTGACGACGGGGGGGTAACCCCGAAACATGTCGGATTAAAGGACCTTTTCAAACTTCAGTCTGTTGAGTGCCGCCTCACCTCTGTTCCTATATATATATATATATATATATCGATATATCTATATATATATATACACACATATGTATATTTATACGTATGATACTATTTTTAATTCACTGCTGAGATAAAACTGTGTTTTACTGTATATATGAGCTATCCTAATAGTAGGATCGTCCTTGTCTGGGAATATTAAGTTCCTAATGTGATTCACCCATCTAAGGGTGTGAACACACAGTACAATCAATGCTTCAGTCGATACTGGTGGCAACAGAGACCCTGCGTGTTGTCGACATAAGCTAGTGCATACACACTTGCTAATGTCGGCGGGGGAGAGAAGCGGGGACCACGCTGCATTCTGCATGGCCCTTGTTAATGATCCGTTGTCTGTACATGCACCGATAACGGAGCGGGTCATTAATACTCCACGGGAGCACGCATTGGCTGTTGGTAGGTGCATACACACTGGCTGATACAGTATACTGTGCTATATTGATCAGAAGGGCTAAAATGAGCGATGTTGCTCATTTTATTGCCCAGTGTGTACGGAGCTTAAGTGTGTGTGGAAAGGTGCAGGCTGCATATTGATAACTGTTTCCCAGTGCAGAATAGCACTATCTGTATGCAGAATAGCAATGGACATGATTCAGAGATTACACTACCCCGCAGCTGAGTAATTATCGGCAATCTGTGCGTGCAAGTCACTCGGCATGGTACCTTAATTGCTTCCGGTCGGGGCCCCCAGAGAAACGTGGAGATGCAGATGGGGGAGGACGGAGGGGGTGATGGAAGGGAGGACCTGGCGGCAGCTACCGGCAGCTACCGGCTTCCGACGGCACGGTGTCCACCCACCCGGCCGGGACGAGCGCACCGCCATGGCCCGGCACGAGGACCACCTCCTTGCAGGGGGGTGCCTGGAGGAAGCCGGAAGGGAATGGACACGGCAGCCGACGAAGACACCCGCGGCACGGAGCTTGGCCCCCGGGATGACACCGGTAGCTCAGGAGGGAGGACCTGGTGGCATGACCTCTGAGACGGCTGCGACCCCCCCTCATCGGCGCCCGGCTGACCCACCAATGAGAAGTGACCAGGCCGTAGGCCGCAGGCCCCAGCTGCTGATCCCCAGCACCAGAAGCTGCAGAAGACCTTTTATGTCTCTGGCGTCGCCCCCCCCCCCCCCACCCCACCAGGGAGGAGGTATGACCGGACCATTGAGACTCAAGCCAGGGAGGGCCCAACTCCAGCCCTAGGCCCCACTGACTCCATCAGGCCTCAGTGACTCTTTCTCCCCCTCCCCACTGTTGGCTCTCCATGCTGGTTCTCCTACAGGAAGCTGGCGCCGCAAATAGCTGCCTAGGATCTGTGCACTCAGCATATGTAACCCCCTGTGTCCCCTGTGTTTCCCCTGTGTGATAACTGTACTGTCTCTGCTATAACTGTGGTATCTTTGCTCATACTGTTACCACCCGGCTGCTGCAGCGACCAGTGGCGCCGCTAATGGCTACAAAAAATAACACAAAAAGCAGCGCTGACAATGAAGGATGAGTGAATCAGATTTCAAAAAATTATTAAACAATTTATTAAAATACAACAATAATAAAAATTTCATGTATAGCAGCATTATCATTGTGCAAATTGATCTTGCGTTTGTGCAAAAAGTGTGAATGCACATGAAATTTGCATATTAAATTAATATAAGATGACCAGATCTCACGTGTATTTGAATAACCCCATCCGGGGTGGAGGATAAAGGACCCGCACTGTCCACTCTATGAGGTAGTCCCAGATATTATGTTGTAGTCCAGAATAAACGACGATTTGTATTCCTGTGGGCTCACCGAGTGAGTGGCTGATGTTGTGTAAGCCTACCTTCAACCTCGTGGCCAAATGTCCAGGTGGATGGTTGGATTGAGCCGTGGACTTCCAAAGTCGTTGGGAAGAAAATGGTGGTCAGACTTTGGAAGTCCACGGCTCAATCCAACCATCCACCTGGACATTTGGCCACGAGGTTGAAGGTAGGCTTACACAACATCAGCCACTCCCTCGGTGAGCCCACAGGAATACAAATCGCCGTTTATTCTGGACTCCAACATAATATCTGGGACTACCTCATAGAGTGGACAGTGCGGGTCCTTTATCCTCCACCCCGGATGGGGTTATTCAAATACACGTGAGATCTGGTCATCTTATATTGATTTTATATGCAATTTCATGTGCATTCACACTTTTTGCACAAACGCAAGATCAATTTGCACAATGATAATGCTGCTATACATGAAATTTTAATTATTGTTGTATTTTAATAAATTGTTTAATAATTTTTTTAAATCTGATTCACTCATCCTTCATTGTCAGCGCTGCTTTTTGTGTTATATTTTGTTTCCTATTGCATGGGGACTGGCCCTCCCCATTCAAGCAGCTGCTCCCTAATTGAGGCAACAACTTTAACCAAGCGCTCCCACGAGTACACACAGTAGTGTCTACTCCATTCTTTTGGTGCGCAGCTGATGGCTGCCTAGGCGCTGTGCAGCTTGGCGGGTATATGTTCTGTGTGATACTGTACTGTCCCTGCTTATATTGTCACCTACCTGGCTGCTGCAGTGACCAGTGGCACCGCTGATGGCTGCCTAGGCGCTGTGCAGCTTGGCGGGTATATGTTCTCTGTGTGATACAGTACTGTCCCTGCTTATATTGTCACCTACCTGGCTGCCGCAGCGACCAGTGGCGCCGCTGATGGCTGCCTAGGCGCTGTGCAGCTTGGTGGGTATATGTTCTCTGTGTGACACTGTATTGTCCCTGCTTATACAGCTGTGCTACTCGGCGAGCATGTGTTGCCAGCATGAAATGTGTTAATGTAACCTATGTAATGCCTCCCCCCTTCATCCCTGCTTGATGCTGCACTGTATATCCACAACAAATTCCGAGTGTGCGCAAGCACACCTGGCCAATAAAGTTGATTCTATTCTATTCTAATGATGTTGCGCCCAAAAAATACTTATTCCCAAAGCCATTGAGTCAGGAATTGTTTTGCCTATTATAAAGTTCACATGTACCATGTTGTATTGACAAATATAAATTTTTGGGCCAAATGTAGTTACTTGGTAAACATTTTTTGAAAGTGGAAATGTATTTAAATTGAAATATTCTAAAATATACTGTGCACACTATCCTGTATACCTACCACTAAACCACAGCACAAACCGTGGGGTAAATGCATTCTTTTCTACTCTGGGGTAAATGCATACTCCAGGAGATTGGCTGTAAGGTTCCTGAAAATTGGGTGATGCTCTTTCTCCATTTTGGAAGGGTTGGCAAGTTTCTTGTAGCTGCCCACAGTCCCTGCTCCCCCACCCCTCCAGCTTAACCATACCATAACCTGACATTGAACAGGAGCGTGATGATTTCCGCGATCAAGGGTACCCGCACCACCCACCAGTTTAACTGACCTGTCTACCCCCTCCCACATTGGGCAGCCGGAAAGTCTGTAAGTATGGGTAAGTCTAACAACCTGTGAGTTGGAAACGCAAATGAGCAGCTGAAGATTTAAAGCATCAATAATTAAAAAGGTAAAACCAACCTAGTTTTCCTATATTAACTATAAGAGCTAAACTTAAACAAAAAGTTTCAAGTCCCTGCAATTTTCCGACTCTTCCATTTATTAATTATTTGCAGACAATGGTCTGTTTGGTCCCACCTGTGAACCAACAACGTCATTCCGCACATGCTAAACTCTTTTGACGGTGTGATAAATCAGATTGTATTTTTCCTGCTATTTTTCAATTCAAACGATAAATTATACCTCAGGTCAGAGTACCAGGGTGCCCACTAAGCTATTTGCTTAGTGGGCTATTCTGCATAAGGAAATCACAGCGAATCGCATGTCCCGTTTTAGTGCCATACGATGCGTGCGATGCGATCTTAATAAGCAATTTATTCACTGCTCTCTTGCCCCGGGCTTATCGCATCGCATTGCACCTCACGCAAAATCTCGACCTTTTAATACCCCCACTATCAACGTCAGCGTGGAGTTGATTTTATATAGTGTGGTGAGCGCAGCGAGTCACCGAGCCCGAAGTGTGGCGAGTGTAGCGAGCCCCACGAGGGGACGCGGATTACTTTACATGTTTTCCGCGTCCCCTCGCGGGGCTCTCTGCGCTAGCCACACTTTGGGCTCAGTTTCTCGCTGCGCTCGACACACTATATAGAAACAACTCCACGCCGACGTGGATAGTGGGGGTATGAAAAGGTCGGGAGGACGGGTCCCGCTGCGCTTGCCACGCTTCGGGGTGGCGTAGATAGTGGGGGGTTTTAGGAACACATTCACACCAGCCATACCATACATCTGACACATTAATGAGGTCATGTGTTAATGATAAACTGTAAATTTACTTAATAATTATTAATCAATTAAACACAATAATTAATGTATAAACAGTAATACAGAGAAGTAACAACAATAATGACAATTAATGAAGATAACAAGAAAAAATGCAGTCACTTTGAAGGCAGTGAATTTGCCTTGGGCAGGAGTGTGAGAGCATGCAGAATACGTTGAAATGGGTTTGCCACACCCAGACTCTTCCTCCACATGAATTCTTGGAGGTATGACTCCAAATGTTGCCGGGACGGTCCTTTATGGCGTTTATTCCTCCATTTGCATGCCCCCCACATCCGCTCAATATTTTGGGTGTGGACCCCTGAGTCTGGGTCAACAAAGTTGTACCAATGATTCACCCTTACATGATCATAACCTGCCCCCTGTAATTGTTCTGTATTGTAGGCCCTCCAGCAATCAGAGTAGATAATGAACCTGGAGCAACATGTAAGTTGAAAGCGGCCATCAATGTACTGGCATCTCTTTTTTCTACTGCTGTAAGAAAGCAGGCACCTGTCTCCCTCCAGATTCCACCGAAAACCCATTGCTGAGGCAGCATCCTCCCAACATGGTTCTTTCTCTTCACAAAGAGACTTTCGTCAACTTCAACCCCCATGCCAGGACCGTCAATTTGCCTATGTGGCTGGGACAGTAAATCGATAGCACATCCTTCCTCATCAAGCTATTGTACTGCATGATGGACATGTGCAGTTCCCTTTCGCAATATGCCACACTGGTTATCTCTTCCACCTACGAGTATATGAATCGGACAAGGGTGACGAAGGGTAACCAGCACCCTGGGAACCAGTGGGCTGCTCGTACACTGACCTTTTTGTGGCAGGCCTTTATATGGTAGGGCCACGTGCTTTCCTTCATGGAGAGCCTCATAGGATGGCAGTTCACGCAATTTTGCATTACCGGCAACAACTGGAGTCGCTGAAAGAACAGCACAGCCTCCTCCTCAGAATTAGGCAAGGTGAACATGGTGAGTTGTTCACCTGCCACGCCTGTCACCTCTGTCACGTTCTGAGCACTCACTGAAGCAGCCATCACTCTCAGAATGAATCTGACAGTGACCGTGAACACTTACGCAAGTTCTGACTGACTATGCTATTTCCGTAGCTTAAGCTTATTCTAAAAGCATATCTACGGTAACTGACAAACATCCATGCGTATTCAATCCATATAAACTACTTAGATCGCATTGCATCGCATGCATCGCACGGCACTAAAATGGGACGTGCAATGCAATGCGATTTCCTTCCGCAAGCATACGTATGTTAATTGGGCGCCCTGGTACTACATAAGTACTGATGGGTCTTAAAGATTAATTAATAATTTGAGGTGAGGTTACTGTAATTGAAAACAGTGCGTCATGTGTGTGCCAGCCAAGTGTGCATTGGTTTTGAACAGAAATGATTTCCCTTATTTATCTATTTATATTAGTTTTACAAGTTTGCTATTGTATTTTTAGTCATTCATTTATTGTTTTGCATTTCCCCAAGTATTCTATACTTAACGCCATTCAAACTCCATTCTTCCTCCCCTATGTCTCCTTGCTAAGAAAATAAAAATGTCTTGATTGTCTTAAGCTTGTAAATTTGTCGCCATATGTGCATTTGATGGTTTGAAAGAGTTGGTTTTGTTAGCCTGCTGAAATTCACCTCTGATAAAATGTGTTTGTCCTATCAACAAAAGCGTATTTCCCTTTCAAGAAACTGAAGTGTGTCCTGCTGTTTCCTTCCATCTTACCGACTCCCCCTACAGAGCAATCTCTATTACTCTACAGCCTTGTAACGCAAACATGGCATCCGTTTTAATTTTAATGCCCCACAAGAGAAAGGCTGTGTGTATATTGTCTTCACCCGGCTTCATATTGGGTTAACTCTGTCTTATATTGCGAGTTTACATTTAGAGCAAACACTTAGCTATTCTAAAACAATTCCATTTTCCTCTTGGTGGCTCTAACTTTAAACGTTCAACATCATTGTTAAATGGCTTTGGTATGAGTGCGCAACTATTCTGAGCTCCGAACGTTTTCATGCAGGCAAAATAAAAACAATGGTAACTTTGTCTGAGTTTAGAGAAAGGATAACAAAAGCAAAACAGTTGGATGCACGTATTGCAAAATGGTATTTATTCCTAAATTAAGAAAATGTTAAAGAACTTTTCACCCTTGTGTATGATCATTTATTGACCAGTTATTGGTAGGTTAATGCCAAAGGTGAGATTATTGTCTTCCATCCTTCTTGGGTCTGTACCCCTTCCCATCTCTCCCTCATCATCAACCACCCAAACACTCTTAATGCTACTCTTAATCGCTTTCCTCATCAGACCTTTACCCATTCCTGTCTAAACCATCTCAAGAACATTGCCAGAATTATCTCTTTCCTCCATCTACACTACCAAAGCACTTGTCCACTCTGTCATTGTCACTCATCTGCAATATTGTAACCTTTTTTTCTTTGGTCTCCCCCTCTCTCTACTTTGGTCTCTTCAATTGCTTCTCCTAGAAGGATCTTACCTTCACCCAATCCTGTTTCTTCATCTTCTCTCTGCCAATCCCTTCATTGGCTCATAGAGAATCCAATTTAAATTCCGTTATCTTACATAGAAAAGCTCTAACACTCTTCTGTCCAAGCAACATCTGGTATATTATATCTCATCACACTCACTCTAGTCAGGTCCAGTGACGAGGTGACTGCCACCTCTCCTCCAATTGATTAGCACTTCTGCTGTGCTAAACCCAACTCTATAAAACGTGCTCCCTCACTCTATCAGACTTTCCCACATCATCCATTGCACATCTATTGCATATCCTGCATATGTTCTGTCTATAGCTACACATGTAATTATGTTATTTTTAGAGATGTACGTGTATGTTTTTCTGATAACCAAACCCACCTGAATTTGGCATATTGGCATATCCTAGTAGTCCAAGCCCAGGCTTGGGTTTTCCCTCCAGGCTCGGATTACAAAATGAGGCAACACATCAACTTCCCAGCACAGGATCTTGCATGGTTTAAATTCCATAATAGTTCCTCCCTCTGTGATTCCATTTCACACAGGATCCTGGAAGGTTAGTTGTAGTGTTGTGTTCTGCAGAACTATGACTGTACAAGCGTCTGTCTCTTCGGCTTTTATCTCGCAAACTGAGCGCCTCCTCTGGTCTGGTGGCTGTGGAGTAGGTTCCTGGGCAACAGGACACTTGTACAGTATAATCCGCCTTGTCCGGAAACTGTGAAGAACAGGGGAAAATAATTTCCTGAATTTATTAAGTGACCCCAGACCTACGCTTGATTACTTGGCCTAGAGGAGAGGCCCATACATGATACGAGTACCCTCACTCTTGCGTTATTTGATGACGTATGTGTGCTAAACATCCAGGGAAAATCTGCACCATTAGATTCTCTGTATTTTCTTTTTGAGGTGAACTAGATTGAAGAATTCAAGCTAAGGAACAAGGCCTATCCATTATAACAGGAGACTACAGAAAGGAAATTATCCTCATCCATTAATTCCATCTACCCCAATAGGAAGTGCAGGGTTCCAATTCCTTTTTTTTTTTTTTTTTGGCCTCAATACATTCCAGACGGCAGCATTACCATATTTTTTGCACATTGGCCACGTTCAAATTTGCAGCTGACATTGCATTAGCCTGAGTCAGGCCTTAAGTTTGTCTCCTTTCTCTACATCTCATAAATGAAAAGGTAAATGTTACATCGCTCTGAGAACATATGCAGAAATCTCAGTGACCCGTTTTTATATGACAGAAGGGAATAACTTTCCCTTTTCACCTTCTTGTAAAAAAATATTGTCTCAATGTCATAAAACAGTCTAATTTCAATAAAAGTGACAGTAAAAAAAAGTAGTTTGCTTCCTAAATAAGATAATATAAAGTTAACTGGAACACTTGGATGAGGAATATTCACTACTGGGAATACATACTGTATTACTATACACTGCTGGCTTCCCGCTCATGTACGTTTTTATAGAGATGCTGCAGAAGGGCTGCCTTTATTGCTTAAAAATATGTTTCATATTATATTTTGAATGTATTTGCATAGCGTGTATGTTAATACATGTTATGCACTATTTACATATAAATGGTGCAAGCCTTGTATTGGTTGCAATCGTCCTGTGCATTATCACAAATGGAAGCCACGCACACCTGTCTGTATCTGAATCTTGCGGCATCTTAGGACTGGGACAAGGAAAGGAAGGGCGCTGCACATGGGTGTACCTATAGGGGGCGCAAGGGGTGCCATTGCTATGGAGACCTGAGGCTTCGGAGACCTGGATCCACATTATAGATCTGCATATCAATGTTCCATATTTTCCTGCTAAAAATTGGGTCTAATCTTAATTGTCTCACATTTTCAGTTGGAGGGGTTTAGAGTGGATGTTATAATGGTAAGGGGGCAGTGTAATGTTCAACAATATGAACAGGAGGGCACGGTTATGTGTCATAATTGTGTCTGCTCATTGTAATGTAGAGAAAACAATAGTTATAATGTAAAAACTGGGGCACTTATTGGGCACAATATGAAATGGAAACATAATAGTGTGGCATAATATGAAGTAGACATTGTATCATGGCAAAATTTGAACTGGTGAGCATGTGCATAAATTCAAATGTTCAGCCGGTCATAACAATCTGCAAAGATATACATGCAAGCCAACCATTTGTGGTACAGCTGGAAAGCTTCCTTATCAATGCTGCCCTTACACTTTGCTGTCGAAGTTTTTCTTGGCATGAGACATAAGCTTAAATACATCAACATACTTCCCCTTCCTAATGTGATTGTGCATACAAAAATATGCCCCCTGCATAAGAGCGAAGTTGTCACAGTGGGCAACACCACATCTGGGTATGTACCAAACACCTTGGTACAACCCAACTGTATCCATAGTGGACTGGTGTGAGCATCTGCAGCAGACTATTGTGAAAGAGAATGGAGAGGCTGTTACACATTACACACTACTCTGTGCCATAAAAGAGGCAGGCTGCAAAGTCTACTAATGCAGTCTGTGGTGTAACTAATGTAATATTCTGGGAAGCAGAGGCCCCAATGGCCTTAATGTGCTATGCAGGTGTTACATCTCTGAGGCCCTGGTACCAATCTTCCATCACACAGATATCTTGATGAAAGCATTCTACTTGCTGAGATCGCCAGTTTTCAGGAAAGCAGTCTAACAAGGAAATTAATCTTTATTGACATACAGGCACCAAGAGCCTGCAAGTTCTGCAGAAGTTTCTCGACAACATGTTCATACTCTGGGCTTTGATGGGTGCCCAGAAAGTTTCTGTTAAAGGACTTGACAGAACTCCTCTCATTTTCTTCCATCCTTTCATTGAATTAAGTATCTTTCATAAGCTCCCTGATCTGAGGGACTACAAAAATTCCTGCCTATAGTTTGTCAACACTTGGTTTGGTATAGCCAGAGGCGTAGCTAGGGCAGAGCACCAGCTCCGGGCGCCGACATGTCACCTGGCACCAGAGCTCTGCCGCCGGCTCCCCCACCCTGCTCACCCCCTCCCCGCTGTGCCCGGCATCAGTCTGCACTGGGGACAGTTAAAACCCGACGAGCACTCTCACTGCGCATGCGCTGGTTTGGGGTGCCCGAGGCAGGGATGGGGCGCCATGACGTCACAATGTCATCAACGTCATGGCACCGCATCCCTGCCTCTGGCGTCCCAAACCGGCGCATGCGCGATGTGAGAGCGCTCGCTAGGTTTTAACTTTCCCCATGCGCGCGCGTGAAACATGCCCTTGCTTCGGGCACCGTGGAACCAAGCTACACCACTGGGTATAGCCTTTAGGCTACTTTCCTAAAAACTGCAGATACCTGTATCTCAGCAAGGAGCAAGGAGAACTCTTTCATCAAGACTTTGAGTGATGGAAGAGAGGTTTTGGGGCCATTGAGATGTAAATATTCTTCTGGAACACAAAGTCTTTTCTTCCTGTATTTGTGTACCATTTTATAAATGCACTGTACAGTTGATGGAAAAGTAAGTCTTCTTTGAAACAATAAATATTGTACATTTTCAAACTAGTATCTCATTTATAAAATATAAACTTTTTTAAACTTGAGAAAGCAAAAAAAACGGACCTGATTGAGCCAAAGGAGTTATATTTTTGGAATCCACCAAGCACTAAAAATGAAAGATCACTTATGAAAACTGTTACCGTACCTCAGGAAAAAAATGTAAAACACAGACCAGTGTTATTGTTAACACTTGCTTATTAGGAGGCAACTTAACAGAATATACAGTGTTTCATTCTTGACAGGCTTAAGGGAAGCCCCCAAATTGCTGTTGACTGGAACGTGCTCTGCATTATAAATACAGAATGTTTGTTTTTATAAAACGGATCACGTTGAGAAACTCAACATTTGCAAACGTACTGAAATGTCGTCCTATGCGTAACGATGTATTTCTGCTGTCCTTCTGTTCCCTCTGTTCTTAAAGAGCAATCAAGCGTACCGTATCTAACTATAGATTTATAAATATCCAAGACTCAGTCAAGAAGCAAAATAATATATTTCAGAGCATGTGGTGCTCGTTGCTATTATTAATCAGCAGTAAAAAGAAAAATGGAAAAAAAAGAAAATATGCTTAAAAGAAAATGAATGTGCAAAATTCTCAAATGTTCAGTCACTGTGAAAATTTAATAGAACATATTGTATTTGAATTTGTTCTTTTATATAATAAAAAAAAATGTGGCTGGGTAAATAAATGTCATTCTAATTGATGAAATGGTTTGACAATGCTGATTTCAAGGTAAGAACAACTATTAAAACAACATACTTTTAACTAGATGAGTCAGGTACTGTATACACACATACCTTAAACCCAACCGGAATGGGCATCCCTCCGGCTCCCCGGAAAGGTGGCCAAGAATCCCATACACCCCTGGACCTCCACCCCACCTTCCCATCATGCCCTTCTGCTTCCAACAAATACCTGCATTTGTGGCACTTCAGGGGGGGGGGGGGCTAACACAGCACAAAAGTGGATAATTTTAGCTCGGCTCCATTCACGCAGACCTGTAAATTGCTGTGAATGGAGCAGAGCTAAAATTAGGGGAGATTTAATGACACCAGGCTCCCCGAAGTGTGGCTGACTCAGATTAAGGAAAAAAGTAGGCAAGTATGGGTATAAAACATGCTTCGCTGAAAGTTCAAACTTCTGTCTGGTACTAGGAACCCTTCCCATCTGCCCTTAGGGGATGAGTACAAGTCTCTGCATTGCTTTCTACAGATTATAATGGCCACTTTTATGGCTTGTACTGGACTATTGATATACAGTAATTTGGAATTATTAGGTAAGTTAATGAACCACCTGATGGGGTTTACCATGACGTGCTAGATGGCGAGCGATTTTGGTCAAACTTGTACTAAGAACCTCATTTATATTCAATAAAAATTGTAGAGTTTATTATTGTTTTTATCAGTCTTAGCCCTTAGAGAGTGCACCTGCATTTTCTTTTTCCTTTTACATGGCACTACAAGTCTCATCATGGAAACACTTTTTATTGGATTGGATGTACTAAGCACACATAATACTAGCATACAGTATGTATTTACAAATGTGATTAGTATTACAAAGGACAGCTCCTCCGATATGAGCTGTAATTTTGTGATCCCTGAACTTCCAGGCATTTCCAGGCTCGTCGGCTGCAGGGGTGCTGGGAAGAATCTAATTGGTTCCTTCTCAGATGGAATTGTGAAGCTTAAAGACTTATATTCTGTAACACCAGCTACAGATAGTGTTAACCACTGGCTTGAAGACATTACAGAGCTTGGTACATATGGTTATGCGGTAAAAACTCACAATATGGTAAAAATTAGAATGTGAAACCCACCCCCCTTCCCTTTCCAAAAACCCTTCCCCACTTCTGTCTGGTAAAGCACCCTCCCAGCTGCCCTTGGGTGATTTTAGTTAGTACATGCATTGCTATCTACATATTAATATGGGCACTACTATAGATAAGTCATTGATAAATTACTAGAATGTATTCGCTAGTATTAATGATGTTAGAGCACCACCTGATGAGGTTCACCCCTTTTGGCCACATATGTACTCAGACCCTCATTTATGCCCCATGATAATTAAGAGGTGGAGCTGTTTTATTGTTTAATCTAGAATGTTGGAAAGATTCCAGCTACAACCAAGTTTCTTAACACGATGGAGTTATTCAATGATGTCAGGAGTGTTTTGGCTAGTTGAAAAACTCAATGAGTCTGTTTCCTGCAGGTTCGATGCAGTCAAATCTGCATCACCAGAGAATAGTTGAAAACTATTTTTAACTAAACCTAATGTTTCAACTACAACACGTAGATCGGCGAGTAAGTAGTGTTTCCAAACTGTGCCGATTTTTCCGACAGTCAAAAAATTGCCACTTGAATTGAATAGGCCGAAAATTGGTGAAAAGTGCTGATTTTTCAACTTTCGGAGAAATCACCACGGATTGAATACCCCCTATAAAGTTAAAGGAGTGTCCAGTACAATGTGATCTAGGTTCTAAGTTACAATTGTTGAACTTTAACTTTAGTTAATAAGTACGACTGAAATGCCCCATTATTCTCAGCAGCTTGAAACTTGCACCACCAGGGTTTTTAGCATCTGCGCGTCAATATACCCATAACATGCCGTTATATTGCAGTAATATTGATAATGAATGCATACTCCAGGATGTGGCCACTGACAAAACCTTTTGCAAGATTGCACAGTGTGCACTGTAAGTATGCACTATATCATTTGTCCTGTAGTTTATGGTGAAATTGTTGATGACATTACATCGTTTGCGTGTGGTCTAATGTGTACCCAGCTTTAGAGTAATGTGTGGCATTTTTGAAGGTTAGACAGCTGTCCTTGAAGGTTTCCTGTCACTAGCCTATATCCTTGTATTTGATTGGGCCACAGAGCTCCTCAGTGGCCTTTACTAATCATGTACATCTACCCGCAGATTAAGGAGCAAAGTTACCAACCAAAATTACTGTATATAAAACTTCTGCTTGAATAAATTTCTCTACATATACAGAATACAGAACCTGTTCGCTATAAATAATGACACTAACCTCATTTACCTATGTAATGGGTAACCTTCCAATGTCATTAATTCTGTATTCAGATTTGTTCTATCCCGAGTGAATTACTGTGCACCTTCTTTCATACCTTAAACTACAGTTGGCAAAGGATTCCCTATTCTTCTAATTTTGTTACACCATTAATCATATTGTAATCCTCCCCCTACAATGTGAATTCTGATGCAGATCTTTGTGTTATTCAGTGAATGTCTACCTTTGTCTGCAGGCCATGGCTGATATCTCCTATTAAAGAATGCAATAAAAGTGTTCCTGGTATATACGTCCCTGACGTTCTAAGGTGTACACATTACTCTGAATGCATTCCATCTGACAAGTCACCTCAGCTGCTATTTTTCAAGCAGTGCCTATTTCTTTCATGTAACTTGCTCCGCTTCCCCAAACTTTGCAAACTCTTAATCAGTCTTCTATCTTGAGAAGTGTCAAATCATTAGTCTTTGTCTATACAGCGAGAAGTGATAGATGCTGACATTGGTGTGTTTTGAAAGTGTACAGCTGAAGCTATTTAACATCTTTATTTTTCAGAACACAACACGCACATTCTGACAGTCAATATCCCGCTGTTGTTCCCTAAAAATATTTGACGAGAAAATATATAATATAACATTATATCACAGAGATGTAAAAAGAATGGCTACCAGATCACCATAGAGGCCGCCGCTTGCACCGGACTCATCAGTTCCCCACCTCCTGTTGCCCTCTGTGCCCTCTCAAACATAGTGCAAGGGTTATATGTTTGGGATCATTTCATATTGGTTAATGGCAAATAGGAATGCTGGTTTCAATGCATTGGGTGTGATATGATATGTCAGCAGTTAAAGTCAACATTCACCAGGTTTACATGAGTTTGTCCACCTGGTCATAAGGGTTTATATACTAAGATGGGAGTTCTATTTCAGATGGATCAAGCGGATCACCGTAGATGGAAGCCGCCACCTGATGATGGGCCTGCCATCTACGGTGATCCGCTTGAGTGGCGATTGCACCATCTGGGCATAAGTTGGCCACCATTCCCTGTTCCCAGCTACTACTGCTTGTATTCTATTACAGGAAAGGAATCCTACAACTCAAATTATTATACCATCTAAAGGGCGAGATCTCTACTATACCGTCACATATTGACATTTATTCAAAGGCCTAATCCGGCACAAATTTGGACATTGGAAATTCTTTTGCATTATAAATAATTTTATATAATTTTTATATGCTATATGTGCATTTGAAATTTCTATATTATTGTCTTTGTCTTATTACTTCAAAGTTATTATTTTTTAATAACAATAAATATATTTTGTAGAGGGTGTTAAGAGAAAATAGGCGCTCAACCTTACTTATATCTAGTACTATGATTTACATATCCACGGGACGGACCGGCACTCGCTCTTACGTTACACAACGGCCTGCGTGCCTTTGCAAAAAGTACTATGATTTATAATAATATACAATATATTAGGTAGTCGTGATATGTTTGGTATAAATACAAAGGTAATTTATTTACTAAGATACAGACAATAATATACTAAAAAGCAATTCTAAAAAAAACACAATTATATAAAACGACAGATGGGATGGGGGATGCAAGGGAATAATCACAAATTAATAAAATTCAATCTAGCATAGTATAAGAGAAAATTATTAGTATAATAAGATCGCCAGGTAGTGTACTTAGCTCGCTAAAAACATTTTTTTTAGTCCTTTTTCTGTCATTTTATATAATTGTGTTTTTTTTATAATTGCTTTTTAGTATATTATTGTCTGTATCTTAGTAAATAAATTACCTTTTTATTTATATCAAACATATCACGACTACCTAATAATAATAATTTATAATAATATACAATAAAAATTGTATATTATAAAATCATAGTACTAGATATAAGTAAGGTTGAGCACCTATTTTCTCTTCCCATCCTCCGCAAAAAATCTAACCCAATTGACCAAGTCGGTTTCAGAGAATTGGGCTGCCACCCCATAGACTTTTCAAAAAAATCATGAAGTCCCATCAAACTCTGCCTGTGCATTGGAAACAGGCTGATCATGGCCAGAGCTGACATCACACACACTCCCTGAAAATGCCTGAGTACGCCTGCATTTATCCTGACACTCCCAGAAAACACCCAGTTACCACCCACAAAAACCAGACCTACAATCCTGCATATATTATTTTATTATAGGAAATAGCAATAACTGGCATATGGGCAAGTGTCTACGCAAGCTAGAGACATGCAACTAAAAATGCTGTTGGGTGCATTTTGGGGGGATTATAAGCAACCTTCAAATATATTGTTCACAGGGATACATACGATATCCCGCCGTTTAGGATGATGGTGGTAGAGAATCCAGACAGGGGCTCCGCATGCACCCTAAACCTCTACCCCTAACCCCTAACTATCCCTTGCAGTATCCTAATCCTAACCCCCCAACAGCCTGATCCTAACCATCCCTGCTAGTGCTTAACAATAACCCCTGCCTCCTGCCAACTAAACCTAACCCCCCGCCCTGCAGACTAAATCTTACCCACCATTCTCAGTGCCTTAACCTAACTCCCGCTCCCTATAACCTAACCCTAACCTTTCCCTCTCACTCCCTCTAAGTCCCCACACTAGTGCCTAAACCCCCTTACCCGGCCACCCACTACTGCTCCCTGCATACTTACCGATCGGGATGACGGCTATTCTTGCCATCCTTATGTATTCAGTGTTCTAACAGCTATCGGGATGTTGGCATCGGTTTAGTGACTCCCAGCATCCTGGCCACCGGGACGCTGACTGCATTCCGTACATGGAAGCGCATTTGCATGCCATATTTGCTTTTTAATTTATAATGTACATAGAAATGTGGTAATTATTAGTGTTTGTGCTGACTACTGACGCAAGGAATCTCCCTCAAGCTAACAAATTTATGCCGCAAACAACTGCAAATTGTTCGAAAGAATTCACATTAAATATTCAAATTTAGCATTGCATTAAAGTGGAAAATCCATTTTACAACATATATGTTATTGCAAGCTGCGTTATGGAATCAGTAGTGAACTGCAAAATTAATTTCCGTCTCATACATAATTAAATTTGTGTCCTTATTTTAATGCAAGTAGCAAACAATTTACAGCCTGTTTAAATATTTCCAAATATATTACCTAATCATTATACATGCAAGAATTACTGCGTTTATTTATAGAATGTCTAGCGATATATAGAAAATGTGTTTTTGTTAATATATTATTGACTTTTTTTTATTTTGTTACACAATTTTTTCAGCTAAATTGTATTTTGCATCTGCTGCATATGCATGATTTTTTAGTATCAGTGTAATTATAGAGGGCATAAAATGCTGTTGATGAGTGCATTTTTTGCTTAATTGCTTAATTTTTAAGAGACTGCATATCAGTATGATTTTATTACCGCAATTTAACATGATATTAAATTACTGTTTTACTCAATATCTCCTTTGGCACATATGAAAATAGCTTCTACCCTCATGCATCTGACAGGCGATTATTATTATGGCCAAACTGAAGCTAGTTCCAGATTAGCTGGCTGTGTTGCAATATGAAAATGAAAGTATAGATACAATGGAAGTAGATGATTAAAATACTGAAATATCGTATTGGTTTGATCATGTCAGTATTTGGTTTGTCTACTAGTTAGAATGATGTGATCATATGTTTTAAGATTAAAATATTTTTTGTTTGTATGTAACTTTTGCAGTTCTTTAGTAAAGCTTCTCCAAATTCAATACCCGCAGATTTTTTTTTTCTGTTTTTAGGGTACATAAACAAAAAAGGTACAATACAAAGGGTAAGCACAATATACATAACAGAATTGTGTAAATATTTGAAAAAAAAAAATAATAAACCCCAGAGACTTTAAAGCAGGGATGGGGAACCTCTGGGCCACGGGCCGTAAACGGCCTGGTAACCAGTTTGAGAGGACCGCCCACCCGCCCAGCCGTTTGCACGGGAGACTAGGAAGGGGGAGTTCTCATGTGAGGTGGTGATGCGGGCAGGAGTGAGTTATCGCGAGAGGTGGCCCTCAGCAGCAGCTGTCTCTCTTCACTCTGTTATTCAGCGGCAGCCAGAGCATGGGACAGGGGAAGCAGGGGACTTTTTAAGGTGCTTATTTTTACATGGCCCCTGAAGGATTTTATCCATTTCAAAATAGCCCTTGCTAGAAAAAAAGGTTCCCCAGCCACCCACCTCATAACAAAAGGACGTCAGTGCCCAAAGGGAATGAGAAGGAGATTGCAATTGTACAAAACTGCCAATTTTGAGATATTGATAATCCTAGGAGGAAGGAAGGCAGTGACAAGCAAAGGTCTAAAAATTATTTTTGCAAGTGGCAAAATCTATCAATTTCAAACTGCCAGAACACGACAATAGTGGCATCATTACCTTGAGGAAACAGAAGGTGACTCCATATGGGAGTCCCAGGTATTGGGCGAGGAGCACATGCATACTCAACTCAATCCCATATCATTAAAGTAAACCTGGATTGAACGCATGGTATAGGCAGAGGCTGGATTTCGGACACCTGAGACTGTCATCAACCCTCCAAATGTGAAGCTTACCATTCTCCATTATGTTTGTGACCCGGAACGGAGTACCAGGAGATGATGTTGAGTTGCTCTACCATAAAGTAAGACTTAAATATTGGAAGAAATAGGCTTCCCTTACATACTGGCTTAGCTTGAATGGATCTACGAATCTGAAACTTACTATAATCTCAGAGAAATCTGTTACAGAGAGTTTGCATGGAGCCGGAAGCTCAATTTGGAGTAGCCATGGGGGTAAATTCATTTTGATGGAATTAATTCTTGTGAACCAGGAAATATATATAAACTACACATGCACAAGCCCTCATTACATTTCCATGTGCACCATATATTGTATTTTAATTGCAATTGATATGTCCTTTCTACTAGTACATTTTTTCATTTTATTTTTTTTGTCCATAGAGGTGAATGTACCGTATAGGACACCTGAGCAGTGACTCACCGTACAAGACACCTGAGCAGTGACTCGGACTCAATGTAAATGCAAATATTTCTCAGCTGCATTTTATATGTACAGTATTGTTGAATTTATCATTGTTACAGAGAACACAACTCATCCAATGAAAGAGTGTCTTTGTTCTCGGCTTTAACGAGCCATCTGCAGCGCACATGCGTATATAATTCTGCTAATAGCACAATGTCACATTTCCTTTTTATTTTTTTGCTATAATTCTGGCTCTGAAACTAAACATTGAGAGCTACTGCTATTGGTATTTTTCCAAAATCAGGTGCAACAAAACAACTGTGATTGGATTTGGCCGGCCATTTAAAATTTACTGCTGCATTCTTCTGAGACAATAGTGTGAAACAATAAAAATCGTGACTTAGCCAAATCCGTTTAGCATTCAACACAGCAAATGTACATTTTCTTCAGTATCAAAAGTTTTATTCAAATGAAAAAGGAAGAAGATTAATTCTCCATTGGTTGTCTGAGCCACAGTATCTTCCTCCCCCCTTTCTCTTTGTGTGCATGGGTATTTGTGTAAATAATCGCTTTTACTTATAGAAAACACCTATGGACATTTTGTTTTCGACTCTCCTTGATCTTTAAGAGGGAATGTAATAAAGTGTTTTATGTTTGTTTGTTTTTTATGGTATTTCAAACCATCAGATTGGTGGTTTGCAAAATCTTACAGAAATATAGACATGGTTTTCATAGACAAGATTGCCCACAACATGTTATTACATTATGATCAGTGGTGGCTCTTACTTCTGTGGAGAAGGGAGGCTGCTGCAACGCCGCCCCCCACCTCCGCTGCCGCTGGACCCCACTGCTGCTGTCCGCTGGTCTAAGGGGCTGCTGCTGGTGCCTGCTGGTCCCTGCTGCTGGTCTTGACCTCCGTCGAGATCACATTACCAGTGCATGTGCAGTAGCTTTTTCAGTACGGCACATGCGCTGGCCCCAAGCCTCTAAGGGCTGCTTCGGCAGCAGTATATAGAAACATATTCACGGCCCCAGGTCCAGCACATGGGCAGTAACGTCCTCGGTACTGCGCATGCGCACAACCCATTTTTAAGGGCTGCTTCTGCAATGGGACTGCCATTGGTGACTGGGAGGTCTGACTTCCAATAAGAAGTCACTGCCAGTTACAGTTAAGCCAGTACAGTTTCACAGACTACACCCGGCTTCACACAGTGGCAGATTTTACCTGGGGAGGCTGCAGCTCTGCAGCCCATAGATAATCAACCGCCACCAGGGCCGGACTGGGACCAAAAATCGGCCCTGACATTTTGAGCACACAGGCCCAACTGTGGCGCGTCAAAAAGGGGTGTGGCCTAATGGAAAGAAGGCGTTGCATCACAAAGCGGTGTCGTATTACACATTATACTACACACCGTAATGCCCATTACACATTTTAGAAAACCATAGTACCATAATACACATAAAGGCACATGCTCTAATGCCAATTACACATTATGACACATACCGTAATGCCTCCTCCCGGGTTGATCTTGAAGGCGCCCATGTGCGCCGGCTCCACAAAGCTGTCCTGTGCCAGGCTCAGCTCCTGAATCTCCACTGCGGCTGCCGCTGCCACCACTGCGTGATGGTGGTGCTGGGCAGAGGTGCTCACACCCAGGGCGGGGAACTACGGGACGGCATCCAGCAGCATCTCCGGGGCAGTGAGAAGATCAGCTGTGACAAGCATATGGCTCCTGCAGGTGTGCGGCGTGTCAGGCGCTGGGGCTGCTCACATACAGGGTGTCTGTGCTGCTGCTACGGGTGGTGGGAGGAGGGGACTCTCAGGGGGATAACACGTAAAAGAGCTGCGGCTGCGGGAACAGGACATGCGGCTACTGACTGGGGGGTCCCAGCTGCAGCTGCCTGCTCAGCATCCTCTCCATTCCCGGTCATCAGTTCCCTCTCCATTCCCGGGCTGCAAGGGCTATTGTTATGCTGCTGGATGCAACTAAATCTAGCTGCACAAAATCGTCCCACAAGGCCATCGGCCCTTCTGGCATTTGCCAGAAGTGCCAGATGGCCAGTCCGGCCCTGACCGCTACTGATTATGATACCTCAAAGAGTGTCACAATTCTGCTGCTGAGGATGTAAAAGCATTAAAGGCCTGATTCAGACCTGATTGCTGCTGTACCAATTTGCAGAGGTCTGCGATCAAATACACGCCGCCCCAACATAGTAAAACCCTGCCCCTTGCAAGCACTCAAATGACTTGTTAATGGATTGATGATCTGTAAATAAATTTGAAAATCATTTACTATCATATAATTTTCCCAGGCTGTGCAAATTCATGTAACTCTGACCATTATACAAGTCTGCAATAGACACAGGCCAATCGAGGCAGGAGCTGACGTCACAAACCCTTCCTGAAAATGCCTGGGCACGCCTGCGTTTTTTGTGGCACTCTCAGAAAAGGGTACATTTACACCCACCGTAAAAGTAAAAGGGCAACTTCCTGTCAATCATACATAGTAACATAGTAATTAAGACTGAAAAAAGACGTTAGTCCATCGAGTTCAACCTATCTAACTTGTAACTACTGACTTGAGTAAGTCATATCTATAGGATTCCCTTAGTGACCAAAAATGTATCCAGTTTTGATTTAAATTTATTAACAGTAGTTGCTGTAACCACCCCCACCGGCAATGAGTTCCAGAATTGTACTGCTTTAATGGTGAAGAATCCTCTTCTTAATTCAGTACAGAATTTATTTTCCTCGAGCCTCAGTACATGCCCGCGTGTCCTCAGTATAGGCCTGTTAGAAACCAAATCATCTCCCAGTTCCATAAGACTCCCAATCCTGTATTTGAACACACTAATCATATCATTTCTCAACCTCCATTTCTCCAGTGAAAACATATTCAGCCTGGTTAACCTATCTTTGTATTCTAGTGATTTGAGACCTTTTACTAGTTAGTCGCCCTTCTCTGTACCTGTTCCAATTCATTTATGTCCTTTTTAAGGTGCGGTGCCCAGAACTGAACACAATATGTGGTCTCACCAATGCCTTGTAAAGAGGCAATATCACATTGGCATCCCTTGAAACCATACCCCTTTTAATGCATCCGGTTTGCTTTTGCTGCTGCACTTGAGCAGTGTGCTCTATTACCCAATTTTTCATCTATAATGACCCTCAAGTCCTTCTCTACAGCAGAATTCCCTATAATAAATCAATTTAGCTTAAAAGTAGCTTGTTCATTTTTGTTCCCATAATGAATGACATTACATTTTTCAATGTTAAACTGCATTTTCCACCTTTCTGCCCACCTTTCCAGTTTATTTAAGTCACTTGTAGTGTTTCCACATCCTCTCCTGAGTTAATTTCCTTACTCAACTTTGTGTTATCCGCAAATATTGCAATTTTACTCACTATGTCACTTCCAATATCATTAATGAATATATTAAACAAGGTGGGTCCCAATATTGAAACTTGCTGGAATGTATGCCATTTACCACCACTCTCTGTCCCCGATTGTGCAACCAGTTTTTAATCCAATTACAAATTTTATCTCCTAACCCTAAATTACCTAGTTTCATTAATAACCTTTTATGATACACCGTGTCAAATGCTTTAGCGAAATCAAGCAGTATTACATCAGCAGATTTCCCTGTCTACTTGCAATCTGTCAGGGGATTACAAATAGATTCATTGCTGTGTTTGTCTGCTGGTTGGTGTTGTGCATGCGTTCTGCGATCAAGGCAGAGCACATGTGATTAAGCTAAAGCCATCTTTGTATAATAAGTCAGGACTTTATAATGTCATGGGAGTTTTAGATGGTACCAGAACTTTGTGGGCCCCATGGCAAAATCTAAAGCCACCACCACCACCACCGTTGTCCCTACAATGCCCCTTAGGGGAGCATGAGAATGAAAGGAGCAACAGAAGAAGATGGTGTCAGGGGGAAAGAAAGCTTAGCGAGATAGAGAATGAGAGGGGAGATTCCCTTGTAATGCTGCAAAACACACGTGTATGGGCGCTCAGGGACTCACCATTTATACTGCCCATGTGCATGTAATGAAGTTTTATACAACTTGCATGTAGGATCTAATGCTTGTGGTGTGTGAAGGAGACTTTGGCTTTAGGCTACGCAGCTGGCGCTGTAGCACATTGTACATAAAGTAATTGTTCCTTCGGTAAGTCAGATAGGGTGGGATGCACTAACATCCTCCGCCACATATCGCCAGCTTTCACATTGTTAATAATCGCATATGCACTAACATATGCGATTATTAACACAAAGGACAGCTCTTGCGTTAAGAGCTACCCTTTGCGATGTGCCCGGTGACATGTGTGGTTTCCCCAAGGCTCTCCCCCCTTCTCCTGCCTGGCAGCTCCCTGTTCAGACACCTGCAGGGGCTACCCGGCTCCACCTCTTCCTCCCTGCACCCAGAATAGGTGGGAGGAGGTCACTGGTCCAGGCAGCACAGCAGGAGGCTGCCCGGACAGAGGTGAGGGAGGGTGGCGTGGCTCGGCGGGTTGTGCAGGGCAGCGGAGCCACGGAGGATGCGAAGGGAAACCCATAGGCTTCTATGGGGTTACGCCAGCTAGAGCTGGTGTAACCCCTTGCAGCGAAGCCCCGGCGGTGGGGCTTTACTGCATATGAATATGCCGTAGAACCCCTGAAAACTGGGGTTTTACAGCAATTTTTGTTTAGTGCATCTTGCTCTTGGTCACACTGGCACAGCCATCTGGCAGTCACCTTAAGAACCTTAACCTCCACAGTACATCAGGATGAGTGATTGGCACCTGCAAGGTGCCCCCTCTCCCCAGTCCTGGCACCCTAGACTGCAGCCTTACTAGATGCTACTAAACACTACTTTGGGGTAAATTTAACAAGATGGGAGTTCTGTTGAAGACGGGATGTTGCCCATAGCAACCAATCAGATAAGGGGCCAGATGCTCTAAGCTTCAAAAGTGATAAAATGGAGAGTGATAAACAGCCAGCCAATCAGCTCCTGTCTGACATTTTTTCAAACACAGTCTGTGACATGGCAGGTAGGAGCTGATTGGCTGGCTGTTTATCACTCTCCATTTTATCACTTTAGAAGCTTAGAGAATCTAGCCCTATATCTATTATCTTCTAGAAGGTGGTAAATACATAAGAAAAATCGGATTGGTTGCTACGGGCAACAAACATCTTTAATAGAACTCCCATATGAGTGAATTTACTCCTTTGCCTTGGAGGAGTATCTGTGACAATATTGTGATGTTCTGGCATTAGTCTCAGTGGTAGAGATAAAGGAGGTAAGGCATGCTAATAACTCATGGAGTAACTGAAAAACAGCAGCAATATCATTCTCACTGTTTTCCGTCAAAGGATCCATTAATTCCTGTAATATCCACTAAATTGTAATGAATGTGCATCTCTTCTTTCAAGGGCACTGGCAAACATTTTGGACATTTGTGTGAAAGCAATAATATCTTATCCTTTTTTGATAGCGGGCATAAGTTGATGCATCTGATTATTTTCGGCATGTAAAACGTCCCTTTGGATGTGTCTGAAATAATTAACAGCAGCTGTCATATCAATACCAGCGTTCTTTGGTGGGAGAGAAGTGGCCTCATATTGAACTGGCCACTTGTCTGACTTCAACAGCCGGAGCTGGGCCACAGCCAATCTTGACAACATACAGGGTAAATATGGTGTCTGCTGTCCCGTTTATGCAGCATGCTGACATGATCCTCCTGTACATGAAAACACATGTGTATGGATGTTCTTTGAGTCATATGTTGCTGTCATATTGGGAGGTTTTTGTTTTTTTCAGAGGAAAGAGGACTTTTTTTGCATTGCCAAGACTTCGCTGCATGAAGAATCTATTTAAAGTTTGTGAACCTTCAGAATTTTCTCTATTTCTGCTGAAATTTGGCCTAAAATTACCTCAGATTTTCACACAAGTCATTTTCCATTGATGAAAATATATCTTCTGAGTGGCAAAAGTATGTAAACCTTTAAGGTGTACAATTTTTTTAACCAATTGCATTGAAAGAGATTGATGAATGGTTTCCCTTGAACCCAATGTCCTGGACGAAAGCTGTTGACAAAAGACGAAAGATCTAGCTACAGTTTATAGGCAACTGGAGGGTATGTGCATAATCATTCGTCATTTGTTGCAAACGCACTGAAAGATATTTTGACCAATAAATGAAATTGGTCAAAAAAATTGTACAGTGTGTATGCACCTTAAGACTTAGATATTTTGAAGGTGAAATTAGTCAGGTGTTTTCAGTCTATGGGATGACAATTAGGCGTGAGTGGAACGCCTGTCTTTTTAAAAGAACAAGGATCACATTTGAGTATCATGCCATGAACAAAGGAGATTTCCATGGACCTCAGAAGAGGAGATGGTGATGCTCATCAGGTTAGAAAAGGTTACAAAAGCATCTAGCTGGGCGCTCCCATGGAAATTGCACGGTGATGTGGGCGCCGGGGGAAATTGCCCGGTGATTTGGGCGCCGGGGGAGATGGTGATGCTCATCAGGTTAGAAGAGGTTACAAAAGCATCTAGCTGGAGGCTCCCATGTAAATTGCCCGGTGATGTGGGCGCCGGGGGCGGGCAACTGACATCACCGGAATGTCAGCTGCCCGCCCACTTCCTTCCGAATGTCCACGCAGATCTAAGGTTACTTCAGAGTTCCCCCACAGCCTGAGAATGGATGTTTATGTTAAACATCCATTTTGCAGACCGTGCCTACGAATGGGTTTGACAAATGACAGGTAGAAGCTGATTGGCTGGTTGTTTGTCACTGTCCACTTTATCACTTTTTGAAGCTTGATACATCTGGCTCTTAGTACTGATTTTCTGGGTCTCTGACTTGCCATTCAAAGTATAGGAAAGGGGATGTGACCACACCCTCTTTTCCTGTGGCCACTCCCCCTACCTGTTTTTCTCCTCCACATGTTGGAGCGTATGAGGTCTAAGTGTTCTGTAAATGACCTCTGATGGTCTGAAGCATTCAGCTGCAGTACCTGATTTGCCCATTTAGGTTTTTTTTAAGGTTATCTCGCAATCAACTTTGTCATTTACCATATGCAGGACCTCCCTACTTTACAGACCCTTTCTCAGGAAGAGGTAAAGGTGAGATTTTTCCATCTATTTGACAGGAGGCCCATACTGTGCGCCTTCATGACAGAATGATAGAGAGGCAGCGTCCATGCTTTGCTCTCTTACTCTTTGGAGCAATAATGTATTAATATAATGTTCACCCTTCAGGCAGTACTGCAGGCCAACTACTGGGGGTGGACTTGGCCTGGGATCTGGAACTCTGTACAACATTAGCCAATGATGCTTTATAAATACATGTACTTTTATAAAGTAATAATGTCTTAATAAGGCTCATTTTCTGCAAAAATGCTATGTAAATTCAGTTTTTGGAAGTTGTATGCTTACTGTATGCAAATATGTATATTTAAGCAGCCCATAGATACATGGGACTGGATGGAAGGGATTGCAGGGGTGCAAAAGTTTTCACCTTTTAATAAGTTTGGTAAATCTTTTTTTTTTTTTTTTGACAAATATTGATAAGATGCATGACTGATAATCATACAGTAGTAGTAGTAGCAGTAGTAGTTGCAGTAGCAATACAATACCAGACCGGTTTGCACCAACATGAAATATTTCAATGGTGAGAACTCTGTAAAAAGAATATTGTTCATTTAATCCCTTCAGGGGTGGGATTTAAAAAAAAAAAACACCTTGAGGGTGATTTTTTAAATGCAAGGATTGCAAGTGGGGTTGCAGGGGGAGAGTGCAGGGGGGAGCACAGAAGGGGATCACCTAGGGATTCCCAGCATCAGCACTGATTCAACATAAAGCATTACACAGTTGAGCCTAACCCCCCCCCAGCCGGCACCCGGGCCAATAGTAGTCCTGGGGCAGGCTTAAGTGTATAGTGCAAAAAAACACACACCCCATATTTCTATGCATACTCTGACAAATGTAATATAAGATTATGACACAGTAAATAATTTGTGAAATTAATTTTGTCAAAAAAAAATGGAATACTGAAATGGAAGATGTGGAGATCATAAGGTGGTAAACAGTTGGACTAGGAATTTTTTTACTCTTTTAATTACAGACTTTGGGGGAGATGCACCAAATCTTAGATGTTTGATACATTTCCCCCTTTGTCAGTTAAAAGATATATGTGATGATTTAGAACAGGTTTCCTCAGAGATCAGACATTTAGCAAATCTGGAATAATTGGTGCATGGGAAAAGGTGCTGTTATAATACTGTATGCTGAAGTTATATAATTCTGTAAGTAATAAAATAAAACACAGGTTCATCTGGATTTTAGTTACATTGGCCCTTATTCAGATCTGATCTCAGTACAAATTTGTTCTCAGAAAACCATATGCACTGCAGGTGGGGCAGCTGCAACATGTGCAGAGAGAGTTACATTTGGGTGGGGGGTGTTGAAACTGAAATCTAAATTGCAGTGTAAAAATAATGCAGCCAGTATTTGCCCTGCACAGAAACAAAATAACTCACCCAAAGGTAACTCTCTCTGCACATGTTACATCTGCCCCACCTGCAGTGCACATGGTTTTACCCATTTTGAGAACAAATTTGTACTACGATCAGATCTGAATAAGGGCCATTGTTCTGTGTTTCCGTGTAACAAATGGCTCCCGCGGCATCGCTAACCGCGCAAATTCTTACTGCTTGCTATGAAAGAAAACGTTGGTGTTAGTGTTACATATATTCCCTGTTCCGTTGTATCGGTGAAGAAGCTCACATAGAATTTGAACATTAGACTAATGCATTGTCTTATATGGAATGGTTTGTTAACTTATTTTATTGCTTTGTATTATTATTTTCCAGATTGCCTGCAGCTGTAGGTAGTGAAAATCAATGGCAAGTACCGGTATAGACAGAAATTATGTAGTACATAAAATTATTTGGAACAGTAGCTAAACAATGTTTATTCCTAAAGGGAATAACATACATAAATGCTAATTTAAACACAATATATGTGCAGCATTATTGTAAATGATATACCATAGTGTTGTACTATGTAGTTTAATTCCTCTTTGTGATCCCAGGAACCTTTTTGTTGGACGTACATTTGAGATTCTTTTACACGATAAAATGTGCTTTCAATCACAATGGGCATGAATACTGTCATATTCCCCACTTCGATGGTTAGACTCTATTAGGATAACACCCCATTTGGATTGCTTATTGCTTTTCAAATCATCTAGAGCTTCACCAGGGCTGTCATGCCAAATGGAGGGGCCCGGTACAAATAACAAATGGCAGTTCCCCCAGCTTCCCACTTTTTTCAGAGACACAGATATGATTGGGGGCAGAGACACCAATGTGGGGAGGGGGGAGAGATACAGATATGAAGGTGTGTGGGGTGGGGTGGGGGGGAGACAAAGATTTAGAGGAAGCAGAGACACAGATCTGGGGGGGGGGGGGGCAGAGACACAGATGTTGGGGAAGGGGCACAGATGTCGGCAGGAAGCAGAGATACCAATGTGGGGAGGGGGAAGATACACAGATGTGGGGGGGGGGGAGAGGGAGCAGAGACACCGTTATTAAGAGGAGGAAGAGAAACATACAGTAGATATAGGAAGCAGAGACACAGATCGGGGGGGGGGGGGGCAGAGATACAGATCTTGGGGGAGGGGGAAAGGTGTCGGCAGAGGGCAGATATACAGGTGTGAAAAGGGGGCATATATGGGGCAGTAATAGTAAAGGGGATAGTGGGACAGACTGTATAGGAGAGAGGGGCAGGGGTACCTCTGTACCACCCAAATCCTATGTATTACTGTATGTGCATTGTTTGATGTCTGTAAAGCGCCTTGACTACTGCTGGAGAACGTGCGCTATTTAAATAAAACGTATTTAGACAGCAGCCACAATCTCACATGTCTATCTTCAGATTAAATAAACTATGGAAGCAGAGTTTGGTCCAGCTGAAGGTGCTTGAGATTCACAGTATCATGATCCACGTGCTGGTGCTAGTGCTAATTTATGAATGATTCATGCATAATACTCTATTTTAATATGAATTTGTAGACCTTAGCTAATATCCAGGGCCGGCGCCACCACTAGGCAGCTCTACCTGTTATACTGTATGTGAAGCAGCATATTAAAGGCTGTGAATGTTGCCAGTGTGCTGCAGTTTGACCTTATACTTGCATTTAAATATTTATGAACAGGATCTGTAGTAGGTATCATTGATCTCTATGGCAGCTGAACCAGGACTCAGATATAAACAGGTGTTTTAGCAGTTTGTAGTTGGGATTTGGGCAGCATGAAATGCAGAGACACAAATATACTTAATATATTGGCAGGTTAATTGTCTGTCAACAAAATATAACCCCTGGAGTTATGCGTGTACATGTGCTAGGGACTATAGACAGCAAGCTCAACTGGGTCTGATTATGTGTCTCCGAAACACTGCCATCTGTTGGCAGCGAGTGAAACTACATCTCTTTCTTTCTCACACATGCACAAAAACAGAGAGGCAATCACAAGGTAACAGATTAGCTTTCAAATCATTTGCTTCTAGCGGGCATACTAGTATAAACTGTATATATAAAAGGATAAATACTCCTCACCTCTGAGGTGAAGCACCGCAAGTGATCACTAGAGGCCACTCCAGACCAAATTCCTCCTCTCAGAAAGTGAAAACAAAATGATCTGTTTCAAACTTGCCGGATATGGGGGGTTATTCTAGTTCATTCTTTCTGACAAAATCCTTCTTAGATGGACAAAACCATGTGCACTGCGGGTGGGGCAGATGTAACTTGTGCAGAGAGAATTAGATTTGGGTGGGGTTTTTCTTCAAAGTGAGATCTATATTGCAGTGTAAAATCATGCAGTCAGTATTTTCCCTGAACAGAAACAAAAAAACTCACCCAAATCTAATTCTCTCTGCACATGTTACATCTGCCCCCCTGCAGTGCACATGGTTTTGTCCATCTAAGAAGGATTTTGTCAGAAAGAATGAACTAGAATAAACCCCATGGAGAGAGGGAGCTGCGAATACAGAGATGGGCGGTGGGAGCAGATAGAGACTAAGCCGTCATTTTAAAGGACCTTTTAACTAGTTAATTATAATTTATTCTTGTTTCTGAAGCATAGTGCTGTTTTATGAATAGTTTTATTATTGTGTGTTTATGCAATACTTGTGTCTATTCTCTATTGTGACGTTTTATATGGTTCGGTACTTTCCAATAAATGGATCCCACTGCGAAATATTGGATAATGATTGTAAACATTTATTAATACAGTACACTTGAATTGCCTTTTTTATATTCTACCCACTGATTGGTTGGATTTATAGTCACAATGAGAGTCTACTAAATATTGAAAGCACTAAAGAAGACATAAGGTCTGTAGTCATATCAATAACACAGCATCACTAATACCATACATTGCTCTATATCCCAGGTGTATTCAGGATATCATCTGCAATATATAAATGGATCTGTCTTAAGTGTTGTGTGGAGCTTTTACATTAAAACACGGGGTTGTGACTGTCTGTTATGAGCCAATGGCAAACCTCAATAGAAAAACTGTACTATGTCTCTCTCTTTTCCTCCCCAAGCAATGACTTTATTACCAGTGCAAAGTTACTCTTTTATATATAATGTCAGTTTGTGTGATAATTACATCCATTTCTGGAGGCTAGATCCCAAATCTGGCTAATGTCTGCCACTGGCACAACATCTATCCATAGATTAGCGGAGAGAGCAATACAATTATTATTCTTTCAGCAGAATCTATTTTCTTCTCCCAAATCAGTTTATGTTCAAATACAAAATGCCTGTGACGTGTGTAATTAGTTCTGTTAGCTGTTTTGTTTGCAGCAACAACAAAAAAATGCAAAGCAGCAATGTGGAACCGGAGAGCTTTGTGGGCGAAGTAATATTACAGGATTGGCCTGGATGTATCTGATGCTAAATTATGTATTTGTGAATATATTGTCCGCTTTCACATTCTTGATTGGATTGAAAGTAAGTGACTCGGAGATTTCAGTTATTAAAAATATAATTAATTCAATATAATCAGCTTACAACTGTGAAATGTACACACGGCATGGGAATTCCATCTGAGGTTGTGCATTTAAATGTTATACCTTTGATCCGTAGGAAAACACTATTTCTCATTTGCATCTGCTACTATCTATGTGTATAACGAGACTACAGCAACAAGTAAAATAGGTTGTGTCTCCTATCCACAATATACACCCATAAAGTTGCTCTTTATGGGGATAATATTACAAATGGGTTTAATAAAATGCATTTATCCCCATGTGGAGCTTTGGCTAGCCTGGTCTGTTTCTGAGTATTGTCACCACGATCGGCGCTAATATATACTCTTTGTGGTATATAAACCACTAGAATGCTCCTTGTCTTATGTAGAGGTCTTTAGAACACTCTCTGCATTGTACATTATTCACTGAAATGCTCTCTGTATAGTACAATACAGTTTGTGGGTTATTCTAAACTGCTCGGTTCCCAGCGAATTCGCACCGGGGACCAATGTTTAGCCTCTGCACTCTGAAAACGCTGGGTGCGCCCAGCAATATGCTGGGTTTTCTCATGCAAAAGCAGATGGGCAGCTGCCTGCTGGGGGCGGGCGGCGGACATTTTCGGACCAGACGCCGCAAGTCAAAGTCTGCCCAGACGGCGACCATGGAATTATTTTGGCCCCATACACTACCCTGCGAATGGATATTTATGCAAAACATCCATTCGCAAAGGGGCGGGGATGTTCTGAGCGTGGCTGGGGGTGGGCATTGGGCGGGCGTAGCATTAGTTGGTTCTCTAAGCAGCAAAGTTATGCTGCTTAGCGAGTCAACCAGAATTACCTCCTATATTCTTTATTAGATCTGTGGTATACATTTGCCACAAGACTATTACTGTATCTGTATTGTATATCAGTAAGTACAATATTCTATGTATCTATTACAATATACATTTACTGTATACTGTATAAAGCTGCATAGTACAGTAATATAAATATCTAGGACAGAATCATTGGAGAACTGCAAGGAGGCCCCTCCCCCTCTCACAGGCCTCACTGGCTGCCTAGATACTACAGCCTCTCCTTTCCCCTCAGCTAAATGGCTCAAATGTGAACAAAATTCAGCAGCCTTTCCCCCTTGCCCTGTCAGAAGTTCCAATAACGGCAACCTTATAGACCCCTTATGCCAGAGGTCCTGTGTATTGGCACCACCCACTGTCCCATTCCACACTTGGAGGAAGAGGGTCTGTAACCAGCAAAAGCCACATTCTTTTTTTGCATATAGCCCATCTTAATGTGAGTGGTCCTATTGGCATAGGAGAGACAGAGAGAATGTGAGAAGATGGGCTATAGCTAACAGAAATGTAAGTTTCCAAGAAAGATATTTAAGATCAGCCGACCTTAAAGGCTCAAATGGAGGTTTCTGAAGAACCGACAACACCAGAGACAGATCCCAAGGCGGCACTGGATGCCTATATGGAGGTTTAAGTCTCATAACTCCCTGTAAGAAGGTCTGTATTTCTGGCAACAGAGCCAATCTTTTTTGAAAGAATATGGATAAAGCAGACAACTGTACCTTTAAGGATTGCAGGTTAAGCCCCGCTGAAAAACCGTCTTGGAGAAACTCCAAAAGTCTAGTGACCTTGAACCTAGAGGTGTGTACCTTCTGACGTTCACATCACCTGATATAGATCTTCCAAATCCTATTATAATTTGCTGCCAACACAGGCATTAGAGCCCTGAGCATGGTTTGGATAACAGCATCTGAGAAAACTTTCTTCGTCAATAAGGAGGTTTCAAAATCCAGGCTGTCAAATTGAGATGAACTAGGTCCTGGTGTAGAAAAGGTCCTTGCCTGAGCAGGTCTGGCCGAAGGGGAAGACGCCAGGATTCCATCGACAACCTCAATATGTCTGAATACCAAGATCTCCTGGGCCAATCTGGAGCAATCAAGATGATTTGCACCCCCTGTGTCCTCACTCTCTTGAGGACCCAAGCAATCATGGGAAACGGAGGGAATACATACGCGAGGCTGAAACGCCATGGAACTGTCATGGCATCCACCACTCACGCCAAAGAATCCCTGGTCCGCAAGCAGAACCTGGGAAGCTGACAATTGTGTCTGGACGCCATCAAGTCCACCTCTGGGTGCCCCCCCCCCCCCCTGGACGCCATCAAGTCCACCTCTGGGTGCCCCCCCCCCCCCCAGAGTGCTACTCTGTCCTGAAAAACTTCCTGATGCAACGCCCATTCTCTTTCCAGCAAATCCGCCCTGCTGAGGAAGTCTACCTCCACATTCCGGATCCCTGGAATGAACACAGCCGACAGAGCTGGAATGTTCACTTCTGCCCACTGAAAAGTCAGAGAGACTTCCTGCATGGCCATCCTGCTGCGATGGGTGACCCCTTCAGGAGGTCTTCCGCCTGTAGAAGTGTCTTCCACACTGCCTGGAGTTCTAGAATGTTGATCGGCAGTTTCGATTCCGAACTGGACCACAGACCTTGCAATCTGAGGTGTAGAGCCACTGCCCCCCAGCCCCTGAGACTGGCATCGGTCCTGATGACCAACCATTTGAAGATACTTCAGATCCATCCACCAGATGTCTCCTGAGACAGTAACATTGTTTTCCGTTTCGTGGATTTCAGATTCTGGGACCAACTGGATAGAATGTTCCATTGAAATGGCCTTGAGTGAAACCTCGCATAATGCAGGGTCTTAAATGTTGCCACCATTTGGCCCAATACTTTCAAACTCTGCCATATCGAGGGATTTGGTGACTGGAGAATCGACAGAAACAACCGGCGAATGTCCACTGCTTTGGACTCTGGGAGGAGGACACGATGCAGATTTGTATCCAAGATCACACCCAAAAACTGAAGTTTCTGAGCGGGCATTAAATGAGACTTTGGAAGTTTTAACATCCACCTGTGGTCTTGAAGAAACTGTGTTGCAATCGTCAGATGTTCCTGCAACTTCTCTCCTGATTCCGCCTTGAACAAGAGGTCGTCCAAGTATGGAATAATCACAATACCCTTTAACCTGAGAGCCGCTGCCATGACAGCCATAACTTTTGTGAAAACTCTTGGCGCTGTGGCCAGCCCTAGTAGAGCCTGAAACTGCAGATGAGTCTCTCCTATTGCAAAACGCAGTAAAGATTGATGTTCCCTGCATATAGGCACATGTAGATAAGCATCCTGGATGTCCACTGATGCTAGAAATTCTCCAGGTTCTATGCTTAAAAGCACTGACGGAAGACATTCCATCCTGAAGTGGTCCACCCACAGATGTAGGTTTAAAGACTTCAGGTTTAGAATGGGTCTGAAGGAACCATGCAGTTTGGGGACCAAGAAAAGAATGGAATAAAATCCCTTCTTTCTTTCCTCCTGAGGTACTGGATTCATCACTCCCTTTTCGAGAAGTGACATTGCCGCCACCAAGAGGGCTTTTCACAAATGAGCTTCTCGTGGCAGGGGTGTTGGGAGAAATCTTTTTGGAGGGACACCCCTGAGATTGATCCTGTAACCCTGAGAAATGATGGAGAGAACCCAAAGGTCTGGGTGGAGGCCAACCCCCACTCTTATCCCAGAGGGGGAGGCTCCGCCCCATCATGATGAGGACTTAGCCTCACTTTTGGAAGAGTGTTTCTTTGCAAAGGCCCCAAAATGGGATCTGGGCGCCCTTCCTTTGCCAGAGGAAAACTTTCCTCTACCTGTTTGTCCTCTACTGGATGCACCCCCTCGAAAGGAGGAACGAAAGGATGGCCTAAATGCCCCAAACATAGACACTGAGTGCTTAGAAGATGTGATGGGAAGGAATGTGCTCTTTCCCCACCATGGCTTACTTAATAAGGGAATCCAGTTCTGCCCCAAAAAGAAGTTCTCCCTTAAAAGCCAATGCCTCTAGAGACTTCTTGGACTCACTATCAGCTTCCCAAGCCTTAAGCCAGAGCGCTCTCCTAGCTGTTACAGAAGTCCCTTTTGATGCCATCTTGGTGCCTTCTTCAACAGCCTCATAAACATACTCTGCTGCACACTTCAGCTTTTCTGCCAAAGCAAAGGCTTCTGTGTCACATTGAAGCTGATTACCCAAGGCATCCGCCTACTTCATCATGGCCTTGGATACCCAAGCAGATGCCATAATCGGGCTGCGTAAGGTAAAACCCACTCCTTCAAACACAGCCTTAAGACAGCCTTCAATCTTTTTATCCACTGGGTCTTTGAAAGCAGCACCCCCCTGTACAGGCAAAGCAGTGGTTTTAGACAACCTGGCAACAGGTGCATCTACCAGAGGGATCTTTTCCCACAATTCCACATGCTTCTCTGGCATTGAAAACATGTTTGCAAATCTCTTGGGCATGAGAACTTCCCCAAGTAATGCTATCGTGCCCTTATCCGAGGGAAAAGTAACTGCATCCCTGTGCAATTTCTTAAATACACCCTGAATTGGCACTTTATCCTCATCTGAGAGATTTAATGTTTGTTTAACTGCTAAAATCAAATCCTCAGTACCAGGGACCAAAGACTCAAATTCTTCCCTCTGGTTCCAAAACATATATTTAGTACATTCCCCTTCATCCTCATACTCTAAATTAAGGAAAGGAGGTGTGGATAAAGGGTGCCTAGGTTAAAATAAGCTCAGGAGCCTTAGACAACTGCTCCATAAAAGTATTCATTTTATGAACACTCTGAGTTGTGTCCTGCATAACCCGTAGGAAAGCAGGGTCCCCCTGAGATGGGGTAATAGAGCCCACAGAAGGTTGAGAGCAGGAAAAAGGCCTAGGGGACTTAACAAGCTAATCTCTCTGCCTATTCAAAGCATGTACTAAGGCATTCATAGATCTCCCCAAGGCAACCGCCCATGCAGGTCCAGACTGCTCAGACCTCTGGGTTTGAGCCCCACTGGGCACAGACTCACAAACGGGGCACAAATCCTGTGATCCATGTGTTCAATAGTTAATTTAACTCCGCAAAACCTGCAGTTAGTTAACATGGCAGACGCTCCCTCCACAAGAGCAGCATCACTACACCTTTCTGTCGTGATAACACACACAGTGCACAATGTCAGGCGTTTGTACAGAATAATATATCCAAGTACTTATCTGTCCAGGGGAAGTGCTGCCCAGGAGAAGCTTTCCACTCAGCTCTGTAGTGTGAAATCCTCCTTCAGCTCCACACAGTGTAGAGAGAAAAGGTGCCAGAGCAAAGCGCAGGAAGAGACCATGGAGGTCAAAGCACTGTCCGGGCAGACAGCAACTCTCTGCACACAGAGTGCTGACAGGACACGCTTCTGTCAGCCTCTGCTGGGCTTTCAGTGTAAAGAAACTTCCTCTGGAAGTTTTACACTGTAGCCTGTAACTAACTAAGAGAAAATTTATAAAAAAAAACAACCCCTAGCTACTCTAAAGCAGCCAGTCAGCATAATACAGTAGCACCCACTCCAGTGGGCACCTAAAACGAACTGAGGAATGCTGGGATGCAGAAGGGAGGAGCCTGCCTCTAAAAGAAGTTAGCATAGGTGCCTTGCTCCTGCGGACCCTCCTACATCCCATAGTTAGCTGTGTCACCAGGATGGACAGAGAAAGTTGTTTTTTGTTAAGAGTTTCTGAGTCTGTGGTCTAGTCCTGCTTTAGAGGCTTTTGTGGTTTTCATGACATAAACAGAGAGTGGACGGTGGGTGCATGTGAGGTATACAGAGAAGGTAGAGCCAGGTCAATATGTGGAGTACAGTAGGTCTAGTGATTCAGAATGTCTTGGCTGATAATTGGTGGATTTGATTCCAGTGGATCAAGATATAGTAATTACCCAATGGTACCAGAAACTATTGACCCTCAGGATAGTGGTTAATGGCTTAATTTTCTGCTTGGCTGGGGTAGCCCTAGAAATATCCTGATAGATGTATAGGAGAAGGTTTGTGATTTTTTTAGAAGTAAAGTATTAAAAGCAAGTATATCATCTTCTGATTGAGATGTGTCCTGGGACTGTGGCCTAAGGACTCTATAGAGAAGAATATGTTGTTCAGGAATTTTGGAGCCACCTTAATATAAGGTAGGAGTCCAAGAAAGTAGGTTGAACAGCCTCAGACCTGCCCTTGATACTAAGGTAATCAGTTTAGGCACATATGTTCATATTTTTTATGATTAAGCTTAATGTTAGCTAAGGTCAGTCTTATCAGAAGGTGATCTTCAGTGTCTAATTTCAGTTAACCATCTGAAATCACTGGAGTAGTGGAAGAGCTCTTCAATGGAACAGCCCAGGGGAGTTCTGAAGCACAGGCAGAATGCTGAGCAGCCATATACGTTGGGTCAGTATAATCTAGGAACCAGCATCTACCTCTCTGTGTAATTGACTAAATACCTGTATATGCAATTGGGAAATAGGTTCGGTAGATGCTAGATCCAAGGGGGCTAGAGAACCTTTTGCTGATGTTATGACCATGTGACCAGCTTTCCTCATCAGAAGGAGGAATCACAGACTCAACCAAATAGGTTAGGAGGAGGGGATATGGAACAGTGAGGGATGAGAATCCTCCAGCATGGCACATCTCCCGATAGCTTCAATTAAAAGGACATGCAGAGTTTGGCATATCTGACTGGTTCAGTGAACCATAATTAGCAGTACATGATCACAGAAATAAAGAGGGACCACCACAGGGTTGTGGTATGACATCGGGATTCTGACAGTCATTACACAAACGTTGGAATCCCGACTGCTGGGACCCCAACAAAAGCCCCTTGCAAGCTCGGTGGATAACTGCACCACCTATTTTATTCTCCCTCTATGGGGGTCACGGACCCCCCCACGAGGGAGAATAGACCATGTAAGTCAGGATCCCGACTGTCAGCCTTTTAACAGTTGGGACTCTTGACAGTTGAAGTCAATGTAATGACCATCGGAATCCCGACTGTCGGGAGTCCATCCGGCACCCTAACACAGGATGTAAAATAGGATGAGCAGGTAGGGCAGGTAACATTGAAAACCGTGTGCAACAGGTCTCCTGTAAATAGTAGAGGATCTCCACTGTACTGTAGATAGGAGAGCAAACCAATGAGGCCTTGAAATGGCAGACATTGCAAATGTAATATTATATATTATAATTGCCATAATACTTATATTAAATCATATTACATTTTAGGCTTACGAGTACACAGCTGAATACATTATATATCAGCACAGACTTATATTTATTTTACTAACTCGTCTTATTGTTTTTAAATCATAAACATAACTGTATTATATAAGTGCATTATTACAAGATATTTATGCAAAGCATTTCAGTGTTTCATGTCACTGTGTTTATACACAGCATTTCACATTTACAATTGTGTACAGTACAAGGTTTGTATAAAACAAATACAGTATACTGGTAATGGCAATAACAATGTAATAGATTAATAAAAAAAAAAGTATACAATTTACATCTCATTATAGTAATGTCATATATGCATTTCATTTAAAATGTGTCATCACGTTTATTAACCTATGAAAGGCAATTTATACACTGAACATAACATTGCATATAATCCCACGACAATAATTGATTAATCTGTCATTTCTAATATGTTGAGTGGAGATTTAGGGTGAGATTTAATAGGATGAGAGACTCAGAAAGTGAGAGATTTGGGAAGAAATCTCCAGGTTTTTTTAAAGCAGCAATCATTTACACTGCAAAACCAGTTTGATTTTGCAGTGTAAGTGATTGGCGCTTTAAAAAACTGAACATTTCTTACCAAATCTCTCACTTTCTGAATCTCTCATCCTATTAAATCTCACCCTTAGGATTTTAAAGGTAATTTAAAAAGCATTTTTTTTTGTTTATGTTATTGTTTTTGGTAACCTTTGCGCTTACATACGGGCATAACCCAAAGTCCTCTTTTAGGGGGTTATTCTAGTTCATTCTTTCTGACAAAATCCTTCTTAGATGGACAAAACCATGTGCACTGCGGGTGGGGCAGATGTAACTTGTGCAGAGAGAATTAGATTTGGGTGGGGTTTTTCTTCAAAGTGAGATCTATATTGCAGTGTAAAATCATGCAGTCAGTATTTTCCCTGCACAGAAACAAAAAAACTCACCCAAATCTAATTCTCTCTGCACATGTTACATCTGCCCCCCTGCAGTGCACATGGTTTTGTCCATCTAGAAGGATTTTGTCAGAAAGAATGAACTAGAATAAACCCCTTAAGGGAGTACTTCTGTGCAAAACCTTTTGTGGGTGTGTTGCCTCCACCTTCCTGCAGACACACGTGCAAAGCAAAAAAGGAACACCTGGGTAGTACCATGCTGAAATGCAGGTGGGGCAGATGTAACATGTGCAGAGACATTAACATTTTGGTTGCGTATGTTCAAACTGAAATCTAAATTCCATTGTAAAAGTAAAACTGTCTAACATCTGTGGGCTACATGCAAAAACAGCCAGTATTATGGCAACTACACAGAACATATAGAAATGTATCTGCTCCCCTTACATAGTTACTCTGGACTTTATTCAGACCTGATGGCATGGCTGCGAATTCACAGGCAGGGCGATAATCGGTAGACTGTGCATGCGTACGGCCCAAAGTACACATGACCTATAGATTGTAAGCTTGCAGCAGGGCTCTCCTACCTCCAAGTCTGTCTGTTGTTACCCAGTTTGTTTTATCACTGTCTACTATTGTAAAGCGCAACGGAATCTGCTGCGCTATATAAGAACCTGTAAATAAAATAAAAAATAAATGAGCGAGGCTGTTCTGCAATATAAATCTGCTATTTTTTTTGGAATTGCTGGCAGGTCGCAGGGTAACTGACAGAAAGCCAATGTTTGGGGATGTTTTCTGGGAGTGTCAGGGAAAACGCAGGTGTACCCAGGCATTTAAGAGAAAGTCATGTGACATCCGGCCCGACTTTTTGCTTTACTGGATGTGACCGAATGCAATTTTTTTTTTTATCAAGCTTAGGTATTACCTGATCCATACAGAAGAAGTAATATACTTCTATACAAGCTATATTTGAGCAGTAATCTTCAGCTCTCAACTTCAGCACTATACCTGGCCCAGCTCAAGCCCTTTCCTCGGATTCGGCACAAAGAACAGTGAAAAAACCCATGTCGACCTCACAATCTATCGACCGAAAGTCATGTTGACTGTTTCACCTGTACATTCTATATGTCGGTATTTTACCCTTGTCGGGATTTTTAATGTCGGGATTTTGTCCTTGTCTGGATTTTAAATGTCGGGATTTTGACCTTGTCAGGATTTTGTCCTTGTCGGTATTTTGACCCTGTCGGGATTTTGACCATCGGGATTTTGACTGCATCCCCTTTCCTCATATAGGGGTAGATTTTTTAAGCTCGGTGAAGTGATAAAATGTCTGATTTTTATCATCGGTCAATCAGCTCCTACCTGTCATTTTGCAAGCCAATCCAATGGTAGTTAGGAGCTGATTGGCCAGTGATAAAAACCAGACACTTTATCACTTCACTGAGCTTCATAAATCTGCCCCATAGCTACTTGTCACAGAGGTCAGGCGGATCTCTGTGCACAGATCCTAATTTCTTTGTTTGCAGATGCAACTTCTGATGTGACTTGACCGAGTCTTGCCATTGGGTGGTGATTCTGAGCAGAAACTTTGCAGTGACTTTGGGCAGTAGCAGCGCATGCTGCCAAGTATCAATGTTCACTACTTTGAGCATGCACTGGACCAATACTGCGAATGTGCAGTACAGGTCTGCGGTGTTAGTTACACTACGGCATCAGCCTGTCAATGATTGGTCATTTGTTTCCATTTGGGAGTAGAGAAGGTGGTGGTGATATCCTTTGTTTCTCCAAATGGATATATGTCACTGCCATCGTGGGGAAAGAACAAGACCAGGATCTTTCTTTACTAATTTTTTTTTTTCATTAATAAATTATTAAATAAATAAATGTGTACTTTATGCTCAAACATAATTTACTAGGTTACAATGTTAATTACAATACGCCCGCTACCTAGTCAATGCTGCCATTTCTGACAACATTGAAGGCAGAGTTTGACTAAACAGATCCGACTTTAAAACAAAGTTGGATCTGTTTTGTCAGAAACTGCAGTGGATTGTCAAATTCACGGCTTCATCTCGACAATCCATGACCCTTTTTCGCCAACATGCCCACTTTACGCCACTTGTCAGGCGGAACATTGAATCCCGCCTGTTGAGTTGTAGGCGAGTGGAAGGAAAACAGCCTGGGATTCAGAGTGTCGGGATGTTCCAACATTGAATACCCCAGATATATCTAATGCAATATATACTGTATGCACTCGCTGGGGTGCAATTACAATGATGAAAACTGCAAAGTTGACAGCCATAATGTTGAAGCCACAATGTCAACAGTTGTAATGAAGACACACCAGACTTTAAATATATTTATATATATATATATATATATATATATATATATATATATATACACATAAAGATGGCAACAGAAGGCTGTACAAGCACTATGGGGGGAGGGGGTTTACACACTAGAGTAAGGGATAGAGTTAGGCACTGGGATTCCAGATGTCACCATCATATCCCCGTCACACCCCAAAGGCATCGCTAGAGCTACTGAACAAGGCAAATCACCATTGGTCCGCTGGGACTGTTTCGTCGACTTTTTAGTCATGTTATAGTTTCATTAGACATGGCCAATGTAGACTTGGTAAGCATGTCATCGTTACAGCCATACGGACATTCTCATGTGAACACGATGAATGTCAACAATCTATACGCAACCAATTTTAGCCAACAGAAACCAATCAAATACTACCTTTGATGCATCTAGTGGATGTTTGACCAGAAAAGCTCATTTCTGATTGGCTGTAATAGTTCACAGCATGTGTACGTGTAATTTACACCATGTTATTAAACAAACACATCTGCAGAGGACGGTAAAAGCTGCTTCATACAAAGTTAATTGAGTTTTAGGCTTAAATTTCCTTTAAGTGGAACTTAAGGACATGTTGTCCAGAGAGAAAAAGATTCCTTGGACTAATTAGTGTCAGTAACTATATATTTGATGAAGAGGGTGATCTCACAATCCTAAACTCATTAATACCTTGTAATGTCGGTGCATTAAAAGGTATTGCAACAGCCCAGGCCAATCTCTAGAAGGGGAAATGGGAGATAATGTTACTAATGCCTGTGAAGTGCTTCGCCGCCGCTTCCAGTTGTTCAGCCTCACTGAAATGTAATACGTGTGGCAGACAGCATTTTCACTTGGAATGGAAAAAAAACTTTCTGTGAATTAAGTGGCTTTGTTTATATTTGCGACATGATGTTATGTTTACTCACAGTCTTGGATTTCTTTTTGGATTTCTAATCTGTCGCCATGTCTTTTTCAATTTCACGAAACAGTTTTGGCAGCAGCAACGCTCCGGCTTAATGGCTACAAAATCAGATGGGAAATGTTTTCTGTATTATTCTCTGCAGCCTGAGCATTATTAACGTCTTCTATGTACCTGCTGCGTGACTCTCCACTGCAAATACGTGTACAGCCGAGCGGAGGAAATAAAATAGATTCACTTGCGTCGATTAGAAACAATTCTATGAATCTAAAATATTATTTGTGTATTTCTAAGATTCATCTGAAAAGTGAAACAACTGCTACATTGCATATCAGAAAAAGGCATAAACTGACAATTATCACCAAATATAGATGCAGAACTATTGGGGAAAGCTTTGGAAGTACTGTATCATCAACTCATACTTATACATAAACTTTTTTTTTTTATAGACAAGCATGTACCACAATACTGTTTCATAAAGAACTCGGGAGTAGATTTATGAAGCATTGAATACAAATGAGCTTCTAACTATAATTCTATAGAATGCACTTCATAAATGTTACTTCAGATCTGACGGGTTGCTACGGGCAACTTCTCCACTAGCTCACTTCTTCACTTTTTTCACTGTTTTATACTGTACAGTACATATCCCCATATGTAGTGGGGCGAGATGTATTAAAATTAAAATGCGGTAAAACCCCCGATATCGCCGGGCAGGGTATCGCCGCCCCCGCCGCCTCCGCTGCAACCCCGCCGCCTCGCCGACCCCCCCAATCCCTTGGGCTTACCTTCCTGAAAGGTCCTCCTGGACCCTGGAAGGTAAACACCTCCTCCCCCTAGCAACGCAGCCGGACGTCCTTCCAGCTGCAGGGGAGAGGACGAGGCGCCGGGGACAGCCTGCTTAGCTGTCTCCGGCGTGAGGGGAGAAGCAGGAGGCAGGGAGGTGATGGAGACCCCTTGCACACCACAGTACAGGTATTGGGGGGTCTCTGTCCCCGCACCATGATGCCAGCAGCATATGTTAGTACATATGCACTGGCATTGCCGCGGGCAGGCGGCGAAGGGCGGTGATGTATTTTAATACATCCCGCCCTATGTCTGTCTCTATAATTAAATACAGTCTTCATTCTTATATATACACTATAGATCCCATTTATCACATGCTTTCGTCTTTCCATTCCCTTTTACAGAGGTCCTTTGGCCTATCCAGAGTGCAGTACCCCATTAATACCAGCTGGAGTGTCCTCAAATAGGTATAATTAGTAATTAGCCTTCACCCTATAGCTAGCCATTAACACAATTTGGCCAAGAACCTTCTAAAATTTTAGAATGTAAGCTCTCACGAGCAGGGCCCTCTTCCCTCATTTAATTTTCCATCTCTTACTTAACCATTTTTAATGGCACCAAATCCTGCAGTTTTTTGCCATGCTAATACTTATTCTACTTATTCTAGTATTCTCTGCTGATGTAGCTATATGTATGTACTCTGTACTTGTCTTCTATTGTATTCAACTGTAAGTCCCTGTTTTGCTTATTTGTTTATGTACTCTGTAATTGGGCGCTGCGGAAATCCCTTGTGGTGCCATATAAATAAAGGGCAATAATAATAATAATAATAATAAAACCATACTTATCACAAGGGAGCAGCCAAGTCCTACAGAAGGGGATGTGGAGCAGCCAAGTCATACAGGAAGGGCGTGGAGGAGATGTGGAGCAGCCAAGTGATACAGGAGGGAGGTGTGGGGGAGGCATGGAGCAGCCAAGTGATACAGGAGGGGGCACGGAGGAGGTTTGGAGCACACAAGTGATACAGGAGGGAGGTGTGGAGGAGGCGTGAAGCAGCCAAGTGATACAGGAAGGGGTGTGGAGGGGACATGGCGGAGGTTTGGAGCACACAAGTTATACAGGAGGGTGTGGAGTAGCAAAGCCGTACAAGAGGGGGCTTGGAGATGTGACTGCATCATCCTAACCCCCCGCACACGCTTTATAGTGTCCACATTACTGTCGTGGGGAGGCGGTTTTATTATTACGCTATTTAGTCTAAATGTTATCATCAAACTAACCACATCTTTGAGGTGAGTGGATAGATGTAGGGTGCGGGCAGGGGTGGTACTGGGGCATAAGCAGGAGACTTTCCTGCTTTTCTGGTCGAGAGTGCCGCACGATTTTTGGGATCCCCCCGGCCATTCTGGAAGAGTAAGTAGAATGGGTAAAACATTACGCAGTGACTGTACTAAGCAGTCCAATTTGGTTGAGAAAAAGACAATCCTTTTCTCATCAATAATGGATTGCTTAGTACATGCATCGGGTGGTTTCACCTGATACCGGTGTAAAGCAGGAGGCAGCTGCTGCAAATGTTAGTAAGGCTAGAGCTACCAAAGAACTAAGGACCTTGTTCTGGTCCGTTCGCACGGCCGTGTGCGAATCAACCAGAATACCCCCCTAAAACCAAACCCCTCTGCAGTCACTACTCCGACATATTTCCAGCATTTCTGAAGCTTAATTATTTTTTTTAAACAAACTTTATTGACAAATGAACTAAAAAAAACAAAGATGATGCCAGATTGCAAATATTCCCACTGCAAGAGGCAGATCACATCAGCAAGAGGAGGCAACGACTTCCCCGGAGAAGACAGCTGATGATAAGTCACATGTCTCTTTAGAAACATCTGAGACACACACTATAGCTAATCATGGCAGTGCAATAATGTAGCCTGCACTTAGCACAAGCGAGCAAGGTAGAGAAATCCCTTTAGTACTGAACATATTGCTAATCAATATGTACAGGGACATTGTCTGCCTTTCTTCATTTTGACTCTTATGTCTAAAAATACGTAAAGTATTTTATGTGTTAATCATTACCTCCAATAAACAAATACAGTAAAATAAATTGGTGCACTAACTGCTACTTAAAGCTATCATTTTATTTCATAGAATGTACTGTAGATAAATGGTAGCTAGAATCTGATTGATTGGTTGCTATGGGCAACATCTCCACCTTTGCTTTACAGAAGATTTGATAAATCTCCCAGTAAGCCAGTCTATTATTAACTGCACTGATTCCATTCATGTCAGCATTGACTGAGGCTTTAACAAATGTTTCTGCAATATGACAGGTAGAGACCACACCGGGAGATCATACCTACCGTACTTGAGATTCAGTAGGGATGAGCGGGTTTGGATTAGAGGAATCCGGACATCCCCAAACACCCCTAATCCAAATCCGCTCTCCGAGCCTGTTCAAGATTTCCCGCCCAGGCTCGAAGAACGGGTCTCAGGACCTCACGAGATCCCCCTGTCGGCTCTCACGAGATCCGGACCCTTTATACAGTATATGCGGGCAGACTGCGCCATTTCCTCACTCCGGTTTAGGAGAGGGGAGAAGAAGGGTGTGCTGCTCTGTGGTGTCCTGCTGAGTCCAGTCCAGTGATACTGCTTGCCATATTCTGCAGAGCTTTACAGAGAATATTTGAACATTCACATCAGTCCCTGCCCCGGTGGAGCTTACAATCTATATTCCCTACCACATGTACACACACACACAGACATTCTAGGGTTAATTTTTTTGGAAGCCAATTAACCTACAATCATATTTTTGGAATGTGGGAGGAAACCGGAGTACCCGGAGGAAACCCACGCAAGCATGGGGAGAATATACAAACTCTGTACAGTTAGATTCCTATCCCAGTGTGTAAAGGTGCCCATACACGCACCGATCCCAGCGCACATTCTGGCCTAAAATAGCATTGCATTGCATGCCTTGTGCATGGGTTGTGCATGCAATGCAATGAAAAGTAAGTACAAAAAGTATGTGCAGCACATACTTTTTTTACTGTACGATGAGATGCCGCGGGAGCGCGCACCTCAAAGCACAGATAGCACCGCCGGGATCGGTGCATGTATGGGCACCTTTAGTAATATAGAGACTGCTGATATTCTTTCATGTGACAAGATAGATGATGCAATAGATTTTATTTTTATATTCTCTACAATAATAATCTCTCAATTAGGTGGAGCTATATATTTCTTCAGTGCTTTAAATTTAATATACAAAATCCGTACCTCCCAACATGACCCATTCCGGGAGGACAAATTCTCTCTACCTGGATTTCCCTCTTAATTTATGATTGAACCACCTGTGTTGACACAGGTTAAGCTACACATTATTATGTGTAGCTTAACACATAATAATGCCACTCATATATTAAGAGGAAAGTCCAGATAGAGAGCATTTTTTCCTCCTGTAATGGACCATGTTGGGAGGCATGCATAACCTAACTTACCACCCTTTCCCTGGGACCTCCTGGTTAAGTGCCTCCCCTCAACCTCCACCAAGCCTTAATCCAGTCCTGCCCCCTGCAATATATTGCATGCAATCCTTCCGTCCTGGGACTGCAGCTCAAGGGCGATCTGGTATGACGTCTCGCCGCAGAGAAGTTGCAGTAATGGATGGGGGCCTATACAATCTCTGCAGTACAGTTGGCTTCACCCTGCTATGGGTGATCTTTCATTTCACATTGTAGTGTCAGCAAAGTTATGGTGTAGAAGATCAACGCTGTCTAGACGGACCATGTTATGGTCGACCACCGTTAGTCAAACTCATCTAGTTAGATGCAGGAAGAAAGTCGACCACCCCTAGATCTACAGTAACTAATGTTAGAGGCAAGCGTTAGATTGACAGGAATGTGGTCAATGGTCACATTGTCGACATGAGTTTTTCACATTTTTTTTGGTGGCTATGTCGAGACAAGCTATTATAATATCATTCTATGTCCTCTTGGATAGTAAAGTATGAACCAAGTCGACCTGCACTCAAAAATTTTGAAAAACTCATGTCGACCCGTGACCATAGACCACGCTCACGGTGACCCAATGCTGGCGTCTAACTTTTGTTACTGTCGATCTAGACGTGATAGACGATCTTTAGGCTTCTAACGAGATACGTTCGACCATAACATGGTCATCTAGACATCGTAGATTCGTCGACCGTACACGGTCAACAATAAGGCATTCCATAATTAGAAGCCCAGTACAGCAGAGGAATAAGGCTCTCCCTATAGGGCTACCTTTATCATATCTTTGTTAAACATATATTAATCGCCCCCCCCCCACACACACACACAAAAAAACCTGTATTTATTCCTTAAAATTATTACTATTATTATCATTATTATTATTAAATGATTGCAGTTATATTTGAAATATGTAAGACATAGCTCTGTTAAAAAAAATAGACAACACTTCATTAATTTGTCTGGGGAGGACGAGTTCAAATTTTGTCATAGCATCAGCTCTTGAGACACAAAGTCTCAGGCATCCATTATATCACTTAATCCTGACATAGCGCATTAAGACCTGAGAAATGAGGACTATTATCCTGTAATGTCAGCAAAATGCAATGGAAGTGAGAACCCTGCTTGTGTTTCAGTGGCCATTTCCAGAGTTTAACTGCTGCATCAAACTATTTCCAGCCCTAATGTGAGGACTTACAAGAAAAACATTATGCAGGTTATTGTCGTTCAGAATGATGGTGCTGCTAAAATGCCATCATTGGCTTTCAGAGGCCGGCTGTAATACATCTGGAAATGCCGCTTCTTAAAATATACAACATAAATACATTTTGGATGGTCCGAAAAGTCAGATAGTATTGATGTTATCTGGTTGTCTGGATCAACTTCTTCATTCTTATTTCTGTTTTCTAAAGGTCTGATTCATGTTTGTAAGTAAAGCACAAAGTAACTCCCATGAAAACTGCGGCTACACCTGGGACCCTATTCAGGTTCCCTCGCAGCAGGGCTGCGTTTGCACGGGGACCGATGTTGTGTTAATGCATGTACATATGCAGGGTGCGTGCACCCACAGCGAACATTCTGTTCACCAGGTGCAGGCACCCAACGCAGCGGGTGGGGGCAGAGAGGGGCGTGGGGCGCCGGCCAGCCCCATGAGCAAATGGGAATGCCCAATGTTTCATGGGCATTCCCATGAGAAAACTGGGTGTTCTCTGCTAATGCTGGCATGATGGACAGGTGGGGGGCGGGCAGCTGACATCACTGGATGTCAGCTGCCCGTCCACTTCCCCCTGAACGTGCACGGGGGAGGGGCATTTTCTGGGAGGGGAGAGCCAGGGGTCTGCATATTATCATGCAGACTTCCTGGCCTCGTAGCACCCGCTTCTCTGGGCCAGCTGAGTAAGGTGTCACAGTGCTGGGATTGCAGCAACATTTAGGAGGTGTCTCTTCTACTGAGATGTCTCCTGCATGGCCTCCCTTCAGATCGGACAGAAATACAATACTATTTGCATGCCATTTCCCTTCACCTCTGAATCAGGCCCTTTGTCCATACCTTCCAACTGTCCCGCGAAAAGCAGGACAGTCCTGTTTTTTTGGGAATGCCCCACATCCTGCCTGGGGCTGGCGCGGTAGTGTGGCAGTTGGGTGTCCCCCCTGCCTGCCACTGCTCTTCTCAGCAGAGCACCAGGGAATAGATCACTGAGATTTGATAAGAGATGCACAGAAAAGGTAGCCAGGTGAGGCACTGCCTCACCTGCCATAGACTTTTAACTCCAGAGTTTTCACTATAAAAATTATTAGAATAATAAAAATATGTTTTTTTATATATATCATTTATATTTTTGATATACTCTTGCCGCCATGATGTTACAATTGCAGTCAGGATTTGAAGTTAGGGTTAGACTGCAGTTCGAGTTAGGGTGAGGCTTACATTTATAGTGAATGTAATATTGCGTTGATATGCTGACTGTGTACATCCTCTATGTAGACATTCTGGCAGTGGCATTTTATTTTTTTTGTAGCACTGTTTTTTAGAAAAAGACATCTGTGCACCACATAGTCAAGAATACATGTCTGAGCTCTAAATAATGGTATGAGAGAAAATCATATCAAGATCTATCTATAGCAAACACTCACAGCGATGCATGGATATACAGTACATAGACCCTGATTTTAGTTTGATGGTTCCCCTCCGTGTTCGCACGACAGACCGATGTTGAAGACCTGAGTATACACATAATTGGTTATGCCCATGTGCAGGGCTTCTGTGCTGGCACCCTCGCCGACCTACACTGTTGGCGTGGCACTCACACAGGGGGCGATACAGTGGCAGTTTCACAATCTGATATGGGAACACCCATCGCTTAATGGACATCCCCATGCAAATGCTGGACGTTCCCATGCAAATGCGGCCGTGACACAGTTTCTACAAGGATTCCTTTCATATTTGATAATGTGCAGACAGTCCTTCCCTATGTCTTTTAGCTATTTTGGGCTCTTTGGTTGCAGCAAACAATGGTACCAGTGGCTGTCTTGCTTTAGGTCTTAAGTTGCTCTCCGAGTCCACACCAATACACCAATTATGCTGATTCTCCCCTTCTTTGGTCAGTGGCTCCACCAGTCCAGGTGGGCTACTTGCATGTAATTGGATGGGCAGTTTGGATATCTACAGTTTTTTGGGATAGGCTAACAATTGGTCCTCATATAGGCCTTGAGTGTGGTGATAAGCTGACAGTTAGCCCCCATCTAGGACATGGCATGGGTTGGCCCCATTTAGGCTTTGGTGAATTATATGTTATGTTATGGCAGTTGGCCTCGTTTTAAGCCTGACTTATTTTCCCTTTTATATGTTAATAAAGCTGACCCTTTTCCACTGCTAATACTGTATGTCTTTGCTTCTTTTTTAGGTACATTTTTATCTTTAACCTGTGTAGAAATGGGTATCCGGACTCATTAGATTGACTCTAGGTCAACAGTCATAACATCGACCACTATTGGTCAACAGTCAAAAGGTCAACAATGAAAAGGTAGACAGGGGCAAAAGGTCGACAGGGGCAAAAGGTCAACATGGAAATGGTTGACATGAGGCAGTATTTCATACCCTACCATCCACTATGGCGAATAAGGAGAATATAATAGTGTGCCGAACGCAACAAGGCACCGAGCCCAAAGCATGGCGAGTGTAGTGAGCCATGCGAAGGGACGGAGTACACTTAGACATTGTGCATGTTGACCTGTGTCGACATAGACACCCAAAAAAATCATGAAAACTCATGTCAACCTTTTCCATGTCAACCTTTTGATCCTTTCAACCTTTTGACTGTCGACCTTTTGACCCTGTTGACCTTTTTATTGTCGACCTTTAGATCCTGTCGACCTTTTCACCATCGACCTTTGGACCCTATCGACCTTTTGACTGTGGACCATTCATGGTAGACCATATGATTGTAGACCTAGACACTGTAGATCTAATATGCCATAACCGTAGAAATGTAGCCTGACATCAGCCGATAGAGAGCTTTGCATTCCCCGGCAACGCCATTATTCCACCAGATGTGTCCACATACTGTCCATCTATCCTCCATGTGATACAGTCCTATGGAGGACAGCGAGTGGTTGGTGTGACTTTTCTTTTTACAATAACTAGGATGCGTAAGCAGCTACCGCTGACTAAAATGATATGTGGCATACCTATATTCTGTGTGTAACTGCCGCTGTATCTGCATAAGACCATGTTTTCTTATGCAGATACAGCCACACTTGCACACTCTATATAGCATGCCACATATAATTTTAATCATCAGAAGCTGCTTGTGCATCCCAATCACTATCATGGCGCAACTTGAAGGGCTGTTTAATGTGAAAGAGGGCTAGATGTATGTGGTCACATCTTTATTTACAGTCTTTCAATACATTTTCATAAGAAAATATGGGAAGTGGGAACGTCATTAACACAAAATATGCATAAGTCAAGTGAAGTTCCTTCAGTATTTTGGAGTACACATTTTCTCCTGCCTCTATGTCACAAGTCCTTACCTTTCAAGTGCTCCCGTAAATGAAGCTTGTTAGAGTATAAAAGGCTTACTGCTTTTCCTTGGGCAGTCTGGATCATTAATGAATAAAAATAACTGTTATCAGTCCCGTAGGGCAGACATAAGTGTTTGACAAAGGGAACTTTTTATGCGCAAATGTCCCCTAAAAAAAGTTATGCCCTGTTTCTTAGAACGATCACATAGCAACCACCTGCATGCGCTCATATACAGAGCTAGTCTGCCTTGCCATATGTAATCTCCTCCAGTGTTTCATTTAGCAATCTGTTTTAGATACGCAAGGGAGCCAAGAAATTATGTATTGCTCATTTTCTAGAGTCATCAATGATGACAATTCCGGTATCAAGAGACTCATTTTATTCTGCAGATGTTTTTTACAAATAGAACATAAATCACAGGTTTCCCAGCCTTTCTTGTTGACGCTTCAGAGATAATGGAAACTATTGATAAATATAATTTGATTTTATATCGGATATATGTGAACTCGTAAGCTCGAGAGGATCTCCTCTCCACGATTCTAATTCTGAATTTTGTTGACAGGATTTGTTTAATGCTGTATCTGGCAGTTGGATACATAAGAATTGTAATATTTTATTTTTAAGGCCGTGATTCCTTTTTCATTTCCATTTGTTTGGCAGTGTTATTGTGTAGAATATGTGATTGTACCCAAAGCGTGTGTGCAAACATCCTGGGGATGGAAACATCCAGTGATCATCTCTTCAATTAGACAGCCACTGGAAGATGCACAAATAAGGGGATATCGGCTATGTTCTTGACAACATCTGTTACATTCCTCACAATGACTTCCAGTTATTTGTATCTTTGTTCTGTTCCATGAGTAACATTTGCATTTTAATGAATATGAATAAAAAGCGATTTAAATTTTGTTATCTCTATTCTCTATTGCTTCCCCAGTTCACTCAAAATAAAAATAATTTGGTGCTTTCTTTCTTTATAAGTATGGTCATAAACATTACTGCTTATGCAGGACAGGGGCGAGCAAGGACTCTAGGGGCCTTATTCTGGTCTGTGCGGCCGGAGCCGAATATGCGGCCAGGACCGTGCGTCCTAAACCCCGCCTTTCGTACGGATCGCTCACTCCGTCCGAATGCGGTAAGCCGCTGACCGCACGGAGCACGAGTGGATTTCTCATGTATACACCTCCTCCATCTCTGGGAACCTCCCCCATCATTCGATGGTCGCATACCATCGAATGCAGGACCGAGTGGTCAGGCAGCTCCCGCGAGCTCAGACCACTCGGGCATTTCTCTGTGCAAAAGCAGGGATCTGGGCGGGCAGCTAACATCCGGCAATGTCATATGTCCGCCCCCTACACGTGCGTCACGGCCGCATTACCATACGTACGCCCAGCGTTTTCATGGGAACGCCCATGAAACGCGGGGCGTATGCATATGTTAATGAGGCCAAACAGCCCTTCACGCCCCTCTCCTCCCCCTGTTCGTAGTGTAAACAATTAATGCGGAATTTGGACGTATGTCCCTTTCGCACTTGCGCAGATATGCCTCTGCACATGCGCAAACACAAAACATTGGCGGAATGAACGCACGCGGACATATCCGCACCAACCAGAATAAGGGCCTAGGTCACAATGCGGTACATATTTCATTTATTGGAGACAGGTAGCTTTGTTTTCACATGAAGATGTATGGAAAACATGCATGATTTATTGCTGCTCGGTAGATGTGGAAACGACACCCAAGTCCAAGGCGAGGGTGGCAGGACTACAAAATGACAGTCTAACGGTCGCTCTCTGGAGTTTTAAACAGTGTTTCGTAATGCTGCATTGTCTGTCCAAGCTGGTGCTGGGATCCGCTCCCGTCATCTCTTCACATCACCCCCCTGTTTCATGCTGGTGCCTACGGGCATCGCTCACCATGGCATGCTGCTTCCCTGGCACATCGTTCCCTGTATCAGGCTGTCTCTCTTTGTTTCCACAGCATGCCAACACTCATTTCGGTTCCACGACAAAGTTCCTTCCAGATTCGAGAGAAATGCGCAGCCATGTTGGACTCTCCCAGAAAGTGAACTGCAGCATCCAATGGGGAGTCAGCACTTCCTGGACACTCTCATGGTGCCAGTATAATGCAGCTTCTCACAACTCTGTGCTGAGCTTCCGTATATTTTGAATCAGTCCGGTTCCAGTCTGTGTGTATGCACTTCCAGTCGGGTTGACTCATAGACTCTGAACTAACATATGTATCTGGTACCAGTCCAGTTACAATCCATTTCCAAACCAGTCCAGGTAACTTTCTGGTTCCACTATAGCCATTCAGGTTGCCAAGCTTGATCCAGTAATCTCTGACTCCAGTCCAATTGCTACAGTATGCTTTTACAGTTACAGTAGGCTGTGATTCTAGTCCAGCTGCCTAGCTGGTTCCAGTTCTAGCTCTCTCTGAATTCAGTCCAGTTGCCAAGCCAGGTCTGGTAGTCCCAGTTCCAGTAGTCCCAGACTGTAGTTTGGTTGTCTAGCCAGTTCCAGTTCCATAAATTCCAGCATAATAAAAACTTCAACTAACACCTACCAGATAACTCCTTTGGTCTAGCCTCTTCTGCCTCTTCTAGAACACCAACATAAGGAGTCAGACTAGATGGGCCAAGTGGTTCTTATCTGCCGTCAAATTCTATATTTCTATAAGTTAATGAGTGTCACAACACACCGCGGCGCCAGGCCCGGCTCCGCCTACTCACCTCGCCGTGTCCTCCGGTCCTGGCGCCGCGATGGTGCAGGGCTGTGAGCGGCAGGCAGGGATGTGGGTACTGCGGCATCGGGGCCGCCGGCGGGTCCAGCAGCGGCAGGGACGCTGGCTCCCGGCGGTGGGCGCCGCCATCTTGAGTCAGTCACATGACCAGCCTGACCGGGGGCGGTACTTGTAACCTCTGCCTCTAGGAGGGCCGGACCTTCAGTGCTGGGCTGGGTATAAATCCCAGGAGGCACCTTGCTTCAGTGCTGGAACAACTCCAAGCTGACAGCAGCCTCCAGTGTCCTCTCATGGTACTGCGCTCCCTGTTTTCCTCTGGATCCAGCTTTCTCGTCCCAAGTGTCTGCTCCAGTCCTGTCCTGTGTCTCCAGTCCCTGTCCATCTCTGCTCCTTTCCTCTCCGGTCAAGTCGTCACTTCCAGTTTAGCCAAGTCGGCATCTCTAAGTTTCAGTTGTCATTTTGGACCAAGTCGGCAGTTTTCAGTTAGCCAAGTCGGCCATTTACGTTATAGTTATTTCTTCGAGTCAAGTGGATCCTTTCAGTTTCAGTAATAACACCGGTCAGGTTGTCATTTCCCTCCATCTGCACTTCTGGTTTTTGTCCTCCATATCCTGATTATCCGCTACATTCATTCCGGTCTCCCTGAACCTCCTGCCTCATCCTGGTACACCTAAGTTGCAGCGGCACATTCCAAAGTTCGCTCCATCCGGGCTCCCGTGGGTGCTCCGAGTGAGGGGTCGCGACCTGCTGTTCAGACGCAGCGAAAACCAAATCCCCTTGCGGGGGTCCCTGGAGAAGACCGCTGGGCAGTTAGACTCCGCGCCCTCACTTCGGAGTCTCCGCTAAAACCCACCGCCCTAGATATATGCAGAGACCCTATATTCAGCCTGCCAAGTTCCTGGGGCCTCCAGCCCAGTCTCCCCCAGAGCAAAACCCTGAGGTGGGTCCTCAAATCCCACCAGCCGTGACAATGAGTTTTAAAATCTATTACTATTAATACTATTAATCTATTATTAAATGCTGTTACTGCTCCAGCCACTCAGGTCTACCCCAACCAGAGCCACTCCTCAGACGTAACAATCTTACATTAGTGGTAAGAGGGGGCTGAGTACTAATAACCCAAGCATCTCTGGAGTCTAGGTCTGCCAGCCTTATCAGTCACATCACACCATTACATGCCTTAATCAATGTACTTCCATATGTTTCAAACAGTGATTTGTGCACTCATTTTTCGCATATAATCATTTGATATGGTTATGCAAAATAGCAGCAATCAAATAAATTATTATTATTATTAATAATAATAATAATAATATAAATGATATCCCAATATCTTTTACACATAATAACCCCCATTTGCTATCTTCAGAGCCACTCCCATAAAGACTTCTTCTGATGATCCTACCTCACAGTGCTCTCTATACAAGATAAAACACACAAAAAGCAGCGCCTGAAGAATTAAATAAAAATGACTGACGATTGTATTGACTTTACAATAAATTTATATGGATGTATAATAAAACTAGTACATTTTTAATAATAAAAATAAAAAAAATTCATGGGTATATACACATAATAATTGTCTAGACGTATTGCTCACAGTTAAAATAGGTAACAGCATTATAGACACAATCCATTCCTAAAAATGCATGCAATTATGGGGACTGTCTTTAGGGCTATATATATTCATCATCCGCCTTGTTGGAAATTAGGGTCCCGATAATCCTGCAGACCATTGAATTAGATTCTCCTCTGCAGACACCTTGTGTCTCCTCTGCTAGTGCCTACACCTAACCTCTCCCACCCACTTAGCCTAATGCTGACCCACCCCACATAATAGCATTCATGATGGTAGCAGCCAAATTTCCACCATCGGCATCCTCATTGATGTAAAGGGTTTGGTCATTGGTCTTCGAGCTGCTAGTCGGGATCCTGGTGTCAATATTCTTACTACCAGCAACCTTTCCACCAGGATGCTTTCTGGATCACAATTGCAAATGAGTTAATAAGTTATGTTTGCCATTTATGCTCTTAACTTATAGCCACGTGTACACCATATTTGAGAAGGTGTTTAGACAATAAAAAATAAAATAAAGATGACAAAAAGCATAAATGTGCTGTTAGTCCGAAGTTGCTAAGGGAGCCCTGGGCATGCTCACAAATTTGATAAAAACCAGATTGCAGTGCTAGTCCACGCCCCCTCTGAATCGCGGTCATGCCCAACTGCCATGTAGGTACAGTATGTAAATGCACTAAATGTAGGCCACAACTGAATAAAAAATTGGGCATGGCCTTGTGGGAGCTAGGCCACACCCATTTTTGCAGGGTATCGGCACTTTGTCTTATCATTTTTTGGCTCGTTGCCTCTGATTGGTTTGCCAACCCTATTTACTATAGAACATATATAGTGTTAATATAGTACTATAAAAAGACCAATGTTTATATTAATGTCCAAGGTCATTACTAGGCTCTTCTACCTCTCCCCCAGACTCCTGTGCTTGCTATGTCATGCATAGTGGGAAATTGTGGACTGCATTGGAAACCATTTTTTTATAATCCCATGTTTGCCACTGCATGTGATTGCAAATAAGAGCTCTTATAGGGAGAGCTATCCTTTGGGATTTTAATTGGATTTATGGGTACATACTGTACTGGCAATATTGACCCTAGAACACATACAGGTGTAATAAAATACCCGAAAGAAACTTGAAATTACTGCCTGCAAAAATAATGTATGTGTTCTAGGGTTAACACTGGTATATACCACAATAAGTGGTGTGATGTATCCCATCACAGATGTGATACTTAATTTGTACATATGTTCCCCAACTGGCTTCATTTCAGGACCGTTGTAACATATGGGAACACAGGGCAGCTGCCCAGGCTCCCATGATTCTAGGGGCCTTGCAGCAGAAGAGTGATGTGGCAACATAATCATAGTGGTAAGGCAGCTTTCTCTAACTGGCTGCCAGGATGCTGACTGGTGGGTGGCTAGAGCTATCCACCAATCAGAGTGCAGACAACCAATTACTGTATGGAAGCATTTGGAGAGATGGTGCCAGACCACAGGAGGGGTGTGTTATGGTTTTCTTTAATTGGTTGCTGTGAATGGGTGATTAGGGGCCCCAGAGCATTGCTTTGCCCACGGCCTACAATGCTGTTAGGATGGCCCTGCTCTATCTAGATCCTACTGTATTTGTTGACTTGTGATAAAAGTGTTTCCCTTTTTTTTTTAAATTAATGTTATGTTTGTTAAGAGAGGGGGGGTATAGCAGCCTGCGGAGGCTGCTGTGCAGTGTGGGACCCCCTGGCAAATCTTTCCAGTTTGGCAGTCATAGCAGCATGAGCGGATTTCCCCATTGTGACGGTGACCCCAAACACCGCCCAAATAGTATAATGAACGGAGCTGCAAAGGTACACACAGCGAAAGGACACAGCCTCAGTAACATGCAGTGATTTACAGATTAGTGCAGGATGGAGGTGGACAGCCCCCGCTACTTCTAGCAAAGGTTTGGAAGCTAGGCAGGAACAGAGGGAGCACTGGTATCTGAGAGTGGTGAAGCAGAGGGAGAGACTGGGCAGCGGGACCAGGCAGCACGATCTCCGATGGCTCAGTCTACCGCATCACAGCGGCAGCGGGACCAGCCAAGATGGAGCTTCACTTCCGGTGCACCTGACTCGAGTATAAGGCGGGGGGGGGGAGATAAAAAATCTGCTGAAAAAGTCAGCTTATACTCAATTATATACGGTTCATTCAGTGGCAACTCTTACTCTTGTGGAGGAAGGGTGCTGCCACGATGTGGGCCCCCCTCTGCTGCCGCCGCCACTGTGCTCCCTGCTGCTGCCAGTCCCCTGCATGGGGCCAGCGCATGTGCAGTAACTTCATATATGCTGCGCATGCACTGGCCCAAGCCTCCAGGGGCTGTCTTTGCAGCAGCCCCCGGAGGCTTAATCAGGTTCCCGAGTCGTCCGCGGTACTGCTCATGCGCAGAACCAGTTTTGGGGCTGCAACGCATTTGCGCACAGAGAGGCATCCCGGAGGGAGGGAACACCACCCAGTGGAACTGCCTTGAGTGACTGGCAGTGGCGGATTTTACCTGGCAGGGGGAAGGGGGGGGGCTGCAGCCTTTAGGTAAACACCACTGGGTACATTATATTTCTCCAGCCAACCAAGAGTCAGATAGCAGCAACTGTGAACAGAATTGTGAAACTTAGTGGAAAAGTCTAAATAATGTCAAATACCCAATAAGCCTTCTAAAACCACCTACTCTACCTTCAAAAGATGCAGAATATTTTAAGTCCCATAGTGTTTTGCAAGGACAAGATAATTACTTTCACTAGCACTGTTGTGTTATTTTAACAATAAACAAGTAGTCTGCTGAATTAGAGAGAACCCTTATTGGGAAACACAGAAACATTTGTTATCTGTCAGAAATACTTTATACTGTGTCACATGGAGCATTATTGCTTTTGCCAATAACATATTTTAATGTTTAATGCTTTGCACATTATGTTTAAAATGATATTAGATTGCAGATTAATTATTTACATACAGAGTAGGGACAACATAGCCCCATGGTTAAATTTTTTTCACTTTCAAGAATTTTTCATGTCACCAAGGAGATGTGTGACCTTATGATTGTAACCAGCCCCACTGTCCTGTGACTTTCAACAGCATAAGGACACTGGCGTTCCTTGCATATTGCATGGTGGTACACATTGGTACACTTTTTTGCACCTATGGGTAAATGCAGTGGTGTAACTATAGCACCGCAGCCCCCGCGACCGCTGCAGTGCTATAGTTACACCCCGCCGCCCGCCGCACCAACCCCCGCAAACCCCCCAATCCCCAGTCTTTACCTGTGTTCAGTACGCGCTGGTCCCGGCTCCCTTCTTCTGCTATGAGGACCACCACAAATTGTCCGCCCCCATTTAGCAGACAGTTCTCTGAAACTGTCTGCTGTATGGGGGCGGACATTTTGTGGTGGTCCTCATAGCAAAAGAAGGGAGCCGGGACCAGCGCGTACTGAACCTAGGTAAGACTGCGGGGGAAGGGGGGTTTGCGGGGGTTGGAGCGGCGTGCGGCGTGGCGTGTGGGTGGCTGGGCGCCCTCCCTTTAACGGCAGGGGGGTGCCCAAAATGTAGTTACGCCACTGGGTAAATGTATGACGCTTGAAGAAGTGGTATGTATCGCCGTAAAGGACGTTATGTGCAAGGTGATAACGCACCAGCCAATCAGGCCCAATATGTAAATTGACAGTTAGGAACTGATTAAACTAAACTGTCTGTGTGTGCTTCTTTCTGTTTTTATTTTACACTTCATTAACCCCCATCTCTAAGGTATAGGAAATAACCCTGGTGTTAATGCAGAGCCGTAACTGGGGGGTCACGCGCACCGGGCGATGAAGGGGGGGGGGCGCGGCGCTGTCAGGTCCTAGATAGTGTCAGGTCCTAGATAGTGATCTCCTGCCACCAAGCAATGAAGCGCTTCCCGACGGCGGAGCGGCAGGAGGTCACTATCTGTGACCTCCCCTCCTGCTGTCAAGTGAGGAACAGCACACAGCAGCACTTGCCTTCCCATCCCCAGCGCTAGAAATCGCGCTTTATTCCTCCCTCCTTCCCTCATGCCTCATGACATGCCGTCAACGCCGCTGCTCCTCCCAATCATCTCCCTGCATCTGGTAATCGATGTTTCATTTTAAAACTGTGTCTGACTCCAGCCTGCATAGTACCTACTGATGTATAATGGGCATCATGTGTGTGGCATATGTTTAATGACTCATTAAAGTTTAATGAGTCATTATACATATGCCCCACACATTGATGCTCATTAATAAGGAGCATCAAGGTATGGGGCATATGTATAATGGGCATCATGTGTGTGACATATGTTTAATGGAGCATCACGCTGTGGGGCATATGTATAATGGGCATCATGGGCCTTATTCTGGTTGGTGCGGCCGGGCCGTACGCGTACGTCCCGGGATTTTTTATGATCTGCGCATGCGTACATTCGCTAATGCGCAGGCGCGGACACTCCACAACGCTTACGGACGGGTCTCTACGTGCGAAAAAACCTATACGCGAGTGTACGGGCATTGGGGGCGGCATAGGGGCGTGATGAGGGGAGCGGCCGAAATAATGAGGGAAAATGGGCGTAAATATGGGCGTACACGGGGGTGTGCACCAAAAATGAGCGGTGCTACTATCGCACGATCGACTAAAGCACCGTTCATTTCGGACACAAAACAGGCGGCCGCCAGCCGCCATCTCAAACCACCCCTACAGATACCGCATGCCAGCGTGCGCCTGGGTTAGCTAATTTACGCTGATTACTACCAAACACATACACCTGAATGTAATAAGCAATGCTGCAGTCTATTAAGTCCAAACCATGATTTCACTACCTGCAAGCCACACACACAGCACGCAAACACATTGGAAGCTTATCTTTCTATACTTCTCTACATTTAAAGGTTTGTTTGATTTAAGGTAAGAATCTTTGTAAGACCTGCTTATATATGCTAAGGTAGGTATTTGGTAAACAGTTATACACATTCACTACGTGCTTTCATAGACTTTACACAGTAGCACACTCAATCTACACAAGTCGACATGTGTCAACGTGTTCACTCTAATACAAACTTAGGTTTTGTATTTATGATACAATAACATAAACCACATCTAACACCTACAAAGGATGTTTCAGCAATGTTTTAAGCCCATGCCCACTATTTTGCACATTAATTAATTCAATCAATTAATTAATTTTCATAATTATAGTTGAAAGGCAAGATTTGCAGGTCCATATATGTGAAGGGTATGTCAGCGTACACGGACGTACGCTCACTCTCACGAGCGGTGACATAAGCTGACTTTTCTATTGAAAACAATAGGGACCCGTCCGTGCAAGCTGGCGTACGCTCAGATAGACGCAAGAAGTCGGTGGGAAGACGGCCGAGAGACGTCCGTAAACGGTGGTGTACGCTCAATTGTACGCCAGTTGTCGGAGTGTAAGGGCTGGCCCGTCCGTGTACGTTGGCGTACGCTCAATTGTACGCCACTCCCCTTTGACGTTGTTTCTGGCCGTACGTATGCGGCTGACTTGTGGGTGGACTTAACCCCAACGGCCGCGTACGGAGAGCGTACGTTAAAAGCGAACGTACGCACGTTTGGCCGCTACGATCAGAATAAGCTCCCATGTGTGTGGCATAAGTTTAATGGAGCATCACGGTGTGTGTCATGTATAATGGGCATCACAGTGTGCGTCATATGTATAATGGGCATCACGGTGTGTGGCATATGTATAATGGAGCATCACGTTGTGGGCCATATGTATAATGGACATCATGTGTGTGGCATATGTATAATGAGCATCCAGGTGTGGGGCATATGTATAATGGAGCATCACGGTGCGGATCATATTTATAATGGAAATCACAGTATGCGGCATAGGTATAATGAGCATCACGGTGTGCGGCATATGTATAATGGGCATCACAGTGTGCGTCATATGTATAATGGGCATCACGGTGTGCGGCATATGTATAATGGGCATCACAGTGTGCGGCATATGTATAATGGGCATCACAGTGTGCGTCATATGTATAATAGAGCATCACGTTGTGGGGCATATGTATAATGGACATCATGTGTGTGGCATATGTATAATGGGCATCATGTGTGTGGCATATGTATAATGAGCATCCAGGTGTTGGGCATATGTATAATGGAGCATCACGGTGCGGATCATATTTATAATGGAAATCACAGTATGCGGCATAGGTATAATGGGCATCACGGACTGCACTTTTGGGGTCATGTGTATCTGGCACTGCACTATTGGGGGCATATGTGTATCACACCTCCATTTTCCATGACCGCACCCCATGTGGCTACAGCTCTTAGAGAGCTGACCATGCCCTCATAGCGGAAAAAATGGGGGATGTAGCCTCGCAGGAGTTCCACGGTAGTAGATGAACCCTATAATTTTGGGCGGTTTGTGGTGTAATGTGCTCTGGGCATTACGGTGTGTGCTGTAATGTGTACTGGGCATTACGGTGTGTGCTATAATGTGAATTGATACTTCTATGTGACCACACCACTTCTCCCCCCCCCCAAAAAAAAAAAAACATGCCCTAAATTTTTAGGGCATTTTTTCGGCGCACACTGTCCCTGTTTTCAGGTTCATATAGTTTCTAGTATATCTATCTTGATGCAAGTGGACCAGTTGAGGGATAATTTATAAATATATATTTCATTTCAGAATACAGTGTATATCTCTTATATATTTGGCTACATCTGTCACTCAAAGTGGGTGTCTGTGTCTATAACGCTCTGTTCCTGGACTTTCCTCTTAATGGCCCTTATTCTGATTGACGCGGACTTTACCGCATACTTTCGGATCGCGTCTTTACGGCGTCTGCGCATGCGTGGAGAACGCTACGCGCATGTGCCACGCCTTGACTCGGTACCAGTTCGGCCAAATCCCGTCCAAAACTGTTCACCGCTATCAGTCGGGAAATAGGGGCGTATTATGGGCGTCATGCGGAATGACACATGGGCGTAGTTTCAAAGTGGGCAAAACGGGGCGGAAACATGGGCGGACACGGGGGAGTACACTTATGTTGGGGGGCGTACATTCGGAAACCACTCCGAATGCACGCGATCAAAAAGGGCAGAAATGTGCGGTGTCCACAAGTGTACTATTGCTTTGCGGACACCACTCGTTCATGCGGTAGGCGAACGTACGCCTAATGACTACAACCATTAACACCTGAACCCAATAGAATCTACTCCTTTACTCATTACTCACTAATAGGCCGCTTGTCAGTGCTTTAATTGAAACCATTGCTGCTTCAAGGAAACCTTACTAGTCCCCCACATATGCTGTACTTGTCAGACACTTTCAAACTGCTAACAATGGACATGACAGAATATTAATACTATCAATACACATGTGTATTCGACATGTACTCATGAAACCACACATTTTGGGTAAAGTAAACACATTTATTTATATTCATGTCACAGTCAATGCCACTGTGATGCAATGACCATAAAATAATACATCCAAACAATAAACAACATGGCAGGAATGCAGCAAAATAAATAATAATACAAAACAAATATAATTGCACACAGATGGACTCCAGCACCTCCTATGTGCCACTGCACATGCAGCCAGTGGGAAATGAGGAGGCTGCTGGCCCTTCTACAGCAGGGCAAGCTGCACCTGACCATTCAACAGCAGGGCACCCTACACCTGGCCCTTCTGCAGCAGGCCAACCTGCAGCTGGCTCATATGCACCATCAGCAGAATCATTTGGAACACAACCGGGGACTTCACAAGATAGTACCATGGCCATCACTTCAAGTACAGCTGACAGTAATGGCAGGCAAAAGAGGGCAACAGGGGAACCACAAAGGACATATGAAGCAAGGGCTCATCTGGTTACCCTCAGCACGTGATTGGACACAAGAAGCTGACACACACAGCACAATGGAAGATTTGGGAACACATAACGGTGGAGATTAATGCAGCCACAAGTTCATTTCCGACCACGTTTGGCCTTGGTAGGCTCCTTGGCCTGTGCAGCAGCTCTTCGGGGACGGCCAGATGCTGGGGCAGGTGGAGCAGATGATGCGTTCAAGGCAAAGTTGGACAAACATTTACTGGAGAAAAACATCCATGGGTACAAATAAGAAATATAATTTGTCTGTAAAATACCAGAACCAACCAAATCAGCAATGGATATCTATACCAGGTTGAACTAGATGGACGCAAGTCTTTTTTCAGCCTTACCTACTATGTAACTATGTAACTATGTGGAGGGGTTGGCTGGTCTACCCCTCCTGCCAGCAGGGAGTGTTGCGGGTGGTAATGCACCAGAAACGGATGACATTAGGACCCTGTTGCTGGTAACCAGCTCCACCATAAGCTCATTATGGTGGAGGAGGAGATCATTTTGGCGGGTGGCTTGCTCGGCCAGCACCTGAGCACTTGCAGCCATGGCCTGATGTGACTCAGCCATGGCCTGCATGCTCGCAGCCATGGACTGCTGGGTGCTGACCAAGCTCGCCAGGATCTCCTCGGTTCTACGCACCCGTTCTGATGCCAAGTCTCCCTGCTGGTTGATGTCCCCAAGCATCTGGGCCAAGGCGGCCAAATCGGCTTGGGCCGATGCCTGCTGCTGCACAGGCCTACCTCTGGGGCCAGGTGGCACGGACTCCTCCACCTCCTGAGCAGAGTCGTCACCAAGCGGTGGGGTGTCTGTGGGAAAAGATATACACAATTAGGAGACATTCTACGATAATTACTTGCACAAGTTTATGGCATGACCAATATTTACCTTCCAGAAAAGACGCAAACACTTCAGCTGGGGCCTCGCTATCCATCGTGCTCACCCCCCTGATCTCCTCAACTGATATACAGCTCTCGGCCATCACCTCCAGGGGGGTGAGCTCTAGCCCTGATGGCATGGGCCCGGCCCCAGATGTCTGGCTGTGTTCCCACCGCTTGGTCATCTTCCTCTTCAGGTTGGTTTTGAAGTCCTGCCACCTGCAATGTAAGTTGACATATTAATACATGTCACTCCCAATGTTAGCTGTTGCAGCCATTGCTCTGTGCTACATATTACAACATGTGATTAATGTCCCATATATAATATTACATGCAACTATGATATCAACCGTTACAATACACATTCACAATCACCCTACTCTAACTCTCAACGAAATAACATGGCAATAATGTATGTGTATCGTAACAACCTCACGGGCCATTTGCAAAATGCATCTAAGCATCAATTCAATCATTACTTGGCTATTACTGGCCACATGTATCACAAAACAACTTGCCTCTTCTTCACATGGTCCGTCTCACGAACTTGTGGCGCTACTTCATTAATCTCTGCCGTTATCTGTTCCCAAATCTTCCATCTGCGTGTGTGTGTCAGCTTCTCGGATGGACACTCTATCCAATCACGTGCTCGGGGAACCAGGATGGCCAGCTCCTGTGCTTCATATGCCTTATTTTTTTTGGGTGGTTCCGCTGTTGCACTGGCTCGCCCCTTGCCACGTCCCTGGCCACGCCCCCTGGCACCAGTCGCTGCACTTGAAGTGCTGGCCATGGTACTACCTTGTGAAGTCCCCTGTTGTGTTCCAAACAATTCTGCTGATGGTGCATATGAGCCAGCTGCAGGTTGGCCTGCTGCAGAAGGGCCAGGTGTAGGTTGCCCTGCTGTAGAATGGTCAGGTGCAGCTTGCCCTGCTGTAGAAGGGCCAGCAGCCTCCTCATTACCCACTGCCTGCATGTGCAGTGGCACATAGGTGGTGCTGGAGTCCAGCTGGTGAAAAAGTTGCTGCAGCTCTGGGTCCAGCTCTGGTTGGGATCCAGACATGTTTGCAACAACATTGTCACCTTCTAATACACCTTTATATACTGTTTGTGTATCCTGTTTGGCGGACATCAGCGGCAGCTGCGTTCCGTGCGTGAGCGTACGTCGCTGTTTTTTCGCGCCGCATACGGTGGCTGAAATTCCATTGTGTAAAACCTGGCGAAAGTTCGACATGAAATACTGGTCACCAATGCTAACATTGCATAGAATCTTCTGATACACCTGTGACTATTGCACAATACACATGCTATTTTCTAGCATGACATGACATTTGATTCATGACTACTGTGGTATTGTGGCGTTTGATTGCAAGCTAAAAGTAGCCCAATCCCTTAGATAATCCAGGCCACAAGTCATGCAATACTCATCTCTACTGTTATAGACCACACATGTGAGAGCCCTATAAATAGTGACTTGCTGCTAGAATCATTTGTCTCCAGATCTGGACTTGTCAGGGTCTAAGGTAAGCTCTTCCATGCTCCTTGTAGATATGATATCCATTAACAATGTAAGTGTATGAATGTATGCACCATTGCCTCACTGACTACAGATTGTTGGGCCAGCAAAGTGCGTGTATCATTATTGCAACATGTCACATGTTCACTATTTCACTCACAGGTCTTAAACCTGTGTGGGTTCATCTATTGCAGGACAACATGTCCCAGCAATAGATGAAATGTCTCATAGTACATGATGTCGGCAAAAAATGCTGACACCTTTATCTGTGTGTTTTGGACGGTGTGTATTGAGTTCATATTATTGTGTCATCATTAGAGAGTCAAATGGATCTGCGGGATTTCACGGGGCGGCCATCTATTGTACGTATTGAAGGCTACAAATCTATTTGTAGTGGGATATGGCCATTATGTGCATAGGTGCATCAGTATTTATGTTCATTTCTTTATAGGTTGCTGAAGCAATGATGCGCTACATGGAGAGGAGGCTAAGGGCACTTGCGGCTCTCCCCACTCGTCGCCCAAGGAGGCCAGGACGTGCTAGAATCTATCGCACACGGGTGACTCTGTTTGCTATGCCCGATGATGAGGTACTTACTAGGTACCGGTTACCGCCACATGTAATTCTGGATCTGCTCACCTTAATTCAGAGCGATCTGGAACCTCTACACGGGATCACGACAGCAATTCCGCCTCACACACAGCTGCTGGCGGTGTTGCATTTCTGCGCCTCAGGATCATTCCAACAAGTAGTGGCAGTACTTGCTGGAATATCTCAGCCGGCCTTCTGCCGAATCCTGAGGCGTGTGACGTCGGCCATGTTCAGGCGCAAGGGGCACTTCATGGCCATGACATTTGCCACCGAGACCCTGCGCAGAAGCCAGCAGGCCTTCCATCAAATTGCTGGCTTCCCTAATGTGATAGGGGCTGTGGATGGCACCCATGTACCATTTGTGCCTCCATCTCGAAGTGAGAAGATATATAGGAACCGCAAATTGTTCCACTCACTGAACGTGATGGTGGTATGTGGCCCATCCATGGAGATTCTCGCCTTCAACTCGAAGTTTCCCGGAAGTGCCCATGACTCTCATGTCATCCGACAAACCGGGATATGGCAAAGACTACAAGAGCTGGAAGGCCGTGATGCGTGGGTTCTGGGTGACTCCGGTTACCCATGTACGCCCTGGCTACTTACGCCGTACAGCTACCCAGCACCGGGCCCACAGGAGGCATTCAATCGGGCGCATGTTGCCACCAGGCAAGTGGTGGAGCGCTCAATTGGCCTTTTAAAAGGTCGATTTAGAGTGCTCCACCGCACTGGTGGTGACTTACAATATGCGCCTGAAATGGTGTCGAGGATCGTGGGCCTGTGTATATTTTTCCACAACATTGCTGTGCGGCGTGAGATACCCTTTGATGAGTGGGAGGTACCATCTGAGCCGCAAGATCCGCCCATGCGCCCATCCCGCGCCCCTGAATGCCGGAGGGGATACCAGCTGCGGGACTCTGTGGCGCAAAGATACTTCAGGTACATGTTATCGAGTTGACAGAACACACCAATTATTGTAAAAATCACCCCTTCAAATAAGTACAGTGTGTTAGTTGTCAGTGTTACAAAACGAAAATTAGCCAGCCTGCCCTCCTAATGGCAAAGAAATAGGAGATATTTATCATATGTGCTTAGTTTTGGGGGAAGTTAAATATAGGTGCTAATTATTATACCTTGTTCAAGGGATCTTATGTGTTTGTTATATCTTCATTATTGTAGTTGATACTATCCCTGATGACTGGTGAGTACATTGATTTATTCTGTAATGTGTTGGGGATTTTTTCATGTGTTGATGTCTGATTTGTTTGCAGATATATATATATATATATATATATATATCTATATATATGATATTTGAATTTATTCACATGTTTCAACATTTCAAGGAGCAGGCAGCCAGGCAGGCAGGCAGGCAGGCAGGCAGGCAGGGCTGGTGTATAATGCTGGTCTCAGGATACCTGCAAGTGTGTGTATGTGTCTTTTACACATAAATGTACGCATACACATAGATGCATAGAGTAAGTAATGCTAACTACAGCTATGCGTTGCTAAGCTATAGCACGCGTTGCTTGGCGGAGCGAGGCGTCATTGGATTTGCTAAGTGCATACACACTGTGTTTTATATATATCAGATTTGTTCATTGCCATACATCAACACTACTGTTTTGAAGGCATGCGAATTTGTCACCATTTGTGTTGGCGCAGAGACGCTGTTCATGTAAAGATGAACAATAAAGTTATTAACACAAATAACTGTGATCAACCAATGCCACCACCTGATTGGTTGATAGATGCCATTGTCAACATGGCGGAGACACGAAGGGCAGAACCCTTCACACATGCGGAGCTGAGGGTTCTTGTCTCCGTCATGGAGACAAGGCTGGGCCGTGCGGGGCCCTTCATCACAAACCGCCATAAGCGGAGGGCGTATGCTGCGGCAGGGCGCCGTATTTACGCCCGCACTCGGGTGCGGAGGTCCCTCGGGCAGCTGGAGAGGCGGTGGTCGGACCTCCGCAGGCGCCAGCAAATCAGGGGCGAAATTGCTGAGTGTGAGTATTTTAGCTATGAAATTTCGCACTTACAACATAGCATCTAGAAACAATAAAATGTGTCTCATGATAAGTGGGTGTCCATGGGTTTAAAAGTCCATAGACTGTTATGTGTGCTTCTTCCTGGTTAACATGCAGTCATGTGGCTTTTATATGTAATGCCATAGCATTGAGGATTCTGATGCATACAATGTGCCAGATCTAATATGTGTTACACATTGATAAATGCCTGGGTTGTAATGTGTGAACAAATTACTAACAATCACATAATAATTTAAATGTCACAATTTGGAGTCCATTAACAGTAAGGAGCTACTTTCCTGCATCGTTTGCCATCATTATCACCCTTCCATGTATGTCTTGTTATGGATTAATACATGTGCACCAATGACCCGACATTGACCATGATGTTTTTTTCTACCACACAGCACGAGCCCGAGCCCGACAGGCCCGTGAAGAGGCGGAGGCAGACCTGGCCCAGGAGGAGGCCCAAGACCCGGAGGAGGAGGTGGCGGCAAGGGTGGAGGAGGAGGAAGTGGAGGAGGAGCAAATGTTGGAGGAGATGGTGGAGGAGGTGGTGGAGGAGGAGGAGGTGCGTGAGGAGGTGGTGGAGGAGGATGTGGAAGCGGAGTTGGTGGCGGAGGAGGAGGTGTTGGTGGCGGAGGAGGAGGTGGAGGAGGAGGTGGTGGTGGTGGAGGAGGAGGAGGAGGAGGAGGAGGAGGAGGTGGAGGAGGAGGTGGAGGAGTTGGAGGAGGAGGTTCTTGTGGCAGAGGAGCTGGCGGAGGAGGGGGCTGAGGAGGCCACGGTTGCCCCGGACGATTCTGATGACGAGGGGGAGGAGGCGTGCCAGGCCCCGGAGTCCCAGCAGATCGGTATGTTAACATAATGCATCATTCATGAAGTAGTTGTACTGGTATTTGTTATGTAGCACTGGTGATAAAAAATTTTGGGCCCATACTATTCATATAGACCCCAAAGTGGGTAGCTACAGATACAGGTACGGGTTAGATGGGGTGTCCAAGGCATCCCTTTCATCCAGGACACCTCTCAATTACACAGGTTTGTGGGATGGGTTGGAGGTCCATTTTGACTGCCACATAACCGTTGTAGTTAAACAGGATCCAGGAGTAAAGGGATGAGTGGATCATTTGTGGATTAAAATCACCTGCTGCAAGCGTAGATTATGACCCATCAAATAGTGGAATCTATATTGTTGGTGAATGTTATTTATAAACTCTAGGATGTATGCTATAAATGGAGTAGGGGCCAGCCTACCTTGGAATGGAGTCAGAAGTTGCCAGTGTCCCAGGAGCCTCCTCTACCTAAACACCCCCTGTAGTTCAGATTGTTTTTTTGCCCTCACAGAATTGTAGGTTGGTTTAGACAGAATTATGATTTTGAGGATGTGTACTGTGCATTCCTGACATTTGCATAACTCCCATGCCACGAACCATCACTGAACTTAGACTGAGCAGATTGTGACAAGTTCTTATTGACGGAGGCCATGACATGCTTGTCATTGGTTAGTCATGGGTGGGTTGTGACTGAGAAGAAACAATATGACTGTTATGTCTTCTGCAGAGTAAAGGGTAGAGGCCAAAAAAGACAGTATGTAGTAAATAAGTTTGCATGTATGTATATATGTATGTGTCATATCTATTTATCTATGTGTGTCTCTATCTCTCTACATAGATATATATATATATATATATATATATATATATATATATACACACATGTCACCTAGCATTTGTGCAATTTATGTCGCAGTATGTGAAATGTATGCATGAATAACATGACTAATTTTTGCCCCTTTGACATGCCCACAGATGACACCACACCGGCAGATGAGGGGGTGCGTGGGGCCGTCCTGCGAGCGGAGCACCATTTGAGGCTCCTTTTAGCAGACCTGCAGGACATCCGAGATCTGCTGCTTTAATTTATTATTTTATATTTTTTTTTTTCTATGTTAATGGTGTTTTTAAATAAATTCTTTATGCAAGTTCACAGTTGTTGGTTTTATTTGCACTTGAAACAGTATATGTGTAGATTGTTTATAATCTTTTACACAGGGTGTAATACAAACCATTGCACTTACATTGCTGTAAGGGTTAATGTGTGCAATGCATGTGTTAGGCATGCTTGTAAGGATATATTGGCATCTAATTGATTCCAATTCCAAATAAGCTGTTTTTTATGAGGATAGGTAATTGAATAAGTGGGTCATGTGATGTATTGCAGAAGATACTTCATAGTGGGTTGTTTGGCGTAAATACTCCGCTTACGGGCGGTAGCACCGCTTGGCTCCCGTTCGGATGCGGTATTTCCGAGCATACTCTGTAATACTCTGTAATACCGTGCAGAATCGGAGTGTTTCTCCCGCACACGCATGGTTTGTATGTCGTCCGTAAACACGCCCTGTTCTTAAAGAGTGAGTCCGTCCGAATGCGGAGGACACGTGGGCGTTTCTACGGACGATGGCCGCATGCGGCAAAACACCGTGGCGTGCGGACCGCTCCGTAAGAATGCGGGAATATCCGCACCGATCTGAATAAGGGCCAATGTGTGATTGCCTTCATCTGTGCTGAACACCTTTCTGAGAAATTAACCTGTTTAAAACAGGTGATGGCAATCATACATTAAGGGGAAGTCTAGAAACAGAGCATTGTGTCCCTCCTGGAGAGGGTCATGTTGGGAGGTATGTGACAGAGAACCAGCCCAGTGAGCCCACAGACAGTGCCAGACACAAACTGCCTTCCCATGTTGCCCAGCACTGCTACTCCACAGCCACCAGGTGAGCGCCCCCCTCCCGCGATTTGCGGCAAAACCTCCCCCCCCCGCGCCCCCCCCTCCCGTGATTCGCGGCAAAAACACCCACTCCCCCGCGACCCCCCCTACCGTGATTCGCAGCAAAAACACCCCCGCGACCCCCCCTCCCGCGATTCGCTGCAAAAAGAACCCCCCCACGACCCCTCCCGCAATTCGCGGCATAACCACCACCCCGCGACCCCCCCTCCCGATTCGAGGAAAAAACACCCCCACCGCGACCTCCCTCCCGCGATTCGCGGCAAAAAGAACCCCCCGCGACCCCCCCTTGCACGATTGTCGGCACCCCCCCTGCGACCCCCCTCCCGCGATTCGCGGCACCCCCCCCCCCTAAATTCGCAGCAGCCCCAGGATTAAATGGCACATGCAAAACACTGACATGGCTATGGTCGACAATGAAAAAGGTTGACATGAGTTTTTGAAGATTTATTTTTAATTTTTTTAATTTTTTCATACTCATACATTGTCATGTGTCGACATGGACACCAATGAAGTGGCACACTTATGTCAACATTTACATGTGTTGACCTTTCTGTGTTGATTTTTCTTGTGGCGATTCGCGTCACACACCCCCCCCCCCGCAACCCCCCCTCCCCCGATTCGCGGCACCCCCGTGACCCCCCACCTCCCGCAATTCGCGGCACCCACCCCCGCGACCCCCACTCCCGCAATTCGCGGCACCCCCCCGTGATTCGCGGCAGCTCCAGAATTAAATTGCACATGGAAAACACTGACATGGCTATGGTCGACAATGAAAAAGGTTGACATGAGTTTTTGAAGTTTTTTTTTTTCATTTTTTGAATATTTTCATATTCATTCTCATGTGTCGACATGGACACCAATGAAGTGCCACACTTATGTCAATATTTACATGTGTTGACCTTTCTGTGTTGATTTTTTCTTGTGGCGATTTGCGTCACAACCCCCCCCCCACCCCTCCCCCACAACCCCCACTTCCGCGATTCACGACACACACACACACACCTCCCCCGCGATTCTCGGCAGCCCACCCCGTGACCCCCCCTCCCGTGATTCACGGCACACCCCCGCGACCCCCCCTCCCATGATTCGCCGCAACCCCCGCCCCGTAACCCCCCCTCCTGCGATTCGCGGCACCCACCCCCGCGACCCCCCCTCCTGCAATTCGCGGCACCCCCCCGCGATTCGCGGCAGCTCCAGAATTAAATTGCACATGGAAAACACTGACATGGCTATGGTCGACAATGAAAAAGGTTGACATGAGTTTTTGAAGTTTTTTTTTTCATTTTTTTAATGTTTTCATATTCATTCTCATGTGTCGACATGGACACCAATGAAGTGCCACACTTATGTCAACATTTACATGTGTTGACCTTTCTGTGTTGATTTTTTCTTGTGGCGATTCGCGTCACCCCCCCCCCACCCCCCCGCAACCCCCACTCCCGCGATTCACGGCACACACACACCCCCCCGCTATTCTCGGCACCCCACCCCGTGACCCCCCCTTCCGTGATTCACGGCACACCCCCCGCGACCCCCCCTACCATTATTCGCCGCAACCCCCGTCCCCGTAACCCCCCTCCCGCGATTTGCGGCAACCCACCCAGCGACCCCCCTCCCGCGATTCTCTGCAATCCCTCCCCTCCCGCGATTCGCAGCATCCACCCCCCCACAACCCCCCCTCCTGCAATTCGCGGCACCCCCCGCAACCCCCCCTCCTGCAATTTGCGGCACCCTCCGCGCCCCCCCCTCCCGCGATTCACGGACACCTAAGTTGCAATACAGGGCATCTTTCATACAATTCTAACCATATTTCTCATATACAAACGTTCACAAATTAAGGGGGCGCAGCCCCTTACGACGGTGTGAAGAGCGCCCGTAGGGCGCGATGAATCACCTAGTATAATAATATATGATATATTGTCTTGCTTGTTGGTTTAATATCACCATTCTGCTGTCTGTAAGCACATAACTATATATATATTTTTTTTTTCGTGGGGGGGCACTAAATGAATGTCTTGCCCCGGGCACCAGAAACCCTAGTTTCGGCCCTGGTTAATGGCACCAGGGCAGGTTATATTCAGGAGGGGACGCCTGCATGCATTTTTTGCAGGCCCAACTCCCCTAGAAAAGATAGCCCTTATTGCCAACTGTGAATAACCCCTCTATGGTTCCCCCAGCCTAGGCTGGAATAGGGCAGTATTGGTTAACCTAATTTCAGATGGACACCACATCAGTTTCCTCGCTGAATTTGTTGTGGGGGCGTGGTCATGCATCACATAGGGTTGGCCTCACATCATCCATGTATAAGTATGTCAGCCTAGCCAAGCCCCGGGAGGGGGGGTTAGTTAACCAGGATTTCAGGTGGCTGGACCAGCCCATCAGACGCCCAGGTGCAAAAATATAATTTGAGCCCCCCAACCCAAGTTCACAATATGCAAAACGGCAGTGAATGACAGGAAGAGGCAGAGTGTGACAAGGAAAAACAGTGGTAGACAGGAAGAGGGTGAAAGGAGCAGCAATGGGCCCCTTAGTCCTCAGGGGCCCGGTGCAATTCACCTGCTCGCAGTGTAGCTAGGTGCCACGGTGCCCGGAGCAAGGCCATGTTTCGAGACGCCCCCCCACCCCCCATCGCAATTTGTAGTAAGCGGGGCTCTTGCGTGGAAAAAATGGGGTGCACCACACACCGTAATGCCCATTGCACGTTTAAGCGAACTTTGTAATACCCATTACACATTAAGCCGCATGACGTAATGCCAATTAAACATAAGGCCACACATGATGCAGATTGCATACTATATAACAAATCGTAATGCCCATTACACATTTGACACGTAAGTGCCACTTACCTACATGCTCATTGCTAGGAACTTCATGCTCGATGCTAGGGGCTTCATGCTCGATGCTAGGGGCTTCATGCTCGATGCCAAGGGGCTTCATGCTTGATGCCAAGGGGGACTGAAATTGCTTGTTGCCAAGGGGGACTGAAATAGCTTGTTGCCAAGGGGGACTGAAATTGCTCGTTGCCAAGGGGGGATTAAAGTTAGAATTAAACAAGGGGGTATAATTACTAAGCATGTCAGTGGTTCTGGCGCTGGGATTTAAAATAGGTCAATATAACAGCAGGTGTTTTGCTTTTAATAATATTTCCCTTTTAAATCCTGCATTATCTGAGTGAGTACGATCACCCGAAGTGACACTGAAGTCACTGCAATTTATCAGCAAACTAATCTAACATTAAATAGCATAATAGAGTGTAAAGTTTATAAGGACACTTCAGCAATAATAGTGCCAGGTACACAGATGTCCCCAATAGTGCCAGGTACACAGATGTCCCCAATAGTACCAGGTACACATATGTCCCCAATAGTGCCAGAAACACATATGCCCCCACTGTGACAGATATGCCCCCACTGTGCCAGCAGCAGCACAACTCAACATTGTTTCTCCTGCTGCTGCTGGGTGGGGGAGAGTCCAGGGTCCCCCTGCTGGCTGGCCTGGTTGTTTTGTCCTGTCTGTCTCCTCCGTGGCATCTCCTCCTCCTCCGCTGCTTCCCTTCACATTGCGCGGGTCCCCTCATTACACCATCCTCTCTCTTTCATGACTGGGTCGTCAGCAAATCAAAGCTCCCGGGCCGGCTAATGATTGGCCGCCAGCCCGCAAGCGCTGAATGGCTGACGGCCCAGTCACAGGGCAGCAGCCAATGTCAGCTCAGCAGCAGCATGTGATGACATTCTCCGGGGGGGTGGGTGGACGGGCACGCGGTGCGGGAAGCTGCTCCCTGCTCTGGCAGCTACGGGGGGTCTCCGCTCTGCCAGCCACGGGGGGGGGGGCGGGGGCGTCTTGGGCGGGCGAGGTGGGAAGCTACTCTACGCTTTGCCAGCTGCTCCCTGCTTTGCGCTGAGCGCTGTCTCGTCCAGGGCAGAGACTCAGGGAGTGGGCAGTGGTGTGGGCTGCATGGCTCCTGTGCCATTTCACCTCTCTGCGCCTGGAGCACATGCTCCACCGGCTCCGCCCTCCCTACGCCCCTGCTGCTCCGGCAATGGTAGCTTTGCCTCTGGCTGTGCAGATAGTGTTACTTTTAACATTCTGTGGTCAGCGCTGGCAGCAAAACTTTCATAGTTAGGAAAAAAGTCAAGGGTAAAATAAAACTGCAAGATGTAGTGAAGGCACTGATAATCAGAGCAGGGTGTATGTGTGTCCTGTACCGGCAACTAATGTAGCAGTAACATAAATACCAAACACATCCAAATCGTGCTTCCTGTGTCTGTCCACTTTGTGTAGCGAGATACCACTCTAGGCATCCTTCAATATGGACACCAGTCACACACTTATCCTTATGCCCCTGCTTATGGTAATGTTTGAGTTTTATTATGAATTCGTCAGCTGCATTGAAAAATATAAGTGGTACTCATACAAAATCAGTGGCAGTAATGATAGTTATTGTTATAGGACACAATGGCCCTTGTTCTAGTTGATTCGGACGGATGTGTATTTTCGGACGGCCACCGAGTGTTCTTAGCCCCACCTACCGTACAGGTTACTCACACTCTCTGAATGCGGTAAGACGCCGAGCGAATGGACCGCGAGTGGATGTTTCATGTGAACAACTCCCCCATCTGTGGGAACCTACACCATCCTCCACTTGATATTGCTGCCTTCTCAGACATGCTGTGTCCTCTTCTCGCCCCAATCGCCCGAACCTCGCCGCCTCCCTCTATAATGACACCCTATCTTTGGCATTGGACTCTGCCTGCCCTCCCTCCTCTATCCCCCTTTGACGCTCCAACCCCCAACCGTGCCAATCGCCTATTACCCGATTCCTTAAAAAGTGCTCTCGCACTGCTGAGCGCTTCTCGCTCCCTCGCGGATTATCTCCATTTCAAATTCATTCTTTCCTCATTCAGCTCTGCCCTTGCTCTGGCCAAGGAATCCTACTTTAAGTCCCTCATCCTTTCCCAATCATCCAACCCCCACAGGCTCTTCACCACCTTCAACTCCTTGCTCTCCCCCCCTCCTCCAGCTCTTCCGTCCTCCATCATAGCCGCTGATTTTGCTACCTACTTTTCAACCAAAATCTCCTCTCTCAGGACTGCCATCACTGCTGCCATGACCTCACCCTCTCCCTCCTCCCCTCCTACATCTCCACTCCCCTCCTTCCCACCCCTGTCCTCATTTTACCCCACCACTGCCGCTGAAGTCCATTCTATCCTTCAATCTGCTTCTCCCTCCACCTGCCCGCTCGATCCTATCCCCTCCAATATTATCCATCGCCTCAGTCCGTCGGTCTGCTCTCACCTGGTTCACCTCTTTAATCTTTCCCTATCCTCTGGGATCTTCCCTCCTCCTTCAAACATGCTCTTGACTCCCCAATTCTCAAAAAAAGAAATCTGGACCCCAACTCTCCATCCAACTACAGGCCCATCCCTTTTGCCTCCAAGCTCCTAGAACATCTGGCCTATAATTGTTTCCTAAGCCACCTTACTGCTAACTCCATTCTAGACCCCCTCCATTCCGGGTTCCGCCCTTTACATTCCACTGAAACTGCACTGACCAAAGTCACTAACGATCTACTATCGGCTAAATTCAAAGGCCTCTTCTCTATCCTCTTCCAGCTTGATCTGTCGGCTGCCTTTGACACTGTTGACCATCCTCTCTTGCTCAACGCCCTCCGCTCCTTTGGCATCACTGGCACGGTCTTCTCCTGGTTCACCTCATACCTCTCCGATCGCTCCTTCTCCGTCTCCTACCACCCTCCTACCATCCTCATCAGCTCTTATGGCTTCCATTACCATCTTTATGCTGATGATACCCTAATCTATCTCTCCTCCCCCGACCTATCCCCATCAGTCCTGTCCAAGGTCTCTGAATGCCTCACGGCCATCTCAGCCTGGATGACCCAACGCTTCCTGAAACTAAACATGGCTAAAGCTGAACTTCTAATCTTCCATCCCCCGAACATCCCCTCTTCTCCCACTATCTCCATCAGTGAACCCGAGATCACCTCGACCGACCAAACACACTGCCTCGGTGTCATCATTGACTCCTCCCTATCTTTCACCCCCCACATTCGTGCTCTCTCACAGTCTTGCCGCTTTCACCTCTGCAACATCTCACGCATCAGACCATTCCTCTCCACTGATGCAACCAAAATTCTCATTCACTCTCTTGTCATCTCCCGCCATGACTACTGCAACATCCTTCTCTCTGGAGTACCTCTCGCCCGCCTCGCCCGTCTCCAATCCATTCTTAATGCTGCTGCTAGGCTCATCTTCCTCTCCTGCCGCTCTACCTCCACCTCCCCCCCTCTGTCTATCTCTTCACTGGCTCCCCATTCCTTTTCGAGTTCTCTTTAAACTCCTCACCACCACCTAGAAGGCTCTCTCCTCCTCCACCGCTCCTTACCTCTCTTTACTGATTTCTATCCACACTCCCTCCCGTCCTCTTTGCTCCGCTGCAGACCGCTGATTGACCTCTCACCTAATCACCTCCTCCCACTCCCGTGTCCAAGACTTCTTTTGTGCTGCCCCCCTGCACTGGAACAACCTCCTGCCACCCATCAGGCTTTCTGATTCCCTTACCTCCTTCAAGCGCTCTCTCAAAACCCACTTATTCCGAGTAGCCTATCCCTCCTCCTGCTAACCTCTTTTGCTCCTCCTATTATGCCTACCCTACCCCTCCATCCATTCCCATCCATTCCTACTTAACATATTGTTTTTCGTTCGTCCACCTACCTCCTTTTAGTCTGTTTACTCTTATGAGTAGGGCCCTCCTTCCTCACGTACTCACTCTACCTCTTTACCTCACCAGTGCTTCCCTTCCTCTACTTCATCTTCAGTCTCCTCGACAATTTTGACACCTACTTAGGAACTGATGCTGATTTAAGTTCTACCAGCTATACCCCTATGTATGCTGTATTTTATCAACACACACTGTATGTTACCTTGTAATTTGTTTTTGTTTGCTATGTACGGCGCTGCGGACACTTTGTGGCGCCTTATAAATAAACATACTACTACTACTACATGGTCGCCGACCATCGAGTGATGGACCGAGCAGATAGACAGCTCCGAGTGCTCTAGACCACTCGGACATTGCTCTGTGCGAAAGCAGGGATATGGGCGGGCAGCTGGCATCCGGCTATGTCAGATGTCCGCCCCCCACATGTGGCCAGATTACCATACATATGCCCAGAGCTTTCATGGGAACGCCCATGAAAAGCGGGGCGTACGCATATGGTAATGAGCCCAAACAGCCCTTCACGCCCCTCTCCACCCCCTGCTCAGATTGTTCCGACCGATCTTATTCTGTACGGAATTCACGCCATATTTGGACGTGTGTGGTGTTTGCACATGCGCAGAAACACCTCTGCACATGAGCAAACATAATACATTTGCCGTCCCACCGAAGACACGCAGCCGTCCGACTCAATCAGAATATGGGCCTTAGAGCATATATGTTAGAGTATATGTATAGAGCATGCTATAAAGTTATGAATTGAAAGATAAAATCATAACTTAATATTCCTATTCTATTGTTGACATATTCCCTTTATGTAATTTTTTTTTGATTATTTCTGGCTACTTCTAGGAAATCTGGTTACCTGTAAACAATTTTAGTGTTTGCAGAAGTCACCTGGAGGGTCCAAGCTTTTGTTTCTTCAGAAATGATCTAAGATACATAGGGATACATTTACTAAAGCTTCTAAATCTGATTGGTTGCTATAATTAACATTTTCGAAACACAGCCTGTGATATGACAGTAAGGAGCTGATTGGCTGGTACGTTAAACACTCCTCATTTTATCACATCTGGCCTAGGGTTCTATGTTCAAAGCCTTGAAAGAAGATAAAGTGGGGACAGACAAAGTACCAACCACCCAGATGCTGTAATTTTTTAAGCATAACCTGAATCATCACAGTTAGGAGCTGATTGGCTGGTACTTTATCTCTGTTTAAAGTTTAGTACATAGAACCCATAGATAGGTTCAGAGGAAGTGACAGTATATAATGTATTGCAGGCTTGCCTACCCTCCCGGAATGGCCTGGAGCCTCCCGGAAATCCGGTCCTTCTCCCGCCCCCCGGCAAGACTCCCGCATTCTGCTAATCGTCCCTGGTCCCCCCTTGCCCGCTGGTTTAATTACCTGAAATTGCGGGTCCGCGGAGAGGGGGCGGGGCTAAAATGATGCGATTGCTGCATTTCGCGGCACTTAAGCCCCGCCCCCTCTCCGCGGGACGCGGATTACGGTGTTTTCCGGCATGGGGGGCAGAGCCAAATGATGTCAGACTTGCTTCCCCCCCCCTGACGTGTTGAATCTCCGGGCTTCTCTGGAGAGGTGAAATTAAAAGTAGGCAAGTATGATGTATAGTAGCTTCAGCAACTCTAGAAAATATTTTGCAAGCCAGATGCTCCAATTTCAACATTTTTCATAGTTTTTCACTCTTTTATTTGTATTTTTTGATACAAATTAAGTATATTATATTCCACGTATTATTTGATTATTTGACTTATGATACATCCCTGTCTTTAGTATTGGCAAATCCTTTCTCTGTAAAAGCTTTGCAAATGCATTCAATATTTTGGCTTTACAGTAATTGATTGTACATGTTTTGCTAGACAGCAATAAAGAGTTCTGGCTAAAGTAAACCACTTCCTTCTAGAATACATAACATTATTATATTATTATTTCATTTTTAACTGAAGCAAAATGGGCTGTTTCCCATTGTTCATTGCACTTACTTGCAAACATACAAATTGAATCAGGGTTGTTTGGTAACACTACACTTAAGTTCAAATTTCCACTAACCCACAGCGACCAACCTGCATTCATTTCTCTATTGAAAGTAAACAATAAACGTCTCATTGCTCAATTGTCTAGTTTTATCCTAAAACTAATTTTGTTTAGTTTATTGTCAATTTTTATCTAAAAGCTTTTTTAAACTATAACCCTCAATATAGTGTTTTTAAAAGTGACAATGTTTAATTTTATTTTCTCTATCACTTTTGCCATATACAGTATTAATATTAATACATGTTTTCTCTTTTATCCTGAGAACGGAGAGGCTCTCCATCTGACGGGGACGCATAAGCGGCTCACATGCACGCGTTTCCACATCACTCAGCAGCGGGGAGCGGAATCCCTGCCCGTATCCGCTACAGGGAGATGGGCAGGGTTAGGAGGGGGTGCTGGGGACTGTGGGTACCGACGGGGGAGCGTCAGGGAGGCGGCATAGGGCGGCGGTGGGCTCAGACGGAAGGGGGAGCGAGATCATCTCATACGCACGTGCCCCTTCCGTCTGATGGTGGGTTCTGGCGGTTGGCGATAGAATCATCAGGACCTGCAACACTGAGGGGCGCTTCATCTGTAGTAACACACTCTATTATTAGATTGAATCACAATACAGTACATTAAAATATATATATATATATGGTATAAGTATTATTCTTCAATATATAATGTGTGCAAAATGTTAATTATGATATCAATTTACATTATGTCCTAAAGCATTAGTTAATTGGGAAACATGTTGAAACTGTAACGTACTGTACTTAAACTAAAGTTAACTTATTCTCTCAAAAACTGTAGGTTTTCTTTCTTGATAGAATATCAAAATAAACAAAACAACACACAGAAATTGTCTTTTTTTATGTTGAATTACAATAGGTGAAGAACATGTATTTAAAACTCATCAACATCTTGATAAAGGTCAGTTGGACCGAAACGCGTAGATCCTGTCAGAGGAAAGTGAGCAGCCACACTCCTGGATGTATGTATGTTTTATTCATGTTTTTAAAGCCTTTTTGATCCTTTTGGATGTTTCTGTTTTTGTTTTATGGTCTGTTCATGGGACATATGTAAAATATTTTGTATGGATTAAAACTTTGTGGAGGATTTTTTATCCAATTGAATCTCTGGCTCCATTCCTGTAAAACACCATCGATTGACAATTGATAGAAAAAGAAACTGCTATGGGCTTTTGCCCCCTCTAAAAGGGGTGAGTAAGGTACGCCATTTCGTATGGTGGATAGACCTGTTGTATAAGGCATAACTCGTTACACCCAATTACATTGGCAAAACCTTTTATGTTTTATATACCTCGGAATATTGGAGTTACCGGGCCAGCAGATGCACATCTGGTTTTCACAAGTACCTAGTCTGTTGCACCAGTGAGGAACACATGTAAAAAAAAACCTTTATAGGTTTGAAAACCCCCAAAAAACACTGTGAGTAGGGGTACGCTGTCTTTAAATTCAACAAAAAGAAACCTTTATATGTGTACTCTATCTGATTAAAATGTAAGTGAGGTACGCTGTCAAGATATACTATTTTTGTACAGCCCCCACTTACCTAATAAATAGTCACTCTGCAATCTGAGACACCATTTCCATTTCCTTCTTTTGAGCACGTGTGAAATTACGTCACAAATGAGAATATGCCCACTGATGCTGAGAGGCTGAGCCCCCCCGAGACTGTGCCCAAAGAAACCTTTATAAGAGGGATAACATTTAAAACCAACGTGAGTCTTGGTACGCCTTGCGGAACTCAACTCCTCTCAGCATTTATAATACCACTCATTGGAGTGTTTATAATAAGACACATACACAGATTTTAATAATTGTTTATTATTTTTATTCTTTCACGACTCAACACGGCCTGGTAACCAATATTCGACCGAGAGCAACCTCATCTCACAAAAAGAGGAGTCTGAACAGAAAAACTTTTAATAAAAAAAAATATTTCTTTATTTGCGCCATTTTGTCTATATCCCAATTTGTGTTCCGAAGCACTGTGAAACAGTCTTGCTTTATGCTTTAGTGTCTATTTATCGAGAATCAGTATCCAGAGACCCTAATTTATCTCAAACCTGTTAAAGGTCAGCAAAAAAATTACAAAAAATTTTGAGTCATTATTGCTAAATAATTCTTGTATTAAACAGCAATTTTACAAACCAGTAATTTATCATTTGGTTAAGCCAGATGCGACCAATTAGCTGTGCCAATTTTTTCTGCCAATAAAAATGGATTATTAAAGTGATTTTAGCCCAATGGTTATCGACTGCTCAATTGGAGCATGTTCTTGTCCAAAAACACATGGGATCCGGATTAAATTCTTGGAATCGTGTTATCATGGCTCAGAGAACTGGTTATTATGGATTATGCTTTGCATGCCTTTGGCGTGCAAAACATTTTCCCTGATAAATGGCGGTTATCGGAGCTGATTGGATGGAAATCCATCAGTGGTGGTAATGTAACGTGGCTAATTGGATATCCCCCTTAATTGCTTCTTATTGCATTTACAATACATTTCAAGTACTGCAGCATTTTGCGTTTTACAAAATTTATTTATTTTGCATTAAAACGTAGCTTTATAAATAAGAGCGATTTAAATCGTAAATATATGCAGTCTGTTTTGGTAGAAGGATTTTTAATTTCACATACTGTATATACAAATAAAGTGCTTCATTGTTAACGATATTAATAAAACAATGCAGGTTTTTTTTTTGGTGAAAATGGTAAAAATTCAGCCTATGCCAGGAATACAATACATAGTCTAGTGAAATTAAAACAATAATCGACGTGAAAACAAAATTTCACAGGAAATAAAGAAACTGTCGAAATTAAATAAATCAAGTTCCATTGAAAGTAATTGTTTATGCCTGGTCAGAGGAGGTGTAATTTTTCACTGACATTTCCAGCGTCATTTTCAGTGATTCAGTAATTTCACACCATTATAAATTGATGATAAATATCTTTTGCATTGAATTTGATGTGTGAAATAAAAGGCTGGAAAACAATAACATTCCATGAAATATGTAACACACAGTTTTATAAGCAGACAAAATAAGTCAAAACATAATTATTGCTGAAATAAAATAGAAAAAAAAACAATTCACAACTTGATATATGTATGTATGATTTACAGTAAAAAAGCTTCTGCTAGCATATAGTGTTTCCGCTTTACAAAAATATATACACAGTAAATCTATTGTATAAAGTAATGGCCTTAAAATATGTTTCAGCAGTCACCATTCACTGATCAGTACTCTTAGGGTTAAATTACTCATTGGGAGCCTGTCCTAGCACCCATGCACACCCGCTGTGCGAATTAAAATGTTTCTCGTGACGGGCCCGCGCACACCTTTTTAGCTCACTACTTCCAGCGAGCTAAAAGACGAGAAAAGTCATCCGTCAAATGCATAATAAAATTCAATATTTTGAATATCACTTTAGAAAGGGAGATCCGATACGATAAAACATTTGAATTTCCCCATTAGTGGCAGTTGAGAAGACAGACATGTTGCCCATCCCACCTTACTATAAGTATCCTCCCCCACCCTCTATCTGCCACTTCCCTGTCCAGAGTTCCCATCTACGTCTGTACCCAGGGGTGTAAGGAGAGTGGTTTCAGTGGAGCATGAGCTCCAGGAGACAAAACTGTAGAGGGAACTCTACAGTTCCCCTTCTGTCACAGCGCAGTCAGCAGCCACAGCTTCCTTACTGTATTCCCTCCCTGCTGAGTAGAGCACAGAGAGGCAGCTGTGTATATAAAGATTTGGAGCTGCTGCTGTAGGTGGCACTGCAGAGCACAGCTCATCTCAGGCAGTTCCTATCACTACATCCCATGGGGCTGTGAGAAGGAGCTGGGTGGCCTGGGTGCTGTAGACTGTACTGTACAGTTGGGTGTCGATCATGAGGAACAGAGCCGGCCCTAGCCTAACTGATGCCCTAGGCAAGATTTTGGCTGGTTCCCCCTAGCACCGCCACTAGTTCCGCCTCTGACCCTGCTTCCCTTTCCCAGCACCATCAATCCTCATCATAGCAGTCATAATTTTGGTGCTCCTCCCCGCAATATTTTAAATAGAAACAGTGCACACATTCGGTGCGCAGCCCAAACAGGGATGTGTTCTTGCTGGGAAGGGGCATGGCCACACAATAGTACCCCCAATTCAAATTATGCCACACAGTAGTGCAACTTTATTCACATTATCTCATGCGATGGTGTCCCTTATTCACGTTACATCACACATTAGTACAACTTTACCTTATATACATTACTCCTTACATTATTCACATTATACCCTTAGAAAAAAATCCTGAGAAAATATTGTATTTTAAGCAACTCCATGGCCACACTGCAACCCAGCACAAAGCAGTGTGTGCTGGGCAGAGGAGAAGAGCTGCAGCTGCTGCTATCACTTAAGGGGAGGAGACCCGGGGCCCCCACTGGGCCCTTCCATCAGACTTTGGCCTGGGTAATTTGTACCCCCTACCCCTTTCTCTCGGCATCCCTGATGATAGCACACAGTAATGCCCCTTACACATGACACACATTATTAATGTCCTTATAACCATAATGCCCCTTACACATTATGCCAACCTTTATTAATGCCCTTCATACACATAATGACACACATAATGCCCCTTACACATATGTTGCACATTAATAATGCTCTTATACACATGACACACATAATGCCTTTTACACATGTCGCACATTATTAATGCATTTATACATGACACACATAATGCCCCTTACACATATGCCGAACACTATTGCACAACCAACCCACCCACAGACAGCACTCGCACAGCCGCTAACACTGTGACCCCTGCCTCTGCTTGGATACAGATGTTTCCTCATACATCTTGCCTCAATAGGCCATGCAGCTCCTGGCCAGTTCTGCTAATGTTGGGTGCCTTTTTGCTGAAAATTCATCTTATTTGCATTGTTATGTGACCAGGACACACAAGCTTCTGCTGATTAAAATGATATGTGGCATGCCTATATTCTATGTGTGACTGTGGCTGTACCCCCATACGGAATGCTATGTTACAGTGATTTCCATGAATACACTATTTCATACAGTATGCAGATACAGCCTCACTCACACACAGAATATAGGCATGCTGCATATCATTTTAATCAGCAGAAGCTGCTGGTGCCCATAGGCATTCCAAATGCCCTAGACAATTGCCCAGTTTGCCTATGCCTAAGGCCGGCTCTGATGAGGAATGGTGGGGGGAAGGTGTAGGAGTCTTTAATAAGTCACTGTACTGGAAGTTACTGCTTTCATTGTAACAGCACTGTAGCACTCATGGATTCCACACTTCCAGGTAGCACTGGTTACACTGCGCTCCTTTGACAGACACTAGAGGTCAAGCAGGACCTCTAGTGTCTGTCTTCTCCAAGGCAGTGGACATTTTTAGAGCCACTGCCCTGTATAGAGACTCTGCGGCACCGGCACTCCACTGCCAGAATCTTCTGCATTCTGTTCTCGGGCGCAGTGGAGGAGGGAGGAGAGGGGGCCGCCAAAATGCCCACTATCCTATTTGATTCCTTGAGCTTGCGCTCCAGTGGAGCCACCCCCCCTGCACCCCTGGACATACCTCACCCAAATATAAATATCAATGCACGTTTTACATCTTAGATGCTTCAGCACCCTTTCATGGAATTACAAAAAATGTGAATGCATGCATTTATTGCCATCAAAGTTGGGGTAAGTAAGTTTTTATGTGGTTTGTATAATATTTGAAATTTTACGCTTGTCCCATAAATATGAAAAATAGTGTATAGTAGTTTTTTTTATTGAATGTTGTACTAATTGTAATTATCTTGTGAGAGATATAAATCACAGATACTGCTGCTTAATGGCTTGATTAAAATAACAACAGTACATTTATATTCAAGTTCAAATATTAGGTTTTCGGCTTAATTGTGTAGTAGGGTTCGGAGGATAGCGATGATGCCTAAGGACATGTATGTGTTCTAGACTTTCAACAGAGACAAACAAATCTATGTGTCGGCCTGAAGTAGGCTATTTGTTATGCTCCACCTCAGGGGGCCTACTTTTTACTTCTTTAAATATTTATAAAAATAATCTAGTTAACGATATTTAATAGTGTCAATGTTGTTTTAGCAAATCTACTTGCATACTGTTTGTGGTTCTTCATTCACTCATAATTCCTATATATCCTTGGGTCTTCTTGTCAGTGTTATTCCAGTATAATATACCTCTCAGAATGTAATAGTTTGGGGTCTATCTTGAGAGACTAATAGGCTTCTAAAACTATACACAAATCCATTGTATACAAATTTGACTCTATAAATGTGTACCAATAAATTTCAGTGAATGCCCAAATGGGACTTGTGTGCCTCCTCTTGCTAAAAGGAACATGTTATTATTTGTAGATGCATGACGCATTTGGATTGCATCATTGAAATCCAGCTGTCATATAGGCATTGTTTGTTACACAGGAAGTGTTTGTTACACAGGAAGTGTTTGTTATACAGGAAGTGCCCATGAAGCTCAAACCTGTTGGCTAAACTAATGCAAAGTTTAAACATTTACAATGTTTTCAGTGGCAATGGTGGGAGCATTAACCCACTACCATGCGCATTGCCCTTTTTACTCTTTTTCAATTAGAGATCTTATGCCTTAATTTCTACAAAATTGGTGAAAAATAACTTTTATTAAAAATTGGCATTAATTATAAATGCAACAAAGGAAATATCAAAGCTATCTCCTGCTTACCTTTCAGTGCCAATCTGGCCTGTTGTCTCCATATACAGTACTACAACATGACCATAATTTATTATGTTAAGAGCATGATAGTTGGAACCTTCATCATCCACAGTTAGTTAGATACTTATTTATTTCTTAACTATTTCCATCTTTTTTAATCAATTATATAATCCCTTATTTATAATAATGATCTCTGCTTTGACAGAAATTGGCATGGTGAATTCCAAAAGCAGGTGATACTCATTACTGCAGTGTGCAGCTTCTGATTGGTTGTACTGGAGAAAGTGGCATGTGATTGCAAGGTGCTGCTTATATGCCATCCACTCTGGTAGGTTATACTGCTTGATATTTAGCCCAGCCTCAAAAGCATCAAAGCAGAGTCTATGGGGGGTATTCAATGTTGGGTCACGACTGTTGGGCTGGCCTGACAGCCATGACCCTCTCCCGTTCTCGGTCTGCTCTACCAAGATTTTGCAGGCGGGATTCAATGTTCCACTTGCCGCGGGTCGAGAAGGGGGCATGGCCGCGAGTAGTGACCGGGAATCAGCGAGCTGCGGCCAGGAGCTCGTCAATCTCCGGCCGTTCTCGGCAGAACTAGCCCAACTGCTTGTGAAGTTGGGCTCATTCTGCCGAGATCCCCTGTTCAATGCTGTCAAGGAAGACAGCATTGAATAGGGCCCAGCAGCCATCTCCCCAGTCGGGAATGGCCACAGGAGATTGAATATCCCTTTAAATACTGTAAGACTGTCAGGTGTAGTCAATCTTTTTTTTTTAGAAACAAATTTTACAATACGGACAAATGCCCAATGTGCTATGTTTTTCCCCGACACTGTGAACTTTCACATACACTTTTATGCCAATATTATGCTACAAATAGGAAGAATCACCTGCATTCCACAATAAAATGTAATAAGGAGACAATAGAGAATATAAGGAGAATGCGGTACAAATACATAGTGTAGCAGTCATTTCTTGTAATGTATTCATGTGACTGCCAGAACACGCAGAATTGTGTTCTTTTGTCCTTTTTCAATTCAATTACATAAATAACTCCTGAATGCATCCCATAGTCTCAGGAGCCAGTCACCAATGCCAGTATTTTCTTCTACATATTGTTCCTATAATTGTTAATTTTTAAGAATTAGTTGGGTATTCAAATGCAAATCAGCGTGAATAGACTTGGGATTGAGATGCTAGTAGTTTTTTTTTTTTTTTAAAGAATAATAAATCTTTATAAACTGAGCACATTGTTAAAGAAAAAAATACAAAAAAGTCAGATTCTCTGTAAATTAGAAAAGCCTTTTTTCTTTTTATTGTGGTTTTAACAGCAGAGATTGGTAAATGATTCACTTTGTTCAAATTTGCAGTCATTTGTATTTCCATAAAGTGCATTGTGACATTAATGCTGGCTATTGTGAGCAGTGCTCATCTCACTTGCAGATGTGATTGTACGGCCGATAGAGCTGGTGACATTTTGGAATGACCGCAGTAAAAAGCTTTGATTTGGCAGGGAATAAAGGGAAATCAGGGTGTAAGAAGGTTCTTGTACAAAGGGACTCATTCAGACCTGATCGCTAGGCTGCGCGTCATCGCAGCCTAGCAAACAGGTAAACGCCATCTGGCTGAAAGGCCCCCGACGCCCGAAACCCCACGCTAGCATGCGAAGGGATGTGTATGCAAACACATCCCCTCGCATGTGGGCGAACGTAGGATAAATTATTCAATGGTTGGTGACCATCAAAATGATTTCCGCAGCCTTTACTCTGAAAAGTAAGTCCATGTGTTGGTCCCTGGGTACGTGCTGTGCTGGACCTGACAGGAGCTGTCAAGTCCACGTGGCGTTGTGAGTCAGGGAGCTGCAGCGGCCGGGAGACAGCAGCGGTGGCTGGTACTGAAACACAAGGCGCTGCACAGTGGCATCCGCTGTTGGGAGACCAGGAGCAGCAGTCGGGAGCACAGCGCACTGCAGGGGAGTGTGAGAGCCCAGCACCAGCCCAATGAAACTAGTGAGAACTAGACCTGCCTCCTCTGGCCCTTGTCACCACAGCCCCTGTTGCCCCTTCACCTCAACCCCTCTCACCCCCATCACCTCACCTCCTCCCCCCATGTCACCTTAACCCCTCTTGCCCCCATCACCCCACCTCCTCTCCCTCATGTCAACTTAACACCTCTCGTCCCCCATTACCTCACCTCCTTCCCCTCATGTCACCTCACCCCTGTAGCCCCATTACCTCAGCTCATCATGCCCCGTCACTTCACCTCATATCGCCACCCATTACCTCACCCCCATCACCTATGCTCCTCTTGCCCCTCTACCTCATCCCCTCTCGCAACCTGTCATCTCACCCCCTCTCGCCACCCATCACCTCACCCCCTCATGCCACTTCATATCACCCTCTGTCACCTCACCCCCTCTAGCCCCCCTCCCCTCACACCCTTTCATATATACTAAACAGGCTTCTTTGTTCTTCCTTCTACAAGTCACCGGAGTGCGTCCATTCACCTACGTGACTGTTGGGGACCCTGCAAGGTTCACCTAGGGAGGGCACCTGGTACCATTACTTGTTTGCTGAGCCGTGGAGTGCTGGCCCCGCCTATTTATAGTGGAGGTGCCAAGTGCTTTGGGCAATGTTACACACCATATACATCTCTTCAGTAACTTGGCCTGATACATGAGTATATGAAGTGTGATCTAAAAGGTATCATATGTAATAAGCATTGCAGTGTGGGGCTTAATATGTAATGGGCTTTACAGCATGTGACATAATGTGTAATAGGCATTACAGTGTGTGGTATAATATGCAATGAGCATTATGGTGGGTGGCATAATGTGTAATGGGCATTATGGTGTGTGGCATAATCTGTAATGGGTATTACGGTGTGCGGCATAATGTGTAAAGGGCATTTACGGCATGTGGCATAATGTGTCATAGGCAATAAAGCGTGTGGTGTAATATGTAATGAGTATAAAGGGTGGGGGGTGGCTGCCTATTGTGTCAGTCCCAGACCCCACAATTTCTGATGGCAGCCCCGCAGACAACCACCTGGAGACGTTGAGACCACTGGACACCACCGGAGGGGTGAGTATCATTCTTTTTTTCTTTATTTTGAGTCGAAAACCCCACAACGTTTGCTCTAAATGGATACCACAGTAATCAGGAGAACACATACATTACTTTACTTATAATACATGGGGGGTGATGTTGGACAACTTTTGTGTGTTCATTATTATAGAAGTTATTTTCTGTAACGGATCATAATACACTTCGGTGGTTAGTCAGAGTTGATCAATGATGTGCACATTCGCAGTCCATTCAATTATCAAATGACTGCACAATGCATATGGATCGTAGCATGAACGTGCGGGCCCAAATAGCAACAAAAATAGCGAGAATATCTCATTGCAATCCCCTCACAATTTTGCGGACAGGAAGTAAATGTTTGGGGGTGGTAACCAGCGGTTATTGGGAGCATCAGAAAAAAACAAAGGTGTACCCAGGCATTTTAAGAGAGGGTGTGTGACGTCAGTGCCGGCCTTGATCAGTCTGTCTCTGTCGCAGAGTTATGGAAGGGTTAGACTAACTCACATTTGCACAGACTCTGGAAATAATTAGATCATGAGTGAATGGTATATGGATGTGCAACAGTATACCATATAGCTAAATTTTCACAATTCACTCGCAGAATTGCACAATGTGGGTTTTTATTCTGTCTGGGTGGTGGCTATTTAATCGCAGTCATCTGCAAATTTGTAGGCCCTGGGGAGGGCAGATTTATTAAGTTCGGTGAAGTGATAATGTGGCTGGTACTTTATCACCGGCCAATCAGCTCCTATGAAGTTGCAAGCTTGGTTTGAAAAATTACAGGTAGGAGCTGATTGGTCGGTGATAAAGACCAGACACTTTATCACTTCACCGATCATAATAAATCTACCCCTTAGTTACATATTTTTGTTGTTACGATTCTAATAGTTATTGGAATTAGACAGCACCTATTTTGTGTCTTGTTACAGCTACCTTCACTGCTAGATAATTGCATCTGAAATGTAATTTTACATAAGCATATAAATAGAGTTTTGGCACTGGAGACAAAAATGCGAAATACATTATTGCTGAACAAGGATTTAGAAAGTCTATTGGACAGGATCACTAAAGCTGATTGATTGGTAGCTGCCAATTGTTTCTGTAAACATTCCCCAAGAAGATCAGTCTATTCTGGTGGCATCAAGTCATTAGGTATGTAATTTTCTATATGTGCTATACGTATAAGATGCTTACATCTGCATATTGGAAACTGCGATTTGAGTGCTGTCCAATATTCTCATCTGTCAACACACATTTTTTTTTGTCTGATTCTTTAAGATTGCAGTTTGCTCCAGACCCCTACAATTTGTTTTGTTAGAATTATAGAACAACTGCAAAATATTAGTATATTTCATTCATACAATGAGTTATTCTTACATTCAACGTGCTTTTTTGGTGGAGTGATTATAAAAGCTGCAGTTGCAATATGCAATAAATATGAATAAATATATATATATATATATATATATACACAAGTTTTGATGGTGGCACTCGGTCAACAACAGAAATCTCAAACACTGTTTGTGAAGTCAACGTTTCGAAGCCTTTTAATTTCGCCTCTTCATCAGAGATTTCTGTTGTTGACCAAGTGCCAACATCAAGCTTGTGTATTTGGCCCCAGAATGGGAGCAATCGTTGGGCACTGCAGATGACCTTAAGTACCCAGGTGTAGGGCGCTGAGTCAATCACCGGGGAAAACCAGCCGGCGTCCCAGTATTCACCAGGTGACTTCATCAATCACATCTCGCAGGAGGACGCATCCACCCCGGGACTGTAGTGAAATACAAATATATACATTGTGTAACGTATAAAGTGCAAGTTAATAAAGCGAAACGAAGTAACGCCTCAAGTAACAGATCAAATACAATAACAAGCACAGAATATCTGAAAAATATATATACATCTGGGACCTTATAAAAACAAAAGGAAAAACACATCATATTTACATTAATATATATAACCAAATTCAAACCGATACATTCATTCTAAATGTAATACATATACATCCCCAAAATGTTTAATGAAAAATGTAAACCAACCATTAATAGCTATATAGCTAGTTATTATTAAATCAAGCTATTTAGTCCTGCAGCTTCATTTAAACCATTAGGGGATTTTGTGTTTATTCTAAGAATCCACCTGGCTTTGCATTGTAGCAAACAAAGACCTCGATCCCTCCACTCATATTTTCAGATATACAGTATGATCAATCATTCTGTATTTGAGGGGGCAAAGGGTAAGGCTATGAGCACAGTTAACAAAGTGACGAGCCACCGGTTGTTCACTGTGACCTGAGCATATTGCTTTTTTGATGGTGGACCGATGAGCCGCCATCCTCTCTTTAAAAGACCGTTCGATCTTACCAATATAGCTCAGGCCACAGGGACAAATAATTTGGGATATGACAAATTTAGAATTAAAGGATAGAGTATGACTTATTTCATTTGGATGACCACTCTGAGGGTGATAGAAGACTGCACTCCGGGGAGTGCCACCTACAGCATTGTTCTACCGTGGATCTCAGTCTGACTGTTTTCTTAAGGAGGACACCCAGGTACATATTTCATTGCATTTAAGCGGAGAGCCAGTAGTACTACATTTTATATACAGTATATGTACACATATACAACAACAATAGTGAATTCATTGGCCAAAACATAATTAGTAAATTAAGAATAAAGGTCTAGTATTACCGAACTTTTTATTACAATAAAAATGGTTCCTTCAATAAAATACACATATACAATGGTTCTACAGTATAGGGAAAATTTCCTTTGATAAATAGTGTTGATGGTCAAATACAGAAATACCCAACGCGTTTTGTCTCACAGAGACTTCTTCAGGGGTTTAGAACCTTCAAAGGTAAGTAATAAAGAAAAATGTGATAATAAACATTAAAAATTGTACAATCAGAGCTAGTACATAAGATGGAATAGATGAGGGGAGAGAAAATAAATATACAAAAATTTCACTTACGGTATTAGGAAATATATTTTCAACAGGAATAGTTATTATTATAACATACATTAAATGTACATGTCATTCTCAGACCATCAACATAATTTATACCAAAAAAAACTGTGCTGAACCTACTATCATGCTTTTGGATCAAATAATGTTATTGTCAAACAAGACTAGGGGCCTTATTTTAGTTCACTCTTTCTGACAAAATCCTTCTTAGATGGACAAAACCATGTGCACTGCAGGGGGACAGATGTAAAATGTGCAGAGAGAATTAGATTTGGGTGAGTTACTTTGTTTCTGTGCAGGGTAAATACTGGCTGCTTTATTTTTACACTGCAATGTAGATCTCACTTTGAAGTAAAACCCCACCCAAATCTAATTCTCTCTGCACAAGTTACATCTGCCCCACCTGCAGTGCACATGGTTTTGTCCATCTAAGAAGAAATTTGTCAGAAAGAGTGAACCAAAATAAGGCCCTAGATGTGGACTTTTCCTGCATTATAAAAAGGGAATCCCATTGATGACACAAGGACCATAAACTATCAGACACTGTACGGCAAAGAGTTCTCTGACAGCTGAGTGCATTAAGGACTCCTGCCTCATTTTGATGTACTCCCACAGCAATGAAGCCACCATGATGTTACAGAAAGGCTATGAGCAGTCAGGAACTGGTTAACATTTTCAATATACCTGACAATAAACAATTTTATATTTACAAGCCAGTATTGATTGCATATTGAAATAGCAAGCATAAAAAAATCATAGTAATTAATGATCCAATGCAAGTACACGAACCCTGTATATTGCTCAAATAAATCACTCTAAACATGAAAATGTGTTAGTACAGTGAAGGAGCCCACTCTCATAATGAAATAAACAGTGGCTGCATAAACACATTAAATTCACGTGTCATTACATCAATTGACAGAATGCTTTACATGCTAAAATACAATTATTATATCTCACACTCCCCGAACAGTACTGTTTCTGTAAATATATGTCATTTCATTAAACAATATGTTTATGTGCATTGTTTTCTGTTGTTTATTGTAATTAGCGATCTTTAATCACTGCGATACAAATTCCGAACATTGTGTCAATGCATATTTTAGTCATATGTTATTTGTTGTTACCAATGAAGAATACACAAAAGGTATGCCATTTGTGCATTATATTCAATGGCTAGTATTCAATGCGGCCGGCGAGGGGGTTAAACAGCGAGGATTGCAGAAAACCAGTGATCCTCGCTGTTTAACCCCCTCACCAGCCGTTCGTCCTATTCATCGTTCTGGGGGAATTCTCGCCGTCACAGGACGGCGAGAATTCCACAAAACAGCGAGACCCGCGGCTAATGCAGAAAACTCGCTGTTTTTAGCCGCGAGTCTCGCTGCTTCTGGAGCCGCATACGCCAATTCCCCCTCGCTCAAAAAACGGAGCGAGGGGAAATTGGCGTATAAGGGGGGTGCGTTGAATACTGACAGGGTGAGGGTAACAGCGAGCAGGAAGCCCTGCTCGCTGTCGCCGCTCGCCCACGGCATTGAATACACCCCATTGACTTAAAAAGCAACCTTAACTTTAGGGACCCATCCATGAACAGGTATAATTAACTAGATTTCCATTTTCAGTAAATTAATTAAATTCTTTATCTGGGTGAACATCACTTAAATATCTGATATGCAAGGTGGTACTCTAGATTCCTCCCAAAATCCAAAAAATATACTGGTAGGCTAATTGGCTCCCAACAAATTAACCCTAGACTGTCTGTGTGTGCGCGCACATGTGGTAGGGAATATAGATTGTAAGCTCCACTGGGGCAGGGACTGATGTGAATGTTCAAATATTCTCTGTAAAGCGCTGCGGAATATGTGTGCGCTATATAAGAAATTGGTAATAATAAATAAATAATAATGCTTCCTTCATAAACAATCTACAGATAGAGCCATCCTCATCTGTCCCTTTAATAGGATTAAGTGAGCCCGAGCTGTCGAATTTAATCCTCTGCTTATCCCCTGATGTATTGTTCTATGTATTGTATTGCAACTGAGAAAAATAAATGATAACAAGCCTTGGTGAGCCATGGCTCACCAGAGAAGGCTAGTTGAAGAAGGCTCCATCTGTATATTACACATTTAATGGTAAGAGAAGGGGTATATTGGGATTTGATTAATACCTGTTTGCTAGGCTGCATATGTTCACAGCCTTGTCGTAAACGCCACCCGGCAGAACGTCCACCCCCTCCCCTGTGTCCGAATCCCGTCGCTAGCATACGAGGGGATGTGTTTCCTAACACGTACCCTTGTATGCAGCCGAACTAGAGAGAAATCCTTCCATGGTCGCTGACCATGGAAGGATTTCTCTCCCCTTCGGTAATTCCGGCACAGATCGCCGAAAAGGGGGCGGCTGCTGACATCATGTGACATCAGCTGTCCACCCTGCGCAGGCATCGATACGCCTGCATTCCCAGGGTAATGCCCAGTGGGTTTTTTTGAGGATGCCAAAGAAACCCTGGCCGTTCCTCTGCTGCCACCCTTATGTGATAAGGGGCAGCCTAGGATTTTCAGCACTAGGTTCACCGTGAAAAGTGTGTTCACAACCTCTCCATTATGCAGACACACTTTGTAAAGGAGCCTTTGTGGAAATCACCACAAGATTCTGGAGAGCTGCAAAAATGTATCTTTACTACTTGCAGTCATATTGAACAATGGCTTCAGAGGCACTTCCCCTATAACAAACATATCCTGTAATGATGCAACTACTGATCTACTGTCAACGCTATCCTGTTCTCTTCAATAAAACCAACTCTGGTTCATACTCACAACCTTTCTGTACCTTCCAACTTGTAGGTATCTGCCAAAAGAGACATTTGCCTAGAGGATGGTGGATACACAGGTTTACCATTGTGGCTTGAATGAGACATTGTGCTAAATGTGATAGGGTGTGATTTATTAGACATCTAATTAATCTTACCAAATCATAAATTTTTCCTTGTGTAATAGGGTGCGTTTTGTAATCACCAACCAGAAATCGACTGCGATGTCTGGCGATTTTTTTGTAACTGGATTGTAACGGTAAAGTGCAGTGTGTTTTGGACAAAGTAAAAAAAACCACAGCATAGGTCCCCCCTCCAAGCATAACCAGTCCTGGGCTGGTTTTTGTAATACGGGGAACCTTACTCAATTTTCCCTCCTGTATTTCTGGAAACAGGACTGGCTCAAAGAGCCCTGGGCTGATTATTCCTAGAATAGGGGATCCCACACTTTACGTTTTTTTTTATTATTTATGCCCTGTTCCAGACAGAAGCATGCATGGATCTCACTGATCTCTGCATGGTTCTGTCAAGCTTGCCAGCCTGAAGCTGGTCTATTTTTGGACGATTCTTTAGTCATGTTATGTGTGCAAAATCGCACCCTATTACATTACATTTGCAAATTCCTATTGTTTCTATTGAAAAACATCTGGAAGCGATTTTTCATGTACAATTTTTTGGTCACGGTAAAAACTTTTTGTGCATTTGTACCCTTTTTGCATGCGCGATTTTCGGTAAACATGTGATTTTTACAGTTTTTGACAAAAATATTGCACACTTAAAAAAAATCGCACCCTATTACATTCAGCCCATGAGCTCTAAATTATTGTGCATGCTGTGCGGTTGTGGGTTTCTTTTTGCTCTTCTAGTCCTTTTTCCTGTTTTTAGTTAAAATTACTAAATGCATTAATTTTCAACTGAGAGCTGCCTTCACATTGTATAGCTGCCTAAATACCCCAAATCCATGGGGATTGTGGTGGTTGTCTATGGCAACAGTTTAACAGTTTAGGAATAAACCAAACATTTTTAACTGCTGTAGTTATGTTTTATTATTATTATACATATAGATTGCATTTTCATACTTAACTAGGCAAGTATATATATATATATATATATATATAATATACACTAAACATCGGCACTTACCTTTCCTAGTATTGGGGTGCCCCATGGCTTGTGACCACATTGTTTAAACAGAAATTGTAGGGACTCTGCACTCACTAAATTAACTGATATTAATAAATATTGGAGATTTTGTTAATGAATTGATCAATGCATTTAAGCCTGCAGCCCCCTTCACGGGACCCCACTTTTCTGCAGGTCCTAACACTATCACTCAAAATGGTTACAATACACATAGCTATGACATTAATGTTTGCTTCCAGGCATGATATCTGGTCTAAGGCTCACAGCACACTATGCTTTTATAGGTGAGCAGTTACCAACACACCTGTCACTAATCATCTAGGGAACTGGTTAACATAAGCTATGCATTATAGGTTAAAACAGGGTGCAGGAGAGAATGTGACCACAATAAGACTAATTAAAAAAATGATCTAATAAACAATATATACACTAAACATCGGCAATCACCTTTCCTAGTTTTGGGGTGCCCTATGGCTTGTGACCACATTGTGTAAACAGAAAGTGTAGGGGCTCGGCACTCACTAAATTAACTGATATTAATACATATATATATATATATATATATATATATCTGTAGAAAAGGGATGGAAGGAAGCGCTATATAGTGCAATATTATTTTGATGAAAATAAGTTTATTCTATGCACATAAAACTGAACCAACGATACACTGCTCGTACCATTGAATTCCTCAGTGTGGGCTAGATAATAAAACCCGGTCACCCGGTCACTGTCTGTCCCTGATGCTGCCTCCTGGCAGGGTCCGCTCTGTCACCTTAGCGCTCTCGGCACTTCACGGTAGAAAGTCAGCGTATACCCCTTAGCTTCCACGCAGCAGGACTTGAGACTTGGTGTGTCAGTTTGCGTCAGGTAAGACACGCCCATGGGTGACCGGGTGAGCGGGTTTTATTATCTAACACACCATGTGGTATTTTTAGCCCACACTGAGGAATTCAATGGTACGAGCAGTGTATCGTTGGTTCAGTTTTATGTGCATAGAATAAACTTCTTTTTATCAAAATAATATTGCACTATATAGCGCTTCCTTCTTCCATCCCTTTTCTACAGATAAAACTTGGTTCTGTTTGGATCCCAGGACCCTATCCAGGTTGGAAGCAGCGGTCAGCCAAATCAGTGATCTAGTGCTATTTGAAAAAAGAGGGACAACTCTGTCCGGTGAACTGCCTTTACATGAGTACCTATTATTGGACTTTTAAAAAAAAAAAACAGGCAGTTAAGCTAGCGCACCTCCAAAATCTCTTTGCAAAAAATATATATATATATATATATATATATTAGAGATGAGCGGGTCCGGCTCGCCGGGATCCGTCAGATCCGAATATGGTGATCCGAGTCAGGATCCGAGTCGGCTCGGGAGTTCCCGCCTGAATTCCGGACTGAAAAAGAGGCAAAACATCATTCTCGCGGGATCTGGATTCTATATAAGACGCACGCACGCCCCGCCATCTTTACTCCAGCGTAGGAGAGGGAAGAGGGTGGTTGTGCTCTGTGCTGTGTTGCTGCTGCTCACTCGATTAGGGTCTGCAGGGGCTGCTGTACACAAGTCCAGTGTACAGGGGCTGCAGTGGCCAGTGTACAATGGGCTGTACAGGGGCTGTGTTCAGTGTGACAGGGTCTGTGTCCAGTGTACAGGGTTTGTTTCCAGTGTACAGGGGTTGTGTACAGTGTACAGGGGTTGTGTCCAGTGTACAGGGGCTGTGTCCAGTGTACAGGGGCTTTGTCCAGTGTACAGGGGCTGTGTCCAGTGTACAAGGGTTATGTCCAGTGTACAGGGGCTGTGTACAGGGGCTGTGTACAGGGGCTGTGTCCAGTGTACAGGGGCTGTGTCCAGTGTACAGGGGTTGTGTACAGGGGTTGTGTCCAGTGTACAGGGTCTGTGTCCAGTGTACAGGGGCTGTGTCCAGTGTGCAGGGGATGTGTACAGGGGTTGTGTCCAGTGTACAGGGTCTGTGTCCAGTGTACAGGGGCTGTGTACAGTGTGCAGGGGCTGTGTCCAGGGGCAGTGTCCAGTGTGACGGCTGTGTCCAGTGTACAGGAGCTGTGTCCAGAGGCAGTGTCCATTGTCCAGGAGCTGTGTCCAGGGTGACGGGCTGTGTCCAGTGTCCAGGGGCAGTGTCCAGGGGCTGTGTCCAGGGGCTGTGTCCAGTGTCCAAGGGGCTGTGTCCAGTGTGACAGGCTGTGTCAATTGTAAAGTAAGAAAAATAAATAAAAGTAATAAATAAAATAAAAACACATTTTTGGAGGATGATGGAGGAGGAAATAGTGGGAGATCAGCAACCTGATAGAAGTGCTGAAGCTTCTACCACCAGTCATGACAAGGCCGATACCTCTTTGTATTTTTTGCTCTTTGGAGCATTTCTCTTTTTTGGGGGTAGTTTATTAAACTGCCACCCTGTCTGCCCCTGGAGTGCTGCTCTGCTTCCAAGATGTGCCAGGTTGGAAGTGTAAGGTCCACATGTATGTGATGCCCACTGCTGTCACTTAGCTTAGTCATCCAGCTACCTCGTTATAACCTTTTGGCCCAACTACAGTAAATGAAAACAATTTTGTGAGCTGTGAAGTGATCAAAATTGACTAGAAATGAGTGGAAACTAATGTTATTGAGGTTATAATACTTTAGGGGCAAAAACAGGCCAAAATTCTGTTATTTTAGCAATTTTTTCATTTTTCCAAAAAAATCCAGATCCAAAACCAAAACCAAAACCCGCAAGGGTGGTTTTGCCAAAACCAATCCAGATCAAAAACACGAAGGGAGATCCAGATCCAAAACCAAAACCCGAAAAAGTGGCCGCCGCACATCTCTAATATATATGTATATATATATATATATATATATATATATATCCTGACGATAGTGTGAATATAACTTGATCGTTGATATACTGCTACAGTCTTGTGTCATTTGAGGGGTGTGGCACGCCGTTGTTTGTCTGCCTGTCATTCTTTTTGAAGGCACCCCATAAGCTGTACCTTGCGGACTGTATATATATATATATCTATATATATATATCTATATATATAGATATATACAGATATATATAGATATATATCTATACATATCTATATCTATATCTATATATATGCACAAAAGACCTGCACTCTTACCCTCACAGATGGTAGCCGCTGGGGTGCCGTATATGTAGCTGAGTTCTGGAGGACCCATCTCAATGTATACAGAAAACTCCCCAAGTGGGTAAAACAGCACTCACCAGACTTATTATTATTATTATTATAATTTTATTTATAAGGCGCCACAAGTGTTTCGCAGCGCCGTACAAAGGAACAATACAGGGAAACAAAACTTGGCATAACATTGAATAAATAACAAAAATACAGTACAAATAAAGAGCGCCACAGATCAATACACATTACAGCTTGGATATAAGTAGTGAGGACTCAATCAACAAACAACTAGAGGCTTGAGGCCAATGATGGAGAGGAGTATGCAGATGAAGATGGTCACTGAGTGTTGGAGTAAAGGAGAGCTGTGAGTGAAATGTGAAGAGAAGTGGGCTTTGACAACAGTGTCACACCAGGGGACTCAGTCGACAAGACTGAGACCTCTGGTGGGGACCTGGACCGGTACCTGAACCGGGGAGGTTGGAGAGGACCCCTGCTCATGAACTGCGCGACAGTGCACCCAGAGCCAATAAGCAGTCAGAGGTAAAAGTACAACCAGATTTATTATGCAGAGGGTTGTAATAATACAGGCAGTAAAGTATGCAGGAGAAATGACAGTTCATACGGATTGCAATACTTTACAGGGATGATGATTGGAGTATCGATGGTGGAACATCGGATGGATATCGGGTATGGAGACTGTAGGTCCGGAATGACGGACGGCAGGAAGGAGCTTGACTGTGAGTCCGGAATAACGGATGGAAGCTTGACTGTGGGTCCGGAGTGTCGGACTATCGATGGTGAAACATCGGAGACGGATGATGGAGACTGTGGGTCCGGAATGACGGACGGAAGATAGGAGCTTGACTGTGGGTCCGGAATGACGGACGGAAGCTTGACTGTGGGTCCGGAGTATCGGACTATCGATGGTGGAACATCGGAGATGGATGATGCAGGAGCATCGGAGGACCAGAGTCCTGGAGCTAGGCTGGACCGCTGGGCTGACGAGGCAGGCTCACAGGTGATGGAATAACCTGGATGTCGACAGGAGATGGAATAACCTGGAACGCTCTGCAGAATGGGAGACAACACCAGCGGAGATATACACTTGCACGGAGACAAGGACAGCTGACCATATACAGGAGACAACTGAAGCACTAGCATTGATCTGAGAGCTCCCAGCATACTTATACCCACTGGGTGGCCAGGATTGGCCGGGCAGGTATGACTGGGAGATCAGATCACACAGGATTGGACGGGAATGACATGTGACTGGGAAAACATGGCAGCCCCCATGTCAGGCTATGGCGGGAAAGTATGTTTGTGCACACCATGCTGGATACTGGGAGCAATGGCGGCGGACAGGTGGATTGCCGTGCACTGAGTACTGTCACTGGGGACAAGGAGAGCGGTGCGCCGCGCAGCCGCGGACTCAGCAGCGCTGAGCAGACTGGAGGATGGCAGCGGTGATGGCGCACGGCAGACAGGACGCCGGCAGGGATGACGTCTGGACCGCAAGCTGAACCTGCGGAGGCACTTAGCCGGTAAGAAAGTCTGTCTGAGAGCTCGGATCGTGACAGCACCCCCCCCTTTAAGGGTGGCCCCAGGACACCTTTTAGGCTTGCGGGGAAACTTGGAGTGGAACGCCCGGATGAGTCTGGGAGCATGGACATCGATGGCATTGGTCCATGGTCGTTCTTCGGGGCCGTAGCCCTTCCAATCGATCAGATATTGCAGACGACCATATCGGATGCGAGAGTCCAAGATCTTACTGACCTCATATTCAGTTCCACGCTGGGTGCAAACCTTAGGAGCCTTGGGGAGCTTGGAATGGAAGCGATTCAAGACCAGCGGCTTGAGCAGCGAAATGTGGAATGTAGCTGGTACTTTCAAATAGGGCGGCAATTTAAGCTTGTAAGCTACTGGATTGACGACTCGCTCAACTGGGAAAGGACCAATATATCGGGGAGCGAACTTCATCGATGGCACTCTCAATCGAAGATTCTTGGTTGACAACCAGACACGATCTCCGGGACGGAGGGCTGGCACAGCTCTGCGTTTCCTGTCGGCAAATTTTTTGTACCTGCTTGAAGCTTTCAGGAGTGAAGAACGAATAAGCTTCCAGGATTTGACGAATTGCCGGATGGTCGTGTCGACCGCTGGAACAGAGGACACAGGTTGCAGAGTGAAGTCAGGAACTCGAGGATGAAACCCATAGTTGGCAAGGAATGGAGTGACATTAGATGAAGAATGATATTGGTTATTATGGCAGAACTCTGCCCATGGAAGGAGTTGAGCCCAGTCATCTTGGGAAGAAGAGACATATGTGCGGAGAAATGCTTCAAGGTCCTGATTCACCCTCTCCGTTTGGCCATTGGTTTGAGGGTGGTAGGCTGTGGAAAACTTTAGCTTGATTTGAAGCAGGGAGCACAGGCTTCGCCAGAATTTGGCTACGAATTGGACTCCTCTATCGGAGATGATTTCGAGAGGCAGTCCATGAAGCTTGAATATCTCTTTGATGAAGAGCTGGGACAGCTTGGAAGCTGACGGAAGACCGGTGAGGGGAACGAAGTGAGCCATCTTGGTGAACCGATCAACAATCACCCAGATGGTGGTGAATTTGTCAGACTCTGGAAGATCAGTTACAAAGTCCATAGAAATATGCGTCCAAGGACGATGTGGCACTGACAGTGGCATCAATTGCCCAGGAGGAGACTGACGACTGGTCTTGTGCTGCGCACATTTAGCACAAGAGGAAACAAAGTCCTGTACATCCTGTTTGAGGGACGGCCACCAGTAGGACCTGGTGATAAACTCGTAAGTTTTCTGAATGCCTGCATGGCCAGCGAATTTTGAAGAATGCGCCCAACAGAGCAACTTCTTTCTTAGAGCTGGCTTTACATATCTTTTCCCTGTAGGGGGCGTGAGATTTGAAACTCTCGTTGCGGAGAATGCCACTGGATCAATAATAAAGTGTTGATGTGTGGACTTAGACTCACTTTCTTGCTCCCATGAGCGGGAAAGGGCATCAGCTTTTCGGTTTTGTGTCCCTGGACAGAACGACAGCTTGAAACGGAACCTGGAAAAGAAAAGTGTCCATCTGGCTTGACGGGGATTTAAACATTGAGCAGACTTGAGATACAGAAGATTCTTGTGGTCTGTGATAATTGTGATCTCATGAACAGCGCCCTCTAGAAGATATCTCCACTCTTCTAATGCCAACTTGATGGCGAGAAGCTCTTGGTCACCGATGGCATAGTTACGCTCTGCAGGCAGGAACTTACGGGAGTAGAACCCACAGGGATGAAGACGACCATCGGGCGCTTTCTGCGAGAGGACTGCCCCAACACCCACGGAGGAGGCATCAACCTCGAGAATAAAGGGCAAGGTGGTATCAGGTTGTCTTAAAACAGGAGCGGAAGTGAACCTCTGCTTCAGCAGATGGAAGGCTTCGATGGCTTCTGCCGGCCACTTCGCTGGATTAGACCCCTTTTTAGTCAAGGCAGTGATGGGAGCCACGATAGAAGAGAAGTTACGAATGAATTTTCTGTAATAATTGGCAAAACCCAGGAAACGTTGAATACCTTTCAGCGAAGAGGGAATTGGCCAATCTTGGATGGCCTGCAGTTTTCCTGGATCCATTTGAAGACCGGAACCGGAGACAATGTACCCTAGGAAGGGTATAGACTTCACCTCGAAGACACACTTCTCCAGTTTACAGTAGAGATGATTAGCTCGCAGCCGGGACAAAACCTCTTTGACCCAATAACGATGTTCTGTGATGTTATTGGCGTAGATTAAAATGTCATCGAGATATACAACTACATGACTGTACAGAATGTCCCGAAAGATCTCATTGACATAGTGCTGGAACACGGCTGGGGCATTGCTGAGCCCAAAGGGCATGACGAGGTACTCATAGTGGCCGTCTCTGGTATTAAACGCCGTCTTCCACTCGTCGCCCTCTCGTATGCGGATGAGATTGTATGCACCTCTCAGATCGAGTTTTGTAAAGATGGTTGCACCGCTGACACGGTCAAACAGCTCGGTGATGAGAGGCAACGGATATCGGTTCTTTACTGTAATGTCATTGAGGCCGCGATAATCAATGCAGGGACGTAGGCCTCCATCCTTTTTTTTGACGAAGAAGAATCCTGCGCCAGCAGGAGAAGTCGAAGGACGGATGAATCCCTTTGCCAGATTTTCCTTGATGTAACTGGTCATGGCTTGAGTCTCTGGAAGAGAGAGAGGATAGGTTCTACCTCTGGGTGGTTCTTTGCCTGGGATAAGTTCAATAGGGCAATCCCACGGTCTGTGAGGAGGTAGAACATCAGCGCCAGACTTGCTGAATACATCTGAGTACTCTTGGTAGGGAAGAGGCGGAAGGTCTGCTGCATCGGCTGAAGAATGACGAGCTGGGAGTACCTTTTGGAGACAGGTACCGGAGCAGGAAGGATCCCAGGAAAGGATTTCAGATGTCTTCCAATCAAGACGAGGATTGTGAAGACGGAGCCAGGGTAAACCCAGAACCAGAGAATGAGTGGCTCGGGGTAAAACCAGGAAGGACAAAAGTTCAGTGTGCAGGACTCCCACTTTTACTGTAAGTGGCAAAGTTCTGCGGGAGACTGTCGCATCAGGAATCCTACTGCCATCCACAGCAGTAAGGAAGACAGTCTTGGAAAGACTTTCAGTGGGCAACCCCCACTTGCGGACCAGTTCTGCAGTAACAAAGTTGCCAGCGGCACCGGAATCAAGAAGCGCGGAGACAGTCTTGAAATGCTGACCAACTTGTAGGGAAACTGGAAGGACACAATCGGTTGCTGATGGAGAGGACTTAATTACTCCTAGCCTACCCTCTCCTTGACGGGCTAGGAGGAGGAGTTTTCCTGACGCTTTGGGCATGCAGAAATTTGATGTGCAGGATCGGCACAATACAGGCAGAGCTGTGCCAACCGTCGACGTCGACGTTCTCCTGGAGACAAGCGGAAACGGTTTATCTCCATTGGTTCTTCTTTGGAGTGGACCGCAGGAGCAGTGGGTAAAGAAGGCGGAGGAGTTGGCACTTTAACTGGAGCGCTCTTGTGACGTTCTATAGCCCTTTCTCGGAAGCGTAGGTCTACTTTAACACACAATGAAATAAGGTCACTTAGACCTGAGGGTAAGTCTCTTGTAGCAAGTTCATCCTTGATACGATCGGATAGACCATGCCAGAAAGCTGCGTATAAGGCCCCATCACACCAGGAGAGTTCAGACGCCAGAATCTGGAACTGGACCAGATATTGCCCGACGGAGCGGGATCCCTGTCTGAGACGAAGGAGTTCAGTGGAGGCAGATGCTGATCGCCCAGGCTCATCGAAGATACGCCGGAATGTTGACACAAAGTCCTTGTAATTGGACAGGATGGCATCAGATCTTTCCCATAAGGGAGATGCCCACTCTAGTGCCACTCCACACAGGAGGGAGATGATGTAGGCAATCTTGACCCTCTCAGTAGGGAAGTTGCTGGGTTGCAGCTCGAAGTGAATCTCACACTGATTGAGAAAGCCTCGACAGGTCTTGGGATTCCCATCATACTTGGTGGGGACAGACAGATGAAGGCGAGGTGCAGCAGCCATTACAGGAGGATGAACGGGACTTGGAAGTTCTCTGACAGGCTCAGGGCCACTGAGAGTGGTCTGTAACTTATCCAGCCGGGAAGACAGATCTTGCAGGCAATGAATCACTTGGCTCTGCGCAGCCTCTTGCTGATCCAAGCGAACAGCCAGTTGCTGTACAGGGCTGGGTGGAGAAGCTTGGTTTGCGGCTGGATCCATTTGGCTAGTGCTTACTGTCACACCAGGGGACTCAGTCGACAAGACTGAGACCTCTGGTGGGGACCTGGACCGGTACCTGAACCGGGGAGGTTGGAGAGGACCCCTGCGCATGAACTGCGCGACAGTGCACCCAGAGCCAATAAGCAGTCAGAGGTAAAAGTACAACCAGATTTATTATGCAGAGGGTTGTAATAATACAGGCAGTAAAGTATGCAGGAGAAATGACAGTTCATACGGATTGCAATACTTTACAGGGATGATGATTGGAGTATCGATGGTGGAACATCGGATGGATATCGGGTATGGAGACTGTAGGTCCGGAATGACGGACGGCAGGAAGGAGCTTGACTGTGAGTCCGGAATAACGGATGGAAGCTTGACTGTGGGTCCGGAGTGTCGGACTATCGATGGTGAAACATCGGAGACGGATGATGGAGACTGTGGGTCCGGAATGACGGACGGAAGATAGGAGCTTGACTGTGGGTCCGGAATGACGGACGGAAGCTTGACTGTGGGTCCGGAGTATCGGACTATCGATGGTGGAACATCGGAGATGGATGATGCAGGAGCATCGGAGGACCAGAGTCCTGGAGCTAGGCTGGACCGCTGGGCTGACGAGGCAGGCTCACAGGTGATGGAATAACCTGGATGTCGACAGGAGATGGAATAACCTGGAACGCTCTGCAGAATGGGAGACAACACCAGCGGAGATATACACTTGCACGGAGACAAGGACAGCTGACCATATACAGGAGACAACTGAAGCACTAGCATTGATCTGAGAGCTCCCAGCATACTTATACCCACTGGGTGGCCAGGATTGGCCGGGCAGGTATGACTGGGAGATCAGATCACACAGGATTGGACGGGAATGACATGTGACTGGGAAAACATGGCAGCCCCCATGTCAGGCTATGGCGGGAAAGTATGTTTGTGCACACCATGCTGGATACTGGGAGCAATGGCGGCGGACAGGTGGATTGCCGTGCACTGAGTACTGTCACTGGGGACAAGGAGAGCGGTGCGCCGCGCAGCCGCGGACTCAGCAGCGCTGAGCAGACTGGAGGATGGCAGCGGTGATGGCGCACGGCAGACAGGACGCCGGCAGGGATGACGTCTGGACCGCAAGCTGAACCTGCGGAGGCACTTAGCCGGTAAGAAAGTCTGTCTGAGAGCTCGGATCGTGACAAACAGGAGGGAAGAGGGCCCTACTCAGAGGAGCTTACAATCTAGTAGGAAGGGGAGACAGACAGATTACAAGAGGTGCAAGCGAGGGGGTGGTGGTTAGATAGCAGGATGTAAACAGGAAACAGGCAAGGGGTCGGAGAACCAGCTGGTTTATGCAGTGGAAGGGTACGCTTTGATGAATAGGTGAGTTTTCAGTGCCCGTTTGAAGCTTTGCAAGGTCGGGGAGAGTCTAATGGAGCGAGGGAGTGCGTTCCACTGAAGGGGTGCAGCACGGGCAAAGTCCTGTACTCTAGCATGGGAAGCAGTGATCAGGGTGGAGGAGAGACGACAGTCGTCAGCTGACCGTAGAGGGCGGGAGGGTGTATGAATGGAGATGAGGTTAGAGATATATGGAGCAATGGAATTAGAGATGGCCCTGTATGTGAGTGTGAGGTGTTTGAAGAGGATTCTGTAGGGGAATGGAAGCCAGTGCAGATTTTGTTGAAGGGGAGTAGCAGAATTAGAGCGGCGGGAGAGGAAGATAAGCCTGGCTGCAGCATTGAGGACAGATTGGAGAGGAGCTAGTTGGGATTGAGCAAGGCCGGTGAGAAGAGCATTACAGTAGTCAAGCCGTGAGATGACCAATGAGTGGATGATCAGCTTAGTTGCACTCTGTGAGAGAAAGGGCCTGATGCGAGCAATGTTGCGTAACTGGAACCGGCAAGAGTGGGCCAGCGTTTGGATGTGGGGTGCAAAGGAGAGGGAGGAGTCAAGAGTGACACCCAGACAGCGGAGTTGGGGAACAGGGGAGATGATGGTGTTGTTAACAGTGATAGAGATATTAGTAGGGGGCATAGCTCTGGGTGGGGGAAAGATAATAAGTTCGGTTTTGTCCATATTCAGCTTCAGAAATCGCTCAGACATCCAGGTAGAGATGGCAGCGAGGCAGTTGGAAACTTTGGAATAGGTCCCTGTTCCACACCTATTGCTGTTGCTGATATTTGCTGTTGCTGATATTTGACTGTACCCTGGTGCCTTGAGAATGGTCCTGAGGGACCGAAACGTCGGTAAGCTTGTACATTATTAAACCATTGGGACTTTGAACCTAAGTAACTTTATTCCAAAGTCTGGTGAGTGCTGTTTTCCCCACTTGGGGAGTTTTCTGTATATCTATATATATATATATATATATATATATATATATATATATATATATATATATATATATATGCCTAATCAAGTATGAAAGTGTAAATATTAGGGTCCATTTATATAAGCACTGCAAAGCAGCAATACTCTTATATTTTTAGGCGCTAAATAAGAATGTTGTATAAACAGTATTTGTGTTCTTATCAGTAAGGATTAGATATTGACTGCATGGTGAGAACGGAAATAAAACATTCTCTGATCCTAATACTATCTCACGTTTACCAATCAATTTTGATAACATTTACACTGGCGAAAATACATCTATCATACTAAGGTCAACTCTCAGCAACATATATGTGAGAAAAAGTCAATCCTATCAAGATAGTAATCTCTTGAATGATTCTCAGGTAAACAAGTTAAATTTACAAATTGTTTTACTTTCTTTTGTACATGGAAAATTTTTAGGCTCCATACACAACTTGATTGTTTCACTAAGTGATAACATCACCGTTTTCTTCATTCACTCAATAATCTATTCATGTGTCGTTATCTTTTTCCATGCTTCTATTGTCTAATCAGGCAATCAACACAGGACTTTCTAGAGTTTGCCAAGCAATGAATTATCAGTTTAAACATTATCCAAATCGAAAAAGCAGGAGTTAAAAGCTGAATGACTAATTGGAGAAATATATTCACACTCCATTGTCCTGACTCCTAAAACTCAAGCTGACAAGAGGCAGAATTTCTACCTTCTCAAATTGCTGAAACAGAACGTCTGTCGTGCCAGCTTATTGTAAGGAAAATAATTGTGTTTCCTTTTCCCACCAAAAAGGTTTGAAGAACACAATGATCAGATAGATTATTTCAACAGTATTTATGGGATTCAGAGGAGGTTATTTACAAAATGTCCACCCGACTGCACAAATGTTGCCTTAGACCCATAGGCGTATCTATAATGGGTGCAGGTTGTGTTGTACAAGAGGACACATACTGCTCACCCTGCTCCCATTGTCACTTACATCTCTGGATAGTCACGTAAGCCCTGCAAATACTGTACACAGGTTCCCTCCACTCTTAAACAGCCCATGCTTAGACCCACGGTCTGTCCTGACTTAATGCTTCTCTCCAATTTATAATTATGTTTGGGATAAAACAGATTGGAAAGAATATTTCTCTTTGAAGGACAAGGCTATTAAAATGAGCCAAAGGGGGAGATTCTCTAAGAATCTCCGCCCCCCTTCGCCTCTCTTCGCATTTATAATTATCGCATATGTTCTAACATATGCGATAATTATAGCAAAGGACAGCTCTTGCATTAAGAGCTGTCCTTTGCGGTGAGAGTCGCCGGGTCCCAGCAGGTGCCGGCGGCTCCCCCCTCACTCACACACCCGGCGCTGCTGCTGCTGCGCCGGGCTCTCCTCCTCACTGCACCCGGAAGAGGATCAGTGCAGGGAGGAGGTCACATGTGAGGGGGAGGGGGCAATGCGGGGCGGCGGGGGTCCGTGCGGGGCGGTGGGGGGTCGTTGCGGGGCAGCGGTGGGATGCGGTAGAAGCCCATTGGCTTCTATGGGGCATCGCCAGATTTTTCTGGCGATGTCCCCCCGCGCGGTAACCCGGTGGGGGATGCTTACCGCGGGGTTTTTACCGTATTTTTAGCTTAGAGAATCTCCCCCAAAATGTGGACATTTTAGTCATGTTCCTCACTGTGTTGAGGTATTTTGGACCATTACCACCTTACAAAAAATGTTGTTGAGCTTGGATATCGTCCTGTACATGTAATGGAATCTAACTGGATTCCCCATGTTGCGCTCTGGTGGAGAAGTGTTTTCCTAAGTGAATTCCAAGGACACAGGTTTCCATCATGGCTTTTCTTCCTTAGGTCTCGGTTGATAAAGTAACTCCTAACACTAAAAAGAGTAAAGTGCTCTGGAACCAGTGACTCTGGGCCTTATTCTAGTTCACTCTTTCTGACAAAATCCTTCTTAGATGGACAAAACCATGTGCACTGCAGGTGGGGCAGATGTTACTTGTGCAGAGAGAATTTTATTTGGGTGGGGTTTTACTTCAAAGTGAGATCTATATTGCAGTGTAAAAATAAAGCAGCCAGTATGTACCCTGCACAGAAACAAAATAACTCACCCAAATCTAATTCTCTCTGCACATGTTACATCTGTCCCCCTGCAGTGCACATGGTTTTGTCCATTTAAGAAGGATTTTGTCAGAAAGAGTGAACTAGAATTAGGCCCAGTGCTCTGTAGGTATGCTTTCATAAATCACCTCTCATTTAATATGAGGTATGTATGGTTAAACAAAACTAGGCTGAACACTTTGCAATCTGTGAAAGAAATACAGCTGACCTGCTTACTTCTGAACACATGCACATATAACAAACCATTACAATTTGGCACATGATACATACAGTATATGTTTCCCTGAACACACGCACAGTGAACACCTCTGTGGAAGAACACAGAAGTCAAGACACATAACACCCCCACCAAGACAATCGACTCAATGTGACAAGCATGCAGTGAAACACAAATATATCCAATATTGGAATACATGAGAATATATGGTAAAGTCTATGAGGAGGTCTACATTGCCTCTCAGTATCGGTGAAAACATGGGCCACAGGACAATGCAAATAGTACTCCTTTGGAGATTCTGGGATTTCCTCAAGTAGAGTCCAGTATTCACATTTCTTCTTGAATAACTGTTGTAGTGATTAAGATCTTGGAGTAACATGTTGGTAAAAAGACTCTTCCATAGAAGCAACCTGAAGTTCTTTAACTAAGATTATATTTGGATTTAGAAATTTTTCACTATTCTATTGAGCAATTTGAACATTTGAGCATGAAGTATTTCTCCTTGTATACATGGCAACACCATAATTCTCCTCCAACATCAACAGTATAAGGGCAAATCCCAAAACCTAACTCTAACCCTGGCGCATAGTGCCCTAACCATCCATTTCCACACCCCAATCCTAACCCTGGGGCCTAACCCTTAATCCTTAATGAATAACCTTAACCTTCCCTCTCTGCAGCCTTACCCTGTAAAAGGAGCAGACTGAGGCTTGTGGTGCAGCAGTATACAGGAACAGAATGAGACATGACAGGATGGAAGGGGTATGAGGACAGCATAGATTACTAGGTGGGACTTCTGGATAATATGTCAAATAAGTCTCTAAAACTAACTGCAGCTGTGATGAAAACAGGCATATTCGGTCTGTTGCTGATGTCACACACCCTCCCCTAAAACAAAGAGAGTAGTAAAGCTCATGTAGTTTGCACTAACATGCACTTCCAAGGGGCGCAGTCGTGTTTAGCACAATAATAGACAGTTGATTTCAATAAAAAAATTATTAAAAAAAAGAATAACATAATTAATATACAATATCAATAGGAAGTGCACTTCAATTACATAGCAATAGACAAGACAATACAAGACAAAACAACATGTAACAAATATGGAGGCTGTATCAATTGAATAGAAATAACTGGTATGAGGCTTAAATATACTCAGACATAGGGCTTAAGCAGGCAAATGCAGTATATAGTTACCAGTCCCGCAATCATTTCAGGAGATATCTCTGCTGTTTAGAAACTCTGGGTCTGGTGATGGACAGTCCAACCTCTAATTCAATGGAGGTGCTCCCCTGATGTTTTGTGGAGAGAGAGAGACGGTTTTCCAGCAATGGATGTTATTAACCGCTCCTTTAGTTGTTTTTTTGCGGCAGTCCTTACAGCGGTCACTGGATATAAAGCAGTATGGTACAGCAACAAAACACATTTCTCCGCCTGTGTGAAAGTCAGCGGCTTCAGAACTGAGGAAGCCGCTGACTTTCACACAGGTGGAGAAACGCCCCTTAGTGCAAACTACATGAGCTTTACTACTCTCTTTGTCTTGTTTGAGGTACACAACCTCTGACAAGGGGCTGCAACAGTGTATAGCAACTGGGGATCTTTGATACATATCACCAGCGCTTCTAATAGCCCTCGGGCTACTGTTGTCTTTCTTGCCTCCCCTAAAACGGTTGGGCATGCCTAGCGTTTTCCCTGTCACTCCCAACCTTTTTTTTCCGACATGCCTAGCGATTTTCTTAGCACTCCCCAAAAAAAGTCCAGTTCCCACGCCCAGATGCCTACTTCCTGTCATCCAGAGATGAAATCCCAGGATGGCCTTGCACATGTGTACTACGGGTGGTACGCATCCACAGTCTGTTGTATAATCAACCGCCGTGTGAATTGTGTGATCAGGTCTGAATTACCCCACCCATTATCCCTATTGTTACGATAGCAATCAGTGCTGTCAAAGCGGATGAGCTCTGAGTAATCTATAGTTCCTAACTGAATGCTTTTCTGCCTACTCCAGAGTATATTCCACGTAAAGCAGTTTGGCCATAAACAGACTAAATACATACATTTAAATAACTTAAGTTAAAACATTGTTAGAATGTTGTTGAACCAATTTTTTCTGTACAGGGAATTCATTATTCAAAGGATAATGCTGTTGGCATCCGAGTACTATGCTGAATTAGTTTGCATGTCTGCTACCCGAGTGCTGTTTACGGTTTACTTACAGCAAATGACAAAATGATTGTATCTGTTTTCATGTTCCACAGTACTGTATCTCCACACAGTGCTTACTATGCCAAGACATGCAGAATATCTTATATCTCCCTCCCAAGTTCAGAACATCTATGCTGCCAAAACAGAAAGAGCTCCAGGCTTAATTAAGCAAGATAATCCGCAATTACATCAGCTCTGGTGCATTCGCGGCCTCTGCTCAGATGCCAGAGTCTGTTCTGGAACAATCCCACGTGACTTTGAAATGTTTCACTCTTACATGCTTAATCAAGGGTTCATGTAAAAATCCTATAGGCTTACAGGCATATCCGTTCCTGATCATGTTAGATTTTTACATTGTATTTTCCAGTTGGCCCATAAAAAGGCACTGTACCCTTTTCACATCAGGCTTGTAAAACAATGACAGTGATAGATAATGTTTACATCATATAGACTACAATTTAAATGAAATCAGCTTCCTGCTTTTCTTTCATAAAACGATAAGAAAAAAAAGAAAGAAAAGAAATGTTTTACAAAACATTTCCAATATAAATATAAACGTAATTCAGAAAAGAAACGATTAATTACTATGGCTTAAAGAAAGAAGAAATTGAACAATTGGTCATAAAACAAATTAAATAAACTACGGACTAAGGGCCGAATTCAACAACACACTCGCCCGGTCGTTCGTTGCAGGGAGGGCGGACCAGGGGCGGATTGGTGCGGAGACGGCGCTGGACTATGGGATCGCCCAGCAGTTTATGTTGGTGGCAGGTGGGCCAATACCTGCCGGGGTTGGGGGGTGGCTGACGTCAATGGACATGAGTCTCTTGCCTCGTCTTTGTCCTAGCGCTCATAAATAAAAGTCAGTTGAAAATGTATTTTATTTGCAAAGGCAAGAGAAATCATCCGATGGTCTGAAGCCATCAAATGATTTCTCCTGCTAGCGGCTGTATGCGAGGGGATGTGTTCTCATTACACACCCCGTCGCATGTTACCAAGGGGATTCGGGGGTGGTGTGGGAGGGGCAGCCGTTTGAATGGGCAGCGTTAGGCCACCTCCTAAGCAGCGAAGTGCCGCTGCTTAGTGAGCGGTAATGAATTTCCCCCTAAATTTAGAGCTGTATGCAAGCCTGAAGGTCTGCATATATTTGTGATGGTGGGTAGGGGTGCTTTAAAAGAGGAAGAGGAGGCCCATGTGCAGCCTCCTACGTTTCGGCTCCCTCCTCTCTGCTGGATGCAGCACAATGTGAGCATTAGAGAACTCAGACTCTGAGTGCAAAAAATTCAAAAAATGTGCGCGTGTCCTGAAATGAGTACTAGGCAGGTGGCTGACTTCCTGGAAAGGTAGGTGCCTGCCCGCGTTTGCATGGGGACGCCCAGCGTCTTGGTGCCCCCTGCCAGCCTTCATATCGCCCCTCTTAGTGCGAGCGCTACGCAAGTGTCCGTGTCAAAAAAAAAACATGTTGATTTTGCCATGTCATTGATCGCCCCTTTAAAAATATGGGAAAACTCTCCCAAAATCTCGCACTTTCTGATTCTCACACCATATTACATTTGGCCCATGACGTTAATAAATGCCATTATGCTTGAGATTAGCGGTGGGACGGTGATGCTAGGCAGAATGGAATGGGTGGGTGGTGATACATGTCCATCCCTTCTATCCTCTCACCATACATGGGGACTGCTTGTTGTCTGGGTTAATCTAAAAACTTAGCGTTCATCAAGAAAATCCAAGTTGTAATGGTAAAGGGCATTTCTATCCTATACACATCCCTCCTGTCGGCAATCCAATTTGCATTTTCATTAACCTTTCGAAAAATACATATGAGCAATTTATCCTACACCTGTGAGAGTAAAATGGTTGGATACTCACCATACAGAAAATGCTGTTTCTTCCGCTCTTATTAAATATATACAATACCGTATAACAGACAGTGGATAAAAAATTGTAATCACCAATATAAAGTAACTTAATAGGGTGTTCCTCGACCTGCCAGGCCAATTTGGCCTCTATTGTAATGAGTTTTGCAGTGTTTGTAATTATGTAAGAGAGACACAAGACTGTTCTCCCAGAAAGTTGCTCAGCTGACCCCTGGCTGATTTTAGTGAAACACATTATCTAAGGTATCATTCAAAATATCACAGGCTGTAGTTCAGGCAATTGTGTTTAATTGGTAAATATAAAATGAGTGCATTGAAGATGTGTGTACTGGGGAAGATTTTTCATTATATTTATTTTATTGAGAATTTCAAATATATAACAACAAAAACTAACTGTATTATTAATGTTATTATTTGATCTCCAGTTTAAGAGCCCACTTATTATCACAACACAAGTACATAAGGTCTGTACATATGGTGCGATTGCCTTGTAATTAGATCCCAATTCAATCAATCAGGATACTGTAGAATCGGGATCGAATCGCACGGCAAGCAAAACGCATTACATTTTTACTATATACAGTAGTACAGATCTGTACTATATCTGTGTAGTACAGAAATAGTACAGATATAGAACAGATCTGTACTATGGGCCTGATTCAGACCTGTTCGCTAGGCTGTGTATACTCGTATCCCTTATACACATAATCCGGTGCGAGAATTCAAATAGCTGCGGACCTGCTATGAATACCGCTGGGCTGCCCACTCTGCTCTCTGCTAGGCTGTCACCGCTCTTTGCTGTTCTCTGCCTGGCTGTCACCACACTTTGCTGCTCTCTGTCTGGCTGTCTCCACTCTTTACTGCTCTCTGCCTTTGCTGCTCTCTGCCTGGCTGTCACCGCTCTTTGCTGCTCTCTGCCTGGCTGTCACTACTCTTTGCCTGGCCGGCAGCAATAAGCATTTTGCTCCCCCTTGGCAACAAGTATTTAATTCCTTTGTGGCAACGAGCATGTAATCCCCCATAGCATCGAGCATGTTATCCCCCATGGCATCGAGCATGAAACCCCTTGGCATCGAGCATGAAGCCCCTGGCATCAAGCATGAAGCCCATGGCATCAAGTATGAAGCCCTGGAATCGAGCATGTAACACCTGGCATTAAGCAAGTAATCCCAAGTAATGAGCATGTAGGTAAGTGGCCCTTATGTGGCTTAACATGTAATGGGCATAAAGGTGTGTGGTATAATATGTAATGGGCATCACAGTGTGTGGAATAATATGTAATGGGTATCATGGTATGTGGCATAATGTGTAATAGGCAACATGGTGTGTGGCACAATGTGTAATTTGCATTACAGTGTGCGTAATCCTGGTGCAGTATGTCTAATGGGCTCTACCTGGCGCAGTGTGTCTAAGGGGCTCTACCTGGCGCAGTGTGTCTAAGAGGCCCTACTGTATCGTGTAATGTGAATTGGTACTATTATGTGACCACGCCCAAACTGTATGACTCCGGCATGCACTGTCCCTGTTTTTAAGTGTCAATTAATACTCCACTCACATTGTAGCTCCACCCACAATATCCACATGAGGATGCTAAAATCTATGTTTGCTTACCAAAAAGATTAAGCTTGGGCTCACCCTTGTGACCATGCCTGTCCCTTGTGAAACCACAGTCTCTTTATAAAGTATGGGCATAAATTAGGGGGTTGCTGAAACACTAGCCCTGGCACTAGCTCTGCCTAGTGGGGGCAAGGCTGCAGGGGAAATGTATTCCACAACCTCTCCAGGATCGCTTTAAGCCCTAGCCCAGTGGCTTCCAAACTGTTTTCCTAGGCACCATGGGACTCCAAGAGGCTTACGGGTGCCTGGGACTGGTAGTACAGGACCAAATCAAATTAACAATGGTCAACGTTAAAGGCAAAACCAGTGCTAGTGGCTGCCAATCAAAATACAAGTGGACAATCAGAAGCACAACAGTACAAAACAACATAATTGACCCTAAGGATGACAGGTAGCACAATTTAATTAATTGAAAATTTTTGTTCCAAAAATACACTTTTATCCTAGGGGTGCTGTATAGAATACATCTATAAAGCTTTTCAGCCATTGAAACTATCTACTGCATATAAATTCCCTTTAAGAAGTCAGTAGCCTTGACATTATGCTATTGCCTCTGGTGAAAAGTTAAAATGTTGAGTTAAAAGTTATTCCTGGCTACTCCACTCCTCTGACTGCTAGCACTGCATAGCCTTTAAGAATAAACATTTGTTGTGCTCACAAGGGGATAAAAATCTCAAGCAATTTCTCTGAAATCTTCTCACTTAAAATGATTTACAGTAGTCTTCATAGCTAAATTTAAGATCTGTCTGATTTGCATACAGTGAAATAAATATTGGTCTAACGGCTCAACTCTTTGGTAGGGTGGTAACATAATAGAGCATATGAAATAAATTAAAAGTAAAGGATTTCACCCATTATGGAATAAAATGCTGTTTAAATACACTACACAGATGTGCATATTCTGAAATGTAATCAGGGCCCAGGGCTTTTAAGAGAGAAGTACATTACGTCTTGACTTTCAAATACCCTACAGGTTTAGATTTGAACCATAAATAATTCTTCACATATTATGTTCATGAGCAAAATACTATATTTGGTGACACAGCGCATACAGAAATGCTAACATGCCCTAATTATCAGATTAGGGTGGAGGTGGGGGGTGTTCAAATATTAAATATGTCACAGGAAATGTCCATAGTCTCAGTACTGACCAGTTGCACAGCACAACTTCTTCAGAGGGGTGTGGTACAGGGGTCCGACAGTCGGGATCCCGATAGTCATTAGCACAACATCGGGATCCAGATTGGCCGGACTCAGACAGCATGGTGAGCGCAACTAAGCCCCTTGCGGGCACGCTGCACTCGCCACGCTGGGGCTACGCGAGCCACCTATTCTATTCTCCCTCTATGGTGGTCGTGGACCCCCACGAGGGAAAATAGCAGGTGGCCGTCGGGAACCCTGCTGTCGTGTTTTGACACACCCCAATGTGTTTCGTCATCAAGGACTTCCTGACGAAGTCCTTGATGACGAAACGCGTTGGGGTGTGGCTTTTCTGACGTGCTGTGTCCTAGTCCCATCGCTTGTATCGTGGAGCCGCTGCCGCTGCCGTGGTTCCATCTGGCTGATGCACTGTGATCTGTGATGCAGCATGTGCTGCGTGAGCTGTCCCACGCTGATAAGTTTTATTTTAATTGTATGTGAGCTTTATACCTTTAGTACAGAACTGATATACTAGTTGCTCATTGGTGGACTCCTTCTTTTGTCTTTTCATATATATATATATATATATATATATATATATATATATATAAACACAGGGGGCCCAGCACTCACTACAACAAACTAACTCACCTTAACATTCAAATAATCAATAAATAAATAATGGGGTTTTAGTTCATGAATTGATCAATGCATGTTCATTTTAGTTATGATGTGTAAGCAGGTGCCAGGTTCCCAAGAAAACCAGTTAGTGTAGGACTTGCAGTGAAATGGGGTCCCTTGGCGATGGGCTGCAAGCTTAAATGCATTGATCAATTCATGAACTAAAACCCCATTATTTATTTATTGATTATTTGAATGTTAAGGTGAGTTAGTTTGTTGTAGTGAGTGCTGGGCCCCCTGTGTTTGTATTTACTAGTGTGTGGTCACAGGCCACCGCACCCCACCCTGGGATGTGGGTGCTGTTTGCACCCCATTCCTAGGAATGGCGAGTGTGTTGGTACTTCTGTATCTATATATATATATATATATATATATATATATATATATATATATATATATATATATTATATAAGTTATTATACAACTAATGTAAGGCACTTAACGCTTTAAATGTCATCATCTCTGTGAGAGAAGTGCAAAAAATCTGCTAAAAATGCCAGTGTCACTCACATTTGTTATATAAATTCATGGAAACAGGGGGAATGGGCTGCGTCGGCAGAAGAATGCTAAACACTATAATAGGACCCAAAATCTTTCGGCTGATATTAATGGAATAAAATGTATTAAATTAAACATGAAAAATCAATATAAAAAACTGAAATCAATGAATATAATTAGTAAAACATTATATCAAAAATCATGATGGAAATACAGCACACTGGGGCATATGATTGTAACACCAATAAATCCAGACGTTACTTTGTATAAAACTCTCAATTTCCAATTCAACTGAAGAGTATATAAAAAAAAGGATATAAGTATATTACCGTCCTAGGTATTGTAGACAACAAATTTAGATGGGAAAAGCCTCACAAAGGAACATTTTAATTACTGCCTCAGAATTTTTTATGTTATATGTTTGAATGTCTTGTGTGTTTTATTAATTGATGTGTAATTGTTATATGATGTGTATGAATTGCTTTTGTTTTTTATTAAAAGAAAGAGTATTCATTTTAAATTTGTATTATATATTATTTGAGTAAAGCAGCGCCACCTAGAGGCATCAGCATAAGCTGCTGCCACCATATATCTCTAAATTTAGATAGGGAGTGAGAGACAAACGTCCCCGGGTCTCACTCTGGGGGTTATTCTAGTTCATTCTTTCAGACAAAATCCTTCTTAGATGGACAAAACCATGTGCACTGCGGGTGTGGCAGATGTAACTTGTGCAGAGAGAATTAGATTTGGGTGGGGTTTTTCTTCAAAGTGAGATCTATATTGCAGTGTAAAATAAAGCAGTCAGTATTTTCCCTGCACAGAAACAAAATAACTCACCCAAATCTAATTATATCTGCACATGTTACATCTGCCCCCCTGCAGTGCACATGGTTTTGTCCATTTAAGAAGGATTTTGTCAGAAAGAATGAAGTAGAATAAACCCCTCTATGTGGTGTGGATCCTTATAAATCGGCTACGTCTGCCGGTCGAATTGTGTGGAATTGACACACACACGGCAGATTGGATATATGTTTTTGTAAAATGCAGATGGGGCAAATGGCATGTGATCAATAACAGAAATGCTGGCAGTGGTGGAAACTTCCACGCTATATTTAGCATTTGATGCCGATGTATACATTTACAATTGTGCAAAAGCAACATCTACTTGTGCAAATGCTAATCTTTTAGCAGCATGTTTTATGTAAGGGCACCCATTATTCAAGATGGCTGCATGACCCTTTCTATGGGAGCACTTGGGTGGATAGGGGGCTTTTCTTGTCAAGTGTGGATTAGATCTATGAGTGAGCATTATGTTTCAGCAATGTGCACTTAAATGAGATATGGTGGTGGATGGGGCTTTATTTTGCTTTGCCTTTAAAAGAACATTGTGTTTTAACAAATCCTGAGGTGCTAAACTCAGGTCTTGTCCTATGCTTGGTGGTGGCACCTTACGGGCTCTCTTTAATGGAAGCTGCATTTTTCAGCTACCATTTAGTATAACATCCATACACAGTACTGGCATGTGTAACACACACATTGCCAGTGTTTCTCTAGTCTCGTGCATCATATAAAACATAAACGAGGATAAACTTTGCAGTAGTATAATTGCTCCTGCATCTACTAAACAGTGACATGGGGTAACACCAAAAAGCTGACAGCACTCTGTCACCAAACAGACAATGCAGAAAGAGTCTCCATGGGTGTGCGGGCTGCCCCTGGAGACCCTGGGGGGAGATTCTCTAAGAATCTCCGCCCCCTTCGCCGCCCATCGCATACTTAATTATCGCATATGTTGTAACATATGCGATAATTAAGGCAAAGGACAGCTCTTGCGTTAAGAGCTGTCCTTTGCGGTGAGAGTCGCCGGGTCCCAGCAGGTCCCGGCGGCTCTCCCCTCCCTCAAACACCCGGCGCTGCTGCTGCTGCACCGGGCTCTCCTCCTCCCTGCACCCGGAAGAGGATCAGTGCAGGGAGGAGGTCACAGGTCCGGGTAGCACTGCGCTGTGCTGCCCGGACACAGGTGAGGGGGGAGGGGGCGATGCGGGGCGGCGGGGGGTCGGCGCGGGGCAGCGGAGGGATGCGGTAGAAGCCCATTGGCTTCTATGGGGCATCGCCAGATTTTTCTGGTGATGCCCCCCGCCACGTTAACCCGGCGGGGGATGCTTACAGCATCCCAAAATGCGGTAAAAACCCGATAACGGGGTTTTTACCGCATTTCTTGTTTAGAGAATCTCCCCCCAGGTTTGGTACTCAGGTAGCTTTCCACCTGAAGCCACACCCCTCAGTGATGTCAGTTGGGCTTCCATGAAGCCACACCCTCTTTACATGAATCCACGCCACTTTTCAGGTGCAGGGGTCTCTTGGTCACACTAGGTGTCGCTGACCTACTGGACAGTAGTACTACAGTATTTGTTTTTTTGTGCCCAATTGAGCATTCATTTATTGGGCATCCTGAGGTTGTGAAAGGTGCGAGATGCCAGGTTGGTTTTGAGTTGTAAGTGCCACTTTAAAAAAAGTCTAAGATTTTCCGGCATCTCACACCTCTGGCGAACTCGGACCCCATTACACATGCCCCCAAGGGGTTTGCAACTTAGATGGATCGTACTTTGCCCCAGGACTATAAGATCCCAGGGACATTCACATGTTCTACTACCAATGTAGTGTACCTGATTCTGTGCACCAAATGTCCTATTGGGGGTCTGTATGTTGGAGAAACAGGACAAAAACTTAAGGCAAGGATGAGGTCCCATCGCCACACAATAAAAGAAAAAAAGACACACTTTCCTGTGGCCAAACATTTCTGCAGCCCAGGACACAATCAGGATCATATGAAAGTGATTATACTAAAAGGAAATTTCAAATCACAAAGAGACAGGAGGGTCTGGGAATACAAATTAATGACAACGTTTGACACCCTTAACACAGGACTGAATCTATCCGAGGGATTTATGGCCCACTACAACATCTGAGGAGACTGGCCCAGAGAGAGTGAGGGCATCGGAGCTCTAACTCTGGTCTGTCATCAACTTAGAGACAATAAAACTTTCACACTACTTATCTACAAACCAATTAAGGACTCAATTTACAAGCTCATTCTGTTATTTTGTTTTGTTTTGATCTTAAGAATGTCCATCTATCACATCTTGTTCCTACTCTGCTGTGTATATATATGTGGTTCTTCACACACCTTGTTATACCATGCCTGAGGAAGAGACCTAAGAAGTCTCGAAAGCTTGCATTTTAACAACATTTATTTCTGTTAGCCATTAAAAGGTATCATATTTGCTAGATTGCTATTTTGTTTTTCTCACTGAGGAACAATAAAACTTTTCTTATCAACTGGCTAACACGGTACCAAACTTTTTTCTTTTGGATTTCTTCACGATACCCAAAGATTAACCTGCTACAACTTTACACTTGGTATGGTCACATTATTGGAATATTTATGTACTTGTTGCCCAAACTTATTACTCTATCCGGTGCTTGTCTTTTGCTTCTTGCTGGCATGTCTTTTATAGTTTACAAACTAGTTGTGTCATGGGGAAGCTGTTCTAAAAAACTATAATGGAGATAAACGAGAAAGGGCAGGTTCTTATTAGGCCAAATTAGAGCAGCAATATAAGGAGAGGTCTCTTCTAGTAGTGGCAGAACATATAATTTATTCCGATGTCTAAACAATACCACTCGGATCTCTTTGCAGAAATAATCAATGGGAACAATCAGTGCAGCAGAGGCCACATAATGCACCCACTAAATTGTTCATCAGAGTAAATATCCAGAACGCAGGCATGCCATGTGTTTACCTCTCTGAAATTCTTGCTTGCTGACCTATTAAAAATATAATTGCCTCTGACAACTATACACCTCTCCAGAAACAGTTCCGCCACCGGAATTTCATGCAGCATCCTAAATTGGCAGTGAGGTTAATGTAAATGTATTCTTGTGTCTGAAATTGGCAGCTGGGATAATATAGATTTAATTTGTTCCAAGAAGATATTCAGGATGGAGTTCTCTCACGTTCTGTGTGTCAGACGTTATAATGTTTTGCTCTTTCATTAATCCTTATTCATTTTCTCTTCTGTGTGCCGAGATTTCACAGCTTGATAAATAGGCAAACACTGTAATGATGAAAGGGGTGTAGTAGAAATAGGACTAAACCTAAAATGCAAGTGATGGTAAATAAAAGACCTACTATTACAGTACCTTTTCCAAATGTGTTATTTATTCTCAAATCTTTATAGAACTTAAATACATTTATGGGTACTTATTTCCTAGCACGGCGCCCATCGCATAAGATTGTATGCCTTAATTAAGGCATACAATCTATACAATTGAAAAGATTTTTAATTGTATGTACAATATCGCATCTTATGGATCTCATCTTATGGATCTCATGGATCTTATGCATCCATAAGATAAAATATCCCTCAACACCAACCAGAAGCGTGGCGACGGGTTGGTGGTTGGCGGTACCCATCCTCCGACCTTTTAATAACCGCAATATCCACGTCGGCGTGGAGTTGATTTTAAATAGTGTGGAGAGCGCATCGTAATACCTGTGAAGTAATGCGCGTCCCCTCGCGGGGCTCGCTGCGCTCGCCACACTTCGGGCTCGGTGGCTCGCTGCGCTCGCCACACTATATATATAATCAACTCCACGCCGACGTGGATAGTGGGGGTATGAAAAGGTCGGAGGACGCGTACCGCCGCCCCTCGTGGGCTCGCTGCACTCGCCACGCTTCGGATTGGTGTTGATCTTTTATCTTATGGATCTCATGGATCTTATGCATTTTATGGATGCATAAGATCCATGAGATCCATAAGATGAGATCCATAGATACGATATTGTACATACAATTAAAAATCTTTTCAATTGTATTGACTGTAAATCTCGTCGATCTCGTCCATGCACAAACACATAAGATGCATGCAATGCTTGCGATATCGTCCCAACACATACAATCTAGATCGTGGGCGCCGTGCTAGGAAATAAGTACCCATTTATGTTTGCTGTGCAAGCTGAGTGCATGTTACTGTTGTGTGTTATTAACCATTGGTCTGCCAAAGGCTGATAAAAAGATGGCCTCAAATTGTTTATTATCTTATGCTAGGGCAACTTCCCATAGGGCTAATGGGAGGATCCCTGCAGCTTCATGCAGAAAGCTGTTCTTGTCTGAAGCTGCCCACCTACATTACTATTTGCACTTGCGCCAGCCCCATGATTGGAGATCCTCTTGACATTTGAGTACACGCTCATGACACTTCCACAACACAGAACAGAATAGTGTGTTAATAATTCAGCCATCTAATTCTTTTCCCAAAACACAATGCCCATTTCACTATTGTCAGTGGCTATTGTCAGTGGATGTTCCAAGATCAGGAGGGAGGACTGTTCTTTCTCCAGTGACCAGATTTTCCAGAGGGGAGGAATGGGTGTTCTATTGGTAGTGGCTCTGATGTGCCGCAGGCAGACAGGAGGTGGGGGGTGTTCTATACTCAGTGAATTTGTGGATTCTCCAGCAGGGGACTTTGCTATTGGTGGAGGCTATTCTTATAACCAACATCCGAGGGGTTATATCACCCATGGGTGCAACCTCCAGCAGCGGTGACTTGCTATAGGTGTAGCTGTCAAGTGTCTAATGAAATAAGTACTAGCAAGTACTGAGGGGCAGATGTATTAAGCCTGGTGAAGTGATAGCACACCAGCCAATCAGCTCTTTACTGTCATTGTTCAAACCCAGCCTGTAACTTGACTGTAAGAAGCTGATTGGCTGATGCATTATCAACTTCCATTTTCTGATTTCACCAGGCTTAATACATCTGCCCCTGAGGGTTAGATGTATGAAGCAGTAATAGGGGAGGAGAAGTGGCCCATGGCAACCAATCAGCACTGAAGTAATACTATAATTTGCATAATATAAAATTATACAGAACAGCTGATTGGTTGCCATCACTTATTGCCATCTCTTATCACTGCTTCCTACATCTACCCCTGAGTATCTATTTTTATAGTGGAGATCACTTGTCTTTTATTCCTATGTACAGATGAGAGCAGTGGCGTAACTATAGCTCCGCAGCCCCCGCGGTCACGGGGGGGGGGGGGGCTGTGCATGTGGGGGCGCCGGGGCGGCTGCGGTGCTATGGGGGCAGCCATTTTATCCTGGTCCATCTGCATAGAATTATTAATTGAAGCCAGGAGGGGAGCCAGGACGCGCAGACAGGTAAGCCTGCGGCGATGGGGGGGGGCACCGGTGGCTGGGGGGGGGCACTGGCGGCCGGGGTGGGGAGGCCGGCGGGGTGGGGAGGCTGGTGGAGAGGGAGGGGGAGGCGCCCCCCCCCATTAATGGCAGGGGGCACCCCAAACCATGCTACGCCACTGGATGAGAGGACTTGGTTTAAAGTAGAATTTTTTATTTAAAATTTTATAAAAACAAGTTCCTCTCAATGATGTTAAATATAATTGAAGGTACGCCATACCTTTCTTAAGCTTATCTTCAGTTCTAGATACTTTACACTTTTGAAACAAAATTTGCTTCAACATTCAACACAAGAACCAAACCACCGTGTATTCTTTGATAAATTATCAAATACAGTTTTCTACAGTATCATAAGGCATCCTTCTGAACTTACAGTGTTTGCATTTTCTATTGAAGTAAGCACTGTGCTCCGTTGACATTAATCCCCTGCAATGACATTTGGATATAATATAGAAAAAAAATGATGTTACAGTTGGCTGGTCATATAACAAGATGAAAGATTCATGAGTTGGCATTTTGCTGAACACATATCAGCTTCAGTATCAGGTATTGATAAGGCCATAAAACCACTTTAGAATGCTCTGTAAATGAAACATAATATATATGTATGTCTGAATCTAAAATAGAAATGAAGATACAACGTGTGGTCTAATAAAATGTAGTAGTTTGTGTGGCTATAATTACCAACAGGAAGTTGTGTGTAATTCACAAATCACCTGTTTGAGCACTAGGATTACTAGTAGGTGTACACACTTTTTCTATTGTTCCATGCAGACCTGCTGCAGGTAGGATCGGAGAAAATACCTAACGACCGGCGGGGCCGCGCATCGGATCGGGATCGCATCAGAACGGTAGTGATATGGCCCAAAACATGGCCAATTTACATAAAATCGGTCAAGATTGTGTGTAAATTGACTCATTTTGGGCCAAATCGTCCTGGTGTGTTCCCCACATTACACCCCACATTACTTAGTCACTTTGAAGAGCTGCAGAAGTGTTTCTTCACTATCTGCAGTCATGCAAAATGATAGCACTCTCTGAATAAGTGGCTGGCAATGATGCAGCTTCCACCATCCACATTAATGCAACACAGCATACATCTACAAGTACAACTTGTACTTGCTGAGCCTAAAAACTAAATGGAAGTTGAAACGATGCTCCACATTGCATGTGTCCACCCTCTCAGAGAATCAGCATAGTGACCGGAGAAGCATCAACAGCCCCCTTACTATATATATAGTTATTATTTTACTTGAGCATTTGCTGTTATTTTTAATTTGTCTAATCTCTCTCATTACTTTATTTTGTGCCCTGTTTGTCTATATTGGGTTCCATATTTACAGCTTTCTGTTTTCTATTCACCAGCTCCCATTGCTACAGAAAGACATTTACCACTAGTTTATCTTTCAAACACGAGCCCCCGTTATCACCTTCTCTCAAATGTTCTGCCCCATGGCCACTGCCAGTTACACCAGAGCTGCAGACACCTTCTTGGAGGACAGTCTTGTGGGCTGTATATAATTCTTCAGGTGTCCTGTCAAAGTCAGTGAACAGTATACTCTCCACACTAGTAAGAGAAGTGTTGAGGTTTCTTCTTGAAGATAAGCATTGACAAGGATGTCATGGGTTAAACCACCAAGGGTATTGTAACAATAAATGTATCTCAAAGATACATAGGAAAAGGATTGACCTGATATAAAATGATATGTCAAAGTAGTAATATGGTGTTGAGCCTTCTGCATAGCCTCTACTGATTGTTACATAAGACTGACCTACTGTATGATCCCACTAATATTTACAAGAGAGAACTCTAATTCGATTATTTCACTTGGTATAAATAATGTTTAAATCATTATGGAAAGCAGTTTCCTGACACAACACCTTCCAAAGATAAAGATCATCCATACCTTGCCTAAAGTCCACAAAGACCTGGTGTACTCTCCAGACAAGCCCATAAACTCTGCCAGGGACTCACTCTGCCAGCCTTTTTGTCCCAATATGTTGATTATTATTTACAAAATGCCTGATTTTCTTAAATGTTTGGCATTGTTGGAACTAATCACAGAGAGAGAGCTATGACTGTTGTCTCAGATGCAGCCTTTCTACTAATATTCCCCATTAGTTATGGATGGCTGTTTGGAGAAAATTAATTACCAACAAAACTACCCTTTTAGATTAGTGTACATATTGGCTGTCTGTTCTTATTGATTGATATTACATTACACAAAAATGACTATCTCTTTGTAAATGGCTTATATTTGAAAAGATGTGGGACATCAATGGGTTCCAATATGGCACCCTTCTATACCAACATATTTATGACAATGTATAAAAACACACACACATTTGAACATCAAAAAATATTTAACTCATATTAAAATGACATAATATACCTTGAAACACTTTTCAATCGTTGGCTAGTGGCGAAAAGGTTTTTGAATTTGTAGATTATTTAAATTCATTACCTTGCACAATCTGTTTCAGTCTGAATTTCAATAAGAATACAATGAACCTTTTTTAGACATGTTATTGATAAGAACACTCTATTGCATGCTGTAATTTTTCACCTGGCAAGCCTATAGAAAAGATTGCCAGCTTTTGAGCGTGAGACAGTAGTTTATTGATTTTGGATATACAGTAGCATTTTGGATTGCTGAAAAATATTAATCTATTAAATAATAAAAGCAACTAACTTTCAAGGGAACTGCTAGACTCAAATGGGTATCCAATATACCCTTCACTGACCCCTATTTTTCATAATTTTATTTAGGATAATCTAATTAAATCACCCAATAGAATACACCCCCCTACCCCCCCCCCCCCCCAAAAAAAAATATATATATATATATATATATATATATTTGTGAAGCCTGTGTATTTTCGGCCACTGCAGCCTGCTTTGTGTTGATTTTGCTTCACCTGTCTGAGGCAGGCAAAACTATTTATTGCGCCAGCCTAATGGGACTAAAACGTATGGTTCTCTGGGGGCCAATTATCAGCAATCACCAATTGCTGGAATTACTACCAAATATTTTCAGCACTTTTAATAACATCTCATTTAAAAAAAAAACTTTTGCTTTAACCTATGTACAACTGGCCCTATTGTGTATAAATGAAGGACAATTCATGATTTTTATTTACATCTTCTAATACATCTTGTTCACACAAAGGTCATTGGTTTGTTGGGTTGAAGGGTACTACTGTTCTGGTTCTACCAACCGTATTTACAAATCTTGTAAAATGAAATACAGACTAAACGTCTTTAGCAGGAAATTTTCCATATACATACTCACCTGTCTGTTTGGGATGTTTTATGTCGTCAAGACCTCTTGATGCTAAAATAGAGGTTTGTCCAAAATATGTAAGGTAATCTATATCAAAAAAATCTTTAACGTGATGCAGCTTATTATGCTATTCTTTATATATTGTATGTGCTTTGATATTACTTATATCACTTTTTGTGTTTTTATATTCTCCATGTGTTATTTGCTCCAACAAAATATTTTTGAGGAAAAAATATCTATATTATCAAAGGCTGCCTTGGATTTAAAAAAGTCTCAGCATTTCTTGAACTATAAACACTTTGTTTTTCATCTTCAATTGTTTTATAATTAACCATATGACGGAAGTATCTTGCACACATGTGATTCATAATGGTCTTTGTAATCAATATTTTTTTTACTTTTATAGGTTATCTTGCATCATTTTTAAAATTTTCAGTAACCTTATGCTTTTATCTTCATAACAGTTGCTATACATTGGAAGCACTCTAAAGTCCAAAGGGGATATTCAATCCAGGGTCACGACTGTTGGGTTGGCCCAACAGCTGTGACCCTGTCCCGTTCTTGGCCGGCTCGATGAGAAAGTGTCGGACGGGATTCAATGTCCCCCCCTGCCAAATGGCAAAGAGAGGGCGTGGCCGCAAGATACTGCTGTGGATCGTCAAGCTGCGGCTGGGAGCTCGACAATCCATGGCCGTTCTCGGCAGAACGAGACCAGCAGCTTCTGAAATTGGGTCCATTCTGATGAGATCGGGAAAGACAGCATTGAATAGGGCCCCGCTGCTATTTCCCCCATCGGGAATAGCGGCAGGAGATTAAATACCCCCCTAAGTGACACATAGAACGAAAAACGCTGGGCAATTGGGTGATCTCTTTTTAATTTAGATCACCCAATTCACTTTACTTTAATATTGTATGCTGTATATAGTTGTGTATGCTTTAATTGAATTACAGTATGTATTTGTCTTTATTTTTCTATTATTAAAGACAACTCACCTATGTGATGTGCGTATGAGATAAGCTGTGCTTTTATATTTTCCTGGTACGGGACCACTTTTATGGCTTTCAGCCTACATTAGTGTTACTGTATGTCGTTATATTGCACTTGTCTTCTTTTCTGTTTTGCAGACATTAAGGGGGCAAACACACGGGGCGATTTTCACAGCATTTTTAAGCGATCTGACTGGATTGCTTATAAATGGAGGACTGATCGTTCCGTGTTATAACGGTGAAATGTGGTCCCGCGTGTCGCCATCGCCCGCAGGGAAATACGGTGCCTGCACTGTCTCTCTTGCTAGATTGCGGGGCTTTGCCTATAAACAATCGTGCTTAAGCCCGTCGCTCAGTGACTGCTCATTTTTCTTAAAAAGACTGGTATAACGACACTCTGTAGCTTGCATGTTGAGATCTCCTCAAGTAACTGAAAAGGCAATTTTAATACATTATAGATACCTTAGAACACTCATTGAACACTCAACTGTTCGATCAGGCATGAAGCCGTGCACTCTCTTGCAAATTTTTACAAAAAAAAGAATGGTACTTATGTAATAACTGGACTCCAGTTTTTCTTATGAGACCGCGTCCCCTCGCGGGGCTCGCTGCGCTCACCACGCTTCGGGCACGGTGGCTCGCTACGCTCGCCACACTATATAAAATCAATTCCATGCGTAGTTGGATAGTAGGGGTATGAAAAAATGGGGTGCATTTAACATGGGAGTCCAGATAATACATAAGTACCAAAAGAATTTTCACATATTTTTTACATTTAAATCGAACCTAATAGCAAATGCTTTTTCCGCTATGAATATAAAAAAATGCTCATGGCTCTTCTCTGATTCTTTCTTTTACAATACCTTATCTCCAGCGTATGGTTGTGAGCACCTATTTTTTACATCCTGCTTTTTACAGCGTATTTTTTGGCCGGACTTGCATCCAACTTAATATCGACCCTTTTGTGTCTGACTTATAAAGTTGTTTGTGAGATATATATAAGACTATAACATATTAGATCTGGCTGGCTGAATTGATCTGATCTGGCATTGAATACATTGTGAATTTGTGTCCTCTATGTTTATATCCTTTTGGAACAGCATATCCATGTGCAACCATACAAGTACAGTCTACATTAATCATGCTCGGATGCGAAAAGTTTACAAGAACTTCTGTTTCACTGATCCAGGTTAGCTCCCTGCCAAGTGATGCATTATGATTTATGCAGCCGCTCAACGCGAAGGGGAGAAAAAGTTTACTGGTAAAAAAAAAAACCTTTGGTAAACTTTCCCTGATTTTCATGTTTCATTGCATGCTCTTCGACTGCTCTCTAAAGTACTTATATCAAATTTCACTTTTCTAAGTGTAGTATTATCATAATAACCATGCACATGACTGACTATTTTGGGTGGTTTCTGTAAGTGCAGCTGTGCTATTGAAAATAATTGGACCCATTAAACAGTGTGGCCTAAGGAATGCCTGAGGTTATAGCACTCGAGAGACCTGGAAGGATTGCGCTCTATTCCCATGCTGAATCTAATCTCGAGACTCAAATCTCTGATGACTGATAGCGCTGAAGAACTTTTTGCATATCGTAGTTTTAATCTTGGGAGATGAGTGGGAGATGCGTTCATCAGCATACACGGAGTAAATGAAGATAAGAACGCATGACATTTTTTTTCTCTTGTGCCCTTAATTCCAAGTGAGAAGAGAAAAAAAAAAGTTGTGATCTCCCGTCTGACTGACACAAAGCAACAGCTTATTTTCAATCAATTGTGGAATAAGAATTGATCTACTTTTTTTTTAAATCTTCCATCACAAATATGAGTATACTGCAAGACTCTTGTAGATTAAGCCAGAAAAACTTGCGGCATCTCCAGCTGTTCTGAAACTACACATCCCAGCATGCCCTGCCACAGTTGTAGCATTCCCTAATAGCAAAACTGTTGCGGGTAGGCTGGGACTTGTAATTTCACAGCACTACAGGTTTGCCAGGCCTGCTGTAGATGATTCTAGATACACGAGAGATGACGCAACATGGAGCTGCATTAAACACATCTTTCCATTAACATATTGTTTAGATAGACGTGTCCACTAATCCTGCTCAGCAGTAGACACATCATTCCTTGTCAAAATTTAACCAAGTGTCCGAGATGTGCTTGTCAAAAAAAACAAAGGATTGATCCGGTGGAGACCCTGCCCTATCGCTATCACTTTCCAGACACAATTTGGTAATAATGGCTGCCCAAAAGATGACACAACACGACTTTACTGTAACAAAAACACAGACACTGGACTGACATGACAAAATGGCAGTCAGGTAACATTAGGCACAGGAGGCAAGGACTGCCTGCACCAGGCTGCAATAACTTTATTAACATGTACAGCTTCAATAAATGTACAAAGCTGAACATGACAGCATATGGTCTTATGGTTGTATTTGGACTAACAGTCATAGGCGAATCTAAGGGGTGGTCCGGGGGTGTACCAGACCACCCATTAGACCACCAGCAGCTTAAAATTTAAAGAAATGACAGCCGGGCAGAGAGAGCTGTGTGCTGCCCAGCTGTTTAGGCTAAGGGGGATGTCTCACGCTGCTGGTTGCTGGACGCACCTAATTGAAAGAAATGACAGCTGGGCGGAGAACGATGTGCGCTGCCCGGCTGTAGTCTCTAAGCAGTGGAATTGATATTTTCAGTTTTCCCTTTGGACCACCGGCAGCCAATCAGGAGCGGCATTGCTGGTATTGAAAGTCGCTCCTGATTGGCTGCCGGACCCCAGCGCGAGAACTAAAAATATTGATGCGCCTGCAGAGACTACAGCCGGGCAGCGCACACCGCTCTCTCTGCCCGGCTGTCATTTATTTCATTTAGGTGAGTCCAGCAGCGTGTAACAGCCCCCCCCCCCCTAGGCAACAAGCAATTTCTTAGACTAAACAGCCGGGCAGCACACAGCGCTCTCTGCCCGGCTGTCATTTAAATTAGGTGCAGTAGTATGACATCCCCCTTGGCAATGAGCAATTCCCTCCCCCCTTGGCAATTAACCTCCCCCTTGGCAATTAGCTACTCCCTCCCCCCTTGGCATCAAGCTAACCCTCCCCCCCTTGACAACAAGCTAACCTTCCCCACCTTGGCAACAAACAATTCCCTCCCCTCCCTTGGCAACAAGCTAACCCTCCCCCCCTTGACAACGAGCTAACCCTCCCCACCTTGGCAACGAGCAATTCCCTCCCCACCTTGGCAACAAGCAATTCCCTCCCCCCTTGACAACGAGTAATTCCCCCCCCCCCCCCATTGAAAATGAGCAATTTCACTCCATCTTGGCAACAAACATGTATTCCCCCATGGGATCGAGCATGAAGCCCCTTGGCATCGAGCATGAAGCCCCCTTGGCATAGAGCAAGAACCCCCTAGCAATGAGCACGTAGATAAGCGGCACTTATGTGTCAAATATGTAATGGGCATAACGTTTTGTTATATAGTATGTAATGGGCATTATGGTGTGTGGCCTTATGTGTAATTGGCATTACGGCATGTTGATTTATGTGTAAGGATTTATGTGTAATTACGGAGTTGGCTAAAATGTGTAATGGGCATTACTGTGTGTGTAATACAACGCCCCATTTTGTGATGCCGCGCCTCCATCCCATGAGGTCACGCCCCCTTTTTGCCGCGCGGCTTAGCCGCACAAAAGTCCGCCCTCCTTCTAAATTTAGATTTGGGACCACCCATTACCATAATTCTAGATTCGCCTATGCTAACAGTTAATACTTAACAGCATTGTGGGAGTTATTCGTTAACATTTTTTTAATGTTATAAGGTAGGGCAGGAAGATACAGTTGTGTTGACTGTCAAGACACCCCTGTGTCTTGTGGCCACGAAAACGGCTGTGGATTGTCGATTTGCGGCCAGGATTGCGACAATCCATGGCCGTTATCGGCAGAACGGGCCAGACAGCTTCTAAAGTCGGGCCCATTCTGCCGTAATCCTGCTTCAATGCTGTTGCTAAATTCAGCATTGAATAGGGAGCCGCCGTTATTTCCCCCGTCGGAAATAGCGGCGGCACATTGAATATCCCCCCAGATTTACCATGAGGAAAGCACTAATGGAAAATAAATATAGAGAGGTTTATGGTAGCAAATAAGGCAAAGAGGATAGTACAATGGGTGTAGGGATCCACTAATGGGCGCTCCCTATGGTTTGGACAATGTATGCTTGAAAAAAAAAAGAGGGAGAATGGAGGAAATGAAGGGGGAGTATGATACTTCCCTTTTTCTCTCCTGTGTTGTATGGTTTCTCCGTTAGATATTCCTGGGTTTGGATGTTTCTGGTCCCCAATATCTCTCGATGTTCATGTGGAAAGGATGAAACAAAAAATGGAAACATTTGTTTAATTTTTTGTTTCATCCTTTCCACATGAACATCGAGAGATATTCATTTCTCTCCATTCTCCCTCTTTCTTTTTTTTTTTTTTCAAGCATACATTGTCCAAACCATAGGGAGCGCCCACTAGTGGATCCCTACACCCATTGTACTATTGTCATTTTTTTAGGTGAAATTGGGACACACCTCCAGAGATCCATCAGGCAGATCCCCTCAGATAGCGCCACGATACTCTGCTCACTTTCTCCATTACATAAGGCAAAGAGGATACCTGCTACAAAAGGGTTACAGATTTTGCACGGCGCTTACATTGCAACCAGTTTAAAACTATTACAAAATGGATGCAATTTTTTAGATTTAACTAAAGCAAGACATAACTACCATTGATGCAGCAGATGCATTGTACCAGGGCCCATGAGAACTAAGAGGCCCACTGCTGTCCATGTCACCCTCTTCCTGTCAGCCACTGTTTTTCCCTGTCACACTCTGCCTCCCCCTATCACCCACTACCATGTAACATATTGTGAACTTGGGTTGGGGTGGAGGAAGGGGGACAAATTAATTTATTTATTTATTTACAGTTTCTTATATAGCGCATACAGATTCCGCAGCGCTTTACAGAGAATATTTGAACATTCACATTAGTTCCTGCCCCAATGGAGCTTACAATCTATATTCCCTACCACATGTACACGCACACACAGACATTCTAGGGTTAATTTGTTGGGAGCCAATTAGCCTACCAGTATATTTTTGGATTGTGGGAGGAAACCGGAGTACCCGGAGGAAACCCACGCAAGTACGGGGAGAATATACAAACTCCGCACAGTAAGGGCCATGGTGGGAATTGAACCCATGACCTCTGTGCTGTGAGCTAGTAATGCTAACCAGTACACCATCCGTACTGCCCCAAATGATATTTATGCACCTGAGCTCATCACCCACAAGTACCGCCACTTAACTAATGCATTTGTAAGTAATGCATTTTCAGCCTGAAATTTGCACACCTCTAATTGGCACAAATAGTTTAGCCACCTGGAAATACAATGAGGCATCCACTATGAAGATGTCGGAGTACGTTCTACTGCATCACAGTTACCAACTGAAACACCCCCTCAAAACATCTGCAACTTGCCCATGGTGTTTGAGTCACCACATCCTCCACAAATGATGTATTCACTTTGACCATAGTGGCACATGTGCAGCGATACTTAGACCCACGTGCAGTCGGACGGTAATCACTCAACTGCTGGAAATGCTGTCTCCACTTTGCCTTCTGTTAATTCTCTATTGTTTGGTAGAAATCACATACTGTAATAGATATTTGCTACTTTTTGGATACTTACGGTTTAGCTCACACATTGCTCAGTGCATACAGAATGGGCTAAAAATGATATTTTTATTGATGCTACAAGAAAGTGACCAGGGAGATGCCACTTAATGCGATTTTACAATGTTTACAGTGATGTTCACTGTTCGAAGTCAGCAAGAGGATGCTCTCAGCTAAAATGTTTGCCCACAGTGACAAAAACCGTGACGCAGGAGTGAGGTTTCTCTTATTAGATTGTCTCTTCCATAAAATCACACCACGGCTTTACTTGTATTCACCCGCCTTCTGAGCCATCTTGCTGAGATGACTGAATTAGCGACAAACCTTTGTGCCAGTCAAATGTCGTAGCTGTTACGCAGAGAGGCAATGTAGCGGTAATACACTCGTGCTTCACCATACCGTGGAATGACACTTTGCCTATATATTTTAATAAAACGTAGTTTCACTAAATACAATGGTTGCTCAATAAGTAAGGTAAGAAGACCTCTCATGTGTGTAATCAGTGGCATAGCTACATATGTGGCAGACCCTGCGGCAGCTTGGGGGAGCGCCATCAGTGGGGTCTGTGGTGGGCTCCGCTGGCTGAACTGACAGACGACCCAGGCAGCAGTGAGTGCTGAGCTGGTCCCACCCTGTACATATCTAATGAGCGGGGACCCAGTGCAGTGCATATTGAATGACGCCTATCAGTTCTGCCAATGGCGCCCGTAGTCCATCGCCTCGCCCCTTCTTGGGGGGCACCAGAATTTTTTTCGGCAGGGGGAGAAAAATTTCTAGCTACGCCACTGTGTGTAATGTTCTCTATTTTGTTCTAATTTTCTGCCAGGTCAGAGCAGGTAGGCGAATACTTCCTCTCACGGCCATTACACTGCGCCTCATTTAAGTCCCAACATCAGGGGTGAGATGCTGGAGGAATAGTCAGACAGTGAGGTGCGCAGTGTGATCAGATTTCTGTATCTAAAGAACCAGGTGCACTAAGCTTCAAAAGTGATAAAATGGAGAGTGATAAACAACCAACCAATCAGCTCCTGCCTGACATTTTTCAAACACAGTCTGTGACAGGACAGGCGGAGCTAATTGGCTGGCTGCTTATCACTCTCCATTTTATCACTTTTGAAGCTTAGAGCATCTGGCCCTTGGTCATAATGTCATGTCACAGATACAAGTTTGGGTGTGGTGCACTGTCACTGATAACGGCGGTACAGATGTTCAAGATGAGCAGTGATTCAGCCAAGCAAGTATGTCCGCTACATGTAGACAAAATGGAAAGGAATTTTCTATAGGGTCTAACAATAATATACTGAAAATCTGTGTGTATTTAGTAAAAACACAGGGGGGATTTGATCATATTTTCATCAAAGTATTTAAGCTTGCAGACCATCGTCAAGAAACACCAATATTCTGCATGGTTGCTAACCTACAATATATGCTCAGCACACCATTACATTGCAGTTACATGTACTATTCAGGGCTAGCTAGTGAGGTACACCTATCTAAGGGCCTAATTCAGGTTGGCTCGCAAAAGCATATGCACATGCACTGAAATGACCCCTGCATTTACCCACCATCGGAGCCACTGCAAATATTCTACTCCGTTTGATTGGACCAGAATAAGACCTATAGTTCTGCCTTTTTGTTTAAAGTAATATTTAGTAAAACCATTTAGCAATGAAATAAGGGTGTCCTTTTTGTCATTACAGTGAATGTCACACTTGTCAACTCTCCAGGATCGGCCGGGAGGCTCAAAAAAGCAGCAGTTGAGGGGACAAGGAAGGCCGAGACGCGATTTATAGTAAATCACCTCATACTAGCCCCACTCCGACCTTTTCAGTGCTGGTAATATGGGCATGGAACAGCAGGGATGTGATCACCTGTCCACATCCCCGCACAGCCTTTTGATGATGCCACACTAACTCCCTTGTCAGATCTGGCTGACCTCTTCCACATGTGCAGTGTTGGGTTGATATCAAGATATCAAGGAGGAGGGCGCTTTGGTATGAGTGTGCTTTGCTCTGAGCAGCAGTTAGAAAAAAGGGTACTTGTTTCCTAGCACGGCCACACCGATCATGATCGTGGGCATCGTTAGTAAAAATCGGGGAACAATGTTAAATGCCTCAATTTACCCGCGATGCCCCCGATTTCCCATAGGAAACAATGTTAAATGCCTCAATTTACCCAAATCATCATAGGGAACAATGGTAAATGGGCCAGAAACCCCCGAAAACACCCCTGAACAGTGAAATGTCCCCTCAAAAGTAGTTTACGCCACCCCACGATCAACATGAACCCGAAGCGTGGCGAGCGCAGCGAGCCCGCGCGGAGTGGCGGTACGTGTCCTCCGACCTTTTCATACCCCCACTATCCACGTCGGCGTGGAGTTGAGAATAGAATAGTGTGGCGAGCGCAGCGAGCCACCGAGCCCGAAGCGTGGCGAGCGCAGCGAGCCCCGCGATGGGACGCGGATACCTGTGAAGCCCGCGAAGGGACGCGTTTACCTGTGAAGGTATCCGCGTCCCCGCGCGGGGCTCGCTGCGCTCGCCACACTATTCTTTTCTCAACTCCACGCCGACGTGGATAGTGGGGGTATGAAAAGGTCAGAGGACGCGTACTGCCGCCCCTCGCGGGCTCGCTGCGCCAGCCACGCTTCGGGTTCACGTTGATCGTGGGGTAGCGTAAACTACTTTTGGGGGGACATTTCACTGTTCAGGGGTGTTTTAGGGGGTTTCTGGCCCATTTACCATTGTTCCCTATGATGATTTGGTTAAATTGAGGCATTTAACTTGTTTCCTATGAGAAATCGGGGGCATCATGGGTAAATTTAGGCATTTAACATTGTTTCCTATGGGAAATCGGGGGCATCGCGTCTGGACCATTTAAGCCTTTTTTAGCCGCCTGCGACGCGACCGACGCGATTTTGACTTTTTTCAATGCATTTCAATGGGAAAATCGGGGGCATCGCGTCGGTCGCGTCGCAGACCACTAAAAATTACACCCGCGATTGTGGCCGTGCTAGGAAACAAGTACCGAAAAAAGGGATAGTCACTCCCAATTATTAACAAACAAGTACAGGAAGATGGATAACTGCGCTAGATGTATCACAATATATATGGTATTAAAAAGGACTAATTTATTTTTACATGAATGATAACATATTGACAAGGACAATATTAGGCAGTGGGCCCCAGACCAGGCGGTAGATATGGCAGTACTAGGCACCAGACAGGTAGATAAGACAGTACTAGGCACAAGACAGGTAGATACGGCAGTATTAGGCAGTGGGCCCCAGACCAGACAGGTAGATACGGCAGTACTTGGCACCAGACAGGTAGATACGGCAGTACTAGGCACCAGACAGGTAGATAAGACAGTACTAGGCACAAGACAGGTAGATAAGACAGTACTAGGCACCAGACAGGTAGATACGTCATCAGTACTAGTATTGTGCACCAGCAGGATTTATAATAATTAATTTTATTATTAGGTACTGCTTGGCAGTGGCACTCAGTGGCACACGTCAGTGCACCAGCAGCATGGAATTATTTATTACAGTCTCACGTAGCACAAGCCTAATATGTACTAGGTAGGTACACTTAGGCAGTAACACTGCCAGTGGCAACAGTGGACTGAGTAAATAATACTGGCAACCTCTATTCACAGTATTCAGTGCAGGCAGCACCAGTACTATATATAGTACCAGGACTATATATAATTCAATTAATTAAGTATTAATTATATAGCAGCCTAGTCATTTTTTACAGTCCCACGCAGCACAAGTATTATTTTTTAATTCAATTATATATATAGCAGCCTAGTATGTACTAGGTAGGTACACTTAGGCAGTAGCACTGCCAGTGGCAACAGTGGACTGAGTAAATAATACTGGCAGATTCAGTGCAGGCAGCACCAGTGGACTTTATATATAATATAATTAATTATTTATTAATATAATATATAATATTACAGCACAGCACCAGAGGTAGGCCCCAGCACAGAGGAGACAGTAGTACTACAAGTACACAGTTATGGCCCCCATACATAGAGCCGACTTGTCCTAAGGCCGGCTGGGGAGGAAGCAGTGGGGCAGAAGCCGTAATCAGATCAGTGCTGGGGCGGGTAGCGGTGACCACCAGTCTTCACTGTCCAGCGCCATAGTGGGCGGGCAACGGCGGCTATTACATCTTTAAAATAATGTGTCAGATGACTCTCCGGCTTTTGATTGGCTGAGAGCACTCTCAGCCAATCAGCGGCCGCGGAGGGAGGCCACTGATTGGCTGAGAGTGCTCTATCTCAGCCAATCATTAGCCGGGCAGTCATTTGACATGTTATTTTAAAGTTGCAATTGCCGCGGCTGCAGTGGCCGCCCACTACGGCACTGGACAGTGGAGAGTGATGGTCACCACCGCCCGCCCCAGCACTGATCTGATTACCACCACCGCCCGCTGCAGTGCACATAGAAACATTGCAGGTACGAAAAAGCACCTGCGATATTTCACTGATGTGTCCGATTGCGACACATCTTATGTCCTGCCGGTCCAACCCCTGGGGCCGGGTCCGATACGCATGGGACCGCGCATCGGACCCGACGCCATGTCATGAAGAACCGATTTGGTCCGATTTATCGGGCCGATTGATCGCAATCGGCCGAAATTGGTCCAAATCGGCTCGATGTATGCAAACCTTTAGTCTGTCCTCCTTGCTAGGGAGAGCCCACCCTAGGCAGAGAGGAGAACAGAGTACACAGCAGCACTGAGGGAGACAGCCCCTGCGAATAAAATAATTGCAGCACAGCACACCAGAGGTAGACCGCACAGAGACAGTAGTACTACAAGTACACAGTTAGACTACACAGCAGCACTGAGAGACAGCCCCAGCGAATAAAAAATATTGCGTTCAAGGTCAAGATCAAGTTTAAGCCCCAGCAGCAGCACCAACACACCCTCTCCCAACCCACTACTAGACTGGAGTGAAGATGGCGGGCGCAGCAGCCGCTATTTAAAGCCTTGCGAAATCCGGCGCTGGGAGATGACGTTCTGACCATACGGACGGACCCGAGTCAGGCGGGAATCTCCGAACACTGCTTGAAACCGGGCTCGGAATGATGACGTCCGTGGGGGCTCGGATCTCTGGAATCCAAGTCTGCACATCTCTAGTTCCTTCACACGTTGTTTGACAGGAACAGGTAAGGTAGCACCTAGTTGTTGTTGTTTTTTTTACTTATTTGCTGTATATTTTATATTACACATTCATTTGAATACATTTTAAATACAGTTTGAAAAAAAAGACAATTATATTTTACAGTATGTTTTCTATATGTGTAAACTACCCCTTCCCTACAGAGGGCATTGGGAGGGTGGAACCTCTTCTTAGGGGCAAGTATACCCTAAAATCATGGATGTCGTTTCTATTGCATGTATCCGTCCATTGGGAGTAGTGTGCGCCGTGGTTGTTTTATTCAGTTTGCTCAGCAGAGTTAGCACCTGCTACATGTAAACAATGTAAAAGGTATTAATAAAGTGTAATACTTTTTTTTTAATCTTTAGATTCATATTGGATTACACATAATTACAAAAAAACTAGTGAAATATTGAATAGTCTTTAGAAACATCCAAACTTAATGGTTATCTACCCATGTCCCCAAGAAGAGGTACAGGGGCATTGGGTACACCACTGGTGCCACCGTTGCTTTTATCACAGATTGCTCGGCAATTTCTCAGATAGTGTTTAAAATAGTCCGTTATACTTTAAAATACATTTTTTTGTAATTGCAAACCATTCCGGCCTCCAAGAGGCGGTACAGAGGGAATCAGGAGGGTGGAACCTCTTCTTGGGGGCAGGATGGTCTCACATACAAGACTAAAATACCCTCAAATCTCTTGCAGATACCTTTGTGGTTTACTGGTTTCTTCACTGGTTGGTTACTAGGAACAGGTAAGGAAGTGCATACTACACTTAAATAGTATGCAAGTTTTCCATACAGTATAGTATCATTTTTAGCTATATATTTTGCGTTGCAAATTCATTTAACAAATAAACAAACATTTTTTTACTTTTTAACCCCTTAAGGACGCGGCCTATTTGGGCCCAAAGGACGCAGCCCTATTTTTCAAATCAGACATGTGTCAATTTATGTGGGAATAACTTTCTAATGCTTTTACTTATCCAACTGATTTTGAGATTGTTTTCTCGTGACACATTGTACTTTAAGTTAGTGGCAAATTTTGGTCGATACAGTCTGTGTTTTTTTGTGAAAAATACCAAAATTTGGAAAAAAAATTGAACATTTTGCAATTTGCAAAATGTTACATTTTCTGCTTGTGAGACAAATAATCATACCACTCAAAATAGTTAATAACTAACAAAGACCATATGTCTACTTTATGTTGCGATCATTATTTCAACCTCCTTTTAATTTTGTTGGACACTAGGAGGCTTAAAATATAAATAGCAAATTCTCAAATTTTCAAGAAAATTTCAAACACTGATTTTTTTAGGGACCAGTTCAGTTCTGATGTGACTTTGAGGGACTTGTATGTGAGACACCCCCATAAATGATGCCATTTCAAAAACTGCACCCCTCACAGTATTCAAAACAGCATTTTGGAAGTTTGTTAACCCTTTAGGTGTTTCACAGGAATTAAAACAAAGTGTAGGTGAAATTTCAAAATTTCATTTTTTTAGCAGATTTTCAATTGTAATACATTTTTCTAAGGAACACAGTAGATTTTACTAGAGAAATGTGACTAAAAATTGATTCCCCCAATTCTTTTGTTTTCATAAATATCCTATATGTGGCCCTAGTGTGCACGTTGACCAAACCACAGGCTTCATAATAGAAGGAGCACCTACTTGATTTTGGAGCCTCCTTTTTATGAGATTATTTTTTATGCACCATGTAGGTTTCTAGGCACCATAAGATGCTAAAAGTTAGGAACCTCCCCCACAAGTGACCCCATTTTGCAAACTACACCCCTCAGGGAATTTATCTAGGGGTATAGTGTACATTTCAAACCCCCAGGGGTTTCACCAATTTTGGTACAACTGGGCTGTGAAAATGCAAAATTACATTTTTTTACACAAAAATGCAGTTCTGGCTCAAAATTTTTCATTTTCACAAGGAATGAAGGAGACAAAGCACCCCAAAATCTGTGCCGCAATTTCTCCCGAGTACGGCAATGCCTCATATGTGACCAAAAAATACCATTTGGGTGCATGGCAGGACTCAGAAGGGAAGGAGTGATATTTGGATTTTGCAGCACAGATTCTGGTGGAATGAATGGTGGGTGCTATGTCGCATTATCAAGACCCCCGAAGCACCAATACAGTGGAACCCCCCCACAAGTGACCCCATTTTGCAAACTACACCCCTCAGGGAATTCATCTATGGGTATAGTGAGTACTTTGACCCCACTGGTGTTTTGTCAAATTGTTAGGCATCGATACGTGAAAATGAAAAATGACATTTTTTCCATTAATTTGTAGATTCACCCCATAATTTATACTTCCACAAAGGGCAATAGTAGAAAAAGCACCCCAAAATTTGTTACAAAATTTCTCCTGAGTATGGCAATACCCCATATATGGTTGTAAAACGCTATTTGGGCAGACAGCAGGCTTCAGAAGGGAAGGTGCACCATTTGGCGTTTTTGGTGCAGATTTTGCTGGAATGGTTTTCATGCGCCATGTTGCATTTGCAGAACCCCTGTTGTATCAGAGCAGTCAAAAACCCCAACAAGTGATACCATTTTGTAAACTACACCCCTCAAGGAACTCATCTATGGGTATAGTGAGTACTTTGACCCCACTGGTGTTTTGTCAAATTGTTAGGCATCGATACGTGAAAATGAAAAATGTCATTTTTTCCATTAATTTGTAGATTCACCCCATAATTTTATACTTCCACAAAGGGCAATAGTAGAAAAAGCACCCCAAAATTTGTTACACAATTTCTCCTGAGTATGGCAATACCCCATATATGGTTGTAAAATGCTATTTGGGCAGACAGCAGGCTTCAGAAGGGAAGGTGCACCATTTGGCATTTTTGGCGCAGATTTTGCTGGAATGGTTTTCATGCGCCATGTTGCATTTGCAGAACCCCTGTTGTATCAGAGCAGTCAAAAACCCCAACAAGTGATACCATTTTGTAAACTACACCCCTCAAGGAACTCATCTATGGGTATAGTGAGTACTTTGACCCCACTGGTGTTTTGTCAAATTGTTAGGCATCGATACGTGAAAATGAAAAATGTCATTTTTTCCATTAATTTGTAGATTCACCCCATAATTTTATACTTCCACAAAGGGCAATAGTAGAAAAAGCACCCGAAAATTTGTTACACAATTTCTCCTGAGTATGGCAATACCCCATATATGGTTGTAAAACGCTATTTGGGCAGACAGCAGGCTTCAGAAGGGAAGGAGTGCCATTTTATCACAGAGTTTGCTGGAATGGTTTTCGGGCGCCATCTTGCATTTGCAGAGCCCATATTGTACCTGTGCAGTGGAAATCCCAAGCAAGTGATACCTTTTTGTTACTAGCCCCCCTCATGGAACTCACTTACGGCCGTAGTGAGCATTTTGACCCCACTGGTGTTTTGTCAAATTGTTATGGGCTGTGAAAATAAAAAAAAACTAATTTTTTCCATTAATATGTAGCTTTAGATCAAAATGTGCCATTTTCACAAGGGTTAATAGGAGAAATTGTGTAACATATTATGGGGTGCTTTTTCTCCTGAGTATGTCAATAGCATATATGTGTTTGTAAATTTCTGTTTGGACACATGGCAAGACTCAGAAGGGAAGGTAATGGCATGCGGCTCTTTGTACAAGCTGTGTGGAGTACATTAAAATTCAAGGGAAGTGTGATATATCTTAAAACAATCTTTGATACACAAGCCGGGTTGTGTGGGGCAGGTTTCACATTGGTAAGTTGTGTCCTTTCTTATCCCCTTTTTGTAGCATACTCTACATCGTTTCTGGAACCTTCCTTTCTTTCCAGTGTGGGGGACTTCACTCGGAAAATGTTGCCCTGGTACAATTCGCGAGGCCTCGCTTCCAGAAGTACTAGGGCCCCCCTGTTCCTGGTTGCCAAAAATAAGGGCCTTTATTACTGCCTCTTGGTACTCCAGGAATGTCCCCCTTTGGCCTGCACATCGATGTAGTACAAATGCGTTGTACAGTGCCATTTGTACTATGTGTACAGCTAATTTTTTATACCAGAACCTTGTTTTTCTCATGGCACTGTAAGGCTTCAGCACTTGATCTGACAGGTCGACCCCCCCCCCCATGTACCTATTATAATCCACAATGCAGTTGGGTTTTGGGGTTTCGGTACTTGTGCCCCGCACTGGGACAGGGGTGCTGCTATGGCCATGCACTGTTGTCAAGATAAGGACATATCTCTTGTCCCTATACTTGACACACAGTACATTGTCGCTGCATAATGCCCTGCTCTCGCCCCTTCTAAGTGTTTGCCCAAGCAGCGACCTAGGGAGGCTTCTATTATTTTTACGTGCAGTGCCGCATGCCACAGTACTTCTGGAAGCGAGGCTTTTGAATAGTGGGACGCTGGTATAGAAATTATCCAGGTACAGGTGGTATCCCTGGTCCAGCAGTGGGTGCACCAAATCCCACACTATCTTCCCACTAATTCCGAGTAAGGGGGGGCATTGTGGGGGGTCTATTTTTGTGTCTCTACCTTCATATATCCTAAATTTGTGTGTGTACCCTGATGTACTCTCACACAGCTTGTACATCTTCACGCCATACCTTGCCCTCTTACTTGGCAGGTACTGGCGGAATTGGAGCCTCCCTTTGAAATGTACCAGGGACTCATCTATTGAAATGTGCTTCTCGGGGATGTATGCCTGGGCAAACTTGGTACTAAAATGGTCTATTAGGGGTCTAAGTTTATATAACCGGTCATAATTGGGGTCATCCCGGGGTGGGCACTGTGCATTATCCCTATAATGGAGAAACCTAAGGATCGCTTCGAAGCGGGTCCTTGACATAGCCACACGGAACATTGGTGTATTGTATAAGATGTCTGTGCTCCAGTAGGACCTAATCGTGGGCTTCTTCACTAGCCCCATGCACAGTACAAGGCCCCAAAATATAACCATTTCATTTTTATGTACAGGGGTCCACTTGCGGGGCTGGGCATAATGAGAGGTGGGGTTTTGCTCAATAAATTGTTGGGCATAAACATTAGTCTGGGTGACCATTAGATCAACTAAATCATCACTAAATTTTTTTTTTAAAAAGTCCAGCTCTCTGAACCCTGCTGAATTGAATTGTATTCCTGGATTCCCTGTGAACTCAGGGACCTGGGGTACGTAGTTTTCAGGGGTTGTCCATGTGGGGTCAGAGGACTCGACTACTGCAGTGGGAGTCCTGCGTTGCCTCCTCGGGGGTTCATCAGAGTCACTAGATGATGAAGAGGATGACAAACGGAAATTTGTCTCATCCTCGCTAGCAGACTCAGTTTCAGAGGCCAGAAACGCGTATGCCTCCTCGGCAGTATATGTTCGTTGGGCCATAGTTTTATTGGTGTATGTATTTATGAGGTGCTTCAACACGTGTGGGGTTTTGTAGCACTGACAATGTGCAAATGCACTGCAAAAATTATGGTGTGCGAATGCACTGAAAAATTATGGGGTACAAATGCACTGAAAAATTATGGTGTACAAGTAACGCACAGAAAAAATTATGGGGTACAAATGCACCGAAAAATTATGGGGTACAAGTAACGCACAGAAAAAATTATGGGGTACAAATGCACCGAAAAATTATGGGGTACGAATAACGCACAGAAAAAATTATGGGGTACAAATGCACCGAAAAATTATGGGGTACGAGTAACGCACAGAAAAAATTATGGGGTTCAAATGCACCGAAAAATTATGGGGTACGAATAACGCACAGAAAAAATTATGGGGTACAAATGCACCGAAAAATTATGGGGTACGAATAACGCACAGAAAAATTATGGTGTACGGATAAGGTACAGAAAAATTATACGGATCACAACACACAAAATTAGGTGGTGACTACAGGGAGGGTGATCACAGCACAGATGACCACAGGGAGGGTGATCCCAGCACAGATGACCACAGGGAGGGTGATCACAGCACAGATGACCACAGGGAGGGTGATCCCAGCACAGATGACCACAGGGAGGGTGATATAGGCAGGGGTGACCACAGGGAGGGTGATCCCAGCACAGATGACCACAGGGAGGGTGATATAGGCAGGGGTGACCACAGGGAGGGTGATCCCAGCACAGATGACCACAGGGAGGGTGATATAGGCAGGGGTGACCACAGGGAGGGTGATCCCAGCACAGATGACCACAGGGAGGGTGATATAGGCAGGGGTGACCACAGGGAGGGTGATCCCTGCACAGATGACCACAGGGAGGGTGATATAGGCAGGGGTGACCACAGGGAGGGTGATCCCTGCACAGATGACCACAGGGAGGGTGATATAGGCAGGGGTGACCACAGGGAGGGTGATCCCTGCACAGATGACCACAGGGAGGGTGATCACAGCACAGATGACCACAGGGAGGGTGATCCCAGCACAAATGACCACAGGGAGGGTGATATAGGCAGGGGTATTGTGGTGATCAGCGCAATTTTACACAGCCTAAACAGCCTAAACTCTAACACAGCTCTGACACAGCTTCTCCTTCCAAGGCTCTAACACGAGTGAGAGGGTTAGAGCCCGGGAAGAGAAGCAAAACATCCCTTTTTCAATAGAAAGGCTGTGATTGGTTTAGTCAGGACTGACTGACCAATCACAGCGATCGGCGGGGCGGGACCACTCTGATTGGTCCGCCGGCGCACTGACACGATCGGCTGCTGTTGATGACAGCAGCCATCTATACTATGTCGCCTTGTCACTTGACAAGGCAACATGACACGGCGGGGACGTACCGGTTCGGCAAGGTGCTCGAACTACCCCGCTGCCGTGACGTACCGGTCGGTCCGCGGGTGGGAAGGGGTTAAAGAAAATGGGCCAGATGCACTGAGCTTCAAAAGGGATAAAATGGAGAGTGATAAACAACCAGCCAATCAGCTCCTTGAGGAACGTCAGGTAGGATCTGATTGGTTGGTTGTTTATCACTCTCCATTTTATCACTTTTTTAAGCTTAGTGCATCTGGCCCAATGTTTACAAATTAGCAAAGTTATATTTAACATGTTTTTTTAACTGTGTAAACTTTCGACCTCAAAGAAGGTGTACAGAGGGCATTGGGAGGACCCTCCGCTTGGGTGCAGGGCATTCCCACCAGGAAGACGAGAACACCATAAAATCTTGGACGCGGTTTCACTTGCAGCTACCTGGTTGTTGCATTGCATCTGAGCCGTATCTTTTTCTGGGTGTTACCAGTGTGCTAGATGAATACTCTATTATTAACCATCTAAAGTGATCTCCCTTTGATCTATAGAATCATTTTGGTCTTTAACAAAGGAATATCTCTGTGTTTGTGCAGTTCATCAGGAGCTTTCAGAGTTCACTGCTCTTCTTGTTATTAGGTATTCAGCTTGATACTTATTCCCTCTGGTTTTGAGTTTGACCTACCTACAATTGCCGTAACTTTTCTTGATCTGGTCAGTGGAGTTTTTCTGACCTTCCTACTGACCTGAACTTTACAATTACATGAACACTGATATTTTATCTAAAGCTACTCTCTCAGCAAGGCGTAAAATGTGCACTGCACATACTAGATTTATAGAGGAATCATGACACCTTTAGAGCTACCTAATTTAAGTTGGCTGCACAATGCTATAATTTTGGTGATTTGGGGTTATTGGCCCCATATAACATGTGAGGTCCTATAATAAGTATGATGCCCAATAATATTCTAAATGATCTGATTGAAATATTATAGGGCATTTCAGAAACCGTGGTTGAAAGATGGCTGCTACCAACCATTTGCAAGTGGTCATCTTCAACCAGAATAGCAGACTTCAGCTTTATTGAACAGGTATCTGTATATACCCTAGTGCTGGAGGGCTGGATCTCTTCCTAGTTAAACAATCGTGTATCTCACTCAATAGTACAATAAATCATTTGATTGGTGCTCACATTGAAAGACATCATGGGCCTGATTTAGATCGGATCGCTGTGCTGCTATTCTCGGGAGCCCAGGGATCAGTTAGTGTCTCCCCATCAGAGTGAAAGACCTGTACATGTGCATGGCTGAGAATGGCATCGCAGCTGGGGGAATCTCTGCATATCCATTCGCATCCACCCACCATCGATTGATCCGCCCCACATGTGTAAAGTGGCTAAGTAGCCATAGACTTACTTGGCGCATTGAAGGTCCTGGAAGATTGGGACTGGCGCTGATGTCAGAGTTCCCCTTTCAAACAGCTGGTTCTGTCTGGATTTTTCGCAGACACTCCCAGAAAATGGACGAGTGCCTCCTCCAAACGCCTGTCAATCAGCCTGCGTGTGGCCAGTGATTAAAAGGCAATGCTGTCTTTCAACATAGGATGGTCATGCACACTATGATTCCTGCGCATTCATTCGATAATCGCTCAGGTGTATTTGCAGCCTATCGATGTGGTCTGAATCAGGCACCATGAGCTTTTTGTGACCGCTTAATATGGAATTAAAATAAATCTAAACTCAACCCTGGAAACCAGAAGATAGGCATACATATGTAACAGATGTTTGCTGAGTCTATAATAAGAGTTATGTTAACCATAGGATACTCAGTTACTATATATTATGGTATTAAGAACACCTGAGAGCAGACATGTCCCTTACCCCTGTGATACCCGGTCCAGGCTTTGTGGTAGAGGGCGTGGCTTATGTCCCAAATCCTCCCTGCTTCTGTCACACTAGGGGTCCGGGAGATGCAGGCTGCCCGCGGAGACTGCTATGCTGCTTTGCCGGCTCCTACACAGTGATATTGGTGTCATATCTTAAAATATGTCCAAATTAAACTTTACTTAATACATGTGTTCAAAGCATAGGTACACCAGCCATTAATATAAACCAATGGGGCCTACACATCAGAATCAGAATAAACTTTTTTGGCCATGTATACTCACTTTTTGGGGAGATTTGAAGGTATATTCTAAGATATCCACCAAAATGCACCTACATCGCTCCGTGTGTAGGGGCCATGTGTACAGTGATGCGTGGTCCACGCGTTGCTATCGCCTGGCGATTAATATCCAGCATGCTGGATAAATCTATAATCGCTGGTGTCAGGGCCAAGTGTTCGCACCCAAGAACGCTGGCCCTGACAGACAGCTCAGCACACAGTGCTGACACAGCGCTGTGTGCTGAGAGATCTTGCTGAGCGTTCGGAGTGATCTATTGTAGCATAGCTCAGAACACTCAGCAAAACTCCACCTGTATAGGCCCCATTATATCTCCATTAAAATTGTTCGCATGGCTGCAGAGGAGTGACCTATTCTACTTAACCTGGCTTTATATATTTCTATATTTGCACATCTATATAAAAATACTGCAAGGTAGCATTTGGATATATAATTGCTATATTATATGATTAGCTTGCTGCTTTGTCCTAAACTCTGTGCACACTATAGGATAAGCTCTAACGCCGATTATGTTACCAGTATCTGTAGAACGATCTAGCACAACTGTGATGTCACCTGTCCCGTGCTATTAATGACAATATAGTCAAATTTTGACTGCATGTTCAGGCAACAGGGGCGGTCATTAACTAACGCACATCTTTAACGATATTGGGGCAGATGTTTTAAGCCTTAACAAGAGATAAATGCAAGGGTGATAAGGAGAGATAAATGTCCAGCCAATCAGCTCCTTACTGATTTTTTTCAAACACAGCCTGTAACATGGCAGTTAGCAGATGATTGGCTGGACGTTTATCTCTCCTTATCACCTTGTCATTTATCTCTTGTTAAGGCTTAATACATCTGCCCCATAGTGCGTAAACACTAGACGTTATGTACAATAATATTGTTAACGATATCGATATTGTGCATATGGTTTACAAATATGGCATAGCTTGTACGCACCTTTACCCTCTCGGCGAGGACGTCTTCCGTGCACTCTATAAAAGTTTTGCTGAATAAATTCCAACCTCTTTATTATTAACTCTCCTGATGTTAAAGCCGGAGTCATTATCTTCTCAGTAGTAACACAGTCAGAAGTGCCTCCTCATTAATGCTCTGTGTCTAAGTCATCCGGCAAAGCTCACGTGTTAACGCATGGCTTTAATCTTTCTTTGTCAGGGGTATTCCCTTGACATTTAAACATGCATGTGTTACTCTGCGCTCAATACACCTAGCCGTCACTCATCCCTTCTGTTTACAGCTCTGCAAAGTTCCAAACAATCTCCAGGTGGCTTTACCCAAAGTCACAGCTACTGTTTATTTGATGAACCCGCTACGTTGCTGATTATTCTCTCCTCATTTTCACTCTCTTTCTATTGGCATTTATAACAAAGCTGCTGCTGTTTTGTGTGGCAACAACTCTTCGTTATATATTCATTTTATATTCATTTGACTCCAGGGGATCCTCAAGTCATTGCTAGGGCCTCTTCTTTTCTCTCTGTACACCTATTCATTGGATAAATATATTTCATTTGTACTCAACAACTACCATTATGTACTTGACATTAAAATCTATTGTAGTACTGAATATGGGAAATAAAATCACTGACAAGACTTCTGGGTATTGCACATTTCCTGGGAGATTAGATGCTGTCTTATATTAAATCTTTTCTAAACTGTGTTTTTAATTTTTTTTCCACCGAATTCTGTCCTAGATCCAAATTGTCACAGTCACAGTCAGAGGACAGATTAGGCCAAGGAGAAATAAATGGCAATGGCCATTGCCCACCTCATTTTTCAGCTTTGGGGGTTGTTTGTTATTATTCAATGAGGGGTTTGGTGGACAGCTGGAGGGATGTAATAGGACAAGAGGTACAGTATAGGGAAACGGTTGGACCTAAAAAGGTATTTGAATCATTACAGGAAAAAGATAAGGAGTGGGTGGGTGTGACCTTGGTTAGAGGGGGCGTGACATACAGATGGAGCTTCTTTCATCTTTGCAAGGGCTGGTGGTGGATTCGCCACACACTAGCCCCCACCAGCCATAGGAAGGGGACAGAAGCGCACAAGCTGCGCATGCGTTCCCTTACAACGGGGCTCCCCCGGGTCCTCACCGCCTCCCCTCTATTTCCCACTGCGTTCCCCCACCTCCCCCCTAACCCTGCCTGTCTTTCTGAAGCAAAATGGGTAGGGTTCCAGTCCCCCCACCGACAGGAAACTGGGACGCGCGTGCGTGTGGGATGCTCACGCGTCCCAGTCAAATGGCGAGCCCCGGCGCTAGATGAGCAGCGCTACATCTGTAGCAACTGGGCAGTCCAGGGCTTCCTCTCTCCCTGCACTGAAGATCTCTTAAGATATCACCAGAGCAGAGCAGCAGTGGTCTCTGGGTCCCCACAACTGCCCCCTTCCCCCATGAGACACTGCCATCCACGGAAGGGACAGTCTTCAAATAGCGGGACAGTTCTGCTGTAATCTGGACAGTTGGGAGTAAGGATGCCATTCCCGGGGCATTTTTTCAATCCCGGGAATCGGGATTGAAAAATGCTAAATCCCAGAATTGGCATCCCTAAAAGAAAATTGCCACTGTACCCCCACACAACTTACTTTTTGGGAGCTGTGGAGGGGGGCAGGTGGCAGTGGTGCGGGAGCAGGTGTCGGGAATGATGCGGGCGGCTGGGAGGCGCATCGGGTATGACGCATGAAGCTGAGATAGGCCCGCCGGCGAGGGAGTTCTGGTTGCTGGTGATGCCACACTGCGGCCTGCGCAGCGTGACCTATGACCAAATCAAGCTGCGCAGGCCACACCGGGTCAGGAACAGCCGGGCAGCATCTGAGCGGGTGCTCAGACGTTGCCCGGCATTAGACTGCGCATGCACAGTCTAATCCCAAAATCCCGGGATTGGATACTCCAATCCCAGGATTGAAATCCCGGACATTTTGGGGCCAAATCCCGGGATCTCGCCGATCCCAATCCCGGGATCATTGGGAGGTATGTAGAATCTATTCAGTGGTCACTGTCTGCTTTGCAGAGAGAGTGCGTGTGCGTGTGTCTGTGTGTGGGGGGGGGGTTGGGGGGTGAGTCAAATTTTGAGGTTAACAGTAACTTCTAACCTTGCATCATGTCTTTTATAATAAATAACATTTTTGTGAGGAACTGCTTACATTTTAAGAATTTGCTTTTAAGCCACCATTATTGGCCCTAACTATTTCATAGCTAAAGTCAGTGGCATATTTATAATATTTATAACACGGGCTCTGAGTCCCAGTGGGGACCAAACCGCACATACTGCATCCATTTTTAATACTTACCCCTCTGGAGTCCCGCATTGAAGGCAGCAGCACTGCCCGAATCGCCAGAAAAAATGTCTGTGTCATCATTTTTTCAGAGTTCTGTGTTTCGCAGTAGAGTCTGAGCAGTCTGGAGCTCAGGCTTTACTGCGCTGTCTACTAGAGCTGTGCTATGGCTGCGGCCAGGAGAAAGGAGGGGGCCCGAACAGAGGAGGATGCACACAGGCCTCCTCCTCCCCGCCTCTGGCTCAAGTATTAGGTTCTTACTTATATTTTGGCTCTTGTGCTTCTGTGAGTTTAGGAAATAATGGAGAGAGGTCGTTTCTTGTATTCTGCAGTCTCCTGGATGCTGAGAAAGATGTGACGTACTGGATGAGTAACCGGAACACTATTTTTTATTTAAATGTAATTAGTTGTTAGCAGAGATTAGTTTTCATTTTGTAGAGTTGTTTCATTTTACAAGAAATGCTATTAATTTGGTAAAATATCCTAGATTGATTTATTCCAAGAAGGTTAATAATAAAGTGAGTTTTATTAATGTACAACCTCTTCCTCATTTTTTCTCTTATTATTTAATATGCATTATTACATTTATATACATTGTGCTTTATAAATTTTATTTTAATTGTGGATTTTTTAATAAAGCATTTAGAAATCCCATTAGAGAGATCCTCCGTTTGCCCATATTAATATGTTTTAGCTATTAGTCTTAATATATCCTATTAAGTAGGACAATCCTGATCATCAGATCATCAGGCTGTCATATATATATATATATATATATATATATATATATATATATTTATTTGGTACTTATGTAATATCTGGACTCCCGGTTTTCTTATGAGACCGTGTCCGCTCGCCACGCTTCGGGCACGGTGGCTCGCTACGCTCGCCACACTATATTAAATCAACTCCATGCGTAGTTGGATAGTAGGGGTATGAAAAAATGGGGTGCATTTAACATGGGAGTCCAGATAATACATAAGTACCATTTATTTATTTATTTAATTAACCTTTGTTAATGTGATCATAGCTTTTTCATGCACCCTAGATAAGCTCATTTACCTGAAACCTGTGACAGCTGCCCCTTTAATACTAATTCAGGTGTTGTGTTAGGTGAATGCCTCATCTTTAAAAGCCATAAGGTACTTGGCAGTTGAGCTTTTAACCAAGACAAAACACATGTTCATTTTAGCTATGATGTGTCAGTAGTTGCCAGGTTCTTGAGAGACCAGTTGTTAGTGTAGGACTTGCAGTGACATGGGGTCCCTTGGCGATGGGCTGCAAGCTTAAATGCATTGATCAATTCATGCATTTAACTCATGAAATAAAAAATAATTGATTATTTGTATGTTAAGGTGAGTTAGTTTATTATGGTGAGTGCTGGGCCCCCTGTATTTGTATTTACTAGAGTGTGTGGTCACAGGCCACTGCACCCCATCCTGGGAAGTGTGGGTGCTGTTTGCACCAAATTCTTAGGAATGGCAAGTGTTGTGGTACATCTGTATATCTATATACCGTATATATTTGGAGGTATGTCATGTCACAGATCTGGTAGTATCTAGTGATTAGAAAGTTGACATGTATTTTATCTCTCTCTATTCTATAAACCCTCACACGTTGCTCTTTTGGACTGTTGCACCTGTCAGCTCACTGGCATTACCTGTATATCTGCCTCTTCGGTTTAGTAGTCAAAGCACCAGATAAAACAGTCTATATTGTATGTGTACGCTGAATGTTATTAGTAGATACCAATGGATATGGTTTGGTAGACACACCAGGCAGATAGACCAAACCAAGAACAAGGGGCAGAAGTAATAGTGCCAGAGTTCGTTGGAGGTGCGGGACTTTGTTTAAAGCAGCAATCAAGGCAAAACCATGCATTGAAAATGATTGTCAGTTTAAAAAAACATCTGAGTTTGGCCTGCGTCCTGCACCCCTGGGGAGAAGCTTAACTAGATAGTTGTAGGCCCCATAGCAAAAGTTTGGGTACTTATGTAGTATCTGGGCTGCCGATTTCTAAATCGGGTACATCGCATCGCATCGCATGCGACCATCGGATGCGATGCGATGCGATGCGATGACCCGATTTTTCCATAGGAATCAATGTTAAAATGGACTGAGTCCATTTTAACATGGAATTCAATGGGAAAAAGGGGTCCTTTTCATACCCCTACTATCCAAGTGGGCATGGAGTTGGATATAAACCTGTGGCGAGCGTAGCGAGCCACCGAGCCCGAAGCGTGGCGAGCGTAGCGAGCCCCGCGAGGGGACACAGAATACCGTCCCCTCGCGGGGCTCGCTTCGCTCGCCACGCTTCAGGCTCGGTGGCTCGCTACGCTCGCCACAGGTTTATATCCAACTCCATGCCCACTTGGATAGTAGGGGTATGAAAAGGACCCCTTTTTTACCATTGAATTCCATGTTAAAATGGACTCAGTCCATTTTAACATTGATTCCTATGGAAAAATCGGGTCATCGCATCCGATGGTCGCATGCGATGCGATGCGATATCGCATCGCATCGCATCTGATTGTATGCCTTAACTTAAGGCATACAATCAAAAAATCGGCAGCCCAGATACTACATAAGTACCAAAGTTTGTAAGGGCCACTGTGTACCAAATTTTTGGGATAAATGTATATAGCACATATAACGTACACAAAGAAGATGGCCCCCCTCAGCTCTGGGCCCCAGAGCAGCTGCTCTCCCTGCACCTATGGTAATTATGCCTTTGCCTCTGGGGAACCCTGACGCTATTACATATGCATCCTAGTGTTTTGTTGCAGTAGCCAGTGATGGTACAGCTATACTGGGAGTGATGATGGATGGAGAATAAAGCTAATGCGGTTCACTGTCATGTATGGAGGCAGGAAACACAGGTATTACAGTGTCCCCATGGTGCTGATTGGTATCACTGCGGGGCTCAAGCACAGTACCAAGATGCAGGGCCGGATTAAGATCAGTGGGAGCCCTGGACAACAAAATTGTCCCGTCCCCCCCATTGACAATTTCATTCCTATGGAAGAGAAAAATAAGATGATGAACAGGTGCTCATTTGAGGAGGAGGAGGATCAATGGAAGCTTCAGGCTGGAGTGAGTGTCTTTTTGCATGTCCCCATGTTACTTATACTGTATGTCCTGTATACTGTGCCAGTCTGAGCACTCATTCTGCAGTCTATTAACGTGTGCTCCTGAGGGGATGCGGGCAGCGGGGATGCGTGCAGTGCTGGGGAGGCAGCGGGGTCCCTGCGGTGGATGGGCAATCAGCTGTGGGGTCCCTGCGGTGGATGGGAACTAATATCGCTACAGGTTCCCATCCGCTGCAGGGACCCCGGCGCTGACTTCCCATTCACCGCACAGACCCCACCGCTGACTGCAGTGCTCAGCTGCCACAGGGACCCCCTGCCGGCCCTGTGCTGCCCTACCTGCTGCCTGCCACCCACCTGCCACTGCCGCAGCAGTGCCGATGTGGGGGCCCCTGATGTGTGGGGGCCCCAGGGCGACCACCCCTGTCGCCCCGTGCTCAATCCAGCACTGCCAAGATGGTGCTGTTAATGATTTATGGGCAAATTGACTAAGGGCCAGATGTATCCAGCTTCAAAAAGTGATAAGATGGAGAGTGATAAACAGCCAGCCAATGAGCTCCTACCTGCCATGTCACAGGCTTGGTTTGAAAAATGAGATGATTGGCTGGCTGTTTATCACTCTCCATCTTATCACTTTTGAAGCTTGATACATCTGGCGGTACTTGTGTAATACCTGGGCGCCAGATTTTTTCATTGTATTGCATCGCATCGCATGCAATATAGTGGCATACAATTCATGCGATGCGATTTTTCATTGTAAAGACCCGATTTTTAATTGTATAGTCACCCATGAGTGATTTCATACTCCCACTATACAACTACGCATGTAGTTGATTTTATATAGTGTGGCGAGCGCAGCGAGCCACCGAGCCCGAAGCGTGGCGAGCGGACGCAGAATACATGTAAAGTAATCCGCATCTGGCCCTAAAGCGTCTAACAATAAAAAGGTGATGTTGCCCCTAGCAACCAAACAGATTCTGTCTATCATTTCTCTATTACTAGAACTAGAACGTTGCTCCTCTCAGGCCTCCCCTGCATCACAAGCAGTACATCACTATTGCCCACTTTCAGCTGAAATCCCTCTCTCTTATCTGCAGATTTACGTCCCTCTTGCTGGCTGCCAGGATTTTGCACTGTCTGTAGTTAAAACATAACTGGGAGCTCTAGATTGCACGTGGCTTTATCTATTTAACCATACCAATATGTTGTTCTTATGCTAAGTACTAAACTGTGTTTGTGCAGCCAAATATAGTAAACATCACACATTTCCCTTTAATAATCCCGTATGTAAACCCCACTTGCACATTTGTCCATGCAAACACAAACACACAGTACTGTACGTTCAGAATGGCTGTCCTTCAAAAGCTTCAGCTGAATCACATAGAAAGTCGTGGAATAACGGTGTCTTGTCATTCTGAGAAAATACATGTAATTTACTAATTGATAATAATGTTTTATATAGACTAGGTGGCCCGTATGCGAATAAAATACGATTCATTTTATAGCGAGGTTGGTGGTTTGTAGGAGGATGAAAGAAGAACTGGTTCATTTGTAGCCATTTCGAGTATCCGAGCAAAACTGATCACGATGCCGTATCAATGCATCCAGGGAACTCTAGGGCCAAAAGTACATTTTTTACTTTGCTTTTTAAACAAACAATACAATGTGCAATTTTAACTTAACAATTCATCAGAACCAGAGACCTTAATCTTTAAAATGGTACCTCATTAATTGATTTTGGTTAAGTACAGTTTGAAGGGAGAAAAAGGGATCGCCACCAAAAATCACCTTCTAGAAATAATATATATGATACAGATCGAGCACCTCTCAGCCAGCTCAGGGAATTGCCAGATTCCCTGAGCTGGTGCAGGCTGGCGGAGATTTGCTCCATCTGACGGGGATGCGCGAGCATATCACACCCACACGCATCCCCGTTAGCAGTTACCCTGCCCGTCTCCGCTTCAGGGAGATGGGCAGGGAGTAGGGAGAGCCGTGGGGGCTGCGGGGAGGTGCAGGGGACCGGCGGAGGGCTCTGACGGAATGGGGCACGCAAGCGTCTCACGCGTACACGCCTTCTTCTGGTGGCGGATGGCACATGGCGATTCTATTGCCAGAAGCTGCTCCATCTGTAAGTAGGAGTCTAGTTCAACAAGTACGGCTAATTCATTGTGAGCTATATTTGTACCAGTGGTTCCCAAACACAGTCCTCAAGACAGGATCACTTTTGGGAACCACTGGGCTATACAATAAAACATAATTTTGGTAGAGATGAGCAAATGTTTAAAATCCTGTCCCACAAGACATTTACCAGTCCTTCCCTAAGCCTAGCATGTAGCAGATGAAAATGACCACTTGTAGACTATAAATTCTATGACATGAAATTCTCGCATTGTTATTGGCATTGTTTAATTTTGGAATTATATGGCAAAATGTCCGCCTGCCATTTACAATGAATCACCATTGTGCTCTGGAAAATATGACTGCTGGCGAACTCTTCCTGTGCATTTGCATTCGTTCTGTTAGAAGGAAAAACATTTTCACGGTCAGGGCAGCCAAACTATGGAACTCTCCGCCTGGTGAGGTGGTGTCGGCAGACACAATGAATAAGGTTAGACAAACATTTATTGGCTAAAAACATCCAGGGGTACAAATAAAAATAACAATCTTTAAAATATCTGTATTCACTACATAAAACAAGGTTGAACTAGATGGAGGCAAGTCTTTTTTCAGCCTTAACTACTATGTAACTATGTACAGAGGTGTAGCTAGGGCGGAGCCGGCGGAGCACACGCTCCGGGCGCAGAACTATCACCTGGCGCCGGAGCCGTGCACTCTGCTGCCGGCTCCCCCACATTGCTTGCCTGCTCCCCGCTGTGCCCGGCATCAGTACCCAGGGTGGCGGCACCTATTAGGGGCAGCACAGCATCTGCCTTGAATTTTTTAAAGTTTGCCGTCGCTCCCCCCGGCAGACGCTGTGGTCTCCTTCCAATTCCTACTGCTGGCAAATGTACGGGAGAGGAGATCCCCTCAGTGCCCGCACCATCACATTAGTGCTGATCTCAGGGAACTGTCCTCGGAAGCTCCCGCCAGCCCCCGTCCCCATGAGAGATCCAGCAGCCGGGAAATGACATGGCTCCCGGGTCCCCCGTCCTGCTGCTGCAGTGAGCATTGCCGCTTCACCCCCCCGGCACCAGACCCAGCCACGCCTGCTGCCGGGCTGCAGTAGTGATCCTCAGACCAGCGGGGAGGAGGGGAGTAACGGATTGGCGGCTCCCCCTCCCCTGTCACTGAACATGAATTCCGGCGCAGATCATTGCGCCCTCCCCCTGCACCCAGCCCCACCGGCAGCAACACTTATCATCAGACCCAACAAGGGGGTGATGACTTGATGGCTCCCCCCCTCCCCCAGTGCGCATCATGGAGGAAGTTCAAGCAGGAGCTGAGGAGTTGGATTGTGTGTGGAACTGGACAGACAAGCGATCCCCAGGTTAGTACTTCCATCCCCTGTCCCCAGCCCACTGCCCCATCTGACCAACCATCCCCCAGCCCAGTGCCCCCATCTAACCAACCATCCCCCAGCCCAGTGCCCCATCTAACCAACCATCCCTCAGCCCAGTGCCCCATCTAAACAACCATCCCCCAGCCCAGTGCCCCATCTAAACAACCATCCCCCAGCCCAGTGCCCCATCTAACCAACCATCCCCCAGCCCAGTGCCCCATATAACCAACTATGCCCCGTCTCCAACCTAGTGCCCCATCTAACCTAATCTATTCCTCCCCCTCCTGGCCTCCCTCCCTCCGGACTTATATATATATATATATATATATATATATATATATATATATATATATATGTCTATTTATATATATATATATATATATATATATATATATATGTCTATTTTAACTTTGTTAAAATAGACATATATATATATATATATATATATATATATATATATATATATATATTACAGTATAGCTATAAGTATCTATAGAATTTTAGGTCCGGCACTCCCAATAAACATGGGGATCTTGGTCTGGTGCCCTCACAAATAGTTAAATATACCGAACAGAGGTGTGGCACTTGGACAGTAGATTAAGCAATAATGTAAAGCAGACGCTGCTGCTGTTGAAGACGTTTCAAATTTTAATTCAACTGTTTTCAAGTCATAAAATATACATGAGCAAACAACTTACCTAAATAGTGAACCAAAGAGAAAATGATGAAACAGAAAGAGTCTCAGCGCTGGAGGTCGGCAGGTGGGTAATATAACACGTGGTGACCCCTCACCACAAAGACAGAAATTCACAAAAGGATGTGTATGAAACACATATAATTTGTTATAGTCCCTCCTGCGAGCCAGATGTATTAAAACGGAAAAGGACGTTCCTTTCTTACTGGGAACGATCCTCTTCTCTGCTATTTTGGGTACTGCACAAACGACCAAACAGATTCGTAATGCACCTTCCCTTCACCAAGCTTCTCAAGATAAGAAAAGAGGTACCATATGCCCCTTATAGGGAGTAGCATCTCCTCTTCTCCGAATATGCAAATTTCTCAGTCACATCAGAGAGACCAGAATGCTCCTGTACTTCAAGCAACTTCTCCAGGTGTCAGAAATACATATGGAGACACAATGGAACCGCATATGGTGTAATACAGTTTTTTATTTACAACAGTGCATATGGGGAAATGGACTGGGAGATACATAAAAAACACATGGGGTTTAAAATGATGATCTGCCACACAGGGGTAAAGCAAAAACAATTACCAGAGTCGGTGGAGAACTAGTTGGACCAAGTTCTCAAAAAGCGCTTATGAGATGAAAGTCCCGGAAACTCTGACACAAGGCACAGTTCAGCGGTCCCGGCAAGTGGTCTACCCCCAGTGGGTGTCTGCAAAGGGTCCAACGCGTTTCGACCGTTAACTACGGTCTTTTTCAAGGATAGTTCATATCCGATTGCAGAACATTATTTAAAAGGCATACTGTCCAATCAGGTCCTGCTCGGTATCTTTATATATATCTGTCTGAAATGAGTATCACTCTGGATCTTAACAATAATGGTGAAGTCCAAAGGTTTATAAAGTGTACTGCATCTCTTGCCTTCAGGACATACAAGTACTCGTGTAATAAATACAGTATGTTGAAATGGGGAGCGGCCAAAAATGTTGTGCCTAGGGTGGCCTGTCAGTACCCCATACCACCAAAAAAAACCAGCGAGCGCTCTCACTGCGCATGCGCTGGTGCCAGGGATGCGGTGCCATGACATCACAACCTCATGGCGCTGCATCCCTAGCACCGGCATCCCTAGCCGGCGCATGCGCAGTGAAAGAGCTGAGCGGGCAGGGGAGTGAGCTTGGCAACGAGAAAGATCAGTCCCCCCTGGCAACGAGCAAGGTCAGTCCCCCTTGGCAACGAGCATGAAGTTCCTAGCAATAAGCATGTAGGTCAGTGGCACTTATGTGACAAATTTATAATGGGCATTACAGTTTGTTATATATAGTATGTAATGGGCATCATGTGTGGCCTTATGTGTAATTGGCATTACGGCATGTGGCATTATGTGTAATGGGTATTACAAAGTGCGCCAAAATGTGCAATGGGCATTACGGTGTGTGGTATAATGTTAGGCCATGCCCCCTTTTCGCCAGGCAAGAGCCTACTACAAATCGGGGAAGGGGGGGGGGCGGCGCGCGAAACATGCCCTTGCTCCGGGCACTGTGGCACCTAGCTACATCACTGACTATGTAACTATGACTTGCTGGGTGGTCTTGAAACTGTTAAATTTGCTGCCACCCACTATATTCTCCTATGGCGGTGAATAGGGGTAAAATGTTGGCCAGTTGAAAGCAGGCACATCAATATTTATTATTACTAGTTCTGATGTTTCTGTGTTTTTCAAGTTCCATGACAGGTAGATTATGGGGGTGAGGTGCAAATGTGAATTGTGAAGGGAGACTGACCCGTGAACCAAGTATTTGCATTTTGCAATCCATGCACAATCACTGTAAAAAACAAACCTGCAATGGTCATAGAAAAAGCCTGCACAGATGGACCATGTACAGTATATGCCCTACAAACCCTCTCTGGCACAAGATGTTCAACCTTAGGGGTGACTTTGGAACTTACTTCAGTCTGGTATGCAAACTGGGAGTTTAATCCTATTAGACAACCTTGGTATTTATTTTATGTAGGATGAATCATGTTTTTACTCTTGTAAAGTAATATTGGAATATGAAAAATAGAAAAGCTTTAACCACTTATCTGACTAAAACTGTTTCCCAAAAATGCTCAGAATTTTTTTTTATTGAATTATGTTAAGAACATTTATTTAAAGCCTGTCCAACACAATTTTAGTAAAAATCAACACAGTGTTTAAATACTGTAAGCATTGGTTCCAACATCCACTGATGATCGGTGACCACATCCATCGCAACTTTACATTTTCCTGGCATCTGCTTCTCATTTTGCCACCAGGTGTACATTGTTGCTGGGTTGGGGTGTCACCGGGCTGCCTTGTCAGCGGTATGCAATAAAAATAAATGACAGACAGATAGATCAACAGCACCTCCCAGACAAATGGTGGATGAAGTACATATATAATACGTCCCTTAATGTGATGAAATCCCAAAGTCTCCTCCTATTATGTCACCACATTCCTCTGGATATCTCCAGCTGGTAGAAAGATCTGTCAACGGGCAGCTCTTAATCAGAATGTTATACAGGATTCTCCTGGCCGCGTTTCGACCTAGCATGGATTTGACCAATCCCCTAATAGTAGTAAGGGGGATATATACATGGAAAAACACCACAGGACTTTACACCTTGCCTTAAAAAAGACTGATGCTGGGTCGAAATGCATTGGCCATCTGTGGGACATTGGGAACTTTTTAGCTTCTGGAAAGAAGGACTGCCCAGCTGAGGACCCTGGAATGCGGGCACGTGACGCGGCCAGGAGAATCCTTTATAACATTCTGATTAAGAGCTTGCCCGTTAACAGTTCTTACTACCAGCTGGAGATATCCAGAGGAATGTGGTGACATAATAGGAGGAGACTTTGGGATTTCATCGCATTAAGGGACGTATTGTGTATATATACTTCATCCAACATTTATCTGGGAGGCGCCGTTGATCTGTCATTTTTTATTTGCATTTCTGTTGAGAGGTTATGGGGGTACCTTTGAAACATTCAGTGATTGGGCTGCCACCCTCCTGCGTAATTATCTTAGATTACCTGTTTTTTTTTTCCATGCCTGGTCAGCAGCGATTGGCTGCAAAGCAGACACTGTGGGGGGGGGGGGGGGGGAGCAGAGGGACAGATGAGTGGCAGCTGTTGCAAGATTACCATCCAGCATTTACCCGACTCTGCCATCCACTGCAACCATACTTACAGTACCTACCCTCCTGGAATGGCTGGGTGGGCCCCACAATCAAGTCCTCCTCCCAGCCCCCCGGAAGGGTGGGCAAGCCTCCTGCAGTTAGCGGGGCTCTACATCAGCACCACAGCACCCCATCCCTTTGCCGGTGAAATACTGGCATTTGTGGCTATTTGGGGAGGGGATGGGGGTAAAATTACGCAAATTGTGTCATTTAGTACCACCCCTTCCCTAAAGAGATGAGCATCACAGCATTTACAGGAAAGGGGACGGGTCATAATGATGGCAAGCCCTGTCCATGTCCCCCAAAAAGATGCATAGAGTCTCCTCCCCGGTCTTATCCCAGAGAGGAGACACTTAAAGTAGGCAAGTATGCCTGCAACCCTATCTGTTTCTGTTATGGGGAAAATCCTCACAATCCTTTTTTTAACTATATTGTTACCTCAAGTCCTATTTGAACCTTATTTACTTGTAAGTAGATTCGTTATCCAAAACATAATTATGCAAAACATGTTTCAATTGTCACTAGTGGAATAGTCACTAGTGTCTTAGCCAAACCACCTCCGATGGGAGGCTATTCCACTTGTCCATATTCATTCTTCTATACTGCAGAAGAGTTAGCAATAGCAGATTATGAGATTGTTCAAATAATCCAGCCTTCCAGGCTTTAGACTCATCAATGATCGAAGGTAAGTAACATTGATGGTATCAATTAGGTGATTTAATCCAAAATATTTAGGTGAATTTACCCTTTAAGAAAAGTGAAATTAATTTTATACGTAAAATAATTAAATTTCCCTTGAAGAAAGCAGTGGCGGCTCGAGAGGAGGGACTTCAGCATAGTCCAAAATTTAAAAAAGGGAGCCACACCAACTGCCATTCCAAACTGACTCACTTGCTGTTGGTGCGGCTCCACTATTTGAATTGTGAACCGTGCTGCAGGTCCACCTCTGGATCAACCACTCGTAGAGTTGATCTTGTGAGCAGCAGTAACCGGTGATGTCAGAACTGACTTCCATTTACTAACTGCCATATTAAGTGCAGTTTTAAAAACTGATGTAGTACTGTATGTGGTGCACTGCGGCGTCATGTATACACCTGAATGAAAGTTATCTTTATAAATCTGAAATGCTAGTAATTGGCTGTGTACACAAGTAATCAAAGGATTAGAGATCTAAAATGCAATTCAAGACATGTAGGCTGAGGATTATATGGGATATTTGTCAAGATAACACTCGTGAGTGGGAAATTAATAATGTCACTGAGGTGAGCGGAACACGTTCAGTGAGTAAATAGAGATAGTAAGATCAAATAACTTATAGGTTACAACTGTAAAGATGTAGATTAGGGAACGTGACAGATGATCATATTTTAAAAAGATAAGAAAAGTAATTCTGCTTTATTATACAATACACAGGATTAAATCATGAGCACTTGCAGTAAAGCCTCATTAGAACAATTACAATTATTTTACCATGACAGTGCGATGAACATGTTGAATAATGCTGGGGAGAGATTAATCGGAATTTACCCACGGTCTAAGCCAACAAGAAGAAGCTGAACACAGAAATGCGGAGGACCAGGTCAGCTGGATGAAGAATTAACTGATGGAGAGGACTGGCTGATGTGATTGGCTGGCAGTGAAAATGAAACTATGGTGCTATAAAGCCACTTGAAATAAATTGAAATGAACCAGAATATTGAGACGAAGGTAAATGGGGCAAATTTATCAAGGAATATTTGTAGAATGTCCTCCGAAAATGGGTATCTTCAGGTGACAAATATGAAGGATCTCTAGGATGTATGTACAGAGAAACTCTGAAATACGAAGGATCCTTCCCCATAACGGTCAGCTGGTACCTGCACAGTCATTATACCAAGCATTGGGGGGTTTTCAGACTTGATCACTGCTGTGCGAATTTGCAAAGGTCTGTGATAAGATAGTCCCCGTACAGATATAGGGAAAACCCATCCTGTGCAAGTTTGGGAATGACTACAGCGATCAGCTGCAAATCCATATGCAACACCCCCACTATCATATCAAATGATTTCTCCAGTTGGTGCAAGTGTACTTAACTCTGACCCTTCCACAACTCTGTGACAGATACAGGCTGTTTGGTTTCGAAACTGAAATCACCCCCACCCCAACACACACACACACACACACACAGAAACATCAGGTTACCGCCCATAATCACCAGCTTCCTGTCAGTCAAGTTGCAAGGGGATTGCGAAAATAGTAATCTATGATTTTTGTCACTGTTTGGCTTATAATATGTACGCATGCATCATTTGATAATTGATCCCCTTTCAAATTCGCACATCAGCGATCAGATCTGAGAAACCCCTATAAATGTGATCATTTTATATGTGCATATCACAGGGAAAGGCTCCTATGTTCGCATGGGGGACCGATGTTTTTCTTTGGTGCGTGTGCATGCGCATTTCTGCGCATGTGCATACGCTGTGTGCAAGGGTCCACGGTGAATAGATTGATCACTGGATGTTCGCACACAACAATGCGAAGGGGGGCGGGCAGCAATGCGAACAACAGGTGCTGCGAACTTCACAGGTCCTTGGTCTGTTGAGTAGCCTCTAGTGGTCACTGGCAGTACTTCACCTATAAAAGGTAAGGAGAGGATAGATAGATAGATAGATAGATAGATAGATAGATAGATAGATAGATAGATAGATAGATAGATAGATAGATAAAAGTGCATAAAAATGGAAATATTTTAACTATGCTATCTCGAAAGGCGTTCTATACTTTCAACCAAAAATCAAACCAACTTTATTAAATTTGTAAAGAACTGGAATCCTTTCATATCCTCTCTACCACTCTCATCTCAAACAGAAGTCCTAAGCCCTTTCTCAAGGACTACCAAACACTTACTTGCACTGCAAGGTAGTGATGCCCCTCCGTCACTAATACATTTCTCCCATCCACGACTATGGTTACTACTGATACTAATATTATAAGAGTCAAGATCCGTTCCATGTGAATAGTCCTATTACTTGGATAATTGTCATTTCCATATGTGATAACGGTCTTCTAATTTACACTCATCCTGTCTCACCTCCCCCCCCCCCCCCCCCACCACCCTCCCATACTTCTCTTTTTTCTCTCACCTCACCCTTTCTTGCGTTTAATTACCTCTAACCTCATACCCTTTCCAACCTTTAATCCTTCCCCTCTCTCTTTAGCCCTCACAACTTAACTCTCCCTAAGGTCTCAACTAGCATGTAGACACATCTTAAGCAGTTCCCACTCTCGTATTAGACCCAAGTTTAGGTTGACGTTTATTTTAACCCTTTATTAAGCAACTTAGTGGAGACTAGGAACTCACAAATGGAAATATTTTATTTATTAATATTAATTACTCAATTATAATTTTTTCAATTAGACTGATTTTAACCCAACAACGAAAGTTCAGTGGGTGTGTATGTGACTGGGAAAGACATTGGATCACACCTAAAATAATATTATTGGTTTGATATATTTGGAATTCTACATGCCGTGAATGCTACTGAATGTTCTTTTATGTTATCTTTTAGCAGTTTGCACTTCATCTATAGGTTTTTGTTGAAATGAGCAAGAATTTAATTTGTTTATAGAACTTTCTCTTTACTATTCAAAGGGGTTTATCTTATGCTATTTACAAAAAGAGTACAAACATGTTTAATTTCATTGATAGCCAGTCGTCCCATAATAGCAGAAACTCAGCAATGTTCTCCTCTGTGCATCTGCTGTAAAATAATCTCTGGGAAACAAACTGCATTAAAAATGCAAATGCAGAACTTTGTTCCTTAATCCAGATGTTGTAAAAAGCTAGGAATCTGGATTTATTTACTGTAAATAGACTGTCCTCAATTCAGTAGCAAATAGATTTTTTTATGTAAACATCCTAAATACATGTAGCTAAGAATGCACATAACTGCTCAGAGTGCAAATAGCAGAAGATGTGGCCCTAACATAGAAAGGGCCCCAACACAAGCAACATAAGTTACAACCAATATTTTATTGGTTGGGGGTCTGTGACTACCCTTGAATTGAATGCACTTTTAGCACTAGGGACCTTGATCCACACGTAACCCGTCAACACCTCTGGGCAGCCCATGTGACCAGGGGGCTTTCAGAGCAGAGGGCTGCAGCACAGTTCAAAGTTCAAATAGGAGAGGCACAGCAACTGCCACCAACTCAGGGCTGCCTAAGGGGCAGAGCTACAGGGGATGATGTAATTTGTGGGCATGACCAGCATGATCGCGTTCTTGTAGCCACACACCCTACGTGCAATGCCAATATTTCAGGCATAGCACAGCGGTGGGTGGGGCTACAATGACGCGATTTGCATAATTTGGTCCCACAGACCCCCGCCAAGAAGGGGGGTTGTGGGAGACGGGCAGCGTTCCGGGAGGCTTGCTGCCTTTTATGGGGGGCCGGGAGAGGGACCTGATTTATGGGACCCGCCTGGCCATTCTGGGAGGGTAGGCAACCCTGATTGAAACTGATTCACTGACATTTGGTGTGGCTTCCCTATTGGACTGTGCCGCAGGCCCTTCTGGAGCTGCCACTGCTTGCGACCCTGTATCACTTTCCAGAGACTGGTAACTATAGATGACATATTATTATCCACTCCATTCAATAGGACAGAAGAAAACCACTGCAGAGCCATATGCTGTATTGTATGTATGTCTGCCTGCACCAGGTGATAAGATACAGAGCTACATGGAGCTGTTTTTCACAGACAATAACCGAGAGTGGAGTTAAAAAGAATACAGGGATCAACTTTTTAATCCTGATTGTCCCAGTATTCAGGAAAATCTTTTCACTGAAGGCACCTAAGAATTGCCTCCCAACTGTCCAGATTTTAGAGGACCTGTCCCATTTTTTGGGACTGCCCACTGTCCCACCCATGAGTAGCAGTTGGGTGGCCCCCTTTCACTCGACGCTCTGCTTAGCATGCCGCCACAGTGATGGCGAATAAGAGGCCCATGGAAGCCTCATCCTATGAAGTCATGGCTTCTTTACTGAGGTCATGCCCACTTTTCATGAAGGAGTCTTGACTGGGACACAGTCGATGTTGGGATATACAGTATGCTTTAGTTAAGCCCACATCCGCAAGATAGTCTTGTCTAATGTATAATACTAAGATTTAATTAGAATTAGTTAAGACTTGGCACCAAATAAATATCGAACATTATGAAATGTGGTTGCAGCATACTGCACACTCACATACATATACACACTCAGACATACTGTCCAGGGTGCTGAAGGGGGGGGGGGGGGTTGTGGCTCAAGGGATGGGGGGGCGGGGTTGACACAACAGGGAGGTTGGTGCTAACAGTGTTGGTAGCAGCAGCAAAGTTGGTGGCACAGCACATGATCTGGATATTTTTCATGATAGAACAACCCCAATAAGTTATGGAGAGCCATCATGAGGACAGAGCGTTCTCCCAAGTTCTGTCCCTGCATCTGGTAAATAATACATCCATGCAATGTAGTCAATTATTGCGTTGCGATTCTGGATGATTTTATCACATCTACATCTGAGGATGCCGATGGTGATAAATCTGTCCCTATGTCACTTGTGCCCGAGAATGGTTATCCTTAAAACTTAGACCAAAAGAGTGCCTTAGGACCAAGTTTGGAAACCAATGCATACCTCCCAACGTGACCCTCTCCATGCTCTGGTTCCTGGACCTCCCTAGTAATGTATGATTGCCATCACCTGCGGTGAAACACCTTTCTTATCAATTAACTAGCTCCCCACAGGTGATGGCAATCATACATTACCAGGGAAGTCCAGGAAACAGAGCATTATCTCCCTCATGGAGAGGATCATGTTGGGAGGAATGACCAATGGAGGTAGATTTACTTAAAGCTTCAGGCAAGTGGTGATGTAGTAACCAATCAGAACCTTTCTAGCATTTCAATTTTTAGGAACTTTAATAAATGTATTTCCCAAGGATATTCATGGCTAACCATAGATGGTTGAATTAAACTGACTGAGGTACTAATTCATTTACCTGTGCTCAAGCACGGATATCATGAAAACCTGGACACTGAGGGTGAAATTTACTAAGATGTGAAAATACACTTCACAGGTCATGTTGCTATGGGCAACCAATCATATCCTGTCTACTATCTTCTAGAGGGTGGAAAATAAATAAGAAGTAGCTTATGATTGGTTGCCCATAGCAATATGACCTGTGAAGTGTATTTCACATCTTAGTCAATTTCACCCTAAGGGGGGTATTCAATGTAAGGGGTACGGCTGTCGAGCAAGCTCAACAGCCGTGCCCCTGTCCCTTTCTCGCTTTGCTCGACTTGAGCTCGGCGGTCGGGATTCAATGTCCCGGCCGCCGAGCGGCGAGAAAGGGGCGTGGCCGCGAGTTGAGGGCGGATATAGACGAGCTCCGTCCGGGAGCTCACCTATTTCCGGCTTTTATCGGCAGAACGAGCCCGACAGCTTGTGATGTCGGGCTCATTCTGCCGAGAACCCCTGTTCAATGTTGTCGGGGAACGACAATAATTGAATACCCCCCTTAGTGTCTTAAATACTGTGATTGGAAACACCAGGTTACAAAGTTGGGAACAAACTTCATTATAATATTAATATTTTCAAAACTGTACGACTACCCCCTAATAACAGTCTATTTACAACAGAGTAACAGTTTATTAAATAGAATAACATTGAAAGACAGATGCAGCTACATACAGTAAACTACACATAGGGCCTTATTCTAGTTCACTCTTTCTTAGATGGACAAAACCATGTGCACTGCAGGGGGGGCAGATGTAAAATGAATTAGATTTGGGTGAGTTATTTTGTTTCTGTGCAGGGTAAATACTGACTGCTTTATTTTTACACTGCAATATAGATCTCACTTTGAAGTAAAACCCCACCCAAATCTAATTCTCTCTGCACAAGTAACATCTGCCCCACCTGCAGTGCACATGGTTTTGTCCATCTAAGAAGAATTTTGTCAGAAAGAGTGAACTAGAATAAGGCCCATAATGCTGCAAGTATAGCACACAATATACACAATACATCATTTCCTGCAAACACTGGTTTATGTTTTCAGCTCTAATTCTTATTTTGCCATATTATATTCATGAAAAAGCTTTATTGTATAGTAATAACAGTTTACATGTCTAAACATTTACATTTTGGCTAACAGATTTTTCTAAATGGAAATAAGTACCGCTGTGCATAACTACACGTTGAACTGATTATTGATCGTTTTCTTTTGATCATCAGACATGCCAGAAATACTGTAAAGCAGTGTTTTTTTTCAGTCACAGTGAGCATTGCTGTAGCTGCTAGTATACATGGAAGGCCAGACAATAGATTATGATCTATAGTACTATAGGTTCTAGACCAGGCATGTCTAAAGTTGGCCCTCCAGATGTTGTGAAACTACACATCCCTGCATGCTTTGCAATAGTTTTAGCATTCTCTATTAGCAAAACTGTGGCAAAGCATGCTGGGATGTGTAGTTTCACAACATCTGGAGGGCCAACGTTGGACATGCCTGTTGTAGACAGTGAAACCTTGCAGCATTATGCTATACCCTGCCCTATACACCCCTCCTTATAGTCTGTACACCCTATCCTATACACCACACCCTATACTCTGTACACTCTACCCCAGTGTTTTTCAACCACTGTGCCGTGGCACACTAGTGTGCCTTCAGCTGTTCTCAAGTGTGCCCCCAGATCTAGAGATGCCCAAACCAGTTTACAGTCACCACCAGTTAAACTGGTCTCTTCTTTTCATGTAAAGGGCCAACGTATTTTATTTTTGTTACCTGTGGGGACCAATGTGATTGTTTTTTATATGAGGACCAATAGGTTTGTTTGTTTTTCCTGTGGGGGCCAATGTGTTTTGCCCTGTGGGGATCATAGTGTGCCTTGGGAATTTTTAAAACTTATTTAGTGTGCCGCAAGGTAAAAAGGTTGAAAATCACTGCTCTACCCTATACATCCAGGGCCACCGAGAGAGGGGGGGAGGGTACAAATTACCCTGGCCCGGGCTTGCTGGAGGGACCTGGTGGGGGCCCTGGTCTGACACCCCCCCTTACCTCCCCCTCTGTCCCTCATGAGAGCTCATGCTGAGCCTGCTGTTAGCACAGCACATGCTGTAGGTGTTTGTTTTTTCACCCATCTTAACCATTTTGGGGGGCGTGGCCTAATCGCAGGAAATGCCCACACCTTCCGTGATTAGGTCACGCCCCCAAAATGTTTCCAGGGCCCTGCATACCTCTCAGCTGCCCTGTATACACCCAATCCTATACTCTGTACACCATACCCTATACACCCCATCCTATACTCTGTACACCCTGCCCTATACACCCCATCCTATACTCTGTACACCCTGCCCTATACACCCCATCCTATACTCTGTACACCCTGCCCTATACACCCCATCCTATACTCTGTACACCCTGCCCTATAAACCCCATCCTATTCTCTGTACACCCTACCCTATACACCCCATCCTATACTCTGTACACCCTGCCCTATACACCCCATCCTATACTCTGTACACCCTGCCTTATACACCCCATCCTATACTCTGTACACCCTGCCCTATACACCCCATCCTATACTCTGTGCACCCTGCCTTAAACACCCCATCCTATACTCTGTACACCCTGCCCTATACACCCCATCCTATACTCTGTACACCCTGCCCTATAAACCCCATCCTATACTCTGTACACCCTGCCCTATACACCCCATCCTATACTCTGTACACCCTGCCCTATACACCCCATCCTATACTCTGTACACCCTGCCCTATACACCCCATCCTATACTCTGTACACCCTGCCCTATACACCCCATCCTATCCTCTGAACACCCTGCCTTATACACCCCATCCTATACTCTGTACACCCTGCCCTATACACCCCATCCTATACTCTGTACACCCTACCCTATACACCTCATCCTATACTCTGTACACCCTGCCCTATACACCCCATCCTATACTCCGTACACCCTACCCTATACACCACATCCTATACTCTGTACACCCTGCCCTATACACCCCATCCTATACTCTGTACACCCTGCCTTATACACCCCATCCTATACTATGTACACCCTGCCTTATACACCCCATCCTATACTATGTACACCCTGCCCTATACACCCCATCCTATACTCTGTACACCCTGCCTTATACACCCCATCCTATACTCTGTACACCCTGCCCTATACATCACATCCTATACTCTGTACACCCAGCCCTCCACACCCCATCCTATACTCTGTACACCCAGCCCTATACACCCCATCCTATACTCTGTACACCCTGCCCTATACACCACATCCTATACTCTGTACACCCTGCCCTATACACCCCATCCTATACTCCGTACACCCTGCCTTATACACCCCATCCTATACTCTGTACACCCTGCCCTATACACCCCATCCTATACTCTGTACACCCTGCCCTATACACCCCATCCTATACTCTGTACACCCTACCCTATAAACCCCATCCTATACTCTGTACACCCTGCCCTATACACCCCATCCTATACTCTGTAACCCTGCCCTATACACCACATCCTATACTCTGTACACCCAGCCCTATACACCCCATCCTATACTCTGTACACCCTACCCTATACACCCCATCCTATACTCTGTACACCCTGCCCTATACACCCCATCCTATACTCTGTACACCCTGCCCTATACACCCCATCCTATACTCTGTACACCCTGCCCTATACACCCCATCCTATACTCTGTACACCCTGCCTTATACACCCCATCCTATACTCTGTACACCCTGCCCTATACACCCCATCCTATACTCTGTAACCCTACCCTATACACCCCATCCTATACTCTGTACACCCTGCCCTATACACCTTATCCTATACTCTGTACACCCTGCCCTATACACCCCATCCTATACTCTGTACACCCTGCCCTATACACCCCATCATATACTCTGTACACCCTGCCTTATACACCCCATCCTATACTCTGTACACCCTGCCCTATACACCCCTTCCTATACTCTGTACACCCTGCCCTATACACCCCTTCCTATACTCTGTACACCCTGCCTTATACACCCCATCCTATACTCTGTACACCCTGCCCTATACACCCCATCCTATACTCTGTACACCCTGCCCTATACACCCCATCATATACTCTGTACACCCTGCCTTATACACCCCATCCTATACTCTGTACACCCTGCCCTATACACCCCATCCTATACTCTGTACACCCTGCCTTATACACCCCATCCTATACTCTGTACACCCTGCCCTATACACCCCATCCTATACTCTGTACACCCAGCCCTATACACCCCATCCTATACTCTGTACACCCAGCCCTATACACCCCATCATATACTCTGTACACCCAGCCTTATACACCCCATCCTATACTCTGTACACCCTGCCCTATACACCCCATCCTATACTCTGTACACCCTACCCTATACACCTCATCCTATACTCTGTACACCCTGCCCTATACACCCCATCCTATACTCTGTACACCCTGCCTTATACACCCCATCATATACTATGTACACCCTGCCCTATACACCCCATCCTATACTATGTACACCCTGCCTTATACACCCCATCCTATACTATGTACACCCTGCCCTATACACCCCATCCTATACTCTGTACACCCTGCCTTATACACCCCATCATATACTCTGTACACCCTGCCCTATACACCCCATCATATACTCTGTACACCCTGCCCTATACACCCCATCCTATACTCTGTACACCCAGCCCTATACACCACATCCTATACTCTGTACACCCAGCCCTATACACCCCATCCTATACTCTGTACACCCAGCCCTATACACCCCATCCTATACTCTGTACACCCTGCCCTATACACCACATCCTATACTCTGTACACCCTGCCCTATACACCCCATCCTATACTCCGTACACCCTGCCTTATACACCCCATCCTATACTCTGTACACCCTGCCCTATACACCCCATCCTATACTCTGTACACCCTGCCCTATACACCCCATCCTATACTCTGTACACCCTACCCTATAAACCCCATCCTATACTCTGTACACCCTGCCCTATACACCCCATCCTATACTCTGTAACCCTGCCCTATACACCACATCCTATACTCTGTACACCCAGCCCTATACACCCCATCCTATACTCTGTACACCCTACCCTATACACCCCATCCTATACTCTGTACACCCTGCCCTATACACCCCATCCTATACTCTGTACACCCTGCCCTATACACCCCATCCTATACTCTGTACACCCTGCCCTATACACCCCTTCCTATACTCTGTACACCCTGCCTTATACACCCCATCCTATACTCTGTACACCCTGCCCTATACACCCCATCCTATACTCTGTAACCCTACCCTATACACCCCATCCTATACTCTGTACACCCTGCCCTATACACCTTATCCTATACTCTGTACACCCTGCCCTATACACCCCATCCTATACTCTGTACACCCTGCCTTATACACCCCATCCTATACTCTGTACACCCTGCCCTATACACCCCATCCTATACTCTGTACACCCTGCCCTATACACCCCATCCTATACTCTGTAACCCTACCCTATACACCCCATCCTATACTCTGTACACCCTGCCTTATACACCCCATCCTATACTCTGTACACCCTGCCTTATACACCCCATCCTATACTCTGTACACCCAGCTCTATACACCCCATCCTATACTCTGTACACCCAGCCCTATACACCCCATCCTATACTCTGTACACCCTGCCCTATACACCCCATCCTATACTCTGTAACCCTACCCTATACACCCCATCCTATACTCTGTACACCCTGCCCTATACACCTTATCCTATACTCTGTACACCCTGCCCTATACACCCCATCCTATACTCTGTACACCCTGCCCTATACACCCCATCATATACTCTGTACACCCTGCCCTATACACCTCATCCTATACTCTGTACACCCTGCCCTATAAACCCCATCCTATACTCTGTACACCCTGCCCTATACACCCCATCCTATACTCTGTACACCCTGCCCTATACACCCCATCATATACTCTGTACACCCTGTTCTATACACCTCATCCTATACTCTGTACACCCTGCCCTATACACCCCATCATATACTCTGTACACCCTGCCCTATACACCTCATCCTATACTCTGTACACCCTGCCCTATACACCCCATCCTGTACACCCTGCCCTGTACACCCTGCCCTATACACCCCATCCTATACTCTGTACACCCAGCCCTATAAACCCCATCCTATACTCTGTACACCCTACCCTATACACCCCATCCTATACTCTGTACACCCTACCCTATACACCCCATCCTATACTCTGTACACCTTGCCCTATAAACCCCATCCTATACTCTGTACACCCTGCCCTATACACCCCATCCTATACTCTGTACACCCTGCCCTATACACCCCATCATATACTCTGTACACCCTGCCCTATACACCCCATCATATACTCTGTACACCGTTGATAAAGCTGCATTGTGGGAAGCAGCGAAACGCGTTGGAGACCCCACTACTACCTTTGAAACTCTGCCTTGCTGGACTCTGTTATCCCTGGACCCAACACCATTTATTGCTACTCCTCCAAAACAGCAGGAATTATCCCATTGCCTCCAGTGACCATGGACTCAACCCCACCTGTCCTAAACAGCCATCCACCAGGGAGGACTTGTTCCCCTCAGCAACTGGGAGTCACCCATCTTCTCAGCCCAGACGGGCATCACTGAACACCCCAACATTGGGAGCACCCCACATCCCCCTCCATTGGACTGGACCACTGCCCCCCCTAGAAAAATCCCCCACACCATCCATCTTCAAGTGGGAGAGAAATTTCTGGAAATTCCTCCAGTGGCCACGGAATCAGCAATATCCTTTCCGGGCCACATACTAGAGAGGATCCATCACATATTGGCGGAGTGTTCCTTTTCTTTCATCAGTCCATTGGGGTCTGTCATTGTGTTCCTGAAAAGTAGGAGGACCACCCAGTACACTGGACATTGATTGTTCCAATCCACCAACTGGCAGGATAATGATAACATTTCTGTCGTACATCTACGTTTGAGGAGTGGTAACTATACCAAACATTAACTGTGTATATTAATTGATCCAGTAGTATAGAAACAGACCCAGCAGACAGAGTGGTATTTTATCATCTTTTTATTGTTCATGTGTATATCATGCATCATTTTATATAAATTTATATTTACTTTATAAATTCAACACATTATTGTATTCATAGGTTGTTTACATGGGGTATCTCCTAGGTAGAGAGTGGTCTGCACACCAGTTTTGAGACAAAACATTTTTATGTCACATAAAAAAGTATAGCACATGGCATTGCATTGGAATCATAAAGCAAAAAATAGGGTGCAGGTTACTTATCCAAGCCCATCACAGCAGTGTAGTGTTACAGGGGAACCTGTCACCAGCTCCAAAGCATCAATACCTGGGTATTGATGCTTTGCATCATATATGCAACTTCATATGTGATCTGGCACCCTACTGTTTTCCTGGCGGTGCGCGGTTTCTCAACTGTACACATAGGTTGTTTACAATATATTAAAATCGTTTGTAAAGATCATCCAATCTTCCAACATCCATTATTTTTTAATTAATCCATTTTAGCTCTGCTACAGAACTTGTGTTCTGAACCCCCTTTTTCCTTTACTCTGTACACCCTGCCTTATACACCCCATCCTATACTCTGTACACCCTACCCTATACACCACATCCTATACTCTGTACACCCTGCCCTATACACCCCATCCTATACTCTGTACACCCTGCGCTATACACCCCATCCTATACTCTGTACACCCTGCCCTATACACCCCATCCTATACTCTGTACACCCAGCCCTATACACCCCATCCTATACTCTGTACACCCAGCCCTATACACCCCATCCTATACTCTGTACACCCTGCCTTATACACCCCATCCTATACTCTGTACACCCAGCCCTATACACCATTTCTAATACTGTCTGAACCTATCGCAACAATACCTTTGTGTGTACAATGGTTCTCAGGGGTTCTCACAACTTTTTGCACAGTTGAAAATAATCACTCAACTATGTGAACAGCTGCACTGTGTACGTATTGCAAGTGCCTAGAACAAAGCCTGGTACACCTGTATGTTCTCCTCTACTACTGTGTGTATAGGAGTTTAGGCACTATGGGGAAGATTAGGATTAGGCAGAAAAGGGGTAGAGGTTAGGGATATGCCGCATAGGAAGGAAGGTTTGGATAAGGCATTTAGAAACAGGAGTTAGGATTAGGCAGTTGGGTGGGGGCTAGGTTTAAGTGGTGGGCAAAGGCGTAACTACCATAGGTGCAAGGGGTGCAACTGCTATGGGGCCCAGAGCTAAAGGGGGCCATCTTTACAGTCTAAGGTATATGTGCTATATTCATTTATTACCAACAGTTGCTAAATAGGGGGCCCATACAAACTTTTGCTATGGGGCCTATGAATGTCTAGTTACGCCTCTGGTGGTGGGGTCTGGGGGATAGGCCCTTGCAGGGAGAGTTAGAGTTAGGCTGTGGGGATTGAGGCTTAGAAGGGGGCTAGGGGACTGTAAATATACTTACCTGTCCCCTGTCAGGGTTCCCTCCAACAGCATGCCAGTGTTGGTATTTCTGACAGCTGCCATCATTACCGCTGGTCATCCCTATATATCCTATACGTTCATATGTGGCCTCATACTATTGCAAAACAATACCTCTGCTCTTGCATTGTGTGAATGATTATGTGCATGCCATATTTCACTGCCGAGCATAAATCATAAATGATTATTTTACAAAAGGCATTCTGTAGACTTCAGAGCATAAAAATAATTGTTTTGATGGAGAGAGCTACATGTCATTACTGATGAGCTGATAAACTACTCCACAGCTCCGGGATACTGGGAGAGAGATCAATGCAATCTCTATGCTCACATAAATCACACAAGTCCATAATTGTAGACATACTGTACTGTACATTGTGCAAGAAGAGCTGCAGAGACATTGGAGCGAAAGTATTACAGTACTGTATGTAGATTTCACACCCATAAGTGGAGCCCAAGGGGCAGGAGCATCATAATAATAATAATAATAATAATAATAATAATAATAATAATAATGTCTTATGAAATATAAGTCTTATAGGACAATAAGGTATATATAGTACCATATATTTCTTATGAATAAATAAACATTTACAGTACTGTACTGTACAGTACTGTATGTACTGTATTTATTAACCCACCCAATGCTTTGGACAAGCGGTTTTTATTTTTTCTTATTTACGTTTAAAGACCAGTCATCCTCAGTGAGACATTGAGGGAAAGGAAACAAGTGGCATAAACAGACATAATTTCAAATATGCTCAATTATTCTTCCAGTGTTATAAAATAAATTACAAAACATGATTGAGGGCCCTGATTCAGAGTGATTTGCACATGCTAAATTGCTCACAGCAGCTTAGCATATGTGATCCTTAGTAATTCAGGAGTAGGTGCAATGTGATTGCAGTTATAGAGGAACATCACATCCATTGATCATGATGTTGATCTGCCACTGCAGACTTAGGGGGGTATTCAATCTGAGGGTCACAGCGGTCGAGCTTGCTCGACTGCCGTGACCCAGTCCCGTTCTCGGTCAGCTCGACCGACAACATGCAGGTAGGATTCAATGTCCTGCCTGCCAGGGACCGAGAAGGGGGCGTGGCCGCGAGTTGCAGCCGGGAAGAGGCGAGCTGAGGACGGCAGCTCGTCACTTCCCGTCCGTTCTCGGCAGAACGAGCCCGACAGCTAGTGATGTCGGGCTCGTTCTGCTGAGAAACCCTGCTCAATGCTGTCGGGGAAGACAGCATTGAATAGGGCCCGGCGAGCATCTCCCCGACGGGAGATGCTCGCCGGGGATTGAATATCCCCCTTAGGGATCACTGCGAGGCCAAGGAGACTGTAAACACAGTACAGTCCTTGGACTTGCAACACCCAGAAAACAGGTGAAACACGCCCGGTTTTCCCAAATACTGGCTGCCTCCACCCCCTGAATGCCTCTGCCTGTGAATAAGGTAGAGGTGTTTGGAAAACTGCACTGCAATCTCAGAACTTGTTTTGCACATGCACAGAATGGGTCCTGTACGTGTACAGTTTCCCAATAATGGGCAGCACTCTATGACCTACTTGTGATGCGCACAGTCCCACTAAATAAACAGCATCTGTTCACCGCTGCTCTCCTAAGCAGAGTCAGCTAAGCAGAGCAGCGAGTACCAGGGTTCCTCCCAACATGTACGTGTGGGAATATAGATTGTAAGCTCCACTGCCGCAGATATTGGTGTGAATGGCCAAATGTTCTCTGTAAAGTGTTACAGAATATATGTGAATTACAGTATGTAAATAACTGAAGAAAAAAAATACACAGTGATGCAGTGAAAATTCAGCCATCACTAGTAGTGGCTTCGGTAGCGGTAATACAGGGAATACAGGTCTCACCTTTAGGAGACAGATATTGCACATCCAGCAATGAAAAATATGGGGAAAAAACATCACCGGGATACCCTTATTTTTCACTAACCAGCAGCACTAGTCTACCCTGCGGTAATGTCAACCAACCTTAGATTAATCAGTGCAGGTGCAGAATCCCCAGAGAAATGGGGGAACTTGTTTTATTTATGGGCAATGTAACAGGCAAAACCAGTGTTGGTGGCTCCCAATCATAATATATGTGGACAAACAGAAGCAAATCCGGCCCCTCACCACATACCTGTGATATACAGTATAAACACAATGTACTTAATTGTATTTATTTTTCTGAATTTATCAATAAGAAATATTTAGCGTCAACATTTTGATGCTCTAGGGCAGTGGTTCCCAACCTTTTTTCTCTCCCATACCCCTTGATTAGGCTTTTCATTGATAAATACCCCTCCTCTCAATTTAAAATATAGACAGTACTTATGAGTGGATTGGAAGTGAGCGGTATGCGTATCCTTATGCATGTCCTTATATTAAGGAGTAGCGGACAGAAATCGTGTCTGGTTGCTGGTTCTGTATTGTCTCCAGGGTTCCCACTTACACCTGTAGGATTAATGCCGCTGCTTCTTCCACCCGTGTCAGTGCATGGCAGATGATCGCTGATGTCTGAGGGCAGCACGGGGAGCTCCCAGTGGATTGCTGGTCAGGCAAAAAGCACAATGAGACGCTGATGACACTGAAGACAGAACCATAAGTGACACAACATGGTTCTTTTTCATAGCAATGGGTCTTCTTCTTCTTCTGCCATCAAAATACTTTTTTTATCTTCCGCCATTACCATTATTATTTTTAAGTACCCCCAACTGGTTTGCAGAGTACCCCAGGTTGGGAACCACTGCTCTAGGGTGCCGTGATTCCAAAATGTTTGTGAATCGCTGAACTAGGTGAAATAGGGTGCTGGGAAGGGGTGTGGTATGACTGCCCGGGATCCTGTCAGTCAGTCAGTATACGGACATCGAGATGCCTATTGCCCATGCTCCGAAGGGGGGGGGGGTGAGTGCAAAGAAGCCTCTTGCAGGCTTGTGGCTCCCTTCACTCGCCACAGGTTCTATTCTTCCTCTATCATTCGGGATCCCCCTGTTGAAGCACCGGCAGTCTGGATTCTGATGTCTGTATACTGACTGTCAGGATCCTGATTGTCGTCCGGCACCCGCTGGTAAGTTGCTGAGTGTGGGAGGAGAAGGAATTTGTGTCTGTGAACCCACAAATCTATGTGTCAGGTATTGGGAACATGAATGAATGTCATACCCATATAATCACTATGCTGCGGACTTGGCTTTCACTCTCTGAGCTGCTGGAGTAGAACATACTGTAGCCTATATAAAAAATAAATAAAATAAAAAAACAGATTAAATCATCACAAAAAGGAGCATATGTATTTTAAAGATACTTAAAGTAGTAAATATTTATTGTACAAAAAACACTTATCATCATGGTAGTAAGTAAAGTACATAAAACATTGTTAAATCAAATTAGTTAAAAACATATGCCTGATTACTAGCCATCCCTGATTTTTCCGTTAGTGATCAGTTAGTGATTATTCATTAACCAAAGTCACCAATGTAAATTTTTCATCAATAATCCAAATTTGTGCTCCAAAATATGAAATAGGTGCTGCTTGTATGTGTATGTTTGTACATATATAGATATATATATATTACACACACACAGAGCCAGATTAAGCCTCTTGTCTTTACTGGCCACAAACTGCACAGAAGAATATTACACTGAGTACAGGCAGTATAAACTTGGTCAATGGGTAACTGCAGGGGGGATTACTCTGTAGGAGACCTCACAGGCTCAGCTCTGCCTCTGATTAAAAATCCTCCCATGACGAGGCTGCTGCTTCTGTCTTCCATGGGCCTGAGAAGCATGTAATGAGCTCCACCAATCAGAGCTCAGCACAAGCCTCTCAGCCTCTGATCTATTGTGCAAAGTCTCATGGGACTTAGTCAACTCCCATTAATGCACTGCACACTTGCGATGTCACTGTGCCTCAGGTCCCGATGCTCAGCATCATCAATCTCTGTCACATTGGCAGATAGGTGAAGCTGCACCTTAGCTAAATATTTTTATCTATCTATCTATCTACCGATCTACAAAAACAAGGATACTTTCTCAAACTTAAGTGCACCATAAACTTCTTCACTCAAAGAAGTCACATACAATCAGAGCCGAATTTCCCATTAGGCACGTGAGGCACCGGCCTAGGGGCGGCACATGTTTGGGGGCGGCACTTGGATGCCTGTGATAGTACTGTCAGCCCAAAATGTACCAATAACTGCAAAATATGCACTGTACTGTACTATATTCCATCTTAAATAGAGTGTAAATGGATACGACATGCAGATACTGCCCCTATAAACTGTCCTACTTACTTACATTATTGTTGTGCCTAGGGGCGCCATCATCCCTAAATCCGCCCCTGCATACAATCTCACTTGAGCTCCTCAGCAGCTTCCCAAGTGGTAGGATCACATACGATACCTTGCATGTGGTCCTTTTGCATATGATGTATCTTATGCGATCCCAGAAAGAGCTGCAAGATTCGATAAATCTATCAGGCTCCGATCCGATGCGCATGGGACCACGATGAAACACATGAGATTTTAAATTGAAAAGAGCCCAAATCAAACTAGTGTATGGGCACCTTTAGGGCCGAGGAGAGAAGCCATTGGCAGATGTAAGGACTCAGACCTGCTGTGACTGGGCATACACACCGGCTGATTCTGTATACAGACAAATAACTTTGCTGAACAGAGCTCTATGTTTGAAAAGCTACAGCACATGCACGTATATATATATATATATATATATATATATATATATATATATATATATATATATAATAAATTTGGATATATATATTTATACATCAGGGGGGTTATGGTAATCAGACCCCCCCCCCTTCCCCCATGTCCACCACTGCAGCACCAAACTGTAAGCTTACTTTATAACTGGGTTGGGTGTTTTCCTCCCCACATAGCCACTGTTGGTAGATAGCAGAAGATAAGAAAACTTGTTAGCACAGCAATTAGACAAAAAATGCCTGTGTCATTTCTAAATGGAAAAAATGTCTATCCTCTAACCTGAATTAAATGCGTTTGCTAAAATTCGGTGAAATATTGAACGTATTTTGAAAATTGTAGAGTCATTCTTTTTTTCTGAGCTGGCTTCATTTTTCTTAATTTTCCTAATCTCCGCCAAAAAAAAAAAAATATATACACTTTAAATGTACTCACAGTAAATGTTTTTAATTTTACAAATGGAAACGACAAAAGTTTACTGCAAACTAAAAACTTTAATAAGAAATTTTCAATTAAACATTGATTAATCGTATTTGGCTAATGTTATCGTAAATAGTAAGATTGTTAAATTTCAACTTTGTTGCTAAATGAAAAAAGAAAAAAAAATGAACAATCTTTATAAGTAAATTAAAAATCTGACCAAAAAGCTAATTACAAGGGTATTTATTTTGTTTGAGATAAGACACATCTATTATCATAAAGATAATTAACTCAGTCTGACAGATCCAATAAAGGGATAAGTTTGTCATTGGCTAAGCCAAAAGCCCAAGGCAAGCAATTTTTATAATTACTAGTTATAGCAACTGGGCTTGAAGAAAATAGCATTCTATATAAACATGAACGTGGATTTGCATTTAGACCCACGTTTTTTCAAGAGATGATCTATTTACTTGCAATAACAACAAATAAACTCACATAACTAAACCATGTTTAAATTACATCCCGAGAGCTGGTACATATACTTCTGTCAGCATTATTAATGTCTTTGCAAGGTGTAATATACATTCATGCATGGATCAGCCTTCAGATTAGCCTTCAAAGAAATTGAATTTTAACTTGCCATGGAACATACTTTTCCTGCCGCAAAGATCTGATACTCATCAAATGCAAATTAGCCATAAACCACATCAGATTATGTTGCCATGTTGTTTCTTCATTTAGATTTTTTAAATCATCACATATCACAAAACTGGCCTTTCCTAAATAAATATGAAATTTGACTTTTAGCCTTTTCATCCCCAAAGTAAATAATACAAATAAATGTGGTACGGGCGCTATTGATCATAGAGGCATCAGGAATTATGTTGACAGTGTTTAGGTCAACCTCCAAATATAGACTTGCACAAGGTCAACACAAAAATATTCAACACATAAAAAGGTCAACATATAAGGTTTTTCTTTTACTGTTTTTGGTTTCAATTTGTGGAGTGGAGCACATGGACCACAAATGAGTGTACCGTGTGCTCATTTTGCTCTTCAAGCGTTGGGTCAAGTGCCTAGCACCACTACTGCAGCACTAGGTACACCTTACCAGTGTCCACTTGGATGGCAAAGTATAAAAAAGTTTTTTAAAAATGAAACAAATCATGAAAAACACATGTTTACTTCAACATATTACCCATGTCGGCCTAAGGCATGTCAATCAATAGTAGTCAACTTAATGACTGTCGACCTAATGCAAGGTCCGGATCCTGCTACAGGAACTCTGCATTTTTACTTTGAATATATTTGCCATCATTATATAATATTGCCACTGATAAGCATGTATGCCAACACTAAAATAATATTACCACTGACAAGTGTGTATGCCATCACTAAAATAATGTTGCCACTGATAAGTAAGTATGCCATCAATAAAGTAATGTTGCCACTGATAAGCATGTATGCCATCACTAAAATAATGTTGCCACTGATAAGTATGTATGCCATCAGTAAAATAATATTACCACTAACAAGAATGTACTGTATGCCATCACTAAACTAATGTTGCCACTGACATGTATGTATGCCATCATTAAAATAATGTTGCCACCGACAAGTATGTATGCCATCACTAAAATAATGTTGCCACTGATAAGTATGTATGCCATCACTAAAATAATGTTGCAACTGATAAGTATGTTGTTAGGGAGTCCCCGTGTGCAAATATGATAGGAGACTGACCACACACCACACCTGACTCTGTTGTCTCTCCCAGTGGTCGATTGATGCATGCAGTGCTAGACTTCACCTATAGCAGCCGTGTCTGAAGGATTGAGTTAGGCCCACTCCAACCTGATGCATCAAACAAGATTGAGAGACGGACAAAAGGCTAACTGACTAAAACCTGTGGAAACAAAGAAACAGTGGTACATATTATAACAAGTGGTCAGAGATACCAGTGAGTTGAGTGGAAGTATATGGGAGCAATCCTTCACTGAACTCCCAGGAATGCAATCATGCAAGAAGATGTTATGCAAATAAGTAATTCCACACACCCACACCCTTTTAACTACAGAGAAACAGCAGCATGCAAGCACAGTATGTCCTGGCTAATGGCATAAATGCAACAATGCATGATGATGAAAATAATAAACAATATATAACCTGTGTGAAGCTGGATGGCGAAACCCCTAACAAGAGAGGACATATACTCCACACAGCTAAACTCTAACAGGGATAGCTGAAATACTGAAAGTGGAAAAAACAATACTTATCTCTGTCTCAGACAGGGTCTGTGTTCATACAGGGTCTCTTAGACTGCAGCAACTGAACACAGGCACAGGCAGAACTTCACAGGACACCTGGCAGGAGTGCTTGCTGGAATACTCAGGACTATGATAGGACCCAGACAAGGCTTACACAAAATTCTGATGAGAAAACAGAACTCCACTAAGAAATATAACCGTCTGGGACTGCATGCTGGAAGCATAGCTAAATAACCTAGCATGCAGCCACACCAAAAGACCAAGGTGTGCATGAAACCCAGGCAAGATGGATCAGCAAAACCCGGAGTACTGATCCAGGTGAAACATATAAACTACAAACAGAATATATTAACTGCAGATTTACACCGACCTGCTGGAGGCGGATCGCAACATATGTATGCCATCACTAAATTAATGTGGTCACTGAGAAGTATGTATGCGATCACTAAAATAATATTACCACTGACAAGTATGTATGCCATCACTAAAATAATATTGCCAATGATAAGCAATGTATGCCATCACTAAAATAATGTTGCCATTTATAAGTATGTATGCCATGACTAAAATAATATTACCACTGATAAGTATGTACTGTATGCCATCAATAAAATAATGTTGCCACTGATAAGCATGTATGCCATCACTAAAATAATGTTACCACTGATAAGTAAGTACGCCATCACTAACATAATGTTGCCACTGATGAGTATGTATTCCATCACTAAAATAATGTTACCATTGATAAGTATGTATGCCATGACTAAAATAATATTAACACTGATAAGTATGTACTGTATGCCATCACTAAAATAATGTTACCACTGATAAGTAAGTATGCCATCACTAACATAATGTTGCCGCTGATTAGCATGTATGCCATCACTAACATAATGTTAATACAAAGAAATTGTTTAAACCTTGCGCTAAATGTGGAAGCTGTTGGTCTCCTAGGAAAAGGTTATGCCCAACCTAGAGAGAAACTTTTAGACAATATACACAGGTGACCAGCGCTGGGAGATTTTCAGTGAGTATCTTTGGCATATGTATACTTCAAGGGTAAAACAGGATCGTGAACTTACATTTTAGTTCTGTCCCGCGTTCCTATAAAGGTATCTTTGTCTAATCTGACAGGAGACAGATGGTGAAGTCAACAACAAGTTTAATTCCAGGACAAGACAGATTCCAAATGGCAAACAAAACGATATAGCTAAAACAGTTAAAAAGTGCAGGGAGGTTCAGAGGCAGCTGCGGCGGCTTGATCAAGCCGTGAGCACAGAGGAGATCAGCAGCAGCAGCACCCGCATATGCTACGGAGATCGCAGCTCACACGGACACTCCATCCAGCTACATGAACACAGCGTCTGAAGCGCTTGTACTGTGAGCCGGACACCGCCGCCGCAGCTGCCTCTGAACCTCCCTGCACTTTTTAACTGTTTTAGCTATATCGTTTTGTTTGCCATTTGGAATCTGTATTGTCCTGGAATTAAACTTGTTGTTGACTTCACCATCTGTCTCCTGTCGGATTGGACAAAGATACCTTTATAGGAACGCGGGACAGAACTAAAATGTAAGTTCACGATCCTGTTTTACCCTTGAAGTATACATATGCCAAAGATACCTTGATGTGCACACCAGAATAGAACTTCGAAGTAAGTTGACTTCCTTCTGGCACCTACACACAAGGATATCTCTGACATATTCAGAAGATTTGAGGAAAAACTCTATCCTTTGGAGGTTTCTCACTAACATAATGTTGCCACTGATAAGCATGTATTCCAACACTAAAATAAAATTACCACTGATAAGTATGTATGCCATCACTAACATAATGTTGCCATTGATAAGTATGTATGCCATGACTAAACTAATGTTGCCATTGATAAGTATGTATGCCATCACTAACATAATGTTACCACTGATAAGTAAGTACGCCATCACTAACATAATATTGCCACTGACAATTATGTATGCCATGACTAAAATAATATTACCACTGACAAATATGTACTGTATGCCATCACTAACATAATGTTACCACTGATAAGTAAGTATGCCATCACTAACATAATGTTGCCACTGATAAGTATGTATGCCATCACTAACATAATGTTGCCACTGAAAAGCATGTATGCCATCACTAACATAATGTTGCCATTGATAAGTATGTATGCCATGACTAAAATAATATTACCACTGACAAGTATGTATGCCATCACTAAAATAATGTTGCCATTGATAAGTATGTATGCCATGACTAAAATAATATTACCACTGACAAGTATGTATGCCATTACTAAAATAATGTTGCCACTGATAAGTACGCCATCACTAACATAATGTTGCCAATGATAAGCATGTATGCCATCACTAACATAATGTTACCATTGATAAGTATGTATGCCATGACTAAAATAATATTACCACTGACAAGTATGTACTGTATGTCATCACTAACATAATGTTACCACTGATAAGTAAGTACGCCATCACTAACATAATGTTGCCACTGATAAGTATGTATGCCATCACTAACATAATGTTGCCACTGATAAGTATGTATGCCATCACTAACATAATGTTGCCACTGATAAGTAAGTACGCCATCACTAACATAATGTTGCCACTGATAAGTATGTATGCCATCACTAACATAATTTGCCACTGATAAGCATGTATGCCATCACTAACATAATGTTGCCACTGATAAGTATATATGACATCAATAAAATAATGTTGCCACTGTCAAGTATGTATGCCATCACTAAAATAATGTTACCACTGACAAGTATGTACTGTATGTCATCACTAACATAATGTTACCACTGATAAGTAAGTACGCCATCACTAACATAATGTTGCCACTGATAAGTATGTATGCCATCACTAACATAATGTTGCCACTGATAAGCATATATTCCATCACTAAAATAATATTACCACTAATAAGTATATATGACATCAATAAAATAATGTTGCCACTGTCAAGAATGTATGCCATCACTAAAATAATGGGTACTTATGTAATATCTGGGCTCCCGTTTTTCTTATGAGACCGTGTGCGCTCACCACGCTTCGGGCACGGTGGCTCGCTGCGCTCGCCACACTATATAAAATCAACTCCATGCGTAGTTGGATAGTAGGGGTATGAAAAAATGGGGTGCATTTAACATGGGAGCCCAGATAATACATAAGTACCAAATAATGTTACCACTGATAAGTATATATGACATCACTAAAATAATGTTACCACTGACAAGTATATATGGCATCACTAAAATAATGTTACCACTGACAAGTATATATGACATCACTAAAATAATGTTACCACTGACAAGTATATATGACATAACTAAAATAATGCTACCACTGACAAGTATATATGACATCACTAAAATAATGTTACCACTGACAAGTATATATGACATCACTAAAATAATGTTACCACTGACAAGTATATATGACATCACTAAAATAAAGTTACCACTGACAAGTATATATGACATCACTAAAATAATGTTACCACTGACAAGTATATATGACATCACTAAAATAATGTTACCACTGACAAGTATATATGACATCACTAAAATAATGTTACCAATGACAAGTATATATGACATCACTAAAATAATGTTACCACTGATTTTTTTTGGTCATTTTGTTATGACTCAAGTACTGTAAATATTTTTTCAGGCAATCCAGTCATTTAGAGATACTTCTCTCTAGTTTTAGTTTGCTTCTTGAAGTTTGTCTAATAACAATATTAAGAGCTTACATAATAATTAATTCAATATTAATATTAAAGGCTTAATATATAATTATATTTAGTGAGAGCACCTTTCTCAGCTTCTGAGAAGGTTTCTAATGCTATTTTTCTGACAAGATATAACCTGTTTATGTCTTTGTCCCTTAATCACCTTAACTTCCATCTTAAACTGCCTTCTCATTCTGTTGTGCATGATACCTGTTTCACAACGCAATAATTTGGGGGGATAATTGCACACAACTAAAGGTATTGTATGCTTTATGTTATGGTACTCATAGTTCTAAAATTACTAAAGCTTTTCAAAATGAAAAAAAAAGGTGATGTTGTCCATAACAACCAATTCTGTGTATGATTTTTTAGGATGCAATAGAGAAATGATAAAGCAAAGGTTCATTTTAAGAAGCTTTAGTAAAGGTACACAATGGACTGTAAGGAGGACTAACATAAAACTGTGTCTAATTTCCAATAATTTATCTATGGTGTAACCTCCCTTAACAGTCAGAGAGATTATGGGAGAGATGCGGCTTCTACATTCTGCCACCTCTGAAGCACCTCATTGCCAACAGAAGCCTTAAGGTCCATACACACTGGGCGATTATGCCCAGTGTGTATGAACAGCGATGATCGCTATCATCGCTGGGTGGAAAGCCGCTCAGTGCATACACACTGAGACGCTTTCCTCCTGCCCAGCATAGCGCAGCGCAATGCAAAGCCGTCCTCAAAGTCGCTCATCTGCTGGTTATACCAGCAGATGAGCAGCTTTCTCGGCGATGTTGTGGGAGCGAGCAGCAGCGCTCACCACTCATCGGCGGGCCATACACACTGGGCGTTTTTGAGCTGAAAGCCGCTCAAACATGCTGTTTTAAGCAGCTTTCAGCTCAAAGTCGCCCAGTGTGTATGGGCCTTTAGAGGTAGGGAAATTGCTTAGGCCCACGGACTACCAAACAACTCCAGAGGAGCTGTAAACATTTTTGATTAACTTTTTTCTTACAGATGCCTTTACTCCTCTTATCTTTCTTTCCTTTAACCTGAATGACATGTTTTACATTTTAGCGCTCATTTCAGATTTTATTATAGATTATGGTAATGCCTCATACTATATCGTAAAGAAAATATTTTTACATTTGTTTTTACAAATGAGTGGGCTGGCTGTGCTAAACCAAAACACACCAAAATGTTGTAGTTTTGAGTTCAACTGAGTCCTGTCTATGATCAAGTCCCATTTATGATCACTTTTGGGTTTTGAATAGAATAGAATCAAAAACAGATCTTGCATGTTTTGGATTGCAAGTCCCAAGTTACATTATTTTAGCTGTTTTTGGAATAACGGAATGACTGCAATAGGCATCTAGTGGGTTAAACATCCAAGGCTGTGTGAACCTTAAGGAAGCATGTGACTCAGCATCCAATAAGGATGCAGGGGATGGCAGAGTTAGCTGGGGATATCAGTTTCAGGAAATGGAAGAGTCTTCCTTTTTTTCCTGAGTGTCTGCCCTCCTTCCCCTTTTTTCTTTGGTGGTGGGTGGGTGTTAATTGCGTTGCCTGTATGACGGGAAAGAACTACAGGTTAATTGATTTAGGTCTTCACTAAATGATGATTCAGTGTATATAGTTTGTTTTTCGGTGCGCTCACCTTCTTTGACTATAGGCCTTCGCTGGATCACCCGCTCGGGGACAGCGACACCACCGGACAGGTGGGCAGTCATTGTAGAAGGCTGAGCAGATACCACTTGATGTTACGATAAAGTTTGATTGAGTAGGTCTTTGGGTGGAGTTTAAATAATTAGCCGTTCTTTATTGGCCACCATTAATTAATTAATTATGAACAAATTAATTAGCTTAAAGTGCTTCAATAATAAATACAGATAACGCTTTCTGCCAAACCGAAGTCTCCGAGTCTTTATTTCAGGTTTAGATAAGTAAGTGGTAAAATGCATCCATGCATGAGGTCACGCATCAGATGCTAGGGTGTTTATACATTTTTAAAGAAACCCAGATTCAAAACCAAAACACTGGACAACGGTTTTCCAAAAACAAAATCCAAAACACGATGTGGATTTGGAACCAAAATAAAAAACACAGGGGTCAATGAACATTTAAAAAAAAAAATCTTTGCATACTATTTTTGAAACTACAAGAGCTCTTGAAGTTTTTTTAACTAAGTGGATTTAAATCATATATTTATTGCAATACCCGTTTAGCTCTGTCTGGTGTTCATTACCGCATTATTTTTAGTTATTAAATCAGAAGGTATTGACATGCAGTCAGCTACAAAACATTGTCTCATAGAGTGAACACTTGTAGCACATACAGTATCCTTAACGGATGCTCTGTCAGTGTTCTCTCCAAGGCCTTCAACACAGAAGCTATTGGTCCATTTCATGCACTGATGAGATCTATTAAAAAACAACTGTCTGCAAATTCGATTTATGGCCATGCATCTCCAGATTTATCTGCGCTAACACTGGTTTCCCAATACATTCTCGTCCACAAGGACAACAAGGACTGATTTGCTCTATTCAGAGATCCTAGGGTAACATTTAAATGGACCTCTATTTCCAGCTTATGTATTCAAGCTGATATTAATATACTTTACAAGTTATTATCATTATTCTGCTGCCTTCCGGTGGAGAAAATCAGTATATATTTCAGTTTTTTCTTAACAATTATGTCAGTTGGAATATTTCAGCATCAGATCAGTTGAAATATATACCATCCACCATCACCACTGTAGCAACAAATGGAGTTCACCCATTCAAAAAGTTAGGGTTTCTCTATCTATCTATCTATCTATCCTGGATACTTGACCTCAAAATAATTAATGTAAACAAGGAAGCATGGAAGACTCACAGCATGATCAGGGCAGCCGAGGGGGGGGGGGGAAGAGTAGGTACTAATTACCCGGGCCCAGGCTTGCTGTAAGGGCCCTGGTCCGGCCCCTCCCCTACCCCATCGTCCCTCCCGGGCAGCACCCACCTACAGCATGTGCTGCTGCTGCTAAGGGGGGGGGGGGGTGACAATAACACCCCCCTCGACTTTGAAATGTTTTTTCACCCCCTAAACATTTTGAGAGCGTGGCCTAATCACAGGAGGTGGCCACGCCTCCCGCGGTTAGACCACACCCAAAAAATGTTGCCGGGGCCCGGGATATCTCTCGGCTGCCCTGAGCATGAATCTGCCCATGTACATGCACACACAGTACTTACACGGGGATCATATACAAACTCTGCACAGTTAGAGCTATGGGCTATGATAGGAATTGAACCCATGACCTCCGTTCTGCCACTAATTATCCTCAGTATATTTTACAAATTTACTCCCATCTGTATTGCTTTCACCAGGACAAACTATGGGCCAGATGCACTAAGCTTCAAAAGTGATCAAATGGAGAGTGATAAACAGCCAGCCAATCAGCTCCTATCTGTTATGTCACAGACCGTGTTTAAAAAATGTAAGGCAGGAGCTGATTGGCTGGTCTTATATCATTCTCCATTTTATCCTCTTTTCAAGCTTGGTGCATCTGGCCTTAAGTAATTTCTTTTTTTTTTTCCAAGGAGGAGGACTGGCCACTCCATTTCCTGTTGGCCAGGTCCCTCATTGTACCAGGACCTGGCTGAACTGTTGGATCCCCTGCACATACATTGCAAATATTTCAGCAGCAGCATGTCACCATATACATACATTGTAGCAGGACCATGTCACTATATAAATACATTATAGCAGGACCATGTCACCATATCATACCTCCAAACTGTCCCAAATTTTATGGGACCGTCCCATTTTTTTTAGCGATGGTCCAGTGTCCCGCCCCGGGACCAGTAGTGTTCCATGGTGGGGGGGGGGGGGCAGTTGAAAGCCCCCTGCTTTCTGCTGCTCTGCCCAGTATGCGCACAGCATCTATTTTTTGCAGATAGAGGGGCTGGAGGCATAGGCCCCGAAACCGTGGGTGCTCCGGGGCCCGAGCACCCACAGAAAGTGAGGAGCACTCACCACACGGGCCACGGCAGCGGAGTCCCAGCAGCGGATATGCCATCAGTAGCGGGGGGTCCCTGCAGCGGTTGGGAACTAGTAGCGGTATTAATGCCGCTACTAGTTCCCATCTTCCGCCGGGACCCTGCTGCTGATGGCATAACCGTTGCTGGGACCCCGCTGTGGCGCTGCCGCTGCCAGGATCCCCAACACGGGCAGGGGGTGAGTCCTGGGGGGGGTGGTAGTCTGGGGGTTAGGGGGGGGGGAGAGCACCCACCAGAAAAAAATTAATTCGGCATCCCTGGCTGGAGGCATTACTCTTAGAGGCAATGTAGTCGCCAGCCTCCGGGCTCCAAGCCCTGAAGGGGCACCATCATGTATAGAGACACATGTGTGGTTCACAATGGAATCCAAATATGGCCGCTGCTCTTCTAACAGAGCTCTGTGGTGCAAACGCATAGTTATTTGCTCTATCCAAGGAGCCCTGCTAACAATTGCAGTAGAGGACAGGATGGCTCCTGCCTGGTACCGCTCAACCTGTGTTGTCGCTGCTCCTGTACTGTGAGATGGGACCCATCAGTGAACACTTATTCTGAATGTTCGTGAGTCTGATCCTGACCCACCGGCCATTCTCATACACCGGCCATTCTCACCATGTCTTGCCGTCTCTTGCAGTCTAGGTTCGCGGCAATGGGACACAAGATGCAAACTTAACGCTACCAAAAATGTCCAGAAGGCTCCCAAATTTTATTAAGCTCCCTGGACTCCTGGAAGAGCAGATTATCTCCCACATCCCCCGCACAACCAAGTTATATGGGATGGAGGGCAGCACCTGTTGATGTGATTTATATCATGATCCTTCAATCAAAATTGGCCAACCACATCTGACCTTAGGATCTCTCCCAAAGGGGACAGAACAAAAGTAGTCAAGTATGGGCATGTTTCGTATGTGATAGTAAATTGTTCCCAAATTGTAGGTGAAAACCCCAAATCCCACATAGATATCTCCCTCAACCTGTACTTATAGTACACCTGCCCTTTTTTCTATTAATAATGATATTCCCTTTGGTATGTTACAGGACACACTGTATCTTCTCACACAATTTCTGTACACAAAAAAAGAATCCATAAGTTTGTCCAATAATAAATCGTCTGGGCAGCTTCCTGCAAAAAAACTTCAGTGCAATTTAAGAAATACTTGGAGGGAACACATTTTATTTTAAGTAAATCATAATGCTTATAAAGCTTTTTACTTTAAACGTTCTTTTTAAATTGATTACATGGAAATTGCAATCTTTGTATGAAGCAATTCTTTTAAACCATGAAGTCAGCACTTTGAGACAGGTGGTCCGCAGAACACCAGACTAAGCAAAATAATAACACAGAGCGGTCAATTGGTGCTTAGTGCAGGGTGCTGCTGACTAATACTGGAAATCTCTATATAAAACTTATGCTCTGTATCCTAAAAATAAAATACCAACTTTTACACAAAAACTACACATTTGTAAAGAGTCGTATGCGTAATAGACAATATAAATATATTAAAGGTACATTTAGCAATAAACATTGGGAATACATACATTTTAGTCTGAATTTAAAATACATTGGTTATTTAAAACGGAATTTCTACCTCTAGTTACAGCCTCTAGCAGTGATGTGGAATTGACAGCCCTAGGGCCTCATGTAGGCCTGTGAGCAGAGGAGGCTCCAGAGGAGGGGTTCAAAATTCAAATAGCGAAACCACACCAACTGCCATTCCAACCTGATGCACTGGCAGTTGTTGTGGCTCCCATATTTGAAAATTGAACTGTGCTGCAGCCCCTCCTCTAGAGCCGCCACTGCCTATGAGCCTTCATTTGTGGCCACCGTCTTCTTCCTATTTTGTTGTTATAGCTTGTAATGCTAGTTCAGCATCTACAGTGATAAGAACAAGTAGGACTGGTACTCAGCATATGAAAATTGGTAAGAACAAGTCCCATGCCCTCAGTGCTGCATGAGATCAAAGAAGGAGAAACATACTTCCAAGTTGTGGTTATCACGGATGGAGTAAGAGGGCTACGTTGGGCGATGAAGATGTCATAGTGCCAATTTTACCATTACTATATTGTTAGTGTGGGTGAAGCGAGTGAAGCGCAGTAGGCCAGGGGTCCTCAAACTATTTTGCTTTGGGACCCAATCGGGCAATAAAAATAATGACAGGACCCCAGCAAGTTACCGCAGAAGGTCATTGCATCACATGTGTAGTCACCAGACAGCACATACATGGCAGCAATGTGGAGGCACAAAATTATGGGAGGAGTCTAAAATAACAGACAACTCAACAGATTTGTCAGACTCCTTGAATCACTGACTGAGATTAGAAAAGCCATCAGCATGATGGTCAGCGACATGGAGTCGTGACCCCATGATGAGTAGTTCGAGACCCACTTTGGGGTCAGGACCCACGGTTTGGGAACCGCTGCAGTAGACCATATCTCCCTGTGCCTCTTCTGCTGAGGTCACTGGAGTCCTGTTGTTCAGAAATGAACTGGAGGTAAGTTAGAGATGGCGGGTATGTGCAATCTTCTGTTTGTATTTTACAAATCATTATGTCTGCAGTAAAACTGGTATTAGTAAAATTCACTCAAGTCATCAGTGAAGGGATGAGAAAAAGTTGGGCGAGGGAGTCGGGGTCATGCTGCATCATGTGACCCTGCATTGTTTGTCGGGTAGAGCCTACACACTGGGCGACATAATAACTGATAACACTCAAAAGGGACAGAATTACTGATCTCAGTGTGAACGGGCCATTACTTTTCACTATATATATTGCGTTTTGATGTGATATAAAGCTTTGTTAAATATCAATTCTGCACCTTCTCATGATGCGATCCGCTATCCAGGGATCCAGCGCCACCGTCTTTTCCTGCGCTCCTCTGCGAGAAACCTGCATGCGCCGTGTCGTACGTCAGAAAAAGGCTGTGGGACTCGCTGCCTAGAGCTATGGGGGCAAAGCCAGCACTGCCAGACAGAGAGCAGGGAATTGAGCTTTCATGCTGATTTTGCATTGAACTACAGATTAAGCCATCCTGAAAGAGACAAATCTGTACACAGCTGTGGAACAGAAAGCTGAGTTTTCTCTTTTCTCTTCTTTCATTGGATGAGAGTATGAGAAAAAGTGCGGGATGGGGCGGAGAGTGGGCCAGGAATTAGAGCTGCAGTACTGCATTATGGGTAATGTTCCAGATGCTGGGACATTACTACTCACCAATTCTGATGGATGCCAGAATTACCAGCCAGTTTGAATCTTCACAAGACGCAGTAAGTTGCAGACACCACTGGTCAAATATTAAGCCGACTAGTAAGACTTCTCAAAGCAAATGCTTCGAAAGCTAGTCTGCTACCTTGAGATTGCCTCTGTGTTTGTGCATGTGTGAGAGAGAAAGAGATGTAGTTTCACTCGCTGCCACAGTTGGCAGTGTTTCGAAGACACACAATTAGACACTAGAGTGAGATAGATAGATAGATAGATAGATAGATAGATAGATAGATAGATAGATAGATAGATAGATAGATAGATAGATTATACTGTTTGTAGGGGCAGGCTAAGCTGCTGAGGAACTGGGAACTAAAACGACACAAATATGTATGATTTTATACATTTATAAAATCCTGAAAACAAATTTTACCAACACTCTTTACATATAATGAAATTAATTATAATACACAGTATAAATAAAACAGAAGAAGCTGGTTCAAGGACAAGACCACAAAGTGATAAGAGTCTCAAAGTTAAAGTTAAAGTGGAACGGTCATAAGAACTGAATCTGAAGAAACAAATTATGTTTCTAAGAGATAAGCAGGCATATAATAATTATGAGAGGCAGTGTTATACCTTGAAGCATTTTTTACCTCACTCAGATGAAAAATAATAAACAATGTATACTTTCTGAATCTATAATGGCAAAGAGAACCATATTTAGTCCAAAATGCTTTCTCAAATGATTATTTTTATGCAGCTTTCAAACTGTATATCTTACAGAAATCCAAACCAAATGTCAGGCAGGATTTACTAATACTGAACAATGGTAAACTGTCATGCTGCTATGGTGACCTGGAAGGTATACGGTCGTTTGGTCATTTGACCTTCAGTGGTCATTTGCATCGACCACTGAAGGTCAACATGACACCTGAAAAGGTTAACTTGGGCTTAGGTCGACAGGGTCATTAGGTCGACACAAGCATTAGGTTGACATGGGAAATGCCGACAGTCAAAAGGTCAACATGGGTTTTCACGATTTTTTGAGCCGACATGTGCTGACAGGCGGTATTTCATGCTCTACCATCCTCTAAGGCGTGGTGGGAGAATAAAATAGTGTGCCTGAAGCATGGCGATCATAGTGAGCCAGACGAGGGGACACGATGCACCGATACGGTGTCCATGTTGACTGTGCCGACATCCTGGTCAAAAATTTGAAAAACCCATGTTGACATTTTGACAGTCTACCTTCCCCATGTCGACCTAATGCTTTTGTCGAGCTAATAACCCTGTCGATTTAAGCCCATTTAGATCATTTAGCCTAAAACCTCTGAGATGAACAAGATGACACTTGGTAGAAACGAGCTGCAGGCTGTAATACAGTCCGAGTTCACCAGAGAAGCGGCATGTCAGCCAAACTCTGAGCTTTTATTTAAAGCGGTAATGATTTAAAAAATGTCTGAGTTCAACCGCCATTCCTCACCTCCACCAAGTTATAGCTAGTTGTGCATGTTGCATATTCAATTTCATATAAAATGTATCACTTTTCATATAATAATATATAATTTATTTTTATATTAGATGTTAATTGCCATCTCCAGTGGCGTAGAACATTAATGGAGACAAAATGTAACCCTTCTATGTAAATACATTTATAGGATAGTGAAATTCATACTACAACATTGGAGATACTGTAGAATTCTGTACTTTTAATGACATTTTATAGGAAATGTAGTTTTTGTCTGGAAGGGGATTACGGGCAGGATGACATTGTATTGGATACTAGCGAAAGAAACAATCCCTTTAATTGGAAACTCACTACAGAGGCAGATTCATTCATTTTTAAGCCTGGATCGAATATTATTTAGTGAACAACCTGGCAATATTGAAACACATACTGTAATTATTGTACTCCAAATAAAGGCAACAATTTAATTACAGTTAATACTTGTCACCTAAGATATTTGATATATAATACACTAGCCAGGCATCAGAATGAGGGGCTGTCTAGAGCGGCGTGTGTGTATACATAGCAGGGGTTCTGATACAGATTTCGGCTCAGACAATAGTACGATCAAACAATTGATGCAGAAGATGAAAGGGTAAAAATAAACCTAATAGGAAAACTTAATTGAAAACTTAATTGATATTACGATAGGATTAAAAAGGGCGAACCATAAGGAAAATAGGTAGGGTACAGCTGAAGGATACCAATGTGTTTCCACTCAGAGTTTGACATTAAGATTCATTTGTAGAAATGTACTAAGAATGGAGTTCACATGGGATGTTGCTATGGGCATAGAAGATAATAGATAGCATCTGACTGGTTGCCCGTAGCAACATCCCATCTGAAATAGAACTCCCATCTTGGTAAATTTCCCCATTGGGTTTTGCTGAACATTGGCTTACTCATCCAGATACAGCTGCAACAGCCTGTTCAGGGCCGGAGCTACCATTAGGCAGCCTTAAGCATTTGCCTAGGGCGCTGCCTACTGGAGGGCGGCACCGCACGCTGCCAATCAATAGTGCAGCTCAGCTCAGCTCTCTCCACTATTACACATCCCCTCCTGTAATTACCCTGCCCCCCCTCCGCACCGGAATTAGTCCTGCAATTTGCCTGGAATTAACTGCTGCCGCGCCGGTCATAACACTAGATGACCGGCTCTCCCCGTCTTCTGCTGCTGCCGCCGCCGTGTAGTCCTGAGCCCGCCCGGCACCCGGCAGCAGGTCTGAGACCAGTCAGCAGCCGGTTAGTTCGTGAGCCCCCCTCCCTGCGTCTGCCTCCCGTCGCGGGTTCCCCTCCATGCGCTGTTCATAACGCCTGTGGGTTGCGTCCGCTCACCCCCCCCCCCCAGCGACAATCCCCGTGTATCACCCGCACACCCCCCTCCCCATTCCCTGAAGCGCATTGATAGTGCCCGCTGAAATCCCCCCCCCCCCCCCCAGAGAGGAGGGGCGGGCGGGGGTAGGTTGCCTCGGGCGCTCACAGGGTTTGCACCGGCCCTGAGCCTGTTATGTTACTGCCATCTCACAATGGCAAGAACATATTACACAATTAAAAGAAAATGTTTTATTGTGTAAAGTAAGCTTGTTTTCAATGATCCATATTTTTATATGTATTTTTTTTACATATTTTATAGTATATTTTAGTAGCGTTAGGCCAGGGGACAATCATTTAAGCCCCAAGGCAATGATTAATAACACATCAACGCTATTGAGTAAGTCCCCATATAGGGATAAACGTGTTTTATACACATTAATATGGCCGGTATTTACTCAGTACAGGTCCCTGGGGTCCTCCACTCATAACATGTCCCTCCTGTCAATGCACTCCATGTACAACAACTTTCTGTTTTCTATCCTGCAACCAAAATTTTATTCATACTACCATCTATGGGGGATATTCAATCCCGGGTCACGACTGTTGGGCTGGCCTGACAGCCGTGACCCTGTCCCATTCTCGGCTGGCTTGACGGTGAATCGACAGGCGGATTAAACGCCGAAAAGGGGGCGTGGCCGTGAGATACGGCCGTGAATCATCGAGCTATGGCCATGAGCCCGTTCTGCCGAGATCCTTGTCCAATGTTGTCGTGAAAGACAGCAGTGAATAGGGCCCTGCCGCTATTTCCCCCATCGCGAATAGTGTCGGAAGATTGAATACCCGCCTTAGTGTCCAATCCCAGGCTTTTGAGTTTATTTAGCAGTCTGCGATGTGGGACAGTGTCAAAAGCCTTACTAAAGTCTAGATAAGCTACATGTATGCCCCCTTGATCTATTACTTTAGTCACCCAGTCAAAAAAGTCAATAAGGTTTGTTTGACATGATCTCCTCTGGGTAAATCCATGCTGTTAGGGATCCTGTAAATTGCTAGTTGTGAGATAATCTACAACTCTTTCTTTTAAGAGCATGTCAATCAATTTCCCTATGTGAGGCTCACTGGTCGGTAGTTGTTTGCATCTTTTTTGCTTCCAATTTTGTGCGGTGGTACAATATTCGCTCATTGCCAGTCCTCTGGGATTACTCCTGTAGCAAGTGACCGGTTAAATAATTCTGTTAATGGTGCTACCAACATATCTTTAAGCTCTTTAGTATCCTTGGATTTATCCCATTTGGCCCCTTGATTTATCCACTTTTAGTTTTGATCATTCTGTTCGGACCTACTTATTTAATTTTTCTGAATATCCCTGCAACTTAACTGTGGCCCCTTGTCCTCTTTATCAGTAGTGAATGCTGAGAAAAAATAGTTATTATGATTAAGATAATCTGCTATTAAATTGTTTCCCTCAAAAAGACTCCCACTGTCTTTTTTTGCTTTTGCTTTTCTCCTTTCACTTATATACCTAAAAAAGGTTTTGCCGATTTTACCCACTGACTGGGCCATTTTCTCCTCAGCTTGTGCCTTTGCACATCTGATTACTTTCTTAGGGTGAGATACTCAATCCCGGGTCACGACTGCCGATCTGTCCCGACAGCCGTGACCATGGCCCGTTTCTGTTTTGAGCGATAGCATATTGTAAGGCAGGATTCAATGTCCCGCCTGCCAATGAGCTAAAAGGGGGTGTGTCCACTTAAACGGCTGTGGGTTGTCGAAATTCATCTGTGATCGCGTCAATTCACGGCTGTTATTGCCAAAACGGGCCGACAGCTTTTAAAGTCGGACCTGTTCTGTCGACCTGCCTCTTCAATGCTGTCAGGAAAGACAGTATGTGCCCGCCGCTATTTACCCCATCGAAAATAGCGGTGAGGATTGTCTCCTTCTGTCTATCAAGATATATCTCTTTATCTTCATTTTTCGTGTCTGCTTCTATTTCCTAATTTACATCTTTTTTGCTTTCACAATACTTGGTAAGCCCTATGCAAATATAGGATAAGCATAACAAGTAAAGATGGTGTCATAATAGAAATGAAGGATACTAGTGTGTCAGTGTAATGGCAAGTGGATGGGCATATCTGTGTACTTTCTGATGCTGATGAGGAGGAGGATGATTTTGTTTGTGTAAGTCAGTCACAAATGTCAACAGTTCTTGCTCATAATCAAAGAAAGCCAGTGTGATGCATGGACATAAGACCCATAAAATCATATCTTGAATTATTTATACCCAAATCTTGACAACATTTGTGAAGGCATCTGTACCATTTGCGAGACCAAAATTAGTAGAGGTAGGGACGTTAAATATTTAGGCACCTCCTCCCTGTTACATCATTTGTAGTGAGTTCATTCAATTTATTTATTAAAATACTGTAAAACCGTAACAAGCAGTCCAATATCAATTACAAGCAGTTAAGACCCGCGTATACAATCTCCACCGCAAACACTCTCATCATCAACCTCCCCATTAACCACTTGAGTGGTATGGCCATAAATTTTCCGGGTTCAGCTGCACTGCTGCAGCGGGCTGTCCCGGAAAATTTCTGGCCATATCACCAATATGAAGATGTGCATCAGTGGTGCCTGCAGCTGCGCACCACTGGCACATCACCTGTCCGGCTACCCCCCACAGTGGCCACTCTCCTCTCCCCTCCCATTGCTCCCCATCACCTCTCTGCTCCAGCAATCGTACGCCAGAGCTCCCACTGCCATTATTTGCAGTGAGCAGGGAGCAGGCTTGGGGATGTTCAGTGCGGCTCGGGGGGGACTTGGGAGTTGGGGCGGAGATGAGGGGTAGTGACAGGAGGGGAGCAACGAGGGGGGCCCTACACTCTGTGGTGGGTTTTGCTGGGGCAGGACAAACCTGCCCCAGCAAAACCCACCACTCAAGGGGTTAATGATCCCAAATAATCCAAGCACTTCAGCCAAAGAGTGGCAGTTCCTGTGATTGAAGTGCTTGATCATGGATAATTGAGAAGGCAGGGGTGAATCAATTAGCGCTGCAAAATCATTGTGTCTAATTGAGTTCCCCCCTTAGTATGCATTCTATGCCTGATCAGTGATTACATCACAAGGGAACAAGGGTAGAATTTTGCATTTGCTGTAAGCCTGTAAAATGTAGTTTCGCTACCAATTACGCAAGAATTGACTAGTTTATTCCAACCATACTATTTCATTTTGTCACCTGTAAACACATACAGTATAACACTTTCCTTGCAGTATTGTTTTCCATTAAGCTTATTTAATACATTAAACTCTATGATGATGGGATGTCAAAGCTGGAATCCGTTAAAAATATAATGTTGTCAATATACTACCAATATAAACAACAATGGGAGATATGATTTGTGGAATATTTGACGCAAAAGAATCCAATATATCTTATTTCGAAAAAGATATTTAATTCATAATGTAAAATCTACATTTGTACTGCCCATAAATTGATTTTCTGTTGTATTTTCCTGCAAAAATAATCCAGACAGCCATTATAACCAAAGAATAATGGCTATGGCCTATATATATATATATCAGCTGCAACTCTCTGCATAATGAAGAAATGCAGGACAGTACTATTCTGTAATATATGAAACATTTACTGCACTTTGCAAAGGACAGAAAATCTACACATTATAGTAACATACACCAAGGTATGCATCGCTCTTTCAATAAATTATCTGCGGTTTAAAAAAAAAAAAAAAAATTCTTATCCATTTAAAAATGTATGAGTTTATATGACATTTTGACTTTGGTTTTTAATCAGTCATCAGTCATCTTCCATACATTATATCCTAGTTTAATATGTGTGCTGGGGTACAAAGGAACGCAGTCCAGTGCTCTTTTGGCCTATGTAATACATTATTACTTCTCTTTTATCTGCAAATCAAACACTCCTACATTAGTTTAAAAGCATAGCATATATTTACAGTAGGTCCGTTGGTGGGGTCGGCACTCACCCTTGTGGATAATATGGGCTCCGGTGCCTTCTAAAGAAGTGAAGGTACAGTAGCAGGACTCGGAAACTGCAGTATCAAATAATTGAAAAAAATAATGCACAGCATATCTGAAGGGGCATGGAAGCCACATTTTCAAGGTGCAGAGGTGAACAAACATACAATAAGACTCATACCTTAAATAGTGGCAGAGAGAAAGTGATCTGACGCCAGTGCAGCAGCTGCGGGAGAGGACAGCGGAAGTCCGGGTTAAGTAATTCCGGTTCAGCCAGTTATAGTATAAATAAATATAAAAAATATGATTATATAATAAAAAGCAACAGCTTAAACCTTGTCCAAAAAACGTTAAGGTTCCTAAAATGAATGATATCTGACATGGTCAAAAACTTTTGTTGCTTGCTTAAGGCAAGCCATACTTGCCTACTGTCCCGGTAGGTAGAAGAGACTGACTATTTTCAGGGCCAATGCTAGGTACCGGAGCGCCCCAGGAGGCAGTGGCGGCGGCGACAGGGGGAGGGTGGTGCCTGAATCGCGATACCCCCGCTGCGGCCAGAGGCAGCCCCCCTCCCCCAATAAGGTACGAGCCGCCACTGAAAATAACTCACACAAATCTAACTCTCTCTATACATTTTGCATCTGCCCCATCTGCAGTGCGCATTGCCCATTTTGAGAACAAATTTGTACTGCGATCAGATCTGAACAAGGACCATAAAGGGATGCAGTTAGTATCCCGGAGGTCGGAATCCCGGCGGTCGGAATTTTGACCGCCGGGATTCCGACCGCCGGGATTCCGACCGCCGGGATTCCGACCGCCAGGATTTCATACCAATCCCGCCATAAAACAGATAAATATGTTATAGTGTTTTGCATAAAGCCAATTTCAAATAAAAACCGTGATCATCTCATCAAACATGTGGCTTCTGCATATGATGCAACCAGGTATATTGCAGTTCTAAGCACTTGCAATTGTAAGTAATGTTATGCTATTCCTGTTTGGGTAGAAATCCGATCCATACACAAACATAAATGCCAAATGTCAATATTTTAGTGATCAATGAACCATAATAATTCCTGTTTCCAGTAAATCCCACATGTAAATATAGTGAATTCCCAATCCTGTGTCTTTTAATATTATAAATTCACTGTATTGTTTTTTATTGCATCAATTAAGTCAATTGTTCCCTGAGTAGCTAAATCCTTATCATTTTTTTATATTCCTTATTAATAGTTTCAGGAATTACATTTATTACATATACCATATATACTTGAGTATAAGCCTACTTTTTCAGAATGTTTTTTATGCTGAAAAAGCCCCCCTCGGCTTATACTCGAGTGAGGGTCCCACTTGAGTCAAAAAGTTTTCCCAGTTTTTTGTTGTAAAATTAGGTGCTTCGGCTTATATTCGGGTCGACTTATACTCGAGTATATACGGTATACTTACATGCAACACAAGACCTCATAAAGTATAGTAGCAATATATATTATAGCTAACTACTGTCTGTGCAGCTGTTTCTGATTCCATATTGCTTTATTCATTAACAATTACCAAAGCAAGGAAAAGGGAAAACACATATTTATCATGTCATAGCATTTAACCCATTTGGGCTATTCTTCTCAAATATTTTTTCACTCCATTTTCAAATGTATTAAGACCCGGCCGCCGCGTCTTTGCCGGCTAGAGTATCGCCACCTTTGAGTGGCAATAACCTTTAGCATCCTATGGGCTTCTTAACGCCGACCGCCACAGATGCCGATCCCACTCTGAGTCCCTTCCTCAGTCAAACTCCTCCTCCCCCTAGCAACATGCCACAGCCGCTTCCCATACAGGCCGGAGAACTTGAAGAGGTAGAGACCAGGGATGTGACGGAGACCCCCGCGCACCACATCACAGGTATTGTGGGGGCCTCAGTCATCGCATTGCGATGCTAGTCGCTTATGTTAGTACAAATGTGATAGCATCACTGCGGTAGTGCAACGAGGGGCGGCGATGTATTTTAATCCATTCCACCCACAATAGCTATTTATGAAGCAGTGATAACCCATTTCTCCAGCCACAAAAAGGGATAATTGTTGTTGTTTAAGAGGTAAACCGATAATTCACTGATATCTCCTAAATTAATATAGTCTGCACTGGTTACCGGCATCCTAGAAGACATCTATGAAGACGTTGACTAAACTCAATTAAACAGTTAAAACTTTTCACCATTTTGTTTGTTTTATTAGCATGCTGGGTTATTTCCTTGTAGAAGGGGAAGTAATGGAGGTGTGCGTGTCACCGCAGGCAGTAGCTGCCCTCCCCTCAGTGTATACGAGTCTGGCCCTGTTTCATGGCATGAAGACTTGCAAGATGATCATATCATCAACCTGCTAGTCCGGAAGGCTGACCAATGGAACGGAGAGTAATGGTAGAGTCCTGCTATCGGAGAGTTGCCCCTACTTCACAGCAAATGTTGTCCTCAGGCAGTGGCTGGGGACGGCGCTAGGCACAGTATGTGTCCTGCTCTTTCACCAACTGCTAGTCACTACTGTCTATCATAAGCACTAAGCCTCCGCTTGCTTACCTGCTGGTGCAGGAAAAGAAAATGGTGGTTGGTGCCGCACAGGATATGTCACCCCTATATGTGACCTTGGAATCACAGAAAGATTGAGGTGTAACAATTTAGCAAACCAAACTACCTAATAAGTTTCAATGGTTGCTAGAATAGCAACTGCTATTTGAGCGGTGTCTGGTGGTGCTCCCTGAGCTAGAGAAATAACTACGTTTGCAAGTAGAGAGAGAAAGCTCTTTTTTGGGGCACTCTTAGAATAGTTAGTAATATGAAATTACTTTAAAATATAACTTTTAATTGTTTATTAGGGATAAAATAAAGTACATTCAGAGGATGTACAACAAAGGTATTTGACATACAAAAACAAAGAGTAAATAATAATTATTGAACAGGTATGCAGACAGATAAATGGTCACCTAGCCCCACTAGCTGGGTGGCTCTCGAGGTACCCCCTGTCAGAAACTGCTTGCAATAGGAAATAATTTTCCTATTGCAGTACATAAATCCTCTGAATGTACTTTATTGTATCCCTAATAAACAATTAAAAGTTATATTTTAAAGTAATTTCATATTACAAAAACGTCTAGGACCCCCTTTCTAACTATTCTAAGAGTGCCCCAAAAAAAGAGCTTTCTCTCTCTACTTGCAAACTTAGTTACCTGCTGGTGCTACAGAATGTGGTCTGTTCACATCTGCCTGGTGGACTAGATTCTATTGAGGCTGATACCTCTCCTCTCAGTCCTTGCCCTTGGGGCCTATAGGGGGAGGGGCTTTCAAGATTTTGCGACGCCTCTGAATACAGGGCACGTAAAATCAACTGTTATCCCGGTGTCTGAAAGGTCTAAGTCAGCAGTCAATAGGTTGACAACATATAGTCAACATGGGCAAAAGGTTGACACGTGCAATATGTCGACAAAGCTATGTTCAAAGCATAAAAAGGTCAACATGAGTTTTTGGGGATATTTTTTCATCGTTTGAACTCTCATACTTTATCATCCATTAGGAGCAGTGAAGTGTGCCAGTCGCAATGAAAACATGGTGAATGAAGTGAACCATGCAAGGTGATACGGTACACTAATTGGGGATCAGGTGTTGACATTGACATGAAAAAAGTGAAAAACTAATTTCAACTTTTTCCATGTAGACCTTTTACACATGTAGACATTTTTCCGGTGTCAACCTTGTGCATGTTGACCTTTTGGGGTCCATCTAGACATTGCCAACCAGCTAAACCATGCCCTTATTCTCTATCCTTCTCTGGGGCTGTATTCTTTATTCTGTTGGTGGAGTAAACTGCAGAGAAGAACTACCGGCATCTCAGTGGCGGAACTCCCGGAGGCAATGGAGTCATTTGCCGCCGGGCGCCTGGCCAGTAGGGGGCACTGACTCCATTGCCTCCTGGCTGATGGGTGGCTTAGGGAACGGACTTAATGTGACTAATATTAAGTCCGTTCCCTAGGCCACCCATCATGCGAGAGCTGTCACTGTGCCTCCAGTGCCCCAACCCAACAAGCTCACCGCTCTGCTAGCTAGCCGGGCCGGGCGTCTGCTGCGCTGTATGTTGTTACGTAAGCAGCTCGCCCGGCTCCTCTCATCTCTCTGTGCAGCTGCACAGATGCCGGCGGCTCCAGCGCTGTGTGCTGATGACGTCACCACAGTGCCGCGCGACCAGTCAGCCAGCGGCAGCCATGCAGCAGGAGCCTGGCTACTGTAGATAAGTGGAGCAGGCCGCTGACTGGGTTAGGAGATCCTGTTCCTTCTGGCCAGTCCCAGATGGACAGGAGATGGGCTCTAAAGTTATGCTCTCCAGAGAAAAAAAAACGTTTTAAACTGTTCCAGAACTGAGGCTCTACACCAGCAGCTTTCCCCTGATTGAAGCCCACAGCCAAGCTACGGTGCACTGGACACAGTGGGCCTTATTCTGATCGGTGCGGATTTCTCTGCATGCAGTCGTCCCGCCGATGGTTATCGTCTGCGCATGTGCAGAGGTCACTCTGCGCATGTGCAGGCGATTTCGCCGCACGTATTCTTTACACGCCGCACAGGGGGCGTAGAGGGGCGTGAGGGGCTACTTAGCCTCATTACCCTATGCATACGCCCCGCGTTTCATGGGCGTTCCCATGCAAACGCGGGGCGTATGCATGGTAATGAAGCCGTGACGCGTGTGTAGGGGGCGGGCATCTGACATCGCCGGATGTCAGCTGCCCGCCCCCATACATGATTTCACACGGACAAGTGTCCGTGTGGTCTTGGGTGGTGGGACCTAGTGGAGCGTGCGGCCCTGCATTCGATGTTCGGCGACCATCGAATGCAGGGGCTGCTCCCAAGACGGAGGAGGCATATCCCCGTCCACTTTCATGCGGATCGCCACATATCCGCGTACGGACGGAGGTGGCGATCCGTATGGAAGGCGGGGATTCGCCTGCACGGTCGTGGCCGCATATTCTGATCGGGCCGCACCGATCAGAATAAGGGCCAGTGTGAGTAACGGAAAACCCAGCTCATTGCCATACATACATAATTAATCATTTTTTTACCTATATGTGTTTTGCCAGTTTTTTGCATGTTTCCAAGGGATTTCTTGCTTGTTGCCAGGGGGTTTCTGGCCGGTCACAGCGCACTAGCACTCCTGAAATCTTACACTTCAAGGTAGTGCACTACCTTCCCTTACAGATGTCACCTTCAAGGTGGCGGACATTTTTTGGGGGGACATTTTCTGCAAAAATCTAGACAACCAACTTCATGCATTGCTGCTTATACGATAATTTTAACGACAGAAACGTCCTTGTGTGTGTAAATATATATATATATATATGTAGCGGGGGTCTGGCACTCCGATGTAGCTGTTAGAAGCTGCAGCCGGTGCCTTCACAAAGGAATGAATACAATGGCTGGAGGTGCGGCACTCACGGCTTCGTTATCAGAAATTAACACACCGTGAGACGGTTTGGGGTGATCAACGTTTCAAATAGCGTGTATTTGTCATCAGGATCCTGATGACAAATACACGCTATTTGAAACGTTGATCACCCCAAACCGTCTCACGGTGTGTTAATTTCTGATAACGAAGCCGTGAGTGCCGCACCTCCAGCCATTGTATATATATATATATATATATATATATTTATTAAAGTGTGGGGGGGGGGGCACCAACATTCATCTTGCCTCCGGGTGCCTGGGACGAACTTACGCCACTGCGGCATCTCCTGGCAAAAGGATACACCCAGCATACAGACTGACGTCCAACAGAAGCGTTTCCTCTGTCAGAGCATGTTATAGTGGAGTTTTTTTCAAATTTTGCAAGCGTAAAACATGTTGTATAGGTTGAGTATCCTTTATCCAAATATCCATTATCCAAATTATTCTGAAAACCAAAATATACTTTTATTTTTTGCTAAAAACCTATTGGGTACATCCGTAACTGGCATTACTGGGGACATCTGTAACTTAACTGGCACTACTGGGGACATCTGTAACTGGCACTACTGGGGACATCTGTAACTGGCACTACTGGAGACATCTGTAACTGGCACTACTGGGGACATCTGTAACTTAACTGGCACTACTGGGGACATCCACTGTATAGGTCATTGGTACGACCTCAACTAGAGTATTGTGCTCAGTTCTGGAGGCCATATCTCCAGAAGGATATAAATACATTAGAGACTGTACAAAGAAGAGCAACTAAAATGGTGCATGGCCTACATCACAAAACGTACCAGGAAAGACTAAAAGATCTTAATATGTATACTTTAGAGCAGAGAAGGGAAAGGGGGGACATGATAGAAACTTTCAAATATATCAAGGGCTTTAACAAGGTACAGGGGGGAGACATTCTTCACAGGAAGAGGAGCAGCAGAACACGAGGACATGCACTGAAACTAGAGGGAGGAAGATTCAGGGGAAATGTGAGGAAGAATTTTTTCACAGAAAGAGTAGTAGATAAGTGGAATAGCCTCCCAACAGAGGTGGTAGACGCAAATACAGTAGTACAATTTAAACATGCTTGGGATAAGCATATTGATATCCTTACAAAAAAATAAGGATCAAATATGGTTTGAGGTAACATGTTTAAAAAAAGGGGCAGACTAGATGGGCCAAGTGGTTCTTATCTGCCGTCAAATTCTATGTTTCTATGTTTCTATGTTTCTATCTATAACTGGCACTACTGGGGACATCTATAACTGGCACTACTGGGGACATCTGTAACTTAACTGGCACTACTGCGGACATCTGTAACTGGCACTACTGGGGACATCTATAACTGGCACTACTGGGGACATCTGTAACTGGCATTACTGGGGACATCTGTAACTGGCACTACTGGGGACATCTATAACTTGCACTACTGGGAAAATGACATGTAACTGGCACTAAATATGTACAAGAAAATGATTGCTTGGCATTTGGATAAGGGATACTCAACCTGTATCATAAACAGAACTAAAAGAAAAGGATAGATGTCCAGTTGAAACTAAAATGTTCTATGTTGAGCACTTAGCGGGTTATTCAATCCTTGTCTGCTTTTGCAGCCATTTTTGCCTATGCCAATTCGCCCCCCCCCCCCCCCCCCCCCCCAAAAAAAAAAAAAAAAACGGGCATGATTTAATACTGATAGGCAAATATTATCTTTTTTCCCCTGGTGACAAATTCAGACGGGATTGAATACCCCCCCCCCCCCCCTTAAAGGCCAATTGTGACTGAGAAACCTGCAAAATTCTCATTTTGAAATTTGGATGTAACCTATTCGTTCAGCTATAATCCATAGAGGAATTGGATGTCTTAATATATTCACAGTTCTCTGTGAACTTTCAAAAGTCACAGATCTGTGTTGTCACTGACAAAGCCTTGTAATTACTAAGACAAATATTTGCCTTTGACTAAATTGTTGACTTTTGACAGATAGTTGGCACCACTGAAATGTCCTTACTATTCTATATATCTGCAGAACACATGCACACCATACAGATACAGATCTCAGGAATTACCTTTCCCGAGGACAACTGGTTTTAGTTTATTACAAATAAAAGTTTTTCAAAAGCAAACATTTTTTTACTTTTCTATTGTACAACTTTTTGGGGATTTTTATTGGAACGTTTTATTTTATTTTTTTATGTTTAAATGTTTTGTTAAAAAATAATTTCTAACAAACTAAGAACCTCATTCAGACCCGTTCTCTAGGATGCGTATATTTCTCTTTGCAGATAAAAGTCAGTCTAAACAAACTTTTATCTTGGATGGAGATGGGCGAATACAGGGCGTATGAAGTGTCATGTGACATCAGCCGTCCGCATCCAATCATCGACATGTCTGCATTCGCATAAAATGCTGGGAGTTCCCCGGCTGCCGAATCCTTCCCTTTCATCCTGGGGCGAACATGCCGGCAAGTGTGAAACTTGCCAAAGGCATTCGCTCTGGGGGTTTGCACCTGCGCATATTCGCACATGAGCATGTGCAAACCCATAACATCGGACAGGGGAGCGAATTCGGCCTGCAGTGAGCAGGTCTGAATAATCCTCTAAATGGAGAAGGAAAAGGAAAAAAGGAAAAGAGGGGTAGCAATAGAATATACCAATGCAAGACATCAAAAGAGATCATACAGCAAGACAATACAATAATAATGCAAATCATACATTTAAATATTAATAAAGATCAATCACAAGCAAGAGAACATACAGCTGCTAAGAAATCCTCCAGGACACCATCGAGCCACAGACCCAATGTTATGGGGGGAGGAGTACTGCTAGGACAACCATGGAGACAAGGTGGACAAACAAAAAGAAAAACAAAATTGTGAAATTGCGTAAGCAAATGTTTTACCAGTTCGTGACATCGGACCTCTAGTCAGTTAATGGGTCACACAACCTAAAATGAAATTTGATCTTAAAGAAATGTGCAAATCTCGCACATATAAAAAAAGCTTAGATTTGTAAGTCAAACAAAAATGGAAATGTACATGTAAAGGACCTGATTTAATTCCTAAGAATGGGCATCAAAAAATTACCCAATATCCAGTCCAATATCTACTTAAATGCCCAGCACTCAGTCCCAGAATGCACAGCAGCTTTAGGACTCTGCACAAACCTGTGGCCACCAATAGCAGTCTGCAGAAACCTCTGATGCCTCCAAAACATATCACATAAGCCAATGGCCACCAGTAGCACACTGCATGAGCCAGTTACCCCTATTACAGTGTACATACATCTGTCAAGATAGTATATAAAGCCTGTGGGGATGCGGTCATTTGGTCTACTGCATTATGGTCGACAGTCATTAGGTCGAATCCATTAGGTCGACATGCTAAAAGGTTGACATGACTCTAGGTCGACATGGGAAAAGGTCGACATGATTCTAGTTCGAAAGGTCATTAGTTCGACAGGTCATTAGTTCGACAAGGATATTAGTTCGACATTGTCTATGTCGACATTCACAAGGTCGACATGGAGTTTTTCACTGTTTTTTGAGCCAACATGTGCCGACAGGCGGTATTTCATGCCCTACCATCCACTAGGGCGTTGTGGGAGAATAAAATAGTGTGCCGAGCATAGCGAGGCACCGTGCCCGACGCATTGCGAGCGCAGCGAGCGATGCGAGGGGATGCAGTGCACTTTAAACTGTGTCCATGTCGACTGTGTTGACATTCAGGTAAAAAAACAGTGAAAAACCCCATGTCGACCTTGTGAATGTCGACATAGACAATGTCGAACTAATGACCTTGTCGAACTAATGACCTGTCGAACTAATGACCTTTCGACCTAGAATCATGTCGACCTTTTCCCATGTCGACCTAGAATCATGTCGACCTTTTAGCATGTCGACCTAATGGATTCGACCTAATGACTTTCGACCATAATGCAATAGACCAAATGATCCCAACCCGCACTGTGGGCCACAAGACCACATTGCATCTGTCTGTAGTTCCCCTAGTACAACACCAACCTGTAGTACCCATAACTTTATGCACCAGCCTGAATGACACAACAGCACGATTTTAAGACAGTTTGAACCCGTTTGGCTCCTCCCTGCTATTATAGCATTTACGCTTTATATGTCATTATACGCTTTAATATTGTGAGCAATTTAATCAGCCAGAGCCCAGTGATGATGTCACAGCTGTAAAATCCAGCCCTTTCTCTGTTAATCAATGAAAGGCAACATAGCATCCTTCACACTATCATGTTATGTCAGTATCCATTTCAAAACCAGACGTTTTCATAAATTGTCCTACCTTTAGTCGGTGATTACCTTCTATATGCCAAAATGCTGATGCCAATATATTTAACAATATCGGCGGCAGGTGGACAAAATTGTGTGTACATACTGAATGATATCGGCTGCCAATATCATTCAGTGATGTCAACAGGACCCGCTAAACATGCAGGTCATTTGGTTACATTAGCCAAATTGACATGTATGTTCAGCAGACATCAATCATTGTTAACGATGCACTGGAGCGCCCATCCTCAACCATAATGAGTGTCTACTAGACGATATTGTGAAAGCTATCGCTTAGAAGCCCCTTTCTGAGCGATATCTTTCACAATATCCTCTAGTGTCTTGATGGCTAACCTTGACACTCCAGCTGTTGTTAAACTACACATTCCAGCATGCTCTGCTTCAGTTTTTCTATTTGGCCAATGCTAAATCTGATGCAGAGCATGCTGGGATGTGTAGTTCAACAACAGCTGGAGTGTCAAGGTTAGCCACCAAGGCTCTAGTGTGTATGAGGCTTTACATTATGCATTATAAAAGTAAGAAAAATGCCCCTATGGGGTAGATTTACTAACGCGACACTTGTCAAAGCTGCTGATCATTGGTGAATTTAATCTATTTAATACGGCAATAGGAACAGATGCTGGATAAATGCTGAATGAGCATTTTTATATCCCTATATTTTAAACAATCCACCACAACCATCGATGATTAGTGGTGCTTCATGCAAAGTGAATTATATTAAAAAATAAATAAGTAGCAACAAGCTGTCATTTTAAATAATAATATAAGATCATATAATATAAGACATTGGTTTGTTTTTGAAAAATTGGTGTATAATATTGATGGCGTTATTACCCGCTTACACCATGCAAAACATTTAGTTGACATTATAATAGCTTCAGTCAAGTAAATGTTTAAACATGTGCCCTGTTATCTAGGACAGGAGGCTTGGATTTATATATAGTCTGCAGGACAATGCGGGCTCAATTGGTTGTGAATTCTACCTGCTGTATTCTGACATTGATATAAGACAATTGCACAAGCCCATTGATTTATATTCTACAAATCCTGCTTTCAAATCACTTTATGTAATCAGATGACAAAACTGCAAATAACATAATACTTAGGAAAACAAATGTGACGAATGAATTAACTCTTTACCATTTAAAGTTATTTCATATATTAGCACATAACTATAAATGTGTCTCCGATAGAAGCATGCCTTCATTTGTAGGTAAGAGGGATGTGTATGATCACAGGAAAGGCGATGTTTTCTTCCCAAGTGTTTTTGAATAGAAAATACCCTGCCATAGGAATCTGTCCACCCAGAGCGTGCCTACTAAATTTAAATATTAATAATAATAATAATGTTCTTTATATAGATCTTTTCTCCCAATAGAACTCAAATTGTTTTACATTTCTATTTAAAAATAGACGCGAATGTCGACACAGTTGACATGGACATGGTTTGAAGTGCACCACATCCCCTCGCATCGCTTGCTTGCTTGCTTGCTTCGGGAATGGTGCCTCGCTGCACTCGGCACACTATTTTATTCTCCTAGTATACAGGTCTTCAACCTGTGGCCCCCCAGATGTTGTGGAACTACATGTCCCAGCATGCCCTGACAGTTTTGGCATGCTCTTAAAGGAAAAAATGTGGCAATGCATGTTGGAACATGTAGTTTCACAACATCTGGAGGGCCACAGGTTGAAGACCCATGCCCTTGTGGATGATAGGGCACGAAATACCGCCTATCGGCACATGTCGGCTCCAAAAACAGTGAAAAACCCCATGTTGACCTTTTGACTGTCGACCTAGACACCGTCGCTCTAATGCTTGTGTCGACCTAATTGACTTGACTGATTGTGGTGACGGAGCTGGATCACTTGAGGACATTGAGAAGTGCCCTGACTGCCTGACATTCTTTAGTAATGTGTTATATAATAAATGTTACAGGCAAGTCATTTTAGGAGAGTCCCTCTAAGCAGTATGAGAATTTGCTGCATTGCTTCTAGCACAATTCAGGGTTGCCTGACAGACTTATGCATTATGCTAAATTATTATGTAGATATTGAAGCTCTACAAGACAGGAGCATAACGTGAGTCACCGTTCAGCTACTATTTATACATACTATCAAGCGCGCGTATCATAACAAAAGGACTAAACAGAACATACAGTGGGATAGTGTGCAGAAAAAAATAACCTAGTTTTAATATTATTTATATGAATCCAGATTTTGGGACTTTTTTGATTACTAGCACTTAGAAAAAAATGAATTGGATTACCTTGGTGAAAGACAAACTGATCACAATGATTCATAGTCATTTGCTAACGCTAAGCTTTTTACATTTTTCTTTTACGAAAGAAATAGAAAAGCTAGATTCTGGCGTTCATTCTGTATGGAGACTTTGCCGCATTGACGTAACCGTTCTGTTTTCTGAAAATAGATTTGCAAATGTATATAAATCGCTCAATCAATAAAGCTGCCTAAAAAGAAAAGTTAACGGTACAAACAGTAATTTAATTTTTGACTTTTTCTTATAATTTTTTTTTTAAACCATCTAGGGCAGGCATGTCCAAACTGTGGCCCTCCAGCTGTTGTGAAACTACACATCCCAGCATGCCTTGCCATAGTTTTAGCATTCCCTAATAGCAAAACTGTGGCAAGACATGATGGGCCGTGTAGTTTCACAACAGCTGGATGGCCATAGTTTGGACATGCCTGATCTAAGGTTATTGTTCATAGTAAGTCTCAATTTAATTGTTTGTGCCCAAGTGGGTTTTTATTTACTTTGGTGGAATAACATATCTATATAAACCTGAAATTTCCCAGAATATTGCACCCATTTCTATTGGCAAGGTGTCATTTGTAGTGGTGCACTAACACTAGTGACACTAATGGTAGTGGGGCTGCATCTTTGTAAGTTGCGGCTATACAAAATTATGTAAAAAGATGCCCACTGCAGGCATGCGTGATACTGAGCTGCACCCATAATGTAGATGCGGTATTGGAAAAATGTTGTGACCATCAGACATCTTTAGAACCCTCTGGTTGCTCAGGCTGTCCTGTATAATCACCCTGCAGGGGGCCATTGAAGCTGCATTTGAGGACACATCTACTGCCTTCATTATACTTGTTTTCTGGAAAATGTTTCTTGTCACTGTCCCCAAAACCCATCAACATGTCAATCATTCTGCGGCTCTTGGGACACTGCCACCCCCATTACTGAACCAGATCTGCATATTTGCAATGCACAGCTCATTAAGAATTGGAAATTTCTGCACCAGTGCTGTGGCTGCTGCCAGTCATCTTAGTACTTCAAAATCTTCTAAAGGTGGTACAAGGGACATAAAGTTTACAAAAGCAAATCTGAAATCTAAACAATACTTCCCAATGCTAAAGAAAACATCACCTCTTATAATAAAGGGAACGTTTACTATCAAAAAATGTAAAACTGCCAGTATGCTATACACCATATGAAGTGGCAAACAAAGGCTTAGGCCATTGGCTTTGTTTGTGAGTACTAGTAGTGAAAGTATGAGTTTGCAAGAGGTGGTCCCCAAGAATAAATGGGATTTGCACTTGCGCTGCTGAATCTATAGTGATAACCTGTGGACCACACTGAACAAAAGGACACCTGGACACGCTTTGAATAATTACAATAAAGTTTTATGTATAAAAAACACAATAATAAAATTACATACAAACATAAAGGTACATTTAAGAAGCAGATGCAATCAGATATAATTTTTCATATACTTAATTTAACTGAGACAAAAAATTCTTGAAATGAAGCAAGTAGCAATAGCCCACTCCAATGGGGTCACGAAATGCTGATTTTAGGAAATAATTCTAGGAGCGAGATAAGCTCAATATTGGATTATAGCAGCCAGATTGTTAGTAGCAGGGGTCGGGTGGTTAGAAAGTTTGGGGAAGAAGCAAGCCAGAGCAAGCTGATGTGAGCAAGGGACAAGCTGCGTGAAGCCTGTTAGCGCATGCAACGCCAGGTAGAAACAGTCAGGTGCCGCAATATATCCCCAGAATCTTTATACCATATCTATATGTAGATGTATTACCTCTACCTGTTCCCTCCCTACCCGCTCACCAATCCCCCCCTCCCTTCCTATTAGACTATCTAATACATCTACATATAGATATGGTATAAAGATTCTGGGGCCACAGTGTACAGGTTGGGGAGACCGGTGTCTACCCCAGGCACGTGGACTCACCATGATGCCTGGGGTTTGCCGTTTTCCGCATCCCCTACAAACGGACCCTACAACCATAAGACAGTCGCTGTTACCAGACATATATGCCTAATTATATTTAAAGGGACTATTTTTATTTTTAATTAGCTTTATCTTATTTTTCCATTTTCTTTTCTTTTTATGTGCATCCTAGTCCATACTTCTTTTTGTGTGTAAATATTACTGTCTTTATAAACTATGGACAGTAATCAACTACTAATGCATGCAATTGTGCTTTAGACCTCTGATTGGTTAGTGTCTTTATATGTGACCCACTAGACACTGAATCCAACATATATCCCATATAATTCTGATCTCGAAACTCTGAATGTCTAATTGAACTTAATTGTATCACCTATTGTTATAGCAAGTTCCTTTTAATATACATGTTAATGTTGTATATCTTTATTTAAACATCTGATAATAACCATTATTTGTACTGTATTTTATTGATTATTCTGACACTGGACACACGTAATATTTATAATGTGATTATTATACCAATTAAATACTAATTATGCAGATCCCTTTAAATAGTATAGAGGTGGACGTGTAACAATCGTCTTGAAAAAGTTCCTGATTGCCTAGGGAACGAAACGCGTCAACGTCACTTCCGCTTTGGAGCCCTCCCACTCCTGAGGTCACGACTTCCGTACTCGGAGCCAGTACACTGTCTAAACTCAGCTGAGATACTAAGAGCCATCCACAGCACTTACAGCCAGCATCACCTGGATCCTACCCCACGGCTATTCCATCTGCCGCATCCTGCCGGAGCACTCATTCACGGACGTTACACCGTCACGTGTCTCGGGTCGAGCCGCCGTGTCATCGGGCTCCCCGACCCCTCCATTCCACCAGAGCACCCACTTGCGGACGCTACACCACCACGTGTATCGGGTTGAGCCGCCGTGTCATCGGGCTCCCCGACCCCTCCAGCATCTACAATCAAGGAGGGTGAGCATAACATAAAGGATATATTGCGGTACCTGACTGTTTCTACCTGGCGTTGCATGTGCTAACAGGCTTCACGCAGCTTGTCCCTTGCTCACATCAGCTTGCTCTGGCTTGCTTCTTCCCCAAACTTTCTAACCACCCGACCCCTGCTACTAACAATCTGGCTGCTATAATCTAATACTGAGCTTATCTCGCTCCTAGAATTATTTCCTAAAATCAGCATTTCGTGACCCCATTGGAGTCGGCTATTGCTACTTGCTTCATTTCAAGCATTTTTTGTCTCACTTAAATTAAGTATATGAAAAATTATATCTGATTGCATCTGTTTCTTATATGTACCTATATGTTTGTATGTAATTTTATTATTGTGTTTTTTATACATAAAACTTTATTGTAATTATTCAAAGGGTGTTCAGGTGTCCTTTTGTTCAGTGTGGTCCACAGGTTATCACTATAGATTCAGCAGCGCAAGTGCAAATCCCATTTGTTTCTGTATCTTTTGAGTGAGCCACCAGCAGTCTCACTTGCATTTGCTGCAGCTGTCATTCTAGAGCTTCTTAATTATTGTATTTTACAAGCTACACCCTTTCCACCTTTTCCAATAAGCGCCAGGATCTGTGGACGGGGGAGGAGCCTATAAAACCCTCCTACGTCCATAGTCTTTGTTCTGTGGTCCCCAAAGAATGCCTATTGTAGCCAGGACCAAATACAATAAGGCATTGTGACTGGATGCACCCCCGTTGCCTGAACCAAATGATCATAGATTTGGTTCTCATGGGACCTGGGCCAATAGGGGATTTCCTCTTAACATCAGTAACTGCCTGTTATTGATTCCACCCACTGCGCTTTGCATGGGTATAATGCTGCCAACACCAGGCTCCTACCAACAACACCTGAAACTGCTTTCTCCTGTCAATGCATCGATATGCTGCTGTCACACCACTTGACTGGGGTTTGTTGACCTCCACTAGTCACTGACCATTGACCAAGCCCTACACTGTAGCCGGCAAAGGCACTGGGCTCAACACAGAACAGGCAAAGACTGGACTGCATGTGTCACATTCCTGTTGGTCACAAGATATAAGGCTGTCTTCTTGAAGGCAAGATATTTTTTTGCTCAAACGTCTTAAAAAAAGAATATTTCCTTGTTTAATGGGACTAAACAAACAGATGTTACAGCTGTTCATCACTTCTAGATGTCACACTAGGTATACACATTGTGAGGCACACAAGCCTCATAAAACACACAATACCACAGGGGGTAGATCAACCTGTTATCTTTACCCACTCAAGTAAAGTGCACGTTCCATACCTCTGCACATTTTCGATTTTATCCTATGGACCTTGGGGAGTGGTTACTCCTCTGTGCCTCAGCCCATTTAGAAATAGCCCAGGTGCCGGCTTGACTGAGGTGGAAAAAAGTTCCCTCAAAAACAATCTTCCCAGAATCAGCTACTGAACCAATCCTGCCACGTACAGTCTGACTCCAAGATGGGAAACTGGTTTTCTCTGGCGGCGTCTCCTTCCCACTGAGTGGAAGTATTGCCTAGCTTTTTCTCCACATTTCTGGGCCACTTTCATGTGAGAGGTATTATGGTTGCCCGAGAGGGGGGCTACGAGACCCCGCAGCCAACAGAGAGCCCCCGAGATGTCCAGAATTGACTGGAAGTGAATGAAAATGAATGCTATTGATGGTAATAAGACTGTTGGGACAAAAACAGGCCCAAATTACTTGATTTTTGCTTTTTTTTTTCTTTTCAAAATAACACAGATCCAAAACCAAAACATGTAAGGGCAGTTTTGGCAAAACTAAAACACAATGATGAATTAGGACCAGAAACCAAAATATGGGGGCCAGTGTATATCTCTTATTATCACACTGGGTGACAGTTAACCATTCAGGGGCCAATGCAGAGTTGAATGTAAGTTGGTTGTTATTGCACTCGCATTGCATGTACAGTACAAACGTGATTGCAGATATGTGTCTGTATGCAGAGTTCTACTCATCTCTCTATTCCAACCCTTACTATCCCCGCTGCCTAAAAACAGACATAAACATTCATATGCACATCTCTGCCTATATGTGAATGCCCCAGTACCACCCAGCTACTGACCTTCAGCCATAGATGGAGACACCCAATTATGTATTCTGGGCTCATGAGCCAAGCAAAATCACGCAATATTTCTCTGCAACACTGACTTGAATTAAATTCTGCCTCAGCCCGTCTGTGATGTCAGTGTCAGAGGCTTCTAACCATTGGACGCGGAAAGTACCACTTTGGGGGGTATGCAATCCCGGATCACGGCTGTTGATCCCTTCCCGACAGCCGCGATCCTGGCCTGTTTGCGGTTTACCCAACAGCAAATCATCAGGCAGGATTCAATGTCCCGTCTGCCGATCAGTGAAAAGGGTCCAGGAAAACGGCCGTGGATTGTTATCTACGGCCAGGATAGCAACAATCCACGGCCGTTATCAGCAGAACGGGCCTGACAGCTTCTAAATGCTGTCGGTAAAGACAGCATTGAATACCCCCCTTACTCTTCTTTTACATCCCAGCTGTGTTTTTGGTGGCTCTTCCCTCCATCAGGACAAGCCATCTTGTTTTATAGGTGGGAGATCTATACCTCCCAATCCTTATTGATACCCTCCATCTCCTCTTATTTCTCTCTCTATCTCTCGCTCTCTCTGTGCCATGCGACTGTCCTCTGCTTCTTTCTCCCTCTACCACCCACCACTTCAGATACTGAAATGATCCAGTGAGGTAAGGGTCTGTCCCAGCATAGATCCATAAGAGCGATAGAGCAGGTAAGTTGTTTTACTTATTGGGAGATTGAATCATTAATGTATTACAAAGGCACCAATGTGGGGAGATTAGTAATGGTCCAAATAATATATGGGGTTATTAATATGAGGTGGGGTTAGGGGCAATCCAGATATTGCTCTAGATACTCTTATGGTGTGTACACACAGGTACAATCAGCATGGGATTTTGACTATGTAGTCAAAATTGCATCGGGATCGTATGCAGATCGCAAAGGTTTTTTTACCTTGTGATTCTGATGCGCGCTGCCGGGACAGCACAAATCGAAACCCAGATAGGGCTGCAATGACTATATAGTGCAGATCTGCACTAAATCGCATGCATGTCGATCTGATCGCATTGGGATCAAATAGCAAGCTGAATCAACCGTGTGTACACACCATTACTGGGATAAATGTGAGTGCTACTAACTTAGATTGGTGTTGGTTGTGGGAAATATAACTACAATATTTATTAAATCATTAAGCTACTGATTCAGGGGTAGATTCATTAAGCTTGGTGAAGTGATAAAGTGTCTGGTTTTTATCACCGGCCAATCAGCTCCTACCTGTCATATTTTAAACCAAGTGTGTAACTTTACAGATACTTTATCACTTCACTGAGCTTAATAAATTTGCCCTTTATATAGGTTTAATGTTGTGGCTTTTAGGGGAGAAATAGGTCTATTCATAAAAATAAACTTAATTATGCTATTTTTTTTAAATCTAACATCTTGAGGATTCGGATTCTGGTGGGATACATTTTAATTTTGTTGGACCGTCCAAGGCTCAGTGCTAGCAGGATTTTGTCATGTTTCACTCTGCTCTCTTCATAAAGGGGGATTTACATGCGACTGGCAAATGTATTTCCTGCATATCTGTTGTGTTTAAAGGGAAAGGATTGGGTTGGAAGTCGGCTTAGCACATATAGCCACCGTCTCATTCTGAACCAAAGAGCAATAAGAAGCCTCAAGACAGTGGGCAGTATTCAATGAGGCCAGTTCGCCATGTTTCACGGAGAATTTGTGCTATTTTCGCGTTGGAAGGTGATTTTTTTGTTTCAGAAAGTGAATCATCCTATTCAACGTGCACTTTTCGCCGTCTGCGAACAGTGAATGACGGACAATTCGCCATCTGATAGTCTCTGCAATTCGCTGTGGTTTTTCAATGGGTTTTTCAATGTGATTCGCCGTGAGTGTATTCAATGAGAAGATGGCGAATTGCTTTCTAAGTGATTTTCGCCGGGTGTCACCGTGTAGCAATCGCCATCTTTTCATGGTGAAGTGGAATGTGAACTTTTAAAATAAAGGTTTAAAAAAAAAAATTGGTATAAAAAATTAGGAATTTTATTATCTGAAGGGGCATGCGTCCGCCACAGGGGTTAAGATTCGCTGTCAGGGGCAGCGAGCGCCTGCAGCATTGAATACTGTGTCAGCGAGTGCTGGCAGCGAAGGCTCCAGCCCTCCGGAACACGGCGACTGTGCAGCGAATCCTAAACTGGATTCGCTGCACATCGAGATTATAGTCATTGAATACTGCCCAGTGAATGGATAGGACTTACAAGGAGAGGGGACATTACACCTTCAGCATCATGCTGCCACTTCTAGGTGGCATGTACTTTCAGGTCCACCAAGATAGGCTTGTGCCAGGGTTGTCTTTTGTCTAGATATGGCACTTCTACAAACCACAATATGTGCTTGACGAAAATGTCTACGGACCCTGTTCGTATTCATTTAAAGTTGGCCAGAACTACAAAGTTATTAGGTTAGATAATAGCTTCTATTTTACCAGAGTATTCAAATATCATCTAATTCCGTCCCAACATTTTAGCACCTTAAGACCATTTTTTTGATGTGTCAGATAAGAGTGACCTTATTGTCTTCTCATTGGATCATACCATTTTGCAGAAGTAAGATATAAGGACCACTTTTGCTTGGCTTTTGCGTGGAAAGTCAACCTGAACCAATCTATAAATTCCCATTTTGCAGAATGAATACAGTTGGGTGACAACTGTCAATTCATTGGAATGCAACGAGTGTTATGATTGGAGCATGACTGGGAACACTTCAGGCCAGATTCCTTGCGTGTAGAATGCAAAATTTCACAGTCATTTAAAAAAAAGTCGGTACTGGTGTAGTTTCACGGCGCCAGTACTGGTGTAGTTTTACGCTCGGCAAACTATCTAAAATAAACAAACTTAACTCCATGCCAACATGGATAGTTCATACCCCCACTATCCATGTTGGCATGGAGTTGATTTTAGATAGCGTGGCGAGCGGAGCGAGCCACCGAGCCCTAAGCGTGGGCGAGCGAAGCGAGCCCCGCAAGGGGACTCAGACGCACAGCGCCATGCTGGCGCTGTGAAACTACACAAGTACCAAAAAGTCAACATTATTCTTTTTCATAAGAAGATTTCCCCGTAAGATTTTCCTTTCCTTTTTCTTTTTTTCCTTTAAAGACGTATTTTAAAATGCTGTTATTTTTATTTAGAGTGTTGTTTTAATCTCTCATCAGGGACAAATCCCTGCCAGGACCTGTCTCTGAAAATCAGAGGCAGTCACCATGATTTACTGCTCCTTTGAAGGATTCCTGCGATAAATGCAAAATATGCAAATCCGTGTCAAGATTCTTGCAACCCATTTCCTTGGTCTGGTTGCACGGAACCCTAACCTAACAATAGTCTTTTCTCATAAATACATAACAAACCTTACATCTTTTTGCATTAATATATGAAAACACATCTAATATGAAGTAAGAATTCTCTGGGAAGAAATCATATTTCAAACGCCTCTGAAGATGCGAAACGCTGATCCTGCCTTTGATAAATAAAATAGGGAAATGGGACATTATTCAAGAGCTTTTAGCAGGAAAACAAGATTACAACACTTGTTATAGATTTTGTAAATTCACATACTGTACTATTTCTAATCCAGTCTCATTTCATATAAAAATAACACATTTCATTACCGTTTAAGACCTTTCACGCTGAACTGGAGAAATAGCCTACCCCCCTGTGTAAGCTGAAGAAATTAAAAGGAGAAGAAAAGGCAGCTTTAATTTGTAAGAAGTCGCAAATGTAGATTTGTGATTTTCATTTGTTATAATGCCGAAACATTTTTCTCATAAATACTAAAAGCAGCGTGAATGTTACTCCCGTTAAATGTAGAAGAGGATGATGTACATACTTAAAATTCATGGTTTTATTTTTTTCTTTTCACACAGAACTGCTTCCAAATGGTACATTTCCTTCCGCTGACTGGCTGACTACACATTTTATATCATTACAATAGAACACTGCTCACTGTCTATAACCTTTGTGCACACTTAGATTGCGGTTGAATTAAATCAATTAAAATTCCCATCTATTGATATTTTACTCAAGGTAAGTTTTAAATGAGAGTTCCATTTGACATTTACAAAAGGGGAGAATTATTTTTAGAAAAAACAGACTACATTCAAGATATAAATACAAGATAGGAACAGAGTGCGCTCAAAGGTGCAAGTACACAACTTTTTACACAATATAAAAATTTTTTAATAAAAGCCAACAACACGGCAGTTGGATACAGTGCAGCACGTTTTCTGGTGACCCAGTTATATTGGATTTTTGAAAGAATTGTTATGCCGGCATCCATAATAGAGTGAGATATTGGAAAGGTGTACCTCAATTATTGACAAGAGCTCTGTCATTTTGGTATATTATCATTATCCACTTTAATTATCTATGTTCAATCAATTTGAGATACGGCAATAAGAACAATTACAGCCTTGATAATCAAGTCATCGATTGCCCCTGAGGAAGTCACGTGGGTGACGAAACGCGTTGGGCCTGCTGTTATATTGAATTACCACACATTCTGTCAAGATTGATTCCAATATATGATTGTATCATCACTGTATTCTTTTATGAGCCGTGTTGTTGGCTTTTATTAAAAAAATTTTATATTGTGTAAAAAGTTGTGTACTTGCACCTTTGAGCGCACTCTGTTCCTATCTTGTATTTCTATCTGTTTTGGGTCCCAGCTAACGGGGGACTCTCAGAGTTGCTGCTACTCTTGATTAGGCGCGGATCTTTGGGTACTTCTGTCTTGTGTACATTCAAGATATATTTACAATTTTTGGTTTCTAAGTGTAAATTACTCGGGAATGAATTGTGTGCAGCCTTAGGGAAATTAACATTACCTTCAAATGGATTGCTTCTGTCACTATATGGACATATTTTGTTTGATGTTCCTACACCATTTATCTTCTGTTGTGTGTTTATCTGTAATCAGCCTTACTCTACAGGTACGCAGGATGAAAGGAAGCCATCCAGAGTTGTACTGTGTTTAGAGTTTTGCATAAACTCGCTCTTCTATTTACAGTGTATAGCTTTATTTACCAAAAGTTAGAATGGTAGAATGGTTTGTCAGTTTACAGCTTTTCATGTCCCCATTTACTAAGATCCATGAATTGCTTTCCTTCAATATACCTTGACCCTGTATAATATGGTACGAACTTCAAAGACTAGCACTTTGAGACATTATAGCAAACCGAAATTCCCATAAACAGTATTTATGTGGGATATTCGGCTGAGAGTATGTATCCTGAGTACTCCTTTGTACATTAATAATATCATATCTACCTGCTTCAAATCAGTGACTTCAATATGGCGATGTGGGCCACACCTGGGTGTCACCCTCAGAGGGGGTAACACCAAAATGTTGGCTCCTCCACAGTGATAGGAGACGAGTGCTGCAGTCATTCCTGTGCAGAATTCAGCACCTGAGCTAATTTTAACTATCCTTATAAACTTGTCTGTTAGTGTACTTGGAGGACACTGGTTGGGAATACCTAGCAAAAGGGAACAAAAAAGCGGTAATATTACCCCTGGGGCTCTAAAATAAATGATGCCATTTATTTTACTTAGTAAAAGAGAGAGCTTTCACTTTGAAAACCAGGAGTTTCTGTTTTATCAACTGAATTGATCAAAAAGCTAAAAGTAATACTGAGGTAGATAAGAGAAACATAGGGATCTTGGATCTAACCAACAACTCCGTGAGTTAATAAGAATCAGAGTGTTAAATTGGGGAGCCCTTCTTCTTTGTTTTGAAATTTCTTTTAGATGAAAAAGAAAAGCGTTGAACTAGAAGAGGCCTCCGCACATTTCATCAAATCTCTCATCTTTCAAATTCAGGTACTTGTTTCCTATCTGGGCGCCCATCGCGGGCATCGCGGGTACATCGCATGTCATTATAATGACATGCGATGCGACCGACGCGATGCCCGCGATTTTCCCATAGAGAACAATGTTAAATGCCTCAATTTACCCGCGATGACCGCGATTTACCATAGGAAACAATGTTAAATGGAACAATTTCCCCAAATTATCATAGGGAGCAATGGGAAATGTGGCAAAAACACCCCTGAACATAAAAATGTCCCCCCAAAAGTAGTTGACGCCACCCCGCCATCAACGTGAACCCGAAGCGTGGCGAGCGCAGCGAGCCCGCGAGGGGCGGCGGTACGCGTCCTCCGACCTTTTCATGCACTACTATCCACTAGGGCGTGGAGTGAGAATAGAATAGTGTGGCGAGCACAGCGAGCCACCGAGCCCGAAGCGTGGCGAGCGCAGCGAGCCCCGCGAGGGGACGCGGATACCTTCACAGTTATACGCGTCCCCTCGCGGGCTTCCCAGGTGTCAAGCCCGCGAAGGGACGCGTTTACCTGTGAAGGTATCCGCGTCCCCTCGCGGGGCTCGCTGCGCTCGCCACGCTTCGGGCTCGGTGGCTCGCTGCGCTCGCCACACTATTCTATTCTCACTCCACGCCCTAGTGGATAGTAGGGCATGAAAAGGTCGGAGGACGCGTACCGCCGCCCCTCGCGGGCTCGCTGCGCTCGCCACGCTTCGGGTTCACGTTGATGGCGGGGTGGCGTCAACTACTTTTGGGGGGACATTTTTATGTTCAGGGGTGTTTTTGCCACATTTCCCATTGTTCCCTATGATAATTTGGGGAAATTGATCCATTTAACATTGTTTCCTATGGTAAATCGCGGTCATCGCGGGTAAATTGAGGCATTTAACATTGTTCTCTATGGGAAAATCGCGGGCATCGCGTCTGGCCCATCGCACCCGATTTTTTATCGGCCGCGATGCCCGCGATGGCCACGATTTTACCCCCGATGCCCGCGATTAAAATCGTGGGCGCCCAGATAGGAAACAAGTACCCAAATTCATGTATATACAAGATGTGCCGCTCTTTAGAAACAAAAACATCTATTTACTCTATTTGTAAAGAAGTAGGGAGGCAGATTACTTGGGCTTAGTGCCGTAACAAGACAATGTAGTGCCCAGTGAAAGAAAGAGAATTGGTCGCCCCCCCCCACACACACACACACACAAAAACACACACTCACACACATACATATATTTAAAAGAGGGTTAGAGTGTGCACAGTTATGCACCAAAAAAAAGGGGGAGTAACTTTGTAGGTAAAGAGTGAGGCCAGAAAATAGTACCAATTTCCCATTTACACCACACAAAAGTGCCTGTTATTAGCATAACAACATACAGTAGTGTCCATTTTACACATTAGGCCACAATAGTGCTACTCCTCCTCATAACCCCTTCCTACGCAGCTATGCTTTCTTTCCCCTAGCATGGATTCCCTACGCCAAAAATCTGTGCAAAGCTCACCACTCCCTCTCTTACCCCCATATGTCTATTGTTTCCTTTTTTGCCTGTCTGTAGCTCTCTCTTTGCTTCCTCTCATCGTATCTCACTGCCTGTCTATAGCTTTCATCACCACTGCTATTGTAGTGATAATAACAGCTCTCAATGCACCCTCACAGCTTTTATTGCCCTCTCACAGCTGGCACTATTCTCTCACAGCAGTCATTGCTCCTTCACTGTTCTCACACAGCCCTCACTCTCCCTGCATAGCTCTAAATGATCCCTGTGATTCTCACTGTGCCCTCGCAGCTTTCATTCCTATCTCACAGCTCTCATTCCCCCCTCATCTCTCATTACTCCTTTATTGCTCATTGTCTTCTCACAGCCCTCACCTTGATCCCCATGGTTCTCTCTGCCCCCTTATAGCTTCCACTGTACTCTCACAGCTATCCCTGCATCCTCACACTTCTCATTTCCCCCTCACAGTTATCAATGCCCACTCAATAACTGCCACTGCCCTGTCACAGCTCTTGATGCACCCTCACAATGCTCACTGTCCCCTCACAGGTTTCATTGCCCCCTCCATAACTCTGGAATTGTCCCCTCATTGTCCTCACTCTTTTACTGTGGAACAGGCTATTGCTGCAGTGCCGCTCCAGATATCCAATTAGTCATTCCTTCAATGTGCCACTGGAGTGGTTACTATTTCCCCTATCGGAGCCTCTGTTGGCACCTTCCCCATCTAGTAACCAGGGTACTAGCCCTGCCAGCTCTTAGCTGCGTCACTGTATCCTAGGAACATTCCAAAAGCAGATGACCTGAGGAAAATGCTTTTATAGACAGATATAACTCTTATCATGTCAGGAATTATTACATATTCCATTAATAGCTCTGTCATTTATAGGCAATATTTAAAAAAAATGTTAATAAAATGTTGCAAGTCAGTTTTCGTTCGGAACCATAAAGTCTCATGTGAACAATCCACTCCTATAGAACCCTATTATACAGGCAAAGGGAGATGAACAGTGAAGCCAGGACAGAATGCATTAAGACAAAGCAGTACTGTAGAATTGTATCATGTCTGGGAATAACTGATTAATTTTCCATATTAACAAAACTGCTCAGAATTGGTTACTCCATTCTATTGTGAAACACCCTGCTGATGCAATAAATTGGATTTTTAAGGCAAATGTATGTTGTTAAAACGTTCAAACAAATGCACTTGGACTGTAATTTTCATATACGGAATATATTTATTTTATTATCAGCACTTCCCAGTCTATTGAGCTTCCAGGGAAATGCTGTAATGTTCAATTCAAGGAATGCAGATAGACACCATCTCACAACTTTTTTCAGCACATACCCAAAATTATTTTAGCAAGATGGGGCTTAATTAATACCGCAATGCATATAGAAGTGACGTATTTTTCAAAACTGCACTAGAAAATGTATTTTAAGAAGTAAGTGGGATGTTTTTGGTCACAATACACTTGCAACTCCATATTGCGAAATATATGCATAATTCACATTTGTTTGGAAGTCATTTTTATGTGACAATCTTAACCCTTTCAAGTCCAACGTCAGGCTCAACAGCACTAGCGGTGTATTCACTGGTGAGCTACTTTAAAATAAGAACATTAACATCATTCAACATTCAATGTAGACCATTTTTGAATAAAAATAATTAAAAAATTACAATTCATTTATACATTTAAACCAGATTGTTTGAATTGCAAAAAAAAAGTTATTTGGACTGCAAAAGGTTAAACAGGGCTTAAAGTGGTCCTGGATGGGGGGCCTGGCCTGGAGTAACTAAGGGAAAGACGAGTCTGCTGGCTCTCCCGCCTAACATCCTGATATAATCTCCTTTTGTGGCAGCGCTACCTCTAACACCTGGGGTAGAACGATTTGAGAGCCTCTCCTGCATACCCGGTGGTGGTCCAGAGGAGTCCTCCTCGTGTCCATCTTCGTCTGTGGCCCGATACTCTTGATAGTGGGCCCTTCACCGTGGTACTGTGGGCTGCACCATCCACTGCCGCCGGACGCTGTGCTGCGCGGACGTGCTCCCCTGCTTGATAACCGGCGGAGTTATTCGACGCTCTTCGGTGCTTGCCTGCACTGGCTCCTAGCTCGGACTGGACCTCCCCGCCACCTTCTACTGTTCAGTCAACAAACTTGGGATCGAGTAAAGCCATCTAGGACTTTTCAGGCCAGTGTTCTACACGGAGTGTGTGGTATATCTGAGGTGGTGAGTTAGTCAGGTAAATACTGCTACTCTGACAACTGTGTTCCTGCTGTCGTGTTTCTCATTTATACATCTACTGTAGCTGTAATTTACCAGCATAGTGCTGAACTTTGTTTTTACACATCGGTGTCATCTTATACACTCTGGACCTATTATATGATTTCTACCAAAACCATGGCTATTGATCATCTCCTTGATTATATACAGTACAAGCCTCAACTCAGAGAATCCTTTCTAAGTTCGAGGAGTTGAGGGTGGAAAACTTTTCCATTTCTTGTACACGTGCAGATGGGGCTGATGAGGTTACAGCTGTTATATCTGCCTGTTACACTTCCCTAAAACCTGTGCATCCGCACGTCACACAGTTGGTAACTCCTTCCATTTTCTACACTCCTGAATGTGGGGAGGATGAAGATGGGACTGTTCTCCATGATTATTATACTCCTGTGCCTCCTACTAATGCTGCATGATGTTCTTGATCATGTTATATGTGTTAATTCTGCTATACAAGCTCCTGGTGGGAGAGCCAGTGTAAACTTAGTTTAAGATCATTAGTTTGTTGTCCCTATATGTATGCGTGGAATAAATAGTTAATTAGGTAGAGGGGAGGGGGTGATTAACAGTTAAGGGATCCAAGTATACCTGGGTTGGGGATAGGTTGGGGATAGGACATACAGAGTTGTGGGTTAAGTGGAGGTTTGCTTTTATGAGGGGTTTTATAAAAAAAAAAAACGTCAATATCAACACACTAATTTGATATTCCTGAGTGGATAAGTGGTTCTTCTGTTTGAACTTTGAGAATACAGTAGGTGGGATCATGTGTTTCATTATTATAAGACTGTTTTAATACATTCCTGCTCCTTTATATTAGACACCTACCCCAATGGCGCCTTCGGGTATTTCTGTTGCTAAAACTTGCACAGGAAATGTTCTTTATGTCCTGCAATAGCTATTCGTTCCTTGCATGGTTGCTCTGTAATACGACATTACCTGATTGTGTACCGCCTGTATATTGTCGTGTCTACCAGTTGGGTTTGTTTGTTTTTCTTTATGTGCAAAAATCAATAAAAACTATTGAATTAAAAAAAAAAGTGGTCCTGGACAGGTTGTGGAACTCACACCATCTTAACAGCAGTAGGGGCCGTTGGTGAGGAGAACTGTGGATCCACCAGGACCTGAGGAAGGGGGAGGTGGCTGCATCTCATCAGTGGCACTAGCTCCGCCTGCATCATCTATTGACTGCTGTGGTTGCGTGTGTTGGTACTGTCAGCCCGAAATGTACCAGTAACTGCAAAATGACCATATATTCTGTCACATGTAGAGCTAGAGTACATGCACCATCACAGGTGACGTGGATGATTTACAGACCACATAATGCACATTATGCACATTATATAGCAGATACCAGAAGTCTGCAAATGGCAAATCTACAAAATCCAATTGTTTTTATTCAAACTGACTTAACAAAGAGAATGTTCTGTCCTTTTTATGACGACCTTCATATTTGATTGACAGGAAAGTGACAGTCGAAGTTTTAAATGTGATCTTTTATTGTCAAAGTCTGCATCTCCCATACTCCTATTTCTTGAATGCATCCAAGCATACTAATGGATGCTGCCACAGAAACGCACAAGGCTTTATTTAATGCATTTTGAAATCAGATGATATTAAGTAGATTTGAGGCTCTAAACTCCTTATGTTTGTGGGATTTCCTCTGAACCAAATACGAGAATGTGGAAGGGTAAAAGAAGGACTTAGCCGTGGGTCATATGCATCTATACATCCATTGACCTGTAGTTCACCTATAGGCCCTTATTCTAATCACCATGCTCCCTTAATTGTTCACACAGGGGAGCGATGGTGAGCGAATGAGTATGCGCATATAGTGTTATGCACATGTGCAGCCACTTGGTGCAAGCTGGTGCGGCAAACTGCTTGTTCGTCGTCCTATTCACACCTAGCAGTGCTGCCGGGGGTTGTTTATGACACAGGTGCGGGGGGGGCAGGCAGCTGACTTCAGTGGATGTCAGCTGCCTGCCCGCTTCCGCTTCGGGTCTGTATTTGCACATGTGCAGACCCCGGGAACAAACAGCTTTGGAGAGTTTCACACCGTTTGCTCCAGATTGGGTGGGCGGGGGCGGAAACCACGCCGGAGCAGGAAAACTACCAGCGTTTTATGGGAGTCTCCATGGGAACGCAGGTGGGCCAATGCCTGCTCAGGGCCGGTGGTTCATGTCACATGACATCAGCGCCTGCCCCCTTTTCATTGAACATTCAAATGATTTCTCTTCCCTTCAGCTGCATGCGAGCGCATGTGTTCTCGGACACATCCCCTCGCATGTTACTGAGGGGGTTGCGGGGGACGATGGTGGTGGAAGGGCTGGCCATTTGGTGGGGCGGCAGGTGCCGTTCACCCGCTTGCTAAGCAACAAAAGAACGATTGTTAAAATTGTTGACAAGAGGAGCAGGAAGTACAGTTTAAACAAAACCTCAAACCAGGCCTTTCCACCACCTTCTGGAATCGGGGATAGTAGCACTACAGTGGTAATCGCAAATCTCAGTTTCTTTTGCTATGTTCCTTGCAATAATGAGTAGGTCCCGTTAGGACTTATGGGAAAAAAACAGACTCTACATATATGAAAATGAGCCTTTTGCATGAGCCCATGAGTTTTTCTTCTGACATCTAGCAATTCCCAAGTCCTACACAGAAATACACACAGGCCCGTATTCTGGTTCACTCGCAAAGGCAAATTTCTACTCAAATGGACAAAACCATGTGCACTGTAGAGGAGGCAGATGTAACATGTGCAGAGAGAATTAGATTTGGGTGTGGTTTTATGTCAAAGTGAGATCTATATTGCAGTGAAAAAATATAGCAGTCAGTACTTTCCCTGCACAGAAACAAAATAACTCACTCAAATCTAATTTTCTCTGCACAGGTTACATCTGCTCCACTTGCAGTGCACATGGTTTTGTCCATTTGAGAAGGAATTTTGCGAGTGAACCAGAATAAGGCCCACAGAATATAAGAATTTTTTTTTTTCCAGCAATAGAATATTTCAGAAACCGTAAATCCACAGTGTTAAACGGAGTCCCACAAACATTCTCATGTTCCAAAGAAGATCTAACCAACGCGACGTCTACAGGGAATTCCAACTCAATATTTAGCTTTCTAGTCATCTGCAAGGGAAAATAATACGTTAGCAGTGTAAAACTTTAATGATTACCGGACTTAAAGTCATTGAATAGTAATGATTGGTAAATACATTAAAATGGCTAAACAATAACTAACGTGCTGAAGACAATATGAAAACATCTTTATTATAGTCAAGGCAACTGGACCCTCCAGTGGAGGCCTAGCTGTACTGCAGCAAATAAATATTGTGGTGTTGGTATTTATTTATACATGTTCTAGGTGCGCGAATGTTCTAGGTGCTGAAACGGGCGCGATGGCGGACATTAATATAATGCATTGCAGAGCATGCGGCCTGCCATCTCTCTGGCCAGTCCTTTTACTCTCATTGCACTTGTGTAATGTGATGTACATCACAAATGATCGAGTTACTCTCGTATCATTATTCGATTTAAATTGGATCTTTTTAGCAAATACAGCCGACAGGGATGACAAATACGTAAAATAAAAAGGAGTAATCATTTCGCTTTTGCAGGCTATGAAAATTCTCAGGAAATATAGCTGCTAAATTGCAGTAATTGACTTACTGTGCAGATTTCATGTATAAAATAGAGTCAATGGACTGTTATATTCATTAAGTCTAATATGGGCCTGAGCACAATGTGCGGGAGAGACGGTGCTCCCTAATGTATCATCCACCTGGCCCCTGCTGGATGGAACTCAACATTCGCTAAATGCTGATTATTGCTGTGCCATTTATTGCCATTATGAAGAGAGGCAATCACAACGTGTCTTTTTTTGGAGCTCAATTGAATGGATACAAATGTGATAACTGCTGGAAGAAGTCAGCTGGAGGCAGGCAGAATATGTGGGCTTCATTAGGAAATTCCGCACAAATTCAGCAAATGAACCAACCACTTGGTGCCGATGTTAGAGACAGATCTAAGACTCAACAACAGCAGTAATAAGTTCAATATGATGATCACTGGACCAATAGCTGCGGTGTGAATGACAGCTTTGGCCTGTGGATTGCGTTCTCTGTTCCTCGCTATACCGGGCGGCGCTTGTATGAAACAGAGAGCACGGTAATTATTAGACTGTTGCAAAGTTGTTCGAAAGTGTTAAAACAGAAGGAAATAGCTAAAAAAACATAGACACCCACACATAGAAATAATCTGTGGACTTGTTCATTATGCCGTTCCTGGAAATTTGTATGAAAACCTACAGTTCTTCCAATATTTAATGACAGAGATTCCAAACACTAATAACCAGCGGCGGCTGCAGCCCCTGTGCTGACCATGAAGTGCGGGGGGAGGGGGAATCGCAAAGCTCATATATACATACATGTTATTTGGGGAAGGGGGGGGTGGGGGTGGGGGATTGCCCTGGAATGCTGCAATTAAATGGTTGGAGGAAGCATATGAAGGGACATTATATTGCTGCTGGGTTTGAAAACACTGGCTGCATGCTGATTGGCTGAGATTCAGCCAATCAGCGTGCGGCCAGTGCTTTCAAGATCAGAAGCGCTTCCCGCACCACCACCCGGCAGATATCGCTAGTTATCTCCAGGTCACTGCAGAGACCCCGCCAACTTAATACTCAGCGCCGCAGGGACCTCTATGACCACAGGTACCCCCACGCCGGACAGTCTCCCTACCCGCTCCTGCTGCACCCCCAAGGAGGGGGGAGCGGGTGGAGTAACAATAGTGCCCGGAGACCCCCGGCACCTCCCTGCCACTGAGTACATACTGTTTTTATGAGGAAGTCAGCCCCCTAGCCTATACCTGCGTTTGCTTTTCCCAGTTATACCCTCGATAACAATAATAACAAACCAGGGTTTTAACTGCAAAGAGCAGGCACAGCCGAGAAGAGTGTCTGGCTAATGAACGCTGCTACTTAGGTCACAGAATCAGATGGAACAACATCACATTAGTCTATAATACAGAACTTGCTTTCCTTGACCTTTTTTGTCATTAGCCTTACACGACGCAGTTGAATAGGAAAATGTCTTTGTGACAAGCGGGGACCCTTCCGCTGCAATATGCCAGGTAACACACGGTCTCTGGGAGAGAAGGAGAAAGCCTTATGCATTGTAGATTAATTTGATAATGTCAAACTTTAAATTCTTTGAAAACGAAGGACATTGCGCTGATATTACTGTTTCATGCCTTAGTTGATAATGTAGTAAAAGTTAATAAATAAAAGACCTGATATAAGTAACCTTGCGCACAATGGCCCTTTATCACACAACATTCTGTTCACATCATTTGTTGAAGAAGCCGATTTTGAGCCTGGAAAGAATTTCCACTTTTCTTTGGCATAAACTTACCACCGTTGGTTCTGTGACTTTTCATTCGCGGCACATTTCCACATGAACGTAAAAAAAATTCTTCACAAATATTTGGAGTTTTCTTTATGTCCAAAGTTTCTTTTTTTGTTGTTCTTTATTACAAGTGTTGAAAGTCAATTACTTTTTATACGTAATTTATCATTGTTATTATGCTTCAGCTATATAATGATAAAGAATATGTGGCCAAAAAAATTAGTAGTAATAGCTTGTGAGAATCAGAAAGTGAGAGATTTGGGGAGAGTTTTCCCATTTTTTTAAAGCAGCAATTACATGGCAAAATCAACCTGTTTTTTCAATGTAAAGGATTGCCGCTTTAAACATATCTCTCACTTAGGGCCTTATTCTGGTCGATGCGTACTTTCCCGAACTCTTTCGGATGGCGTTTTTTAGCCGTCTGCGCATGCATAGGCAACGCTATGCGCATGTGCCACGCAAGGTCTCCGTACTTGTTCTCACTAATACCGTTCAGAAATGTGCACCGCATTCACTCTGGAGATATGGGCGTATTATGGGCGTCATTCGGAAGTACACAGGGGCGTAGTTTCAAAGTGGGCTAAACTGGGCGTAAACATGGGCGTACACGAGGGAGTGCACTAATTCTGGTATGCGTACATTCAGACAGCACACCAACTGCACACGAACAAAAAGGCAGGAAATATGCGGTCTTCATAAGCAAGTATTGCTTTGCGGACACAACTCGGTCATGCGCTACGCATTCGGAACGCCCAATCAGTACGGGCGCACTTCAACCAATGCCAGCTGAACGCAATACAATCCACTCCTTTACTCATTACTCATTAATTACACTCTTGTCATTGCTTCAATTGGAACCATTGCAGCTTAAATGGACCATTACTAAACACACAAATATATGCTGCATTTTTGACACACATTTACACTGCAAGCAATGGACAGAACTTCCTATCACTAATATAAATATACATGTCACTTGTACATTTACCAATAAATGTAATAGTGGTGAGTTTTGCGAAAATACGCCGCATCGGTGCGTACGGCCAGGTTCCCGTCCGTTCTGACGCGGTAAGACCGTGCAGAATATGTGTGTGTCCACCGCACACGCAAGGTTTGGATGTCGTCCGTAAACACGCCCTCTTCTTAAAGTGTGAGTCCGTCCGAATGCGGAGGACTGGTGGGCGTTTCTTCGTACCATGTCCGCACAGCGTGGCGTGCGGACCGCTCCGAAATAATTCGGAAATTTACGCACCAACCAGAATAACCTCCTTACTTATTCTCACACCCTATCACATTTTGCCCATAGAGTGTATTAAAGGTACATTATTTGTTCTTCTAAGAGTGAATGTATCAAAAAGTTCAGGAAGAGACTCCGGTACCCGAAGACAGTAGAACAGCCTTCTTGCTACGTGTTCCTAATGTTCCTCCTTGCAACAAACCACAACATCGCAGCACCTATCCATATAGGAGACATGGGTACACATTATTAGAGGTCATTTTGCCTTTTTGTGCTTGCACAGGTATTATATAATTGGGATGACTATCCTGCTGCTTGCAGCTTTCTGACCCTCACAGCCAGCAATCTCACCATCAAAGGCCAGCATTGCAATTATCTGATCTGCAGATCACAGTGCCTTCAATCTTTTTCATGATACAGATCTTGAGAGTTGTATGGGTGTACTATACTGTATTTGTATTGGGTGTATTGAATATATGTGGGGGTAGGGATACAGTATGTTCTGTGCAGAAGTCCATTTAGCTTTAGCAACCCATCAAAAACTTGTCCTTCAAAATTAAAATGTTCCCTCTTTATTTATTATTTATTTATTACCAGTTATTTATATAACTCTGCTGGTTTGGGACGGGGCCCCATAACAGCTGCATCCCCTGCATCTTCTATAGTTAGAGGGTGTGGCCATGTCTGTCCATCTATACTGCATTCCATCCATCCTTGCCCCCTCTCATCCATGCATCTATGCCCCCATATGGTGCACTGTCTGTCCACATACAGTATCTGTCAATGTCGCCAGTCTCCGCCCATGCCTCCTTATAATTCTATAGATTGTAAGCTTGCAGCAGGGCCCTCCTACCTCCATGTCTGTCTGTTGTTACCCAGTTTGTTTTATCACTGTTTACTATTGTAAAGCGCAACGGAATCTGCTGCGCTATATAAGAAACTGCAAATAAATAAATAAATAAATAATGCTCTATCTGCCTGCCTATGCACCCGTCCATCCTCCCATCTGTCTATGCCCTCTTTCATTTGTCCGACTATACACCCATTCCGTCCATCTTCTGTACATCTCTACCCCTGCCTGTCCATCCATCTATACCCCAATATGATGCTTTGTATGTTCATCTGTCCGTCTATGCCCCTCCCATCTATCCATGCCCCTTCCATTCTGTCTATCTGTTCCACCTTACATCCGTCCAGCTCCCTGTTTATTCCTCCTCCTGTGTGTCTGTCTGTCCATCTATGACACAGTATGATGCTCTTTCCATTCTTCAGTCCATCTATGTTCTTTCCTGTCTGTCCTTCTCCCCCCTCCCCCCCGTCCCATCCATCCGTCTGTCCATCTATGCCCCTATATGGTCTGTCCATCTGTCTGGCATTGCCAAAAACCCTCTCCCTTTCTCTCATTACTTCTCTTTTACATGAAAACTACCTTTCTCTCTCACTTTCTATATTGCTCTCTCCCCCCAACACCCACTTTCTCTCTCAATACACACTCTCTCTCTCTTGCCCCAAAGAGACATTGTAGTGACAAAGGCTGGGGTGGGGAGGGGGCTGGTGGTCAAGTAGGACATTTTCAGGATTTTGCTATGCACCCACAAAGTTCTAGTTTTGTCCCTGCCACTATGCCAGTGATTCCCATACTGTTCTTTGGCACCCTGGGGTACTCTTACAGGGGTGCCTCAAATTGGTGGTCCAGAACCAATTAAAATTAGTTATGGTCTATGTAATAACCAAAACCAATGTTGGTGGTTTCCAGTTATAAAATATATGAACAAATAGAGATGAATCTTGTCGTTCATCACATAATTAAATACGAGGATGACATACAGATAGAGTCATCCTCATTTAGCCCTTTAATAGGTTTAAGTGAGCCAGAGCTGTTAGACTTAATCCTATGATAATCCCTTACTGTATTGTTCTATGTATTGTATTGCAGCTGACAACAATAGGCCTTGGTGAGCCATGGCTCTCCAGAGAAGGCTAGCTGGGGAGGGCTCCATCTGTATAAACACAATCTACTTAATTTAATATGTGGGGGTTTTTTTTCTTACTTATAAACTTTTGGCCTTGGGGTGTAGTAAAAAATATACCCTTCACAACCCAGGATTTACTCTATAACAGCACCTTCTTCAACTAATCCAATTGGCCACTTCCCTATCCTTCCTATTTCTCCTCTATTGGAGTCCTGCTGGATGCTGAACCTGTAGATGGAAGGTGGGTGCAATATTCAGATTTTAATAATTTGTAATAATCTGTTGCCTGTAATTAGCTATTGCCAGAAAGAGGCAATACATAGGTCCCTATAGTTTTTTACTGGACTTATTATTTTAACAGAAATAAAATGAATTATGTTCCCTGCTCATCCTGATAGTGCTAGTTAAGACAAACATATCACAATCAGGTTACTAGAAAAACACAATAAATTGAATATGGAAATTAGGTTAGTTAGAGTGGAATATTTTACAGTAGTCAGGACTTGCAGCTGCAAGCTGGGCAGGATGGCACCCACCAGGGGCACTGGCAGGAGGGGGGTGGGTTACCCTGGCCATAGGCAAAAGTACAGTAGTCTTCCTGGCCTTACAATCAATGGGACTCCATGCCAGACATTACTGTATCTCTCCCATGTATCACTATTCCTGTATCTCCCCCTATTCTTCCTCTCTCTCCAGTCTCCCCTATTCTTCCTCTCTCTCCAGTATCCCCCTATTCTTCCTCTCTCTCCAGTCTCCCCTATTCTTCCTCTCTCTCCAGTATCCCCCTATTCTTCCTCTCTCTCCAGTCTCCCCTATTCTTCCTCTCTCTCCAGTATCCCCCTATTCTTCCTCTCTCTCCAGTATCCCCCTATTCTTCCTCTCTCTCCAGTCTCCCCCTATTCTTCCTCTCTCTCCAGTATCCCCCTATTCTTTCTCTCTCTCCAGTATCCCCCTATTCTTCCTCTCTCTCCAGTCTCCCCTATTCTTCCTCTCTCTCCAGTATCCCCCTATTCTTCCTCTCTCTCCAGTATCCCCCTATTCTTCCTCTCTCTCCAGTCTCCCCCTATTCTTCCTCTCTCTCCAGTATCCCCCTATTCTTTCTCTCTCTCCAGTATCCCCCTATTCTTCCTCTCTCTCCAGTCTCCCCCTATTCTTCCTATTTTCTCAGTTCCAGGCACCACAATTTCTGATGGCAGCCATGTTCCCAGTTTATCCCTGCCCACATACTGTATGCTTTCTGGTAGAGCCTCATAAGCACAGTGCATCTTGTGTGATCTAATGGAGAGGAAGGTGGATGGGGAGGTGAGGAGAGTTACTTGCATCATGGACTGAGCAGAAGAGTGCTCTGAAGGATTGAGGCTGGGCTTAGTACACTACCAGCATCAGTGCCTACATGTGTGCAATGGTGTTATTGTACGCATGTGTGCGCACTGTTCATCAGACAGGACAGAAGACAACATCACACCTGGTCAGCTACAACCATTGTAGTTTTGATGTCTTAAATCGGTACATAAAATGTAGCTAACGTTTGAAAATGTGCAGAGGGATTTTCCTGTGGCAGACCAGGCCACTGGTGATGACAGGGGTGTAATGTTATAGAAGAAAGGGGTCACAGTTTCACACCTACAACATTCAATTGATTCCATAATCAGAGGAAACTATCACCGCAGATGTCTGCGTAAACAGAGGCTGCAACTTCCCCAATGAAGTATACAGTATTTTTAAGGTAAAACTAAGGACAAAGCTGCAGAGCCGCAGAAACGAATAGGTGCTATCAGACATTTTTAAATAAAAAAAGGAAATCCATCATATCATTTACAAGAAGAGAAATTCCATTTTTTTAAATCAAAATAACCAATGAATAATCCTAAGAATGGAAATTCTTTTCCATTCTGTCTTGAAGATTTCTTTATTGACTTCAATTACACCTGCTTTTCCAATCCTTCAATGACAGCAGCTTCCACATAGGAAGTAATGGATAACATCTCAGCGGGGATCATTTTTCAAGACCCGTTGATGCTTTATAAAAAAGAAAATGGGCCGAGTAGAGCTGAAGATTGAACTTCAGTGCAGTATTAGGGTGAGAATGATGAGCGGGGTCAATTATCAATTGTTACAATTAGCTATTGGATGCACAAACACCACATGTACTTTTTAATAATCATATCTCTCCTGTTCGAAGCGGAAAATACTGTATGTAAAGTTGCAATTTTAATAATATATTAGAGAAGGGGGTACTCTTTACCTAGAAGGGCGCCCACGATTTTGATCGTGGGCATCGTAAGGTAAAAAAATTGCGTCGGTCGCATCGCATGCGACCAAAAAATCGCATGCAATGCGACCGACGCGATTACCGCGATTTCCCATAGGGAACAATGTTAAATGTCCCAATTGACCCGATTTTCCATAGGGAACAATGTTAAATGGCCCACAGAGGCCAAATAGGCACCCTGAAGTGTGAAATGCCCCCCCCCAATTGTTAACGCCACCCCACGATCAACATCAACCTGATGTGTGGCGAGCGCAGCGAGCCCGAGAGGGGCAGCGAGCCCGAGAGGGGCAGCGGTACGCGTCCTACGACCTTTTCATACCCCCACTATCCACGTCGGCGTGGAGTTGAAAATAGAAAGTGTGGCGAGCGCAGCGAGCCACCGAGCCCGAAGCGTGGCGAGCGTAGCGAGCCCCGCCAGGGGACGCGGACACCTTCACAGGTATACGCGTCCCCTCGCGGGCTTCACAGGTGTCCACGTCCCCTCGCGGGGCTCGCTGCGCTCGCCGCGCTTCGGGCTCGGTGGCTCGCTGCGTTCGCCACACTTTCTATTCTCAACTCCACGCTGACGTGGATAGTGGGGGTATGAAAAGATCGTAGGACGCGTACCGCCGCCCCTCGCGGGCTCGCTGCGCTCGCCACGCTTTGGGTTCACGTTGATCGTGGGGTGGCGTTAACAATTGGGGGGGCCATTTCACACTTCAGGGTGCCTATTTGGCCTCTGTGGGCCTTTTAACATTGTTGGTAGAAAGAGAACTGATAACAAGATATCAGATAGGGGCGCAGTTCCTAGACCTGTTTAGCAAAAGAAAAAAGCAGCAGTACAAAAAAAGGGGTTTGTCAATCCCCTACAAGAAGATACCAAAAAAAAGAACAATAGACTGCGCTAATAGTAGATAATGAAGTGAAAATAATTAAATGCCAGTAACCTAAAATTTAAACATGATTTAATATAGATATAAACATATATAGCAGCTTAAATTAAAAGGTAGATGTAATTACATATATAGTGCACATAAAAAACAAGCAATCAATAAATGGCATAAAAAAGATGTATGGGGGGATAAAAATTAATCCAAGGTGACTGAAAAGATATATATGTCCATACGGTACCGTATATTGGGCAGTGAGTCCAGCTTAATGGGGGGCACAACGTGATGTGTCCACTTGAATCCGTTCCTATTTATGCCTTCAATAAGGAGGACCTGGATGGCTGGGGGAGGGAATCGCAGCTTGGTTTTTCTGGAGTAAATGGAACTCCTGCTGTTCCTTGAATGCCAGGGAAATGGCCTGGTTTTGGGTCTTCTCCCCAGACTGTTGCCAAAACAAGGTCTAGAGGCTGGTCCGGTCTCTCAGGTGGTCAGAGTTGTGTGTAGCTTGTGCTGGAAGTCAGTCACTTGGATGGGAGCACCAACGCGTTTCGCTCTGTAGTAGAGCTTTTTCAAGGTGTAAAAAAGCTCTACTACAGAGCGAAACGCGTTGGTGCTCCCATCCAAGTGACTGACTTCCAGCACAAGCTACACACAACTCTGACCACCTGAGAGACCGGACCAGCCTCTAGACCTTGTTTTGGCAACAGTCTGGGGAGAAGACCCAAAACCAGGCCATTTCCCTGGCATTCAAGGAACAGCAGGAGTTCCATTTACTCCAGAAAAACCAAGCTGCGATTCCCTCCCCCAGCCATCCAGGTCCTCCTTATTGAAGGCATAAATAGGAACGGATTCAAGTGGACACATCACGTTGTGCCCCCCATTAAGCTGGACTCACTGCCCAATATACGGTACCGTATGGACATATATATCTTTTCAGTCACCTTGGATTAATTTTTATCCCCCCATACATCTTTTTTATGCCATTTATTGATTGCTTGTTTTTTATGTGCACTATATATGTAATTACATCTACCTTTTAATTTAAGCTGCTATATATGTTTATATCTATATTAAATCATGTTTAAATTTTAGGTTACTGGCATTTAATTATTTTCACTTCATTATCTACTATTAGCGCAGTCTATTGTTCTTTTTTTTGGTATCTTTTAACATTGTTCCCTATGGAAAATCGGGTCAATTGGGACATTTAACATTGTTCCCTATGGGAAATCACGGTAATCGCGTCGGTCGCATCGCATGCGATTTTTTGGTACATGCGATGCCCGCGATGCCCGCGATGGGCGCCCTTCTAGGTAAAGAGTACCTAGAAGGGTATTAACATTCACAATTAGACTGTTAGTACAGATTGAGTCGCTGTCATCTGAGCGACTCCCGGCATGCCATCCACCAGCCCATGCCAGCTTGTGTGCCCCATTCTCAGCACGTTCACAGGCCCGTCCTCTGCCAGCAGCCACCAGATACTGATAGGCCGAGCATCAATATAAGAGCAGTGAGTCGGAGGACCAACTGTCACACTGAACTTTCACCCACAGTTACTAGCAATGGTCCCCAACACTTGTCTACAGTGTTGGAGACAGGAGGTCCCAGAGCGCCGGCTTCTTCAACTCAGGATACCAGCGGCCAATATAAATGCAGCATTGGCTGGTGAGCCGGGTTTGGTATAACACACCGATAATCAGGATTCCGACAGTCATTAGCCTTCCGACTGCTGGGACTCAGACAGCGGGGCAATCCTTCATCCAACGGCAGTGCAGACTAAGGGGGTTAATTTGGTTGATTTGCAAGGCTGGCGCTACCCATTCGCAAGTGCAATTCGCACGCACGCATGGCATGCGAATGGATGTTACGCAGTAACATCCGTTCACAGGCCAGGGAGGCAGGCCCACATCTTTCGATGGTCACCGACCATCGAATGATGTGTTGTGTGCATGCATATACAAGTGACTTTCAACTCACTTACATATGTGTGTACGCTGGGAAGGAAATGGGTGGGCAGCTCACATCCGGTGATGTCAGCTGCCCGCCCCCGCGCCATGGCCTCATCAGCATGACAATGCCCAGCATTCTCATGGGAACGCCCATGGGCGTTCCCATATGCTGATAGAGCCGCCCACCGCCCCACTTCCCCCTGTCCAGTCTATTTGCACATGCACAGAAATGCACACAGCGCCACCATCGGACCCCGTGTGAACGCAATAAGGGCCTAAGAGGGTTATTCAGGTTGATTCAGCCTTGCGAGTCCACCAAACCCTGCCCGGCGAACGACCGCCGCCCCCTCAAAGTGCGGCTTCGCCCGAACAGCTGCGAATGGATGTTTTGCATAAACATCCATTCACATGGCTCGGGTAACCGCCCACATCTTTCGATGGTCACGACCATCGAATGATGTTAAGCGTGCACGCATATAAAAGTGACTTTTCAGTTACTTACATTTGCGTGCACGCTGGCGTGGATATGGGCGGGCAGCTGACATCCAGTGATGTCAGCTACCCGACCCCACACCCGCGTCACTGCCTCATTACCATGAGAACGCCTAGCGTTCTCATGGGAACGCCCATGGAATGCTGGGCGTTCCCATATGGTAATGGGGCAGCACGGCGCCCCCCGCCCATCTCCGCCCCCCCCCCCCCCCCCACGCCGCCATGGGTGCATGCACCCGGCGAACCGAAAGATACCTGCCTGCGCATGCGCAGACGTGCAACATCGGTACTGCGTGCGAATGCACTCAGTACCGAATTGATCTGAATGAGGCCCTAAGTTTCAGAAATGCCATGCCCCCAGAAAAACTATACAGTCTGGGCCGCAGCTCTTCAGCTGCTAGACGTAAGAGTGTCAAGATGTTAGAAGACTTCAGAGGAAGTACAAGCACGCTTGGCAGCTCAACAAGAGAACACTTGAGATAGAGAATCAGCCAGTGAAACAGCGCAACGATCGGCCTATGGAGTTAAAGGGGCCCACATTGCCTGCTGGCTATCTTAATTTTATTTAATTATTTTAAATCTTAATGTGGTGCACAAGGCCGCTGAGGGATAGCGTGAACGGGATGTTCCATAATGTTTTGAGACATGGATGCATCCCTGACAGCTGCATGCCTGCCAGGGGGTGGTCCTGTCAGAGCCTAGCAACAGGTAGCCAATTGCAAGGCAGCGTGTTGCTAAATAGGGGCCCAGAAGACACTGCTCTCAGATAGAAAGTGGTGATTCCTGTCTTACCTGAGCAGTGAGGAGCGAAGCGACACCGGAAGCAGCACATAACATACTTGTCTACCTTTACTTCTCCTGGAGAGTAGACCAGATAGCAGCATGTCAGGTGGGGGCGGGTCGAGGCAATAGCCCAGCCACCATTGCAGGCAAAGGAGGCAATTCCCGGGTCTGCGGATTGGGGGAGGACCTAAAATGATGCAGAATTATGTGATTCGCCTCATTTTAGCTCCGCCCCTCACGTGGACCCACAAAAATCACAATTTAACACAGCAGGGAAGGGGGGTGCAGGGGGCAGCATGGCCAATGTGTGAGACATGCCCACCTTCCCGGGGGCTGGGAGGGGACCCAATTTTCGGGAGGGTAGGCAAGCCTGTAACATAATGAAAGGTAAGTAAATATAAGTGGATGGGGTGCCTGCAGAAATGTTAATTGCAGAGGCATGGGGTAGTGGTCGGCTGGGGTGATGTCCACCCCAGCCAGCACAGTTATGCAGCACCGGGTGGCTGCTGCGTAGTGTACATACACCTGGCAGCCAGGAAGGATCCTCTGCCTGCCTCCCAGCCAGTGGCGTAACTAGATATTCACAGGTCCCATAGCAAAAGGTCATAAGGGCCCCTATTTAGCATCTGATGGTGATAAATGTATGTAAAACATATTACTTAGGCAGTAAAGATGGGCCCCCTTCAGCTCTGAGCCCCATAGCAGCTGCACCCCTTGCATCTATGGTAGCTACGCCCTTGCTCCCAGCTGTCATGGTGTCTGACTGCTGTGTCCTCCATGAGGTTGGGGCTTATTGACCTGTGAGAGGCCGGGGCTTAGCGGGAAGCCCAGCAGGCGGGTGCAGGTATGCAACTTCACTGCAACGGGGGAGGGGACCCGCACAGAGCTTGGAAACCAGCCCCACCTCTCTGAAATCATCCTTGGACAGTGAATAACATTGTATTAGGGTGAGTTCTAATGCAATTATATTACAAACATATATTACTGTATAAGGAATAACACAACCCTTACTCTAAATAAATGCTTCCATATTAAATATATGCTAACAGAACTTCTGGAATATTCTCCTCATATACAGTAGAAGGTACATCAGAGAGATATGTTACCCATTCTATAAACATGTAAATTATACATAATATACACCCCATACTTTAGAGTGGTATAAGAACTAGAAGAGGCTCAGAAATTGGCAGTATGTAGGGGAATGTGCGGCTTGTAAGAAGATGACACTTTCTGAGAAGAAATGACACATTTTATCTCTGCAGAAAGACTCCGATGTGACTCAGATCCTGATTCTGTATATCTACATTTAAAAGAATGTGCAATTGCATTGTCTTATTTTGTTTTCATGTAAATTACATACACTTATGCAAATGAGCCTTACATTGCAGAATTTCAGTATCCATTATTTGTTGAACTTTTGGTCTGTTGGTGGTGACTAATTCCTCAATTTCTGCCAAAGTTAAAACCACATCTCAGCACAGTACATTTAGAAATACTTATTTCCCTACTAAAACTGCTTTATTCGTAATGGAATAAATTATCTGGATGTTGTACAATACTAAAAAAATCTAGCAACAGGTGAAACATGGAGTTATATTTCCTTGCATGATGTGAATTTTGCCATTGAGGCTAAATGCTATGCAGAGATACAGGTCAGATGTATGTTTGTTGAGGAAAACATGCTAGAAGACACACTAAGAATGGGCAACAGGCACCAAGCAACCACAATAAATGAATATATTAGTTGCTCACCTGTTCAGAGATTGTGGACCGTATTCTTGTTCACTCGCAAAGGCAAATTCCTTTTCAAATGGACAAAACCATGTGCACTGCAGGTTTGGCAGATGAGATTTAGTGAGATGTGCACTGCAGGTGGGGCAGATGTAACACGTGCAGAGGGAGTTAGATTTGGGTGAGTTATTTTGTTTCTGCGCAGGGAAAAAACGGACTGCTTTAGGTACTTATGTAGTATCTGGGCTGCCGATTTCTAAATCGGGTACATCGCATCGCATCGCATGCGACCATCGGATGCGATGCGATGCGATGCGATGCGATGACCCGATTTTTCCATAGGAATCAATGTTAAAATGGACTGAGTCCATTTTAACATGGAATTCAATGGGAAAAAGGGGTCCTTTTCATACCCCTACTATCCAAGTGGGCATGGAGTTGGATATAAACCTGTGGCGAGCGTAGCGAGCCACCGAGCCCGAAGCGTGGCGAGCGTAGCGAGCCCCGCGAGGGGACACAGAATACCGTCCCCTCGCGGGGCTCGCTTCGCTCGCCACGCTTCGGGCTCGCTGCGCTCGCCACAGGTTTATATCCAACTCCATGCCCACTTGGATAGTAGGGGTATGAAAAGGACCCCTTTTTCCCATTGAATTCCATGTTAAAATGGACTCAGTCCATTTTAACATTGATTCCTATGGAAAAATCGGGTCATCGCATCCGATGGTCGCATGCGATGCGATGCGATGCGATATCGCATCGCATCGCATCTGATTGTATGCCTTAACTTAAGGCATACAATCAAAAAATCGGCAGCCCAGATACTACATAAGTACCCTGCTTTATATTTACACTGCAATATAGATCTCACTTTGAAGTAAAACCCCACCCAAATCTAATTCTCTCTGCACATGTTACATCTGCCCCACCTGCAGTGCACATGGTTTTGTCCATTTGAGAAGGAATTTTCCTGTGTGAGTGAACCAGAATAAGGGTCTATGACCATGCAACTCCTAGTCAGACTGACCAGGTTATGCGACATTGATGTTCAATATAAGCAATAGGTATATCCAAATGACTATCCAAAATGTCTGATACACTGGAGGCCAAGCAAGGTACAGTAGGCCAAGTCCAAAAATACAATGCAGATTTGTTACAAAAAGATCCACAGTATAGGAACACCCAGAAGCTTGATTAGAACACAAGCCAGAAATCATTAACAGGTTATCCAGGTATTCAGACCAAGGTTTTCGCATCCAAATCAGTGATTTCTATATGAACTCTCCATTTATGACATTATATGATTACATAGATTCAACTCATAATTGATGAAGTTTTCAAGATGACCTTCAGAAGATCTGAGAAGGTCCATGGGCAAGAAGGATGGGGCGGTGCATGCTCACGGTGAATCACATCATCGCAGAACCATACAACGTACTTCACCTACCAAATTTAGGACCAACAGCCCTTCTAGGAGAGTCAGCAAGTATGGCTTATACGAAGGCAATTATTTGACTTGGTGGTTGAAAGCCCAAAATAACTTGCTAAGTAGCTGCGGTCATTTTTCCCATGACTTCTTTTCAAGCTCAGTGGGGTAGTGACATATTTCTAACCGTTCCCTTCTCCCTAATTTAAGTAATCAGCAACGGTCCTATAGCCTGTGCTAGTATCTTCTTAAGTTGGCCAAATAAACTTCCTGGTTTACTGTTCTCTCTTGGCCCTGATCCATAGCAAGTCACACCAGCATTGGTGTGATTGCTATTGGCTGGTCTTTGTCCCGGACCTGCTACTATACTGAATGTATACACAGATCAACCCAGTCCATTCCTTCTTCCCTCAGTGCATGTAGCCTCCGTCTGCCCATGTTAGCAAGTTACATGGAATGATGGTCTGAGACATGTGCGATGCCCCATGTGCAGATGTAACAAGGGCGGGGAGGTGAGTTTGCCGTTGCAAATTGCAGCATGAGGCTGAATAAGAATAGGGAAGAGGGGAGGGAGACTCTTCAAGTAACGTGGTCATGGTGCGGGATCTATTCATTTAATGTTGGGTTGAGCGTAGGGACTAATCATAAACCACATTAATAATGTATTTATTAAAGAAAATATAGAGAGTTGAATGCAAAAATGAAATTAGGTGGCATAACTAGGTAAAGCTGTCTTTCCCTGGTCTGAATATAATGACCTATATGTATACTGTAGTGAGTTATTAATTATATATCTCTTTTTATTGATTGACCATGTAATGTGTGAAGACTTAGTGGGAACATAGAGACAATGAACAAAGCAATGGATTGTTGCATTATACTGGGACTTTTAATAGTAATATGTCACAAACATAGTAATTAGAGGAGTCATGCTTTTATTATGCCAGGAAGAACCAGATCCGTCCATCTGCTGAAGACATGAAGTGGATAGTCTCACCCAGCATATGCAATTGCTGTAAATTGTACACAGTTTCAGTGGCGAAAGACTAGGGAAATCATCTGGAGAACCGGAACAGTAAGATGTAAAAGGCAATAAGACAGAAGTCTAAAACTCAGGATAAGAATTAATCAGTTTTGTTAGCATCTAACAGATTGCAATCTTAGCAGGGTAGAAGACATTTAAAGGTCCTGCTGTGAGACTTTAGCAGGCACCATAGACACGAGATGGAGGTAAGAGCTAGTATGCTGATAAACTATTACAGCCTCTAGAACTAATCTGAAGAAAGTTAAAGAACTTTCTTTTTTTCAATTTGAACATCGCAACTGTGATACTTGATTTTGTTTTTTTAAAGCGCATAATTACTAACTAATAATGGTTTCAGGTTCCTAAACGAAACAAGTTGTTATAGTTTTGCGCGTAACGAGTAAGACTCATTTGAAATTGAAATTATTTATATTTAGGGCGTTCAAAAGATTGATTGGAGCTTCATTTTTGTCCAAGTGATGGTCAGTTGAAGTGATCAGACTATGGAACAATAGAAGTGCATGGGTTCCAGTCTACTTTCAGCTTTCCTATATACTGTAACAAACCTCTGGTCATTTTGAGCCCAAAATTACAAAAATATAAGGGTAATTTGGTCAAGGGAACTACCCACAAAATTATTTTGTGCTGACCTGTACAAAAAGTAATTATATTTCTACCTTTTACATTACAGTCTCTAAAATGCTTAAAATATCGTTAAAGTATATATGACATCATGAATTATTTTCTTTGTATGGCAACCTATCAATTAGTCAGTGATGCTGACATCACAAACACATGAAGCTTATAAACTACCCATTTATACACCTACAGTAGGACCTGATATTGAGTGGTCCTGCATGAGGGACTGACTCTATAGCCACACCATTAATCCACTACCATCTACCATGGGTGACCGAACCAGCCTCTGAGAAGAAAAAAAATGTGTTTTTTGTTGGACTTGGGACTGCACCATCTGCCTACTAGCTCCATCTCCATCCTTTTGGCTCTAAATCGCAGGAGGTGTGAATCCTTCATAAGCCACTCCAAAAATGATCGTACCGTGGGACAATTGTACCACAACACTTTAATCAGCGAGGCAGAATAGGAACGACCACAACCAGGCACCCAAATCCAGCTGGACATTTAAATATACGGTATCGTAATGGACTTCTAGAGCCATCTTGCCAATTATACCTCTACTAGAACAAATTTTTTTTTTACGTTATTTTTGTATTATTATGTCTTTTATTTGTGTACATTAAATACCTATGTTATTATTTAATAACTACCATTATTATTTCCTTTTAATGTTCACCTTCATTGGACCTAATTCAGACCCGATTTTGCTCATTTGCAAATTTTCAGATGACTGCAATGGTAAGCTGCCACCAAGAAAATTTGTCAATCAGTTACTCTGTCGTACATCCATACGCAATTCATAAACCATTGAATGATTTTCTAGTCTGTGATCGAAGTCCGCGCTGACGTCCCACCCCCCTTTTTTAAAAAACGCCTTAGCATGCATACATTTATCCGACCACTCCCAGAAAGTTCCGGTTATCACCCAGAAGTAACCAGATCTGGAGCAAGGGTCCGGAAGCAGTCAGCTGACTGTGGGGGTGTGCCTGATACACCAAACCTTATGGCCGCGGCGGCAGCATGCAGCAGGTGTGGGTAAGTGGGGGGGTATTTCAATTGTTATTTGCACTGTATATGGTTATCCTGAAGATGTCCCACCCCAAAACGTTGATAAGCCATTAAATTCACATTTACAACTTTTTTAAGTCTCTGAGTGCCACCTGCTTGTCGCCTGTCTACATTAGGGGATTTTCCCACTAGAGGGCACCAGAGTGGGCTATCCCATAGAAGACACCATGAGTGCCGAAGCATATATATCGCAAGTGGTCAAGCCCAAGCTCTGTCTGATGGTCAGGAAAACCAATGTGGAGGCTGTCTCCATCTATAAATATGACCCCCTACTGCTGCATCCACCCAGTAGGCCCTTCACGCCACAGTCCGACACGGTATCTGTACCATTTTTCACAGAAACCGATGGTTCTTCTACCGTAATTAAATAACCGGATTATTTTCACAGTCCTGTCCGGTACAGTCAGCAGTCATGTCCTTTCCATCTAGTTTTTTTATGCCAAGAAGACACTAAGGAGTCAATCCTATTACTAGCGCGTCCCTACATGAAACCCAGTTACCGATCTGAAAGCTGCCCAATGCGGTCCTATGCAGTGTTTACATTAAATAATTATATAACTGTGTTTGAATATTTGTTTTTGGTAGCGAGAAATCTGATGCTCAGCATCCAGGCAGCTCATTATGTACTGTACTTTCATGTGTAGAATGAATAAAGAATGTTGTTTTGTCTTCTTGTGTGACAAGATCTTATCTCTAAGCACACTGAATGCAGCCTAATTATTGAATTAAATCCCACATAAAATCTAGTATTGGAAACGTGACAGAAGTCATAACGTGAGTCCTACACTGCTGTTTGGTTTTTCTTTTATGCCAGGAAGTTTTGCATCTCACATAAATATAAGGTTTAAATAAATAGAAAACAAAGCAAGACAATGTGAATAAATTGCCAGAAATCTGATAGTAATCATACGTTGTCAGGTACACAAAATATGTTTTTCACAAAGTAAGTGTGGGGAAGGAATAAAATTGTATTGTGCTTGTTTTTATCAAAGTAAGAAATGGAAGATCTGGGTGAAACATGAGCTGCCTGGAAACATTACTCGGGAAGGGACTCGATGAGAGAAAATTACAGTACACAAACATTCCTGCTCAATTCATTTTACTTTTGTACTGCAGTTCCTTCTTCTTGTAATATATAAACTTTATAAGTGTATCACTGGAAAGTAGAGACTTTTAATTGGGGATGTAGTCAAAAGGTCAACAATAACAATGTTTACATTTGTAATGTCAACACCACAATGTCTACAGTAAAGACCCCCACACACTAGAACGATTTTTTGGCCGATTGTCCGATTTCCGACCGATCGTCCGATATATTGGCCGATTGTTGCCGATTATCTGTAAAAATCGGCCGATATATCGGACGATCAGTCAGAAATCTGACAATCGGCCAAAAAATCATTCTAGTGCCTTTATAGATGTGCAGTTTGGTTTTACTGAAATACTGTATAAACGCCTGCTAAATTAGGGGTTCTGATTCGAATCGAGTCCCAGTTCAATATAACTTTGGAATTCAAGTGGAACTGAGTCCAGGTCTAGGTCTGTTGGCGGTTCACAGATTTAGATTTGGGTGGGATTCAAAGTGTCATTTGATCCCACGGACCCCCTTCGCTGACACAGGGGTGTGGGTGTGTGCAGGAGACATTCAGAAATACGGGAGGCTTGCCCCCATTTCCGGAAGGCCTGGAGGGGGTTCTGATTTTCGGGAACCCTCCCGGCCATTCCGGGAGGGTAGGCAACCCTGGTATAATCTGAACTGCAGTGTTAGAATGAATCAGCCAGTGTAACCCTGCACAAAAACCAAATAGCCCACCCAAATCTAAGTCTCTTTGCACATGTCAAGACCCCAATACATCAGGACGATTAGGAGAATTTCCCTGATTCCTCCTGAGGTCCCCCCCTGGGCCGGCGCTACCCACTCAGCAGCTCCTGCAAAGCAGGGAGGCGCCACGCTGAAAAGGCGCTGTCTCCCTCCCTGCTCTGCTAAAGCTGCCTCAGCCCTCACTGTCTCTGCCTCCTGCACGCCGCCCGCAGCGCCTGTCTGACAGCAGGCGGGTGGCAATATAAAGAGCTGCTTCCTGCACCTCGAATGCACACCGCCCGCAGTGCCTGTCTGACAGCGGGCCACAGTATGGAGAGGCTGAACAGCTCCCTGCACCGCGCACACACTGTCCTCCTCCTGCGACCTGCCCCCTCTTCCTCACGGACACTTGCGCTGAGGCTTGTAGCGCTGTCTGTGAATGCCTGGATGACATGTCCTGTCCGGATCTGCCCCCTACCCATTGCTCCCTGCACCTAGCCCATAACGTATGCGATTCTTGCAGCGTGTATGGGCACATTTAGTGCCTGCAACATTTTGCGGACACAGCACTGAGATGGTGTATGCATAGGATCGCATGTTGCATACGCTCCCACAATCTGGCTGCAGCTTGTTGCAATGGTAATGTGAAAGGGCACAAAATGTATGGTTTGCTGGAGGGCGACCGGACACCCTAGCACCGGCCCTGGGTCCCCCGACAGCTCCCCAGGAGAGCTCAATAAGATTTGGCACTTGAAGTGCCATTTTATTTACATGTGATAAATCAGATGCGATTTCTCACATGTAAGCCTGGGGAGCTGCAGGTGGGGGGGGGGGGCAGAATTTAAAAATCCTATTCAAAAGACTTGGCGGATGCTGATTGGCTAATTTTTTAATTCTTGAGCCACACCCCGCTCTCTGCCCACCGCATCGGATGCAATATATTCTAAGCACCCATAATGGGACTCATATAAGATTTATCTTATGTCCAGCCTGTCCAACCTCTGACACCGATCTGATGCGCACAGGACCGTTCATCGCATCAGATCGAATGTCATATACTTGCAGATTTCTCGGCCCAATCTGCCAGAATCGGGTGGAATCACGCCTAAATCGCGTAGTGTATGGGGGCCTTTACACTTGCATCTGAATTCGGCCCTTGGATATACAAACTAAACTCTGGTCTTAGTTTGTATGAAAACAGGTTGAAATTACATGATTTTTGCTCTTTTTATCAACTGTTATCTCTTTCATTTGTTTATCAATTTTAAATAAAGGTACTTGTTTCCTATCTGGGCGCCCACGATCAAAATCGCGGTCATCGGGGGTAAAAATCGCGGTCATCGCGGGCATCGCGGGTAAATTGGGATGGCGAGCCACCGAGCCCGAAGCGTGGCGAGCGCAGCGAGGGGACGCGGATACCTTCACTGTGAAGCCCGCGAGGGGACGCTCATAACTGTGAAGGTATCCGCGTCCCCTCGCGGGGCTCGCTGCGCTCGCCACGCTTCGGGCTCGGTGGCTCGCTGCGCTCGCCACACTATTATATTCTCACACCACGCCCTAGTGGATAGTAGGGCATGAAAAGGTCGGAGGACGCGTACCGCCGCCCCTCGCGGGCTCGCTGCGCTCGCCACGCTTCGGGTTGGCGTCGATCGTGGGGTGGCGTCAAAAATTGGGGGGGACATTTAAGGGTTAATGGGCTCTGTGGCCCATTTAACATTGATTCCTATGGCCAAATCGGGTGGGTTGAGGCATTTAACAGTAAAATCGGGTCCATCGCGGCTTTTAACATTGATTCCTATGGGAAATCGGGAGCATCGCGTCGCGGGCATCGCGGGTACATTTATGGCCGGCCGCGACGCGACCGACACGATTTCCAAGTTTAACATTGGTTTCAATGGAAAATCGCGGGCATCGCGTCGGTCGCGTCGCGGCCATACATAAATGTACCCGCGATGCCCGCGACGGGCGCCCAGATAGGAAACAAGTACCTAAATAAATACAAAACTGAACTACAAACCGAATCAGAACCAAAACTGTTGATGTTTTTTTTTTTTTCAATTCACATCTGCACATCTCTAGTTGGAATGTTGACATTGTCAGAATTATAGCAGCAGCAAACTACATAGATCTTCTCAGCTGCAATGCTGATTATTTTATTTATTAGGTACAAGGTGAGCTTCAAATATTTAGGAGGGAAGCTACAAGTGGAAGGGAAGCACCCCCTACCATGCAGCACAGTGTGCGCTGGCTGTACTTCTATGCATACAGAGGGGAACTTACAAATATGGAAAGACAAGACAACATTTTTTTTCAAGTATAAACACTGTGTGTGGGCACCATCAGATTATATACTGCCAGTGACCACTAGAGGCCACTATGACAAAATTACTCCTTCACAGAAATTGAAAACAAAATGATCTGTTTCAAACTTGCATGATATGGAGAGATGGTTGCTGTGAAAACAGATAATGGAGATAGGAGCAAATGGGACTAAGCTGTCATTTTGACTGGCTTTAAACTAGTTCTATAAATAATGCATATACTGTATAACTATAAGGTTTTTATATAAATCATTCTTAATGGTAAAGGAGATAAGATAGGAGTCCAGAACCTTAGAGGAACTGCGGAGTCCTGCAGGACTAATCTGCGAGAGCAATGTTGGGAAATCCCACTAAACACCTCGTCTCATACCATTCTGAATGTCTAGTGACTCCAATCCTTCTCCGAATATGGAAGAGATTCAATATAACTATCCCAGCAACTAAAGAATTTAGGAGTCAATTTTTGCTACATGATTTTCTTAAAATAAGTAAGGAGCAATTCTGTTGCTTCTAGTGGTTTTAATCTATGTATTTTATAAGTGAGACTGTCTGTCTGTTGCATGTTTGTCTGACTGTGATAATCTCTGAAACCACTGAACCGATTTCAAAGTGGGGCTCCACGAGAAGGGGTCTCCAGCACTGTTTACTAATTCGGGTTTTTTTACATTTCACAATGCCTAGCCGAAAATTTTCACTTGGTAGCTGTGAAAAGCAGATCCAGGTACAGCAGCTAGTTATGCAAATAAGATGTGGTCAAGTCACATGAGACCTGGGATACCATGAGGGTCTATTTGGTACAAAGAAGCCACGGCGTATAAGGCAAATCTGTATAAGGTTTGATAGAAATATTCTTCATACAGTTTTGGTGCTCAACCAAAATGACAAATAGCCATAAAAGTAAATAAATAAAAAAAAAAAATTCCCGGTCCCAAAAAAATAAATGTATTTACAACAAATAATGGTGTGTGATGTCACAAAACTGCATTTGCTTTGCATTTGTTTCCTTTAGTATATAATCCATAGACTTTATTATATATGTAAAAAAAATTAATGAATTAATTATTGACTCCCATATATGGGGATCGGCGTCTCTGCTACCTCACGGTATAAAATGCACTAATTAAACTGTAACGACTTAAAACTCGCAGCCCAGTTGTAACAAAGATTTGATTAAAATGTAAAAGTATCAGGAAAGAGCTTCGAAAGTCAGACATGCTGAGATCAATAGATCTGTAACTAGCGCACGCAATGATATAATACGGCCTTTATCTCGAATACTATCCAATAATTTTCAACTGTTGAATAATAGATTATGATAATAACACCATAAAGCAAAAAAAAAAGGAGTATTTCCGTGTAATCCAGCAAGCGCTAAAAGCTTTTATACTGCTCTAGTTTTAAGGGATACATGGAAATTGAGAATCACTTTGCAATAAGGAAAATAAATCTGTGAATGCATATGCTGTGTGTCAGTTTCATGTTGTTCCTAAACAAGATTTTTACTGGAAATGTTCTCAACGCGAAGAGATAATAAGATAGAAAAGTCACATCATTTATCAAGTTGAGTGCACATGAGCAAATCTTCACATTTTATTCATAAGGGAATAAACAAAAAAAAATGTAACAAGTTATTCAGCGGCAGAACACTCCCCCAAATTAGAAAAAGACGTCTAGACCTAAACATCTATGAACGACGTTATAAGAATCGAGTCTTATTCAAACTTCGGAACATAGAGTCCTCATGTGGATGAGGGGGAAAAAATCGCTCTCAGGCAGGGCCGGTGTAAGGTTTCTTGGCACCCTAGGCAAAACTTCAGTCTACTGCCCCCCCCAGGCAACCCCACACTGCCACCAATACCCACTTTCCAGCCCCTTCAGTGAAGGTGTTAAGGTGGCATCTTAGACATTCCTCAGTCAACACCTGCAGTAAGTACAACAAAGATGTCTTCCTCGTAGACATCTGTACTTTTGTGATAGGCAGACTCTGTGGCGTCCCCCAAAATCCTGGCGCCCTGTTCTCATGGGTTCTGATGGCAGCACAAGGTACAAGTATATGGAATTTGTACCAATTAAAACATGCTAATACCTAGGGTAGATATATTTGCAAGTCCCATATTTGCAAGCTTAAACATAAAAAGAATGAAACACTTTAGGGGAAAGCAGGAGATTCCCATGTCTTAGGGCCAGGCCACACATAGCGGGACCTGCTGCAATGCAAGGAGCATGCGGCCGCCCACACATTAGTGGCGGGGCCGCAGCCCCGGGTCCTACCGCAGCTGGAATACCAGATATTTAGACACAGCAATGTGTAACACTAGAAATTTGGTTATCAGTGGCCGGATCTTGTTCTGCAGGATCCGGCCACACCGCTGCGTGTGATTCTTCCACTTTCCACCTTGCGGCCAAGCAGGTCCTGCTGACAGAGGTCCGTCTCCTACACTCTCCTATACTGGAGTGAAGATGGCATCAATCGGCGAAGTCATATAGGATCCAAACCCGTGAGAATTCAATAGCATGAAGATGACATTTTGCCTCGTTCTGGGATACGTCTAGTGGTAAACCCCAAGCCAGGCTCGGATCCCGCCTTGGATCATTATTTCAGCGGGACTCGGATCTCAGAGATCTGAACCCGGTCATCCCTAATTTTTGCACAGCAATATAAATAGATATCTATGCACATTTTACATTTGCCCCATCTGCAGTGCCAACATGGTTTTGACCAGGTGCACAGTTACATTACTTGCTCTTCTTTGTTATGCATCCACCACAGAATCAGGCCTATGAGCCCTCTATAAATTATTATTGTGTAACTACGCCATACTGAACATGTTGCAGACCAGTGCTCTGCATAATAAAAAATTATATTATGTCATAAAAGGTTTATATGGACTCTTCATAAAAAATGTGTCAGATCTATATCTCAAAGGTGCAAATCAGTTATGCCATGACTTCCATGCACTGTATATTAGTGTGCTCGCTTCTTATTAAAAACAGGATGCGACAGGAAGGAGCGTACGGATTTAATATAAGAAATTAAGTATCTGTGACTAAAAAAAATTTGCGGTCATGATTCAGGAACTTACATGACATGTATCACAGAGGTGCCTATTATTTAAATTCTACCTACAGGTAGGTGGCAGTAATATGTCAAATGAAAACAAGGCAGAAGGTCACAGACTTTTAGATGAAAATAAACGAGGGCCATTTCAGCAATTAGCTTCAGAGATCAGCAAATGTCAGGGCTGCTCAACCTACCACACTTCAAAATGTACTGAAATGCTAACTGCGACAAGCCTGCAAAACACAGGAGAGAAAAGGTAACTGTGGGTCTCTTTATTATTTTTTTAGAGATATATAAAATGTCAGGAAAGTTAAAAAAAAAAATATATAAAGAGGAAATTTAAAAAAAAATGCAAAATGTAATAAAAAAATATAAAGTGACTCGTCAGAGGAAGAATGGTAGAAGAATGATATACATGGAGGGGGGATTGTAATAGGATGAGAGATTCAGAAAGTGAGAGATTTGGTAAGAAATCTCCAGTTTTTTTTAAAAGCGGCAATCATTTACACAGCAAAACCAGTTTGATTTTGAAGTGTAAATGATTGCTGATTTTACAAAATTAGAGATTTCTTACCAAATCTCAAATTTTCTGAATCTCTCATCCTATTAAATTTCACCCTTAAGCTGTGTACACACGGTGCAATATATTGCTCAGTGTCCAGTTTTCATCAGCAACCAGAGATGGTTGCTGATGAACAGAAGACTTTGCCGGGGGAGCCGCAGAGGGAAACAGCTGATTGCAGGAGCAAGCTCCAGCGACCATGAGGAGGCTGAACACTGGAGCCCGCACCCGGCAATTTATTGCTGCAGCACAAACAAATCACTGGTAATATGGTCGCTCAGCGACCATATTGCCAACGATATTGCACTGTGTGTTCACAGCTATAGTTTGTGTTGTTTATTTGTTTTACACATTGCTTTGTGCATTATTGTGTTGGCAGTTTTTATATGATTTTGTCTAGATCTCGAGGCCCACATCACTACAGCGAATGGATAGTTACTGAACAGCTTATATACCTACAATTTACACATGTTCTGTGGTTGGCTAAATTCCAGCTTGCATTAAATCTGGTTTTAATCAGTCACAGAACAAACATTAATTATAAGTGTACCCAGAGTCAGATTTAGACCTCACGGGGCCCTAGGCAAGATACCGGTTTGAGACCCCCATTCCTCAAACAATGCTAAGGGCTATATTTTCTTTCCTAGTTAATACCCCTCCACCCCCCAACGTCATTTTTTTTAAAAACCCCTAACAGCATCTAATACTCCAATGGAGCCACAAGCGGGCTCAAATTTAAAACTTAAGTCTACATACTACCCTTTAGAGTCAAGAGGGCCGTTCATTGATTTATTCTCTGAACTAGTAAGGAATCCAACTGACAATAAAAAATACAATTTATCATTTAAAGAATCACAGGCACTAAAAGCACTTAAATCAGATACATCTATAGTGATAAAAAGTGCCGATAAGGGGGGTGGGGTGGTTATAATGGACCGGTCTCAGTATGTGAATGAAGCATATAAATTACTTTCAGACGAAAGTTCATATATTAAGTTACCTGGGGACCCGACAAAAGAATACCTTGTCAATTTGGAGGTTCTCCTTAAAAAAGGGCTTACTGATAAAGTGAATATAAAATATGAATAAATATGGACGAATATAGATATCTGAATAATGCTTCCCCAAACCTTGCCACCTTCTATCACCTTCCTAAGGTGCATAAAAGCATCAGTGCACCCCCAGGGCGACCAATTGTCGCGGGAATCGGATCCCTTACAGCTAGGGTATCCGAATACGTTGATATTATGATAAAAAAATATGTACCCAATATCGCAACATATATTAAAGATGCCGCCCACCTGCTCCAGATCTTGGACTTAATTGAATGGGAACCTGAGTATTCGTTTGCCTCAATAGATGTACAGGCCCTATATACATGCATACCGCATATGAAGGGTATACAGGCGGTTAGGGAATGTCTATCTAAAGATCCCCTGGTGTCAACAGCACAATGTGATTTTATTTGTGATTGTTTATTATTTGTTTTAAAGTATAACTACTTTGAGTTCCTCAATGAGTGGTTCCTACAAGTGTGTGGGACCGCGATGGGGACGATTTGTGCTCCGAGCGTGGCAAATATTTATATGGACATGTGGGAAACTGATGTATTACAGCAGTGGTTCCCAACCTGGGGTACTAGTACCCCTGGGGGTACTCTGCATACCAGTTGGGGGTACTTGAAAATAATATTGGTAATGGCGGAAGATGAAAAAAAGTATTTTGATGGCAGAAGAAGACCCATTGCCATGGAGAAGAACCATGTTTTGTCACTTACTCTTCAGCGTCCTCAGCATCATCAGTGTCTCCTGGTGCTTTTGCCTGACCAGCAATCCATGGGGAGCTTCCCATGCTGCCCTCAGACATCAGCAATTATCTGCCCTGCACTGACACAGGTGGAGGAAGCAGCTGCATTAATCCTACAGGTGTTAGTGGGAACCCTGGAGACAATACACAAACGGGTGTGGTACGGGAATCCGACAGTAGGGATCCCGACAGTCATTAACACAACGTCTGGATCCCGACTGCCCGGAGTCAGACAGCATGGTGAGCGCAAAAAAGCCCCGCCACGCTGCGGGCACGGTGGCTCGCTACGCGAGCCACCTATTCTATTCTCCCTCTATGGGGGTCGTGGACCCCCACGAGGGAAAATAGCGGGTGGCCGTCGGGCACCCAGCTGTCGGCATTTTGACAGTCGAGATCCCGACGTCGGGTAAACGACTGTCGGGATCCCGACTGTAGGGAACCCGTCCGGCATGCACACAAACAGCGGCCAGACATGGAAGGGCATGATTCCTGTCCGTTACTCCTTAATATAAGGATATGCATAAGGATACACATACCGCTCACTTCCACTCCACTCGTAAGTACTGTCTATATTTCAAATTGAGAGGAGGGGGTACTCTTCAATAAAAAGCCTAATCAAGGGGTACGGGAGTGAAAAAAGGTTGGGAACCACTGTATTACAGGAAGACCTTAGATGTAATATCGTATTGATAAAAAGATACATCGACGATATTATAATTATCTGGCGTGGTGACAAGGAGGCCTTTTAAAAATTTATTGAGGCAATTAACATCAATTCTTATAATTTAAAATTTACCTCCAACTTCCATAGTAGTAAATTGGAATATCTGGATATTGTATTGAATGTAGATGTTACTTCTGACCGAAAGAAAATCTCAACATCCACCTTTTTTAAACCAGTAGATGCCAATAGCTATCTGGACTACTCTAGTTGTCATTATAACTCATGGAAAGACAACATCCCCTTCTCCCAGTTCCTCCGATTGAGGAGAAACTGTTCTAATCCTTCTGTTTTTGAACAACAGGCGTGTGTGTACACACGTTTTAAAGAGAGAGGTTATCCCATGGGTATTGTTCAAGGCTCATGAATAGAGCAAGAGATCTAGACAGACAAAAGTTGTTGTACCCAGATAAAGTGCCACCCTCCAGTCAGTTATCATTCAAAAAATCATCTGACGCCCTTTTCATAACTCAATATAACACCCATGAAAAGGAGATAAAGAAAATCTTCCATAAACATTGGAACGTTCTAAAATTAGATCCCGTTCTGGCTGAGCATATATCTGATACTCCCAAAGTAGTTTTTAAAAAAGCAAGAACTCTGAAATCGTTAGTATCAAGGAGTCAACTGGAGGTCATTGATGAAAGACCATCCAGTAATACATTTCTGGCAGTAAAAGGCAGTTTTCCCTGCAACTCATGTAAAGTGTGCCGCTATATGAGAAAAGGACCCAATATTGATGGGACAGATTTTAAAGTACAAAATTTTATTAACTGTAACTCTACACATGTAGTGTATTTGGTCACGTGTGGTTGCGGTATCAATTATATTGGTAAAACTAAAAGATGTCTAAAGGTGCGCATTTTAGAACACCTGCGGAATATTAAGCATGGGGTCACAAATCATAGTCTGCCTCGTCATTTCAAGGAGAAACATGACTGTGACCCAAGCTCCTTCTCCTTTAAGGGAATTGAACTCGTTGTAAAACACAAGAGAGGCGGAGATCACGATAAATTTTTGCTTAAACGTGAAACAATGTGGATATTAAAAATTAACACATTAGTACCCGCCGGCCTTAATGAAGGCTATGAAATCACATCCTTTATAAATTAACTGATAGCGTATTCATGTGACCAATAGTATTCTTATGTGTAGTAGAAATATTAATGTATATGTGTATATTAATTGTATAGACCAATGCCTGTTATAATTAGATAGGCATTATGGCTATAATAATGGGTCTTTGTGCAATTTACTATATTAATTCCCCTTTTTTGTATTTTCTATATGTCTTTGAAAAATGTTGTGTGTCATTTTATATATACAATTTTTTTTTTATTCATTTGCTGTTTATCTATTGTTATAGAGATTTTATATACTATATCCCGGCATCTGATGTTGCTAAAATACTATGTATGCCAAGTAGATAAATTGTATCATCCTGTTGTAAAGGGTAACGCTGCTCTCTCCGCATTCTGAATGATTATCATTCAGAAGATAGGAGCCCTGGAGTCACACACGCCCTCCGGCTGTACACTAATCATACGGCTGTTCAGCATTTGACTGACAGCCCTCTCTCTCCTTAAAACACCGGGGCTTGGACGTAGAGACCACGCCCTCTGACGAAGTCCCAGTGACGAAACGCGTCAGAGCATGGCCTACGTCCCCCATCGGTGTTTGATCTCACTACTGGCTCACACCCGCTTCCAGGCTCCCTTCGTCCCCGGCCTCCCCGCTGACCTGCACGTCACTCCAGCCAGGTGGATCATCAGAGGTTGTCCGGCTAGACATTGTTCCTGTGACGTGAGCAGCTTTGCCTTTGGCTTATTTGTCATATCATGTGGTACCCAGTCCACAGCGTTTATTGAATGGGTACGAGGCTATTCTGATCAGTACCTGGGATATTGTTTTTTATCCAAATAAAACCCCTTTTAATGCACTATGAAGCGCACCTTTCTTTCCATCTCTACCTAGATTCTACCCTCTGTGGATCCCAGTTTTCCCCATTGAAGAAAGGTTGCTGCTGGGACTTATGTTATAGACTCCAGTGCTAATTGCCCCTGTGTGAATCACAGGTTCTGTTCAGCTGGGTGTTTCAGCAAGTATATGTGGCGCTTTTGTTTCACCACCTGCATATATATATATATATATATATATATATATATATATATATATATATTCTAATTGAGCGCCTGAAGAATTTCTGTGGCCTGGGTGGCACAGTCCTTAGCTGGTTCAAATCATTCCTCGCTGGCAGGTCACAGAGAGTTTCATCGGGAGTATACTCTTCACCACCAGTGCCGTTGTCTTGTGGTGTCCCACAGGGTTCTATACTATCTCCTATGCTTTTTGCAGCATACATGCTTCCACTTGGTGACACAATCAGACGTCATGGCCTGGTCTACAACTGCTATGCAGGTGATACCCAACTCTACCTGTCCTTTGCACCAGGCACCGATAACACAATAACAACTTTAAATGGCTGCCTTGCTGAGCTCCAGGAGTGGATGAGTGCCAGTTGGCTGAGACTGAACCCAGATAAAACAGAAGTCCTGATGATAAACCACAGGACAAGACGGCAACATAGCCAACTGACAGGTCTTACGCTGGGGGGCACAACACTAAAAAAAACTCTGATCATGTGCGGAATCTTGGTGTTGTCCTAGATAATGGCCTGACATTTAAACATCAGGGGTGAGATTTAATAGGATAAGAGATTCAGAAAGTGAGAGATTTGGGAAGAAATCTCCAGTTTTTTTAAAGCGGCAATCATTTACACTTCAAAATCAAACTGGTATTGCAGTGCAAATGATTGCTGCTTTAAAAAAACTGGAGATTTCTTCCCAAATCTCTCACTTTCTGAATCTCTCATCCTATTAAATCTCACCCCAGGTGTCAGCCACAATCAAATCCTCATTCTTTCATCTGAGAAACATAGCCAGAATCAAGCACTTAATTCCCTCAGAAGACCTGCCTAAAGTCATACATGCATTCATATCATCACGCCTAGACTACTGCAATGCTCTCTACCTGGGTCTTCCAGCAAAAGAATTGCACCGCTTGCAGCTGTTACAAAATGCAGCCTCCAGACTATTAACTACCCAGCCCCGCTCCAGCCACATAACTCCCATTCTCTACGCCCTTCACTGGCTACCTGTAAAATGGCGAATCATTTTCAAGATTGGCTTACTCGCTTTCATTATATATAGATGACATTATAATGATACACCTAATATTTATTTATAAGTTAGCACCAAAACTTATTTATAAGTTAGCACCAAAAGTGTAATTAAGTAATATAAAATATAACATAAACTGCTATTTTGGCTACTTAAATAAAATAATGTGTGCACCAATGCAAATGATGAAGACTAACGATTGGATGTTAAAAATAAAAACAGCATGGCACCCCTCCCAATGTTCCCAATGTCTAGTCTGGTTTCTGCTACCATGGGGTAAAAAACATTAGGGAGCACTACACCATGACTGTGGATTTGGGTAGCAATCAGCATTTTTTCTGTTGTACTACTTGTCCCAGCAAGCCCTGTCACCTACGCACTGCTTGAGCATGTTTGTAGAATTAGTGCCAACATACCAAATCTAGCGGAGCATACTGTTACTGCAAGTACCTGCATGCCCATTCAGTGTCTTTTCTGTAGTGCCACAGGAAAAATGAGTAATTTATTTTCAAATGTTCTACTCAACACCATCATTCCCCCATGTATTGCAGTCCTAGATTTATATTGGGGCTCATCCTTGGTCTTTTACCTTTTAATGTATTTAAGGAAAAATAAACAGTGCATCAGTGCAAACAATACAAAGCAGCAACTTTGATTGGTTAAATCATGAAAAAGCTACTCTGATTGGTTAGTAGCAGCTGGTAAAGTTATGAGGCCTATTCACATAGCGATGAGCATTCAGAGCAATGCTAGATCGCTCAGATCAGTCACAAAACATCGCTGCACAGCGATATGTCAGGGCCAGTGTTCTCCATGAGAACACTGGCCTGGCCCTGGCTATCGCGCATCGATATCGCTATGCCCCTGCAGACGGATGTAGGAGCAATCTAGTGACACCGCTTATAAAATACCCCTTAATCGCTGCGTGTGTAGGCCCCATTAGGGTGTCTGCCTTCTAGGCAAATCAACATTTTATTGAACCCCCCATCAGCTTGCCTTACTGTAAATGAGGGGTAGATGTATGAAGCAGTGATAAGCAGTGGCGTAACTATAGCTCCGCAGCCCCAGCGGTGGCGGGGAGGCGCAGAGAAAGTTTGGGCGCCGGGGGTCTGCGGGGCTATAGTTACCCGCTGCTGTTTCTGACGGTACCTGCCTGCCGTGCCCGGTGCCGTCACGGTCCCGTCTCTCCCAGCGCTGGCTAGTGGCTCCTGCTGCTATAATGAAAACGGACACATAGAAAATGGCTGCCCCATACTGCAGACAGTTTTCTGTCTGCAGTATGAGGGCAGCCATTTTCTAAGAGACTTTTCATTATAGCAGCAGGAGCCACTAGCCAGCGCTGGGAGAGACGGGACTGTGACGGCACCGGGCACGGCAGGCAGGTACCAGAAGAGACAGCAGCGGGGGGCGCCAAAAATTTGCGGCGGGGGGCGCAAAATAGGTAGTTACGCCACTGGTGATAAGGGAGGAGAAGTGATAGAGTGTCTGGTACTTTATCACCGGCCAATCAGCTCCTGACTGTGTCCTTTTAAATCCAGCCTGTAACTTAACAGTCAGGAGCTGATTGGCCAGTGATAAAGTACCAGGAACTTTATCACTTCTGCCTTATCACTGCTTCATACATCTACCCCTGAGTCCCATAACATACAGTACAGTATCCTATGTTCAGAGTAACTCTACTGGATTTAAATGGTTTATATACTGTAACTATTCAGTGAGTTCCATTGTGGAGAGCGACTCTGTATGAATCTTTAAATGATGGTTTCTCAATATAATAGTATTATAGTTACAGCATATTGCATACTCTTTATGTACTCACACAATGACAGCTTTATCAGTAATTATTTTCATGACTTACAAGAAAGATACTTCTCCATTTGGGTATGATAACGTCTATATCATAATATATTGGTCTATTCTGGGTGAATGGCATGTCCCATTATTAAGGCTTAAACAAAGCCTTCCTCCAGATTTAACGATTATCTTGATAAATTGTCTCCATTTCCTGCCGACCTTGAAACTAGAGCTAAACTAATGTTTATTCATTTAAATGTAGAAAATGAACAGTAAACATAAGAAATTAGTATTTTTCTATATATCAATAATTGCAGGCCAGCTTTTACAGCAGACGGCATTCAAATGGGAGTTATAAAACAGGATCGACTTGCCAGCCTCTAGTGTCCAACCGCCATCTGCTAGCCTTCTATCAAACAGACATGGATTTCAATCTTCTGCATAAAACAGTTAGCCATGTAATGGGTATTGACATTTAATTTTTATCTTTGATGTGTCAAAGGAAGAACAATCCCATGGAGTGGAGAATACCTTTGTTTAAAAACACAATTTTAAAAGCCGTTAATAAACATTGCCACCTAATTGATGATAGAATTGGCTAGTCCACCTACACTAAACTTTGTAAAGGTTTGCTAAGGTCGATGTTGCTGTGCTGTGATTTTATTACACACTAATAATAATTATTATTATAATAGTAATACAGGTTGAGTATCCCTTATCCAAAATGCTCGGGACCACGGGCATTTTAGATAAGGGATTTTTCCGGATTTTGGAATAGTTTTTGCTCCTATACTTACCTGGTCCCCTGGTGGTGCCCAGATGGTGCCCCGATGTCCACGGTGTCCCCCTGGTGTTCACGGCGGCCTTCAGTGATCTCTGGTCCCAGGGGTGCATTGCGCGAGTGCGCAGGCGCCCTGTGATGTCACCGGCGCGCCCACGCATTCGCCCCAATGCACCCCTGGGACTGGGGATGCAACTGAAGTGGATCCCGGAGTCCGCCATGGACATCGGGGGATGAGGTACAAAGTATGAAAAAAAGGAGCTGGGGAAAAAAAGAAAGAAATATTCTGAAAAAAACACGGTTTTAGGAATATTTAGATTTTTGGAATACACGGATAAGGGAGACCTGACCTGTAATATGTCCATTTTTGTTTATCAGTCGTCATGTTAGAAAACTTATCCAGGCCATACATCTACCCAGCAATACCCAGAGCCATTACGCACATGCGCAGTATGGGTCCTGTATAGGAGCAGTTCAGCTAACATGGGAGATGTACATAAACCCTAGGAACTCTCAGGGCCACCGTAATGTATAGGCACACTAGGCAGCTACCACAATTTTAAGGGCCTTCAAGCGGGGAAGTGGGCAGGGGTCACACAATCAAAGCAGCAAGGCAGCCTTAACTATCTTCCTGTAGCTTGACAGTGAATGGCTGTCAGCATGCTGATTGGTTGATAGCTCCAGCCATCCACCAATCAGATTGCTGACAGACATTCTCTGTATGAAAGCATGCGGAGAAACGTCGCGGGACAAAAGGAAGGGCATGTTGTGATCCTCTATGTTAGTTGGTTCCTGAGAATGGGTGTGTAGGGGCCCCAATGCATTGCTCTGCCCGAGGCCTATTATGCTGCTCAGAGGGCCCTGTGAGCTCTATGTTATATGATTGTTAAGGTTAACTGTGGTAAACACAATACGGTACTCTTTACTTAGAAGGGCGCCCACGATTTTGATCTTGGGCATCGTTAGTAAAAAATCTCGGGCATCTCGGGCATTGAATGCACTAAAAAATCGGGTGCGATCAACCGACGAGATGCCCGAGATTTCCCATAGGGAACAATGTTAAATGTCTCAATTGACCCAATTTTCCTGTTCAATGCCTCAATTGACCCCATTTTTCCATAGGAAACAATGTTAAATGGGCCACAGAGGCCAAATAGGAACCCTGAAGTGTATAATGGCCACCCGAATTGTTAACGCCACCCCACGATCAACGTCAACCCGAGCGAGCCCGCGAGGGGCGGCGGTACGCGTCCTACGACCTTTTCATACCCCCACTATCCACGTCGGCGTGGAGTTGAGAATAGAAAGTGTGGCGAGCGCAGCGAGCCACCGAGCCCGAAGCGTGGCGAGAGCAGCGAGCCCCGCGAGGGTACGCGGACAGCTGTGAAGCCCGCGAGGGGACGCGGATACCTGTGAAGGTATCCGCGTCCCCTCGCGGGGCTCGCTGCGCTCGCCACGCTTCGGGCTCGGTGGCTCGCTGCGCTCGCCACACTTTCTATTCTCAACTCCACGCCGACGTGGATAGTGGGGGTATGAAAAGGTCGTAGGACGCGTACCGCCGCCCCTCGCGGGCTCGCTGCGCTAGCCACACTTCGGGTTGACGTTGATCGTGGGGTGGCGTTAACAATTCGGTTGGCCATTATTCACTTCAGGGTGCCTATTTGGCCTCTGTGGCCCATTTAACATTGTTTCCTATGGAAAAATTGGGTCAATTGAGGCATTGAACAGGAAAATCGGGTCAATTGAGACATTTAACATTGTTCCCTATGGGAAATCTCGGGCATCTCGTCTGTCGCATCGCACCTGATTTTTTAGTGCATTCAATGCCCGAGATGGCCGAGATGGGTGCCCTTCTAAGTAAAGAGTACCCACAATACTAATGGAATAAAATGTCTTCAAATCTTCCAACAGAACGTTCATCAAAATAAAGTCTGGTCATTCCAATATGCAATGGCCTAGTGTTAGAACTAGCGTCTTTAGGTTTTTCATTCAAAAATATTTTGCTTTTTAAATTGGATTTTTTTTCCCATATTACGGTAGTTGGCTGCCCTTTAAAAATATGTGATCTGTCCTGCAACAAGTCCTTGTACTTGATAAAAATAGCCATCATTAGTGTATAACAGCTAAATAGTTAATACAATTTTATATATATATATGTATATATATATATTTCTATTTGTATCTGACGTCCATCTGTTAATTGTTTTATGTGCATTGTTCCATGCCTTCCTCATCCCTACAGATGGTACAATGTGTTGATTATGCCCAATTCCCGGCAATATTTATTAGGAAAAATTCCTGTGAGAGCCAGAAACTACACAGTTATTGTACTTCTCAGCAAAATGGAGACAAGTGATTTTCTTAAAGAAAATAAACCCCCCATTAAAGAACAATTAATACGTTCTCACTAGGCATAACAAGCAATTCAGGCAAGGTATTTAAATTGAGGTTTAATGATGAATGATGGCTTCACAGATTTTCACGGACTGATGTTTGGCAATCAAGGTGAATTGACTGGTATTCGTTATTTATTTTAACCCTCTACCAATATTACAATTATGTTAGGAGTCTCTTATTATATATCATGTAGTTAAAAATCTGGTTTTAAAGGGTAACTCAAGTAAAAAAAAACCTGCCTTTCCCAACTAGAAAACCAAGCTGCATCCCTTATTGGTTTTATAGGATGCACTCTCAGTGATGTCACTGTTTCCTATTGAATGGATAAGCTGCATTATCAGTGATGTCACCAGTTTCTAGTGAATGGCTAGGTGACACTCTCAAAGAGGTCACTGGTTCCTAGTAAATAGATAGGCTGCATTCTCAGGGATGTCACTGGTTTCTATTGAATGGAAAGGCTACATTCTAAGTAAGGTCACTGTTTCCTAGTGAATGGCCAGAATGCATTTTCAGTGATGTCAGCGGTTGCTAGTGAATGTACAGATGGAGCCAGAGACATCTTTGCAGGGGATGGCGGAAGAGTCGCCATCTGCCATCCTCCGGCAGCCGCCGTAAGGGGACGCGCGCGCACGAGATGCGAGCACGTCGCCTTACAACAGGGCTCCCCCCAGGTTCCCGCAGCCTCACCGACGGTCGCCCCAGGTCCTCGCCGCCTTGCCACCCCCCCCCCCCTAACCCTGTCCGTCTCCCTGAAGTGGGAAACTGGGACGCACGTGCATGTGAGAGGCATGTGCGTCCCAGTCTCTATCTATTGCCAGTGCAAGGGATCTGGCGAGTGCCGGCCAAAGATGTCTCCCGCTCCATCTGTATAGGCTACATTCTCAGTATTATTACTGTTTCCTAGTGAATGAATAGGCTTCATTTTTATTGATGTTACTGGTCCTTAGTAAATGGTTAGGCTCCATTTGTGGTGATGTCAGTAGCTCTTAGTGACTGGATAGGCTTCCTGATCAGTGATGTCACTAGTTCTTAGTGAATGGTTCATCTGCATCTTTGTCATGTCACTGGTTCTTAGTAAATGTATAGGATGAATACTCCTTCCTATTGGCTCACACGGCACAATTGCTGCCTTCTGTGTTTGCAGCCCTCAAGCAATCTTTAAAATAGAACTCTTCATTCAGATAATTATATTGTCCAAGCAGGTGTATATTCATTGATAGATACACTCAACACACCTGAGCTTTTCTGTTATCCCAAAACAAAGGAAATACTTTTTGTCAGACAGCAGAATTCTAGGAGGAATTCCCCTTTATGTGGTTTCATTTATTTTGGTATTAATTCTTCTTAAATTGATTTTTTTTTTTCCACAAATAAAGAGGAAGGTATTCAGGCAGAAAGACAGACACATTGATTGCAAATAAAAAGTTTCCAAAAAATAAGGTTTCTGTAAATATATCATTCTAACAAAGATGTAAAATCTTCGTTCAACCCCAAAGTCTATATGGACTGAGGAAATAATTTAATTGCTCTCATGTCAAGGGACTAAAATGATCCCCCCAGGCAACCTACTGACTCCTTCAACCTTGCCTATTTAAACTAGACTGAGTTCAAAGCTGATACTGCAGGTTTTCTATTTATAATGATTAATTAATTCTGCACTAAGCAATGTTCTTGACTGCGAGTAAAAATATCCACTTTACGAAACATAAATGACAGCCAGCTTAAAATAATTAACACTGATAGTATTGGGAATCTTATTTTTCTTTCTACTGACTAATTTTAGAGAATTTAATTAATGATATGTGAAACTTTCATGAATGAAGCAGAATAAATAAACGCTAAGATGATGACAAATATCTGCGATGTGTAGTTTTGCAGCATTGATCTTGGCAGAAGTGAAAAACTTTTTTCATGGAAAGCTGGTCTTTAGAAAACAAAAGAATGATTTTGCTGATAAGACTATGGTAAGATATTTAGGGCCAGATGCACTAAGCTTCAAAAGTGATACAATGGAGAGTGATAAACAGCCAGCCAATCAGCTCCTGCCTGCCATGTCACAGACTGTGTTTGAAAAACATCAGACAGGAGCTGATTGGTTGGTTGTTTATCACTCTCCATTTTATCACTTTTGAAGCTTAGTGCATCTAGCTTTTAGGGACTTAATCAATTATGGGTGATGTAGCAGCAAATATCATCACCATGTTCAGCTACATACTGTATATCATTACTCATTACAGCAGTGGCGTAACTAAAAAATGTACACCCCCTTGCCAAAAAAAAGTCTACATTATAATTTTTTACCTACACGCTCATTACCAGGGGTTTCAGGCTGGTTGCTAGGAGTTTCATGCTCGCAGGTGCACCATTCCATTAAGCATGAGGCCATGTTCCTTTTTAACCAGTGCACTCTATGTAGATCACTGCACTGGGTTTCAATGCAGGTAGGAACACTACTGGTCTGGTGCTTATACAGTGAGCATACTGCAATGGAGTCCAAACCTCCTTAAGGGCAACCTTGGTGACTACTAGTAACAACTTGGACTCCATATAACTGGGAAATTTTTATTTACAGTTTCTTATATAGCGCAACATATTCCGTTACACTTTACAATTGGAAACAACAGTGATCAGCCTCGCAGCTGCATTCAAAACGGAGGATCAGCCTCGCAGCTGCATTCAAAATGGAAGATCAGCCTCGCAGCTGCATTCAAAATGGCAAATCCGCAATAAACCACATCCGCAATAAACCAATAATTGTGCCAGAGCTCCACTCTGGCACAATTATTCAGACATACAGTTACTGTAACTTGACACAATGATGATTGTAGTGCTACAAGTGCCACCAAAACAGCATCATGCTTTATAAGAGCAACAACAAAGCATTTTAAAAATGTTAATATGAAAACATATTTCAAGGATACATTCATGATTGGGGTGCAATGCACAAATAACCTACAAAGGAACATACACAGAATTGGAAGTGAACAGGCTAGTATCGGAAGATATAAAAAAACAAACATTAAATGGCTGTGTATGATGTCAGTGCAAACCCTGTAACTGTGATTAGAAGCAAGGAATAAACAGTAAAGTGAAGCCTATATATACCTGTTTGGTATCTTGACAAGATTTATCTTGTCACTTTTGCAGTTAGTTCTACAATTTTGGGGTCTATGTATGTACTAAACCTTGTAAAGAGATAAAGTGTTTTCAGACACAGGGGGGTATTCAGCCCAGGATTCCTACTGTCGGATCCTCCCGACAGTCGGAATCCCGAGCCAATTTTGCTACTCTCAACCACAGCTTGACTGTTGGTATTCAAAGTATCGACACACGAGTGTCAGAAAGTCCCAAGATTTTCTAAACGGCCACAGATTGTCCAAAAAATGTCTGTAAATTGACAATCCGTGGCCATTTCTGAAATAAAACAGATCTGTTTTGTTGGAAACTGCCATCAATACTGTAGGAAATGGCAGCACTGAATAGGCCACGGTCGCTATTTCCACCTCCAGCATCCGGGACTGAATGCCACCCAGTCTGTAACATGACAATTAGCAGTTGATTGGCTGGTACTTTATCTCTGTCTCCCGTCTCTCTCTCCAAGGCTTAGTACTTAGACCCCTTTATCTTGCAAGCTTCTACAATGTAACAAAAAAGGCAAATCGGTACTTGTGTATTATCACGGTGCCCATCGCGCCGCATCGCGTCGCATCGCATACCACTAATTAAGGTATGCGATGGGACCCGATTTGAGCCTTTCCCCGGGATGAGTGTACAATTTTAATATCGCGTCATGCGATGCGATGCAACGCGATTTCCATGTTAAATGCCCACCCAGACCCGATTTTTAATTTTATCCCCACCCTGATGGGTAATGACTATGTTAAATGCCCCCCATTGTTAACGCCACCCCACTATCAACGCCAAGCTGAAGCATGGCGAGCGGCGGCGGTATGTGTCCTCCGACCTCTTCATACCTATCCACGTCGGTGTGGAGTTGATTTTATATATCGAGCCCGAAGCGTGGCGAGCCGACATGCATAACTTCACAAGTATTACATCAAGTATTATATAAAATCAACTCCACGCTGACGTGGATAGTTGGGGTATGAAAAGGTCGGAGGACGCGTACCGCCGCCCCTCGTGGGCTCGCTGCGCTCGCCACGCTTCGGGTTGGCGTTGATAGTGGGGTGGCGTTAACAATGGGGGGATTTAACATAGTCATTTCCCATCAGGGTGGGTGTACAATCTAAAATCGGGTCTGGGGGAGGCATTTAACATAGGAATCAGGCATCTGGGTGCCTGTACAATTAAAAATCGGGTACAATCGCATCGCATCGCATGCAATCATATCGCAACACGATTTTGTGGTTGTACAATGCCCTGCGATGGAAATCGGGGGCACCGTGATAAGTACCAGCAAATCATTTAAATAATAGAGAGGAGAGGCCCTAACAGAATTTTCAAAAATTGAAAATGGATAAACCAATTATACTAAACATGCTCAAAGGGGTGCTGATAAAACCATTAACATAATTATTCAACCAGTAACTACATGTAGCTACAGGAGTGATTCCAGAGGACTGGAAAGTAGTGTAGGTGGTACCACTACACAAAAGTGGAAGCAAGGAAGAGGCAAGCAACTATTGGCCAGTTAGTATTACATCAGTAGGAGGGAAATGGATGGAAACACTATTAAAAGTGAGAATTGTGGAATATCTCAAATCCAACAAATATACAGAAACCCAAACAGCATGGATTTACTGAGGGGAGATCATGCCAAACAAACCATACTCAATGGGTGACTATAATACTAAATAGAGAGGCCATTGATATAGTATATCTACACCAGTGTTTTACAACCACTTTGCCGTGGCACACTAGTGTGCCTTGAGCTGTTCTCAAGTGTGCCCCCAGATCTAGAGATGCCCAAACCAGTTTAGAGCCACCACCAGTTCAACTGTTATTTACTGGTCTGTTCTTTTCGTATAAAGGGCCAATGTATTTGATTTTTGTTACCTGTGGGAACCAGCGTGATTGTTTTTTATATGGGGGCCAATAGGTTTGTTTTTTGCCCTGTGGGGATCTCATGGTGTGCCTAGGCAATTTTCAAATCTTATTTAGTGTGCCGCAAGGTAAAATGGTTGAAAATCACTGGTCTATATTTTAGTGTGGATTTTGACAAGGTTTTACATTGCAGACTGCTAAACACTGTAAATTTGAAAGCATGGGTTTGTTTTATAAGATGGTTGAATGTATAAGAACTTGATTGCAGGATAGTAAACAGAGAGTTGTAACAATTATAGCGCAATCACAGGAGGTAATGATTACAAGTGGTGTAAACCAAAGATCTGTACTTGGACCATTTTTTTATTTTTTGAGAGAGAGAGAGAGAGAGAGAGAGAGAGAGAGAGAGAGATATTACAAATGGTATCAAAGGGAAAGTATAAGTTTTTTTCAGATGGCATAAAAATATGCAATAGGGTAGACACACCAGGAAGGGTCAAATAAATGACTGAATATATACAGTGGTACACTAGAGGAATGCTTAAGAATGTGGCAATACACTTTAATGCCAAAAAATGCAATATAATTATCTTTGGTCTTAAAAACTCTTACCCTAAATAAAGTAAAAACGGCACTATGATGGAAACTACTGAGAATGAAAAGGATTTAGGAGTCACCTTCACAAATAACGTGAAGGGAGGCAAGCAGTGTAACAAAGCAATGAGGAAGGGAAGTCAGATGCTTGGTTGCTTAGGGAGAGGAATCAGTATAAGTAATAGTGCATCTGTTTAGGTCATTGGTACAGCCTAATCTAGAAGGATTAGTATTATGATCTCAGCGCATGGGATGCTGTTGGTCAGAAGACCATCACCGGCATTCCAATGATCAGGATCTCAACTCGTTTTAGGTACATATGCAAACCCACCCCTCTAACACTACCCATCTTTATCCTGCATGCCAAGCTTAATCCACATAAGGACATGCATACCGCTCACTTCCACTTCACTTGTAAGTACTGTGGATATTTCAAATTGAGAGGAGGGGGTCACTCATAAATGAAAAGCCCAATCAAGGGGTATAGGAGAGAAAAAAAGTTTGGGAACTGCTGGTCTACACCACAAAACTTACCAGGAATGACTAAAAGATATGTTTCATTTGGAGCAAAAGGCGAGAAAGGGTGGAAGACATAGAAACTTTCAAATATATAAAGGATTTTAATAATGTACAGGAAAGAAACATTATTCCAAGAAAAAGTACTGTAGATTCAAAGGCATTTAAGGAAAGATTACTTTACAGAAAGGAGAGGGGACAGATGGAATACCTTCCCCTCAGAGGTGATAGAGGCTAAAACAGTAGAGCAATTGATACATGTTTGGTATAGGCATATGGATATCCTTACAAAGAACTAAGGATTAGATAGGGTTGAAGTTGCTAACAGGTAAACAAGTCGTACACTTAATCTGCCATCAAATCTGTGTTTCTAGGTTATTATTATTTTTTATTTTTTTTACAAAGCAACAGATCCAAAGATTAATGAGTATATACACATACGTATGTATTTAAAATTCAAGAAAAAGGTGTATTTACAGGTCCTGTGGCCTTGTAAATACAACAGGCGCCTACTGGGTTGTGTTGTCTAGCAGCTCACACTTATACTGCTTTCACATTTCAAAAACCTGCTTTCAACCCGATTTTCTAAATGTGTCTTAAAACTGGTCAAAAGCCAGTTAAACCTCTTTCATATTGCATGATGTAAAGGTATATTGCAGTTTAAATACCGTTTTGTACCTTTCAGATTCAACCCGTTTCACCCATAGAAAGCCATACAATGTCATTTTAAATGTTTTTTTCCTGCTTGTGGGCGGGGATCAAGTGTGGTTATCATTTGTAGCAAATACCGTTTCTGAGCTGTTCAGACTGCAGGGAAAACGGCTCAGAAACGTGTAGGATCCTGCTTTTAACACGTGTCAATATACCGGTTTTCTGTAACCGGTAAATTGACAATGGAGCTTTCACATTGCAGCTGGAACTGTTTTAAAGCACTAAAAAAACGGCAATATACCGTGTTACAGCTGCAATGTGAAAGGGGTATCAGGGGGATGTCAAGTCCCCTATATACTGTACAAGCTAGACAAGACAAAAGGATTGGGTGGAGCGCTATAAAAATCTAGGATGAATTGGTTATTACAATATTTGTTTATTAAAAATAATACTAATCATAAGAATGACACAAACAAATTAAGGTATTGACTAAAAAAATTAATCAATCAATTGATTTTAGCAATTGATATTAGCAAGTGTACTGTTTGAGTATCCAAATTGAAGTAAATAAAAGGTTATATACTTATGTATTTTAACAGCATTTGGTTACTATTGAAAGGACGTGTTCAGATTATTTACAGTAGGTTAGACAAACAGTATACAGATAACAAATGTACTTGATGAAGGTTATATTCCGCTGCCTCCTGCTCATAAGGGAATAGTTGGTGACAATGGGTCTGATTCATGTTTGTAAGTGAAGCATAAAAAGCAAGTAACTTAGGGCCTAATTCAGACCTTTGCCGTACAGGGCAAATGTGTTCTCAAAATGGACCAAAACCATGGGCCTTATTCTGGTCTGTGCGGCCGGAGCCGAATATGCGGCCAGGACCGTGCGTCCTAAACCCCGCCTTCCGTACGGATCTCTCACTCTGTCCGAATGCGGTAAGCCGCTGACCGCACGGAGCACGAGTGTATTTCTCATGTATACACCTCCTCCATCTCTGGGAACCTCCCCCATCATTCGATGGTCGCATACCATCGAATGCAGGACTGAGTGGTCAGGCAGCTCCCGCAACCTCAGACCACTCGGGCATTTCTCTGTGCAAAAGCAGGGATCTGGGCGGGCAGCTGACATCCGGCAATGTCATATGTCCGCCCCCTACACGTGCGTCACAGCCGCATTACCATACGCACGCCCAGCATTTTCATGGGAACGCCCATGAAACGCGGGGCGTATGCATATGTTAATGAGGCCAAACAGCCCTTCACGCCCCTCTCCTCCCCCTGTTCATAGTGTAAACAATTCATGCGGAATTTGGACGTATGTCCCTTTCGCACATGCGCAGATATGCCTCTGCACATGCGCAAACACAAAACATCGGCGGAACGAACGCACGCGGACATATCCGCACCAACCAGAATAAGGGCCCATGTGCACTGCAGCTGGGGCAGATGTAACATGTGCAGCGAGAGTTAAATTTGGGTGGGGTGTTTTCAAACTGATATCTATATTGCAGTGTAAGAATAAAGCAGCCAGTATTTACAGAAACAAAATAATTCACCAAATCTAACTCTCTCTGCAAATGTTACATCTGCCCCACCTGCAGTGCACATGGTTTTGCCCATTTTGAGAACAAATTTGTCATGCGATCAGATCTGATTTAGGCCGTTAGTGTCTGGAACAAAATGTGCACAATCAAGGGGAGCACATACAATTACATTTATTCTGTGTGGGGTAAATACTGACTGCTTTTGCATGCAGCCCACAAATGTTAGACAGTTTAACACAACCTGAAGTGCAACATAGTTTTACCCAGTTCCTTGATTTTTTGCTTTATTTACAAAAATGAATCTGAACAAATGACCAAACTTTGGCAACAAGGGGAGTTACTGGATGCACTTATCAATTTCACATGTATAATGTAACATTTCTATTTCAATCTCTTTGTGGGAGGAGCAGGCTAGAAGGTGATGGGTGCAGGGACTTTTTTTTATGTTTTCGTGTTTTTGTTGCTAACTGTTCAGGTTTTATATTTCTAAAGCTGGCCACTTATGCGATTTTGCCAGATTTCACCCCTATTCCGACGCATCGGGTCGAGGAATTGGGTGAAAAGTGGAAAATTGCATGTGTTTTAGATACAATCCGATGCGCGATCCTGAGTGCTGCACAATAGATACAGTACATGTATATCGGATCTGGAAGCACTTGCTGGGATTGCATGCAAAAGAATCGGGAATCGCCCGGAAAGCTTCAGGGCAGTTCAAGTGGGGTGGCTGCAACGTCTCCCTTTGGAGAAGTCACTGTAATGCACGGCTGGCTTCAGATGATTTTATTTTTTGGGTACTTGTTTTCTAGCACGGCGCCCATCGGGTCCCATCGCATACCTTAAGTTAAGGTATGCGATGGGACCCGACCGACCCGATATCAGGCTTTTTTTTAAGCTTATCCGACAAATGTAAAATCGGGTCCATCTCATGCCATTATATGGCATGCGATGCGACCGACGCTACCGACCCAATTTTACATTGTAAGCATTGTATTCAATGTTAAATTCCTATGTAAAATCGGGTCCATTGTATGCCATTATAATGGCATACAATGCGACCAATGAGATGGACCTGATTTTATATAGGAACCAATGTTCAATGGCCCAATGGACCCGATTTTTCATTGTATACCCACCCTGATGGGTAATTTGTATGTGAAATGCCCCCCCATTGTTAACGCCACCCCACGATGATCGCCAAACCGAAGCGTGGCGAGTGCAGCGAGCCGGCGAGGGGCGGCCGTACGCTTCCTACAACCTTTTCATACCCCCACTATCCACGTCGGCGTGGAGTTTACTTTATATAGTGTGGCGAGCGCAGCGAGCCAGAAGCGTAGCGAGCCCTGCGAGGGGACGCGTAATACCTGTGAAGTAATGCACATCCCCTCATGGGGCTCGCTACGCTCACCATGCTTCGGGCTCGGTTGCTCACAGCGCTCGCCACACTGTATAGGGGGCATTTCACCCATCAGGGTGGGTATACAATGAAAATTGGGGTCTGGGGGGCATTTAACATTGGGGCCAATGTAAAATCGGGTCTCAGGGACCATTTCACATTGGTTCCAATGTAAAAAATCAGGTCGGTCACGTCGATCGCATCGCATGCGTTGGTTGCATGCGATGCGATCGACCTGATTTTTCCGACCCGATGCCTACAATTAAGATCGCTGGTGCCGTGCTAGGAAACAAGTACCATTTTTTGTTGTATTATCATTGTTCAATATTCAGTAATAAGTTTGGTCAGCCTCGCCTTTGTGGCAGTTTGGCTGCTCCTCACCCAGCTGTCATCCTCCTACACAGTTGTTCTGTTTAAATAATGACTGTTGCAGCCTACATATGAAAACGATGGTTATAATATCGTGTTTGGTATGATTGGTTAATCATATGGTATATGGTGTTGGGTCGACACATATAAAGTTGACATGCATTGGGTCGACCACTAAAGGTTGACATGGCTTAATTCAACACATGAAACAAGTCGACATGCCTATGGTCAGCATGGATGGAAGATCAACGCAAGCATTAGCTCAACAATGGCTAAGTTGGCAGTCAAAAAGTCAACATGTATTTTTCACTGTTTTTTTGAGCCGACATGTGCCGATGGGCGTGGAGGGGGAATAGAATAGTGTGCTGAGCTTTGCAAAGCATAGTGAGCGACACTGATACGACATTTGGGACAAAAAAAGGTGAAAAACCCATGTTGACCTTTTGACTGTCAACCTAGCCATTGTTGACCTAGTGCTTATGTTGACCTTTCACCCCTGTGGACCTATAGAAGCACACAGCACTCTGACAGCAAGATTCCTCACTGTCCTTACAAAGGTGGAAGCCGGCTCACCCCACAGTCAGTGACGGTTGAGCTGCTGCAGGGAACATAGACACCGCTGGAGCCTGGATTTGCAAGTATAGTGGTATATTTGTGTAAGAAAATTTAACTTTTCTCTGTGTCTGTGTTTTTATTTGTAACATTTTTTTTACAGGTGGACTACAAGTCCAAGGGGACCATTAATGCCCCGCATGCTGGGACTTGTGTTCGCATGCGAGGGAAGCCTGCTGGGACTTGTAGTTTACCTGTAAAAAGCATTTTTTTTTAATTAAAATTGTTTACGCGTATCAGTCCATCGGCCAGGGACACCGGAGACAGACCCGGGCTTCAGCCCTGGACTGGTGAAGCCTGGGGGGGAACCCTTTATTGGGGGGTCCCCACTCCCCCAGCTGACCAGCCACGGTGTGCATGGCACGGCCGGGGGACCTTATGTAAAAAGTGTCCCCCGGCTGTGGCATGACACCGCGGGCTGTTGGAGCCCGGTGCTGGTTCCAAAATACAATATTTTTAGAACCAAGACCTGTCCAAGAGTCCGGGGTGGGTTTCAGAAATATGGGGGACCACTATGCTTTTTGTCCCAACCAGGTCTGGCTCAATGAGCCCGGGGCTGGTTATGCTGAGGAGGGGGGACCCCACGCCATTTCTTTTTAAAAAATATTTTACCATGTCTCCCAAATCACACATGTCCTCAAATTCGTACATTTTCATGACTAAAAATTGCACCGTCGCATTTTTTTTTAGGGGAATTTGCATCTCATTAAATAGTCAAATTCTCCCCCCCCCCCAAAAAAAAATTGCATAGAAATTCTTTACTATACAGTAGATCCACTTCTAATTTTATTTCTACATACAAACCTTAATAAATATGTACTTCTGTGTTTGCAATGCTGATGGGCTGGTAATAGCTTCTTCCAGGATAAAAACAATATTCTCAACTTATCTCCTGGCGTCCTCTGAGCTGCTGTGTGCATTGAGATGACTGATTATAGGACGTTCTATTTCAAAAGTAAAACGTACCAATCGGCCCCATAAAGTTCTCTAACCAAGTCCAATATTTGCACAAATGGCTGCTGTTAGATTGAACATGCATTTTAGGTGCTTTAAAGTCCCACAGTGTATGCCCAGAGATGCAGTCACAGTCACTGAAATGTATTGGATGTTCCTGGGCAGTGATTGGGAGGTCGCTATTCAGGTGCATGGAAATGGGTGTTATAGGGGGTGTCACAGGGGCTTTGTCATATACAGTACTTAGTTATATACTCAGTTATTACTCAATGGTAGCCAAAAAAAACTCCAAGTAGCCTGGGACAGGGCAAGTTTCAATGGTAGTTGCTAAATTGTAGTGGGCTAAAGGACCTTCCATGCTTAGGGGGAGGACCAAGACCAGGGGGCCACTCCACCACTGGTTGCCTTTAGTAACCAGACGCGAGCGAAGCGGAGCGATCCTCCGTGCCCGAAGCGTGGCTATACGTTCGCGTCGGGCTGGCGGGGGTCAGAGGTCAGCGGCGGTGACTGGCACTGGGCAGCAGCAGCGAGGGACTCGCGCTGCTAGGGGGGTAAACCCTAATATTACAGAGGACAGCACAGGGCGTCAGGGACAGCCCAGGCGCCCTGTTTCAGCCAGGGGGGGTAGGTTCTATATATGCTGGGGAGATGGATATAACTCCCCAGCATTATGAGGAGGTTTTAGATTATGCTCCGGTTGGGACCAATGCCAGAGCAAGGAGGAGGAACAGGAGGGCTCTGCATTTTGATGTGCCTGCTGAGGGATCAGGGGATGGAGGTTCGTCCACTGGTTCTTTGGAGGAGCAAAATGTTGTGGCATTGGTTCCAACCGGAGGCAGGGGTAATCGTTCTGGGTCCCACCGCACTTATGCCGAGGTGGTGCGGGGGGAGGGTGCCCCCTCTGGGAACATGGCTTCGGTATCCGCGATCTGTGCAGCAGTGGTATCCGCCATAGTGCCCCTGTTAACCACCGGGCCAGGTGGGCAGGGTGCTGGTGGTCAGCGTCCAATAGACGCTGCAGCACTGACACAGGCCATGGTGCCGGCCCTTTCCTCTGCCCTGGGTGCCACCAGCAATATGTCGGCAGGGCCTGCTGTTACACATGACTTGAATGATGAGACAAATGTCCCTTTTGTGCCCGCAGTAGCAGGCACTTCGGGAGTCATGGATCAAGCAGCAAGGGGACGGCGACGAGGTGATGGCAGCAGGTCTGGAGGATCGTCGCATTCTGGTGGTGAGCTGCCTTCCGACCCTGATTGGGTTAACTCCGGCGGGTCGGGGACGGGTAACTCTGACAATGAGGGAACTAGCTCATCAGGAGGGGGGAGGCACAAAAAGGGTAAGCGTGGCAGGCGGTCAGGTAGGAAGCGCGGACACAGACACTCGGACAGTTCGCTGGCCTCCACTTCTTCGGAGTCACCCTCCTCGTCGGATGACGGGGTGAGGAGATCCAAGAAGAAGAGGAGACGTACGAGGCGATCTCCAAGTGAGGATTCAATAGTCACAGTTGAATCCGATTCTGTCCAGTGTGCAAACACCGCAGTAATGCGGGGGTTGCGTCCGAGGATGCGGGATAGGATTAGGAAGGGCAAGTATGTTAACATATTTGCCCTTACTAGCAAAAGCCAGAAGGCGCTGATTGCTGCGAGAAAGAAGGGCACTGACAGTGAGGAGGCGCTTATGACTTATAATAACTGGGTGCGAGGAATGCTGGTCTTCGCAGCCTGTTACATGGAGTCTAGGCCGGATGAGTATATGAGTTTGATACGGTATCAGTATCTGATTCATAACTTATATACATCATACCGCGGCTATGGATGGCGCACGTATGATGAAGAATTTCGGCGTATGCAGCATGGGAAAGATATTTGTGATTTCGGCAGGAAGGACATTGAGCTTTATGTTGAGGTCATAAATTCGGCCGTGCCAATGGGTGAGGCTTCCTCAAAACCTTGGAATAGGAAGCAAGGGGGCCAAGTGGCAGGGGGCAGTGCAAAAAGGGTAGGTCATGGGAAATGCTTCGCCTACAATAACAACACTTGTAACCTGGGTCAGAAGTGCCGTTTTCGGCACTCCTGTATCAGGTGTGGAGGCGGTCATCCCATTAAAGACTGTAGCAAACCAGCGCAGGGACAGGGTGGAGCTTCCGGCAGCAGGCAAATCCGCGGTCCAGCGGAGCCAAATCATGCTTAGAGCTCCATCTCCTGTCCGGCTGCAGGCCATGTTGCCGTGGTTGGAGAGGTACCCCTTTAGAGAGGAGGCAGAATTCGTTAAAAATGGATTATCTGAGGGGTTCGCCTTGCCAATCTCGGGTAACATTAATCAAGGGTCTGTGAAGAATTTGCGTTCGGCATATCAGTTTCCTTTAATTATTAAGGAAAAAGTTAATGCCGAGGTGAATTTAGGCCGGATGGTTGGTCCTTTTGAAGAGCCTCCTATTCAGGGCATGATCCTTTCCCCGGTAGGAATAGTCCCCAAAAAAGTGGAGGGTAAATTTAGGCTGATTCAGCATCTATCCAGCCCAAGGGGTGCATCAGTTAATGATGCCATCCCTGAGGAATTATGTAGGGTGGTGTATCAATCTTTTGATGAGGCCATTGCATTAGTGAGGTCATTCGAAAAAGGGGCATTGCTTTGCAAGATAGATGTTGAGTCAGCTTTCAGGTTATTGCCTCTGCACCCATCAGCTTTTAAATTCATGGGTTTTAAATTAGATGACGGGTATTATTTTGATAGATGCCTCCCCATGGGGTGTTCCATTTCCTGCACTTATTTCGAACGATTCAGCACCTTTTTGCAATGGTGTTTGCATGAGGTTTCTGGAGAGTCCGGAATAGCGCATTACCTAGATGATTTTCTGCTAGTTGGTCCTCCAAACTCTGATAGATGTTTGGCCCTATTACAGTGTACTCAGACACTTTTTAAGTCATTTGGGGTACCAATAGCGGAAAATAAAACCGAGGGCCCAACTACAGTATTAACCTTTTTAGGGATCGAAGTGGACACAGTGCAGGGACAATGTAGGCTCCCAAGAGACAAGATTAACCGGTTACACGAGGAAATCTTGTTTGGCCTCGCAGCAGGTAAACTGACGCTTAAACAGGCTCAATCATTATTGGGTGTGTTTAACTTCGCTTGCCGGGTAATACCCATGGGTAGGATTTTCATGCGAAAATTAGAAAGGGCTACCGTGGGGATAAGGAGGCCTCATCATTTTATTAGGCTCACAAGCGAAATACGGCGTGACCTGGTCATTTGGGATGCCTTTTTGTCTCAATTTAATGGAGTGTGCATATGGCAGGAGGCGCCCATTTCTAATTCTATTCTGGAGCTATATACCGACGCAGCGGGCGCCACTGGTTTTGGTGCTTTCTTCGCCGGTAGGTGGTGTTCAGAATCCTGGCCTGTTAGCTGGGTAGAGAAAGGATTCACGAGGAACATGCTTCTATTAGAAGTGTTTCCCATAATGGTCGCCCTTGAGCTGTGGCATGATGTCTTAAAAAATAAGGAAGTGGTTTTTTGGTGTGACAACCTAGGGGTTGTTTACGCTATCAACAGACAAAAATCTACTTCCTTAGAGGTTCTCAGGGTTATTGGTCAGATTGTGCTGACGTGTCTGGTCAACAACATAACGTTGAGAGCCAGACATGTCCCCGGGATACATAATGAAATAGCCGATGCCCTTTCGCGTTTTGAATGGCAGCGTTTTAGACGTCTGGCACTAAATGCACGTTTAACGGGTGACATTTGCCCTTTTTATGTATGGCAGGTAATACACCCGGAATGGAGGGGCTAGCACATAGCTCTTTGGCGCCGGCTACGTTTGCCGCATATTTGTTGGCTTGGCAGACTTGGAGCCAATTCCTATTGGAAAGGGGCAACAGAGGTAAGACTTTAAAATCATTAATTCTTGCCTTTGCGTGGCGTTTCTATGTAGCCGGGAAGTCTCGTGGCGCAGTGAGTAAGGCCTTAGCAGGCATCTCTTACTTTCTGCGTTTGAAAGGAAAAAGGGACATTACGAAGTCCTTTTTCCTGCTGCTCAAGGGCTGGGCGAGATTACAACCACCCATTCCCGACAGACGGCGGCCAATTGACGGCCGTCTGTTGGGAAGACTGGTTCGCGCCCTGAAAACAGTTTGCTCCTCTCCGTATGAGGCCAAACTGTTCACCATGGCTTTCGTCATGGCCTTCCATGGGGCGTTCAGGGTAGGTGAGCTGGTGGCATCATCTCGCTCACCGGCTTCACCTATGCTGACAAACCATGTCGTCGTTGCCCCCGACGGGTTATGGTGCAGGGTACAACGGTCCAAGACTGACGTAGTTGGCAGGGGGCGTTGGGTTCGAATGGGTTCCTGCCCGGATCGGCGGATCTGTCCGTTGGCCGTGGCAGGGGCTTATTCATCCTTGCGTCCTGACGTGCCTGGGGGTTGGCTCATTCACCAGGATGGGTCTCCCCTGACTCGCTATCAGTTCAATGCAGTTTTGAAACGGGGTATTCTGCACCTGGGTCTTTCACCGGAGATGTATGGGACACACTCTTTTCGCATCGGCGCCGCTTCGGCTGCCGCTGCGGCGGGTTGGTCTGATAGATCTATTCAGGCACTGGGTAGATGGAGGTCTGGTGCGTTTCGGCGTTACATCAGGCCTTGATCTGGCAGTGCGCCCCCTTTGAGGATTAGCCGCTCGCTCAAACACGCTTTAGTGTTTGGGGGGCCTTGAGGAATTTTTTATTGCCACCAGTTTTAATTACGGCTTCTGCCGGCTGGTGGGTGTGTTTTTTGCCTCAAGTCAAATTGGGGCGACCCAAATTCCCCCCCCCCCCTTAAACCCAATCAATGTTAGGGATCGAGCACAGCCCAATGTCAGGATTTACCTATTTAATTTAAGTCAATTCAAAACCTTACTAATTCTTTTAAACATTCTTTTTTCAGGCATGAGGATTGACCCGCAATGTATCTGGTTGTTGGGTCATTCCTTCGTTTACTGGTTATCAGTTTCCCCAAATGTTCTGGATTACTCTCAGTATCCAGAACTGAATCTGTTCAGATGGCTAGGGCATCGGGGGTTGCGGTTTTCGCAATTTAGGCAGACATTCGAAGAGGCAGTGCATTTAGGGGGGAATGATTTAACGTCCAGAACCTGTCTGGAGGTTAGATTTGAAATTAAGAACGAGTTATTAGATATTTTGCAGCGTTTCCCCTTTTGCAGAGTATTTTGGTCCAATATTATACCTAGGCAGAATTGGAGGGGTGCTCTTAATCCGGGTGCAATTGACCTGGTTAGACGGAGGGTGAACTCAGTAGTGGGTCGAGCGGTCTGTCAGCATGGCGGATACTCGATTCCGCATGCGGGTATCACTTTCCGCGATCAGAGGTTGTACAGGAGTGACGGAGTACACCTTTCAGAAGAGGGTATGGCCTTGTTCCTTAGGGATATTTTAGAGAGTTTGAGAGGTATGTAGTTTAGTCTATGGTGGCGGTGCCGGATCAGGAGATCTCGGCAGGTGGCCTGTCTCAGAACGGTGGCTAGGTTAATTTGTGTATTAACACCTTTTGAGATTCATTTCCCTTGAGGGGCAACTCCTTTGGAGAAAGTGACTTTAGCATGGCAACAGTTTTCCTTCAGGGGCATCACCGATCCAGGTGGGCCCTTTATGTCGCTTTAGTTGAGTTGTGACCTGATGGGGAAGATTTAGATCGTTCAGGCAGGTGGCCTGAACTTTATTTTAAAATTTTATTGTAAGGACAGGGATGTGGCAGGAGGCCAGTTCTTGTTCTTTTGGGCAGTCGGCCCAAGAAATCTTTATTTAAAGCTGTTCTGACCTCGCCACCATAGATAGTTAAATTTAAATATTATAATTAGATCAAATAGGCCGCCCTCTTTCAGAAAAATAAAAAGACGACCCCATTCACCACATTTCAGTTGTCCGAGTCGTTATTTTAGATAAGATGTTTTGAATGGTGCATGAATGCAGTGGGTCATGAAAGACTTAAGATCATGGAGTGCACCTTGTGTGCATGAAATGACATAAGTTTTATGACCCATGCATAAAATGTATTCCAGAAGCCCTCGGCAACAAGTGATGGGGTGTTTTTGTTTTTCTGAAGGTGGATTGGATGTTATACAGCAGGCTGTTATTGGCTAGGAATTGTTATGGGCGTGTTTAAGGTTAGGATTATGGGAGATTCCAGAATATTCTGCCTCTTTGATTTCAAACGTTGCCCGCCCGCCCGCCCTAGAGGGAGGTATTAATTTAGTTCTAAGTTATAGTTGTCGTCTTTTGTGAAGAGGCCGGTCTCAGAACGGTGGCTAGGTTAATTTGTGTATTAACACCTTTTGAGATTCATTTCCCTTGAGGTTCAACTCCTTTGGAGAAAGTGACTTTAGCATGGCAACAGTTTTCCTTCAGGGGCATCATCGATCCAGGTGGGCCCTTTATGTCGCTTTAGTTGAGTTGTGACCTGATGGGGAAGATTTAGATCGTTCAGGCAGGTGGCCTGAACTTTATTTTAAAATTTTATTGTAAGGACAGGGATGTGGCAGGAGGCCAGTTCTTGTTCTTTTGGGCAGTCGGCCCAAGAAATCTTTATTTAAAGCTGTTCTGACCTCGCCACCATAGATAGTTAAATTTAAATATTATAATTAGATCAAATAGGCCGCCCTCTTTCAGAAAAATAAAAAGACGACCCCATTCACCACATTTCAGTTGTCCGAGTCGTTATTTTAGATAAGATGTTTTGAATGGTGCATGAATGCAGTGGGTCATGAAAGACTTATGGCCGGGAGGCTCCCAAAAATTGGGTCCACCTCCCCGCTCCCTGAAAGGAAGGCAAGACTCAGTATGCCCGCCACAGCCGCACAAAAAGGTCACCGTTTTTTTTTATCTATGACTTCTTTTTGTGTTGGACCGGTGTCTGCTTTTCAAATTGCTTTTTTAAATTTCCCCATCGTAATTATAGGTAAATCAATCATATTTGTGCAAAGGCAGCCACTTCTTAGGGAACAGAGCGCCCGTCCGTTGTCAGCAACTAGCATGAAGATCAATGCTCTTACAGTATAGAAATAAGTTTCCAACCAATTACCACTAAATTCTATGGAGATCATTTTTTATTTAATGCTGTAGGTAGTGTTATCCTCTTCCTGATTAAGCACTTACAGCAAACTGAGATACAGTACGTAATAAATTAGAATGGGGGAATGTATATTAAACGGATACACAATCTTAAAACATTTTGATTAGTTCATTTCCAGGTATTCTCAATAGGTTACATAACTTGTAATAGATGCAGCATGAAATGCAAATGATTTACTGCAAAATAAGGTCCGTTATCCTAAGAGGGAGAATAGTCCAAATTAACCCATTGGTTGCTGAGCTGCGGCTAGGTAAAACAAAATATATTTTTGTATTAAAAAAAAAGGACATATAAATAAATATAAACATAAATAAATATAAATAACAAACATAAATAGCAAATATAATAAAAAAGCTAAATATATACTATTCTTAAGCTTGGGTCCTCTACACATCGTAGTGACTGAGTGCTAATTCCACACTAAACTGAATTTTGGAATTCAAAAAGTAAAATATGCTGTACACGCAGAAATATAGCTTATCCGTACTGAGGTGATCATCCTGCTCCGGCATGTCCATCTACTGTATGTCTGCAGTGCTCAAATCAGGTTGTCCTCACTCCGGTTGGCAATACAAGATGCCTTGGGAGAAGTGATGAGAGTATGTCCAGCATCTGTACTGAGACAGCTTTCCTTCATGCAGACAGCAAGTTCCCCATCCACAACATGCTGTAGTCAGTAGTAATAATAACCACCACTGACTGCACGGATGTCAGGGTAAATTTCACATTGGGTAGATTGCTGCAATGCAGATACACAGTGGCTGATTCTTAATTGGGAGCAAAGCAACAAAAAAACCTCACAAGTCCAGTAACTGTGCACCTAGGTAAAACCATGCTGCACTGCAGGGGGGGCAGATATAAAATGTGCTGAGAGAGTTAAGGTGGCCATACATCAGAAAGACCTGTTTTACAATCACGATTGTGTTCAACTTTCCCTTCAACTCCCCAGCAGTCCTTGGTTGTTTGGACACACAATGTACTTACAATTCCGTCATACAATCTGTTGTACAATCCAGCTGCGGCATACGACCAGTCGTCTCAAAATCGATTGTATGCACCTAACCTGTCTGAAAACTGCCACTCAAATTATGCCGATTGTATTGCCAGTAACTGCTGCCCGACATAGCGCAACAACACATCATCGATACTGTCGGAGTACTGTGCTCGCTTCAGCATTAGGAGACACAAAAGCAAATGACAATCAACCAATTGCCTCCAAATGCTGGAAAAGAAACAATGGTCATTCAGATTTAATCGGTTGACATCCGCTTGAGTGACAGCTCAGCAGAGCTTGGCCAATCAGTTACTCATCATTACAATACAATATCCCATTATACATTAGTTTAATTAACTCATGTTTACATGGAATACATAGAAATGACCGGCGGACGGGATGCCAGCATTCTGATGGAGATAAACCAGACAGGGTTCCAATAAGTATACTTACCTTACCCCTGCCCCCTCCTAACCATAGCCCTCCCTTCCTACAGACTAACCCTAACATTTGTACCGTGCCACCTAAACCTAACACCCCTGGTCCACAGCCTAACCCTAACCCTCCCCACCAACAGCAGAATTTGACTATGTCTAAACAATGCATTTTACCAGGATGCAGTCAAACAGGATCCAGTTTCTTGTGTCTTCACATTGCCTTTTAGCAGGATGCAGCAGACTTGTGTATATATCCTCTTAGGTACTGTAAGCATCCTGCTAAACAGCTCCTGTTCGACTGCATCCTGCTAAACCGCAATGTGTAGACACAACCATAGATTTACATGTGCAGGCTCCGTCCTGCCAAGCAAAGGGACCTGTCTAACGCAATCTGTAGATGCAGCCTAACCCCCCAGCCTAATCCGATTGAAGAAATCCATGACTTAATGGTTGTACTTGAAAACTGAGGAGTTAAGAACGACTGACCTTTATACTTATACAGGGGGATAAACAAAACAAGTGCATTGACGTTTGTTTTTCCAGGTTGTGGTAAACTGTAGGAAACTGGATTTTGGGAATCATTCTGATTTTTCTCTATTTTTCATGAAAATCTGTTACATTTCAATGAAGTAATTCAATGGAGCGATCTATCCAGCTACATATGAAGCAATGAATAAGCCGTGATCCCAATAAGTATGTATAGCCTGCTGTGGCTCAGTCATGCTTATAAACAGGGAGTAAAATGTTTTACCGGTTGCTTTCCAAGAGTGAAGTATCATCCTTTGAGAATTTACAAGGATTACATGCTTTATTGCTTCTTGTTCAATAAACTGCTGTTCACATTTACCTGTAACTTGTTCTTCCCAGAATAAATTTAGAGGAACATCTAATAAATAAAATGCTTGTGTTTGCAGAGGGATAGTAAATCTCCTTGTCTGTTACAGAAAGTAAAACATTAAAACTTATTGGCACTGAACACTTGTCAGAGAACTTCGAGTCCATTAAGAGTGACACATCCGGGTTCCCGTACAGCTCCTTTAGGATTCTCATGCTAGGACCGATCTCACGCCATAATCTTTAATTACAATCTGTAAATATAAAGTATGTAAATGCGACATAAACTGATATGCATCATTATTTTTTTTTATTTTTTTTATTACATGGAACATTTATTTGAACGCAGCAGGTAACATTCTGATCAAACCCATTTTTAGCCTCAAACGGTCTTACAGCTTGTGCATTCTATGTAATTGCTGAAAGACTGCTTTGGTCGAAGATCCTCAAAACTTTATTGCTAATTTTGGCTATAAACCTGCTAATGAGTTAATTGTAGAACATTAGTGAACCAAGCAATAAGAATCCATCTGTTTATAACATTTTTCAGAATTCTCCCGGGTTTACGAAGTTAAAACTTCCTCGTGCTTCTCCGCTGCCTGTCTCCAATAAAATACAATTTTGGAAATGTTCAGCTACTGTACAGTAACTTCTCCTTAAAGTGTAACGGTTACACAGGGCTTAAGGCAACACATGCCCAGTATAGTTCCAAATACTGTATATCTGCTTAAGCAAAAGAAAAAAGTTTGGTACCGTGTTAGCCAGTTGATAAGAAAAGTTTTATTGTTCCTCAGTGAGAAAATATTTGCTAGATTGCTATTTTGTTTTTCTCACTGAGGAACAATAAAACTTTTCTGCTTAAGCAGACATGGGTTAATACGTGTGTGTGTATGTGTGTCTTTAGTATGTTAAATATTTTACACATATTAATGGAATGTGCTTTTTAAGGTGTTGTGCCACATACGCTGCGGCTATTGTGGAGATGCCTGCTGCTATATATATATATATATATATATATATATATATATATATCGGGTACAGACAGGCGGCACTCACAGGATTTCTTGTGCAAAAAAAGCGTGGTTTATTTCAAACACGATCGTGTTTGAAATAAACCACGCTTTTTTTTGGACAATAAATCCTGTGAGTGCCGCCTGTCTGTACCCGATATCTGTAAGGTCTCAAGACCCCAAGAGGAAGGCAACAGGTAATACAGCGTATATTCAACCAGCGAGTGCCAGGCAACAAGACTTTTATTTATATATATATATATATATATGTAGTTGTAGAAAGCGCTCGGCACTCCTCGTCAATCGATGCAACTTGTGCGGTGCCTTTTGCTCCCAAACAGGGAAATATGGAATATATTGTAGGTCCAGGCACTCGCATCAGACAATCAATTTCAGCTGAAAAAAACAGAATACAACAGGTATACGGTGGTCATATGTATATATATGTATATATATACCAGGAAAATTCGGCGGCACTCGCTCCAACAATAACTGACTCCAAAGAATCAATAGTATTCAGAATGACATGTTTCGGTTTTAATTCTGTCCTCAGAGGTATCTGAGGACGGTATTAAAACCGAAACATGTCATACTGAATACTATTGATTCTTTGGAGTCAGTTATTGTTGGAGCGAGTGCCGCCGAATTTCCCTGGTATATTACTGCGTTTGCACTGCGGAGGGCACCGCACTTGTTGTCTTGTGACTGAAAATTGGAGAGTGCCAGTTATTTACACATGACATATATATATATATATATATATATATATATATTCTGTAGATGGAGGCACCCCCAGAAATAAAGAACACAACCAATGTTGTACTTCAACGTTTCGTGGCTTTATTCACCGCGTCATCAGGATAACCAGTAAACTGTGCATGTGCAGCAGAGGCAGAACTCTGGGAGGCAATGGAGTCATCTGCCGCCGGGCTCCTGCCCTCAAGGGGGTACCTCTCCACCACTGCCAATTCAAATCCATTAATTGAAAGCCATCAAAATCTCTTCTGTGGCAGAGTTCTGAAATATATATGTGTTCTCCCTCTCTTTCTGTATATACATACAGTATATAATATATATTTCATAACATACTACATATATGTTGAATAACGTTGTGTGTGTGTGGGGGGGGCACATGCACAGTTTACTGGTTATCTTGATGACGCGGTGAATAAAGCCACAAAATGTTGAAGTACAACATTGGTTGTGTTCTTTATTTTGGGAGTGCCTCCTTGTACAGACTGTATTTCAGACCCCTTGGTGGGGTAACCTAGGATGGCACCCCACTACTTGAGGTGAATACTGTGAGTGCTACCCACATCGACACTATATATATATATATATATATATATATATATATCTATCTATCTATATATATATATATATATATATATATAGATAGATATATATATAGATATATATATATAGCGCACGCATATTCTGCATAAAGAGAATATTTGAACATTCACATCAGTCCCTGCCCCAGTGGAGCTTACAATCTATATTCCCTACCACATGTACACGCACACACAGACATTCTAGGGTTCATTTTGTTGGGAGCCAATTAGCCTACCAGTATATTTTTTGAATGTGGGAGGAAACCGGAGTACCCAGAGGAAACCCACGCAAGCACGGAAGAATGTACAAACGCCACACAGTTAGGGTCATGGTGGGAATCGAACCCATGACCTAAGTGTTATAGTGAAGTATAGTTTAGTGAGGCAGTAATGCTATTTTAAGGATTATTTGTTTTTGCAATATATTTTTAAATTGTAGCAATAATAAATGCACTATAATCACTATAATCAGGGTTCTATTCATTAGTAGATGCTATAGAATTTCCACTGATAACAATAATTGAAATGTTACATCACATTATAGAAACTCCCCGAATAAAACCCATTGGGGCACAATGAGATGATAGAAAACACAACGATTTGTTTTCCTTAATAATACATATACAGACTTCACAATGTGTCATTTACCTTTAAAGTTATCAATGGAATTTTTAATCAAATAATGTTGACTTTAATGAATGCCAGCATCATGCATTCACTCACGGACACCTGGATTTTAGCCAAAAATTGGGAATTATATTTAAACCAGATTAAAGATCAGGGTGAAGGCAGGTTCCAACATTCCATATAAAGCTCGTGAGTGAAGGACAATAATGTATTTTCCCACAAGTTAGAATAAACCTGTGAATGAAAGAAACCATAAACTAATTGGGTCCCTAGGGCCAAAGGATGAGATTGATCTTGACAAAGTTTATAATCTAGTGCATCTGCATTACCGGTTCCATTAATTTATTCAAAAATTGAATAGGTGGATTACAGGTAATATATTATTAAATTGCTGAGAATGTTTTTTGTTCTCCCTGTGGCTAGGGCATTACACAATATTTAAAAGGCATTATTGCTTGCTATTTCTTTTGATGTGTTTCATATCACTATGATATGTGGTTTATTTTCAGCATTTCAGGATGGAGATTAGAAAACAAAACCATTAAATAAACTTAATTAACTTGGGACCTACTTACGAACCACGAGGACACTTACATGCTCAATTAGCTGTCTACTAGTGATGACTCACTGGAAGCCTACAGCCCCCTTTTTGAGACCACAAACCTCCAACAGCACTAAGGCCCTTATTCTGATCGATGCGGATATTCCCGCTTGCGTACGGGCCGCCGATGTTTATCTTCTGCGCATGTGCAGAGGTCACTCTGCGCATGTGCAGACGATTTCGCCGCAAGGATTCTCTATACGCCGCACAGGGGGCGTAGAGGGGCGTGAGGGGCTACTTATCCTCATTACCCTATGCATACGCCCCGCGTTTCATGGGCGTTCCCATGCAAACGCGGGGCGTATGCATGGTAATGAGGCCGTGACGCGTGGGTACGGGGCGGGCATCTGACATCGCCGGATGTCAGCTGCCCGCCCCCATACAAGATTTCACACGGACAAGTGTCCGTGTGGTCTTGTGTTGCGGGACCTGGTGGAGCGTGCGGCCCTGCATTCGATGTTCGGCGACCATCGAATGCAGGGGCTGCTCCCACCATGGAGGAGGCGTATCCCCGTCCAATTTCATGCGGATCGCCACATATCCGCGTACGGACGGCAGGTGGCGATCCGTATGGAAGGCGGGGATTCGCCTGCACGGTCGCGGCCGCATATTCTGATCGGGCCGCACCGATCAGAATAAGGGCCTAAGTGATCTCTTCATCTCGACTCCACCTTCTGGGGACCACACTTATGAATGAGTGACAACACTTATAGGAATCCTTATTGGTATATCGGAGTAAATTTACTAAAGAGCAGGTTTATAGAAGTGAAAGTGTTGCTCACAGCAACCAATCACATTCAACTTATCATCTATCTAGTATTTTCTAGAAGATAAGGTACTTATGTATTATCTGGGCTCCCATGTTAAATGCACCCCATTTTTTCATACCCCTACTATCCAACTACGAATGGAGTTGACTTTATATAGTGTGGCGAGCGCAGCGAGCCCCGCGAGGGGACGCGGTCTCATAAGAAAAACGGGAGCCCAGATATTACATAAGTACCGAAGATAATAACTAGAATCTGATTGGCTGCTATGGGCAACATCCTGTGTACATCTACTGGCTACAACAATGGGCTCAACAAACTTTCAATAATCCCCAAAAGTAGTAATGTATAGAGGCATAATTATTCTAGCAGCATCCTGCAAAGGTATGAGTTCAATTTTAGTAACAGTGTGCCTGGGTACCTGTCCATATTATGAGGGGGAAGCGACAGAACAGGAGCATTAAAAATCCGTTGTTTGCAAAGTTTTAAAATAAATAAAATCTATTTTTAAACATTTGAAAATGTATCACAGTAGTGGAACTGAAAGAACAAACGTGGGCTGTCATCTGCATTACAGATGCACATCATCATCTGCGGACACATCTGGCAATGCGATAACTCTCTGTACAGAGAGAATGCAGATGCACAATTTATAGTACTAAGTCCCGGCTTGATGTGAAGAGGGGGTAGTTGATTCTTATGGGTGGGATCAACCAAACCTTCCAGGACAATATTTATAAATCTGGGTTTTAAATGGCCCCTACTTGGCCATTGTCTTATTGGGCCTTATTCAGCTTTGTTAGCAAAACATAAAAAACACACGTTGTACTACAGGTGGGGCTGATATAACATGTTCAGAGAGATCTATATTCGGATGGATTATATTGTTTATGTGCAGGGTAAATACTGGATGCTTTATTTTTACACTGCGATTTAGATTTCAATTTGAACACACCCCACACAAATCAAACTATCTGCTCATGTTACATCTGCCCCACGTGCAGCTCAACATGGTTTTGCCTATTTGTGCAAACAAACAAAAAAAGAAGCTGAATATGCCCTTTATCCAGTTTTGGCCTGTTGGCGCTTGCTCGCATAAATAGTATATGTACATAATGGAAATATTTTAAGAAAACCACACATCATCCATCCATGTATTTGAGCTCATTCATTAGATATTGTTGAAGATTCTCTTCATGATGACTCATGACACAGAATCCCACTGTCACCTTACTGACCGCTATGACTTATGCTGGGTACACACCAGAACGATTTGGGCTCAAATCACCCGATTTTGACGCGTCTTACGACCGATTGTACAGTATGTAAAGAAAGCAGAATTGTACCTGTTTTCAATACGATTCCGATCCGATGTGCGCCCCCACCGGTCATAGGGTCATAGGGTCGGTCATAGGGTCGGTTTGGAGATTTTACCTGCTTCACTAAAGATCCTCAATCCGATCAGAGCACATTGTGTGTGTTTTTGAACATAAAACTATCATGCGATCATCGTGCAACCCTAGTCCTGCCCATTATTTAAATTTCAAAGAGCAATCTGCAAGACGCTCGCATAATGTACCGTGCAAACACATGAAGCAACAAATCCGAATGTCTAACGGCCATCGCGATTGGATTGGATTGAGATAGTTTCACACAAATACACTGTTTTTACAAAACGTAAACCGGGGACTGCCCGGGAGCTCCTTGGAAGTTCAAGGGAAATTGTTTCACAACCATTGCACAATCTTGTTGGTTCTGGTGTGTACCCTACAGTATTAATAAGAATAGATGACTTACTGGATAATTAAATAACATGTAATTTTGTGTAAAAATAGTGCAGGATGTTTTTTCTGTTTTGTAGTATTTATACTGAATATAGTTTTACAGACATATGTAGCTTGTATATATAAATATAATAGTGTGCCAAGCATAGCGAGCTCCTAGCCTGAAGCATGGCAAGCGCAACAAGCCATGCGAGCGTACCATTTACACTAATCAGGAGTCCATTTCGACAGTTGTCATCATTGACACCAAAAAAATCATTTGTACCTTTGCATGTGTTGACATTTCTCATGTTGACATTTGACCCTATTGACATTTTGGCTGTCCCCATTTCCCTTTCCAAGGTTGACCATTCGAACCTGTCGACCTTTTGACCCTGTAGGCCTATTGCATGTTAAGCTTGTAGAGTAGACCAGTAAACACTGTCTTTCTCATAATCCACACCCGCATACAGTATATGGAAGATTGCTTTCATTGTAATACAAATGAAAAACCCTACCCAAGGTGGAGATACATTAACTCTGCCCTCTGTCTGTTTTTGTAACTTACATTAGCTTCACTTACATGTACATCATATGAAAAGAGTGCAGATGGGATGAAGGAAAACACCCCAGACACTTATACCCCCTTCACACCAGAAGCAAATTCCCGGGTTAAAGTTTTTCATCCCAGTAATTTACTGAAAAACCCGGGTTTTTCTGTGGTGTAAAAGGGTCAACACAGGTCTTAAATCCCAGAACTCCAACACTACTCTTGAACAGGGTCGGAGTGCCGGGATCTGTGTTGACCTTTTCACACCACAGAAAAACCGGGTTTTTCAGCAAATTCCCGGGTTGAAAAGCTTTAACCTGGGAATTTGCTTCTGGTGTGAATTGGGGTCAGGCTTCACCCGGCACAATGAACCGGGATTCATAAATGCCGGGTAATTGCCGGATGGCCGGTGTGAAAAGGGTATAAGTTAATAGCAATAGCAGTTAATTAGGGAAATTAAGTGACCTATTTTTGTCCTACAGATATTTAGTGTACATGGAGAAAAATAAACAAGCAATGCATCCTATGCAGATTTTAATGTGCGATTGTAATATCTGTAAGAAAACTGTATTAATGGTTCTATTTAAATGTAATGTTTATGAGTAAATGCAATGTATTCTTTACAATTAGTGGATAGCATATTTCAAATTGTGGAATAATTGCTATCATGGTTAATGATGAATACTAAACCTCTGCAGCAATGGATGGATTAAATGCCAACTTCATGTATGATTTTTGCATGTGTTATTGGGAAATTCGGTGAGGTCTGAACACATGGCAGATCAATGAAATTGAACAGTTTGAAACAGATTTTGAATAATACATAAGTTAACTCTACGGTATAGTGCATTTCTGGATCAATTCGGACTCCGGAATACAAGTTGGAGAAAGGTCTGACGATGCATTTACATAATCTAAAATTTATAATTAATCATCTGCATCCACAATTTGCATTAATCTAATCTAATAGCTACAAATAAATTACTGTCTGATAAACAGAGTGAATCACTAGTGTGATTTATTTAATCTTTTCATAGGAGTTCAAGCTCGGTTTGTCACTAAATGAAGTTCTGGATGCCTTTAAAGGGCAGCAGGATTGGAATTTTACAGAATAATCAGAATATTGCAAATACAATACCTTGGTTACAATAATAAATGGATAGCGGTCATCTTATTACATTTGCAGGAGCGCTTCTGTAATTAAGGGGTCAAAATATATTTGTGGATGAAGATTATGGTAATTTATAACAAACGCATCTTCACTGTATGTGTACTTGCAGCTATTTGTACAGTAGGTTTATATTTGGCATGAAGGCACTCATAATGCCCGGCGGACGGGAGACCGGATCTGGAATCCAGACACCTGTCAGAGTACAGCCCAGATGTGAGTATCATGAGAAGGTTAGGGTCAGGCTGAGGGGAAGGAAAGATAGGGGTTAGGTGGAGGGGAGGGAGGGTAAGGCTGCTGGAGGGGAGGTTGGTGTCAGGCTGCTGAGACGAAGGGTTAGGGTTAGGCTGCGAGGGGGGGGGGGGTGAGGATTAGGGGGAGGCAGTGGAGCTGTTCAAAATAATGAATCACTGGCGGATCTATAATGGTGTATCTATAATGGGTGCAGTGTCCACTGGCTTCTGAGTGGCAGACTGATTGATTTGTGCAACAAAAGAACTACAAGTCACAGAAGGCATCCCCCGCATGCTGGGGCTTAGAGAACCACAAGTCTCAGCATGCGGGGCATTAATGGGTGCGCTGGTTCTTGTAGTTTTACTGTAAAAATAAACAATGTAGAATAAAAGACCCCCACATAGAACAGTAACAGTGTAATATACACACATAAACCCTTACATCACATACTCACCCTACCACATTCCCATTACGGAGTGGCTCCTCCCTACGGATTCCCAGTGACCTCCATCACGGGCACACCACTCAGTCCTGATTGGCTCAGCTCAGGCCTGATTGGCTGTAGGCATCTCCATGGAAAGGCTTAGAGCCAATCAGTACTGAGCGGAGTCCCCATGATGGAGGTCACTGGGAAGCCCCATCACTGGGACTCCGTACAGGAGAGGAGCCGCTCCGCCATGAGAACGTGGTAGGGTGAGTATGTGAAGTGAGGGTTTGTGTGTGTTTATTAAACTTTTACTGTTCTACGAGTGGGTGTATTTTTTTCTACATTGTTTTCACAGTAGAACTACAAGAACCAGCAGTTCGTCATGTCCCAGTATGCAGGGGAGGCCTTCTGGGACACTGAATTTGTTTTTTGTTTTTTTACTTTAAGCTAAGGGAGATTGAAAAATCTAATATGATCCTAAAATGTTGGTAATAAGTGATAGCTTTTTTTTTTTTACGTATATGGGGCCAAGATAAGAAAGTATGCATTGGGTTTTCCCAATTCTTATAGAACATACCAACCACAGTATTCAACAGATTTATTAAGTCTGGTGAAGTGATAAAGTGGTCGGTGATAATGCACGATCCAATCAGCTCCTGTAATTTTTCAAACCCAGCCTGGAATTTGACAGTTGGGAGCTGATTGGCTGGTGCATTAACATAAGCCACTTTATCACTTCACCAGACTTAATAAATCTGCCCAAAGGGAAGGCCAGAGGGTATCCTGCCACACTACTGTATATTTCCACAGCTTCAAAATAAATAAGTAACATCCCGACGTGTATCTCTGTCAACCAGTGATCCTAAAGTAAAGCCTGCATATTTTCATGAATTACTTTGTTTTATCTGCAATTAAAAATATATTTATTATGTTAAAACATCAGGGTAAGTATGAATTTCTATAAAAAGTAGTAAAAAATCAATTGGAGGCTATTAATTCTTTTGCAATAGCAAGTTTGGCATAAAAACAGCAAAGACATAATAAAGTACTGTGTAATTGGCCTTATTTTCACTATCAGTTTAGCTGATGTCACTTGGGCTCTTCAGAATTGAGGGAAAGGTGATTTCTGGTCAGATTTTGGCTCAAGTCCACCAGTAACAAGTGATGGATTACACAAAAGCCAAAAAGCCTTTATCAGGCAACTCAATATTTTTTACTCAAAATTACTGTGTGTGGATAATATGTCAAGTCTAATTGCTATAACTTATATCACATTGGCTGGTTATTTTCTCTTTATCACCCCATCAGTGAAATGGGTCATTTGTGAAGTCGGAGAATGTGGGGACTGGATTAGCAAACTGACTGAATGATGCCAAAAAGTGGAATATTTAAAAAAACAAAAATTTTAAATAAAGCAAATTCTGATTTCTGCCGGATTCATTTACAATTGAAATGTTTCTATATTGGGAGAGAAATTGTGTACAGTTAATAGCATGACATAATCAAAGAACTATATTCTTACACAGCATCTAATCTATTAAATTGTATACAAACACTTGTGTGGCTCTGCAATGAATGTAGAAATGAGAAGATATTCACAACCACAGTTGTGCAGAGTGCGACAGGGCTGGATTAAGGCTTGGGGGAGGGAGCATGTGACACTTAAGACAGGGGGGTTCGAGGGGAAGTGGGGAGTATATTAGATTGTACATACCTCCAAACAATATGGACTTCCCTCTTAATATATGATAGGTGTCACCTGTGTTTATTTAATTTATAATAAAGGAATTTCAACATAGGTTATTGCAATCATAAATGAAGATTAAAGGTAAAGGTGTCCGTCCTCAAATGGGTCATTTTGGAAGCAGGGTCGGCAACAGAAATCTTGGGGCCCTATACACTGATATCTCTGGGGGCGACTCCCCATTAAGCACAGTAGTGGTGCAGAGCAGGGAGGGAGGATGGGAGTAGTGGTGTGGAGCAGATAGGGATGGTGGGATTTGTGGTGCAGAGCAGGGAGGGAGTTGTGGTGCGGAGTAGGGAGGGTGAATGTGAGTAGTGGTGCTGAGCAGATAGGGAGGGTGGGAATTGTGGTGCGGAATAGGGAGGGAGTGTGGGAGTAGTGGTGCAGAGCAGAAAGGGAGTAGTCAGGCAGAGCAGGGGAGGAGGGTTGGAGTATTGGTGCGGGGAGGGAGGGTGGGAGTAGTGCTGCGGAGCGAAGAGGGAATAGTGCCGCAAGATGTGCCATATAATGGCTGAGTGCAGATTACAGAACCTCTTCATTGTACCCCACCCATCTGCCGAACTGTGGCCCTTGTGGGTCAATTCCCCCGGTGACCAGACATCTGAGTGTCGGGTGGGCACATTAGTGGTTGGGCTCTGGGTGGCAGTGAGTCTAGGCATCTGAGTGGTGGTTGGGTCTCTGGGCTGAGCAGAATGTAAGTGGGGGGCCCAGGGGGGCCGCGCAACGGATCAGGGGGGCTGTCTTTTGACCCCCCCCCCTGTCGCCAGGCCCGAAGTCAGGAACTATGGTGTTACATACACAAACACACACACACACACACACATATATATATATATATATATATATATAATAGAATAGAGGGGGGATCCGGCTCTCCTGTGGGGTGCTTTGCTGCGTCGGGTGCCCGGACAAAGGGATGTAGTATAAGAAGGGACGGGGCACGGCACTCCAGACGACTTCAATAATTCAGGCAAACACAGGTTTCATATACAACGTTTCAATGCCTTTTAATGTGGCATTTTCATCGAAAATGCCACATTAAAAGGCATTGAAATGTTGTATATGAAACCTGTGTTTGCCTGAATTATTGAAGTCGTCTGGAGTGCCGTGCCCCGTCCCGTCTTATATATATATATATATATATATATATATATATATATATAAACACAAATGCATACATATAGATTACATACATATGCACAGAAACATGCATACTTGTACACACACATAGAACACTGTATACGCATATATAGAACACTGACATACACACATATGTTGTGCACTTACACTGACATCTTGAGGGAGGATGCCCCAGCAGCAGTCATTGATGCCAGCTCTGGGCAGCAGCACATTTCACCTTTAAAGCCCCACACCCGCTGCAAAATCCCACGATTTGCAGGTTGTGGTGAGGGGGTGGGGCCAATATGACAATTGTAATCATTGATTACAATTGTCATATTTGCTCTTTCACCTTGCCACCAGCCTGCATATCGTGAATAAACAGCTGCAAGGAGGCGGGGCTGCAGACACCGGCAGGCTTGATTCCAGTATTGAAAGATTGAAAAATAAAACAATCCAATCAGTTACTCAGAGGGGGGTTGTTTTTGGGTACCCAGAGAGTGGTAGTCAGCTGGCTTTGGGGCCCCTTGGATAATCAGGGCCCGGGATGGCTGTATAGATTGTGTATCTAAATTGAAACCACTGCAGTATATTAGATGTCAAATATAGTGAAATAATGCCTGGATATTGTTATTGACAATTATTTTATAAAGTTTTCTTGTTGTAGTGGAATAAGGACAACCTAAAAATACACATAGGAAAATGGGGGGGGGGGGGGGGGGGGGGGCTTCTTGGTCTTCCTTCTACAGGTACTACTGTACTCCTAAATACTATTTCTTTCCATTGGTAATTCCAAGATGTCATTATTTATATATTTTACTAAAGCCTTTCCTGCTACAGTATATAAAAGTCAATTCTCTTTACGTTTAAGTCTACAGTAAGCTGCTTAGAAAAGCCCCAGGTGGTTGAAAGTAGGCTTAAGATCCTGAGAGGTTACAAAGGTCAAATTATTTATTCAACTGTGGAATTGTCCTCATCAACAAGTCTATCGAATTTTAATCAATATGCAGTAAATATACCTGTGCTTCTCCTGTGATTAAGTGATTAACTATAGCTGACTGTAGGGATGCCTTTATCAAGTGCTCCCCAGAATATTGGTCTAAAGTATTGACAAAGTAAAACCCAACAATCAAGTTATAAAGCATGAAAATAAAAAATAAATCACTGTATTAATTAGCCATCTGCAAGGGTTCCCCATATCTTTGCCATGTTACATTCACAGTTATTTTTATTTCACTGATAAATTCATTAAATACAGAAAATAACAATTGTGCATTAAACTGTCACGGAGGACTTTAATGAAAAATACAGTTTGACAAATTATTCCCAAAATGCCAAATATATGCAAATAGCATTAATGTATACCAAGGTATATGTGCTGCGCTCAGACACTATAGAAGTTATGCGTGCATGGGTTAGGTCACACCGTGGTTATTTACGACTTTATTTTCCTGTCGTATTTGGCTTTAGCCTGCATGGATCAGTCTGATCCGTGCAGGCTGCAGTGTAAAAAAAATTGAGAAATAAATAAAAAACAGTGTGGGGTCCCCCCCACAGCTGTAACCAGCACCAGGCTGAAAGGGCCGGTAATAAAAAAATCAGGGAACCCGGCAAATAAGGGTTCCCCGATTTTTTTAAACCAGTTCCAGGCTCCAGGTCCGGGGCTGGTTCCCAAAATACAGGGGGAAAAAATGAATAGGGGTCCCCCCATATTTTAAGAACCAGCCCCAGGCCAAACCAGCCAGCAGGGTAATGCCACAGCCGGGGGACACTTATATAAGGTCCCGCGGCCAAAGCATTCATCCATACTGACCAGTCAGCCTGGCCAGGGGCCCTGGGGGAGTCCCTCCAGCACTTACCTGACCAGGCTGAAGCCTGGTGCTGTCCTCGATGCCCCTGGGCGGTGGGCATCGAGCTGATTCAGTGTAAAAAAAAAAGAATAAACTATTGTTTAATACTGTGGGACTATGAGTCCCAGCAAGCCTCCCCTGTAAGCTGGGACTTGGAGAACCACAAGTCCCAGCATGCGGGGCATTAAAGGGCCCGCTGGCACTTGTAGTTCCACAGTAATAAAAATAGTCAAATAAACACACACACACACACAGACACAATAAAAATAAAACTTTAATACATCCAAAGCCCATACATACTGATACTTACCTATCTTGAGCCCGTCGGTAGATCCCTGGGTCTGCGCCTCTCCTCTGAATGATTCGACTTTCTCAGCTCCTGATTGGCCGCTAGGCGGCCAATAGAATCATTCGGAGGAGAAACATCTCTGCGCCTCTCCTCAGTCCGATGCGGGGAGCTGCCGGAATCGCCGGCATGTGGCAGAAGACCAGGACTACGTCGGATCAAGAGGACAGATCTTCGCAGGAGGACCTGGGTGAGTTGGATTTCCTTCCACAGTTCCCCCATGGATTTCTTCGGATCCAGGACCTCGGACTCTTCAGTCCTGGAGCCCCGGACCCAGGGACCTACCGACGGGCTCAAGATAGGTAAGTATCAGTATGTATGGGCTTTGGATGTATTAAAGTTTTATTTTTATTGTGTCTGTGTGTGTGTGTTTATTTGACTATTTTTATTACTGTGGAACTAGAAGTGCCAGCGGGCCCTTTAAGTCCCAGCTTGCGGGGGAGGCTTGCTGAGACTCATTGTTTCACAGTATTAAACAATAGTTTATTCTTTTTTTGGGCACTGAATCAGCTTGCCCACCGCCCAGAGGCATCGAGGACAGCACCAGGCTTCAGCCTGGTCAGGTAAGTCCTGGAGGGGGGGACCCCTTTATTGGGGGGGTCCCCACTCCCCCAGGGTCCCTGGCCAGTAGGGATAAATGCTTTGGCCGCGGGACCTTATATAATAAGTGTCCCCCGGCTGTGGCATTACCCTGATGGCTGGTTTTGGCCTGGGGCTGGTTCTTAAAATACGGGGGACCCCTATTCATTTTGTCCCCCGTAGTTTGGGGACCAGCCCCGGACCTGGAGCCTGGGGCTGGTTTTAAAAAAATCGGGGAACCCCTATTTGTCGGGTTTCCTGATTTTTTATTACCGGCCCTTTCAGCCTGGTGCTGGTTTTTTTATTTATTTATTTATTTTTCTGACTGATCCATGCAGACTGCCTGTAGGAATTCGTATTAGCGGCCGTATACACGGCCGCTAATACGAATTAATACGACATCGGAGGGTTACAAAGCAGTCTTATTTGACTGCTTTGTAAATTCTCCTCCAGAACACGACTTTGCATATGGCTGAAACAGCCGTATGCAGTCGTATTCATTCGTATTAAGAATACGAATACAATTTTTTGTATTCGTATTCTTAGTAAATTTCCCCCAATGTCTGTGTGTTCATACACATGCGGTAGGGAATATAGATTGTAAGCTCCACTGGGGCAGGGACTGATGTGAATGGTCAAATATTCTCTGTAAAGCGCTGCGGAATATGTGTGCGCTATATAAATAACTTAATAAATAACAAATAAAAAATAAATAATTTCGGATGAGTTTAAGGCATACTTAATTATCTTCTGGAAATGTTAATGGAAAAAGAGGCTTCTCACAGGTACTTTTTGGGAAAACCTAATATTAGAGCTTATCAGAGCTGTCTACCCTGACCTCTGCCTGCACTTGACTCCCTTCCATTCGGTCTATAACAAGACTAGTCTGGAGCCAATTAAATGCTACTTATAGTGAAGACCATCACTCTTGTATGTTGGTCTTTGCTTAAAGTACAGATTACAAATATGTAATGGGACACATTTGCTAAGGTCATGGGCCCTGATGTTCTACAAACCTCTAAAGGATTTGGTCACCTTATAAGAAGACAAAAAATCAGTACAATTTCATTGGGCCCACAAATTTCAGCAACATTTATTACAGCCCACTGAAGAACCTGTGTAAGAAGGCCATGGCAACATTGCAAGAAGAGCACTCCTATAAGAACTCGCTTTATATGCCTATATTATAAAAAAGGACCACGATTATTCTAAATCCTGCATTATATATCAATGCTTAAGGCTACCTGATTCAGAGATGGACGCATTTGCACAGCCGGTGTGTCTTTGTAAGCAGCAGCTGTGCTAAAATATGCTAATGCCTCAGGAGGCGCCTAATGTAAATAGATTCCTCCTACCGGCTTCTGTGATCTGCTGCTGCAGCCAAAGACACAGGATGGCCAATGTTTTAACACAGCAGGGACCAGGGGACACAGGGGCTGCGGCTTAGCGGGCACTGCAACCATTGTTGCAAACAGAGATCCACCTATGCGTAGTACAGATCTTGTCCATATGCAGATCTGTAAACATCGGAGATATACTCAAGCCACTCATACAGGAACTATTTATGAGAATTGTTGCTGAAACCCATCCTTTCAGTTCTATATTCCATATTCGCTTTATGTAGAAGAGTTTAGCAAGCACAAAGCTGAGAGTCTGTCTGCATATAATTCTTAGGACGATAATATCGATCTTTTACCTAGAATCTGCCTTTTATCTACTCCTGAGAAGAAGGCAATGCCTGAATATATTATAGAGTTCCTGGACAGAGGTTTCATTCTCCCCTGCAAGTACAAGTTTTTTCTTTGTTAAAAAGAAAGACCGCTCACTGTATATTATATATATATATATAAATATAGAATATAGAGGCTTCAATAAAATAATTTCCTTTAAATTCAGAGATGCTTGGTTGTATCGATTGAGCTTCATGATTTTAAAATAACTGAATCTGCATAGACCCTATCATCATTGTAGGTTATAGATTGGACTGATGGAAAATATTTACAGTGAAATATTTTAGGGGTCTTGATCAATGGGTCAACCATAATTAGGTTGACATTAAGTAGGTTAATCCTATATGTACGACATCCAAGAGCTCAACAGAGGCAAAAAGTTGACATTGCCAATATGTGAAGGCATATAAGGTAGACACCTAAAAAAAGTTTAATAGGGACAAAAGGATGGCAGAGCCAAAATCATTTGAACCCATCAAACTTTTGTACCGGTCTACTTTAAGCATTGTCACCCTTTTACATGTGAAAGTTTTGACCATGTTGACCTTTTATACCTGCCAATCTAATGCATGTCAACAATATGTGGTCAACCATTGACTGTCGACCGGGTTACTATTGATCCATCATTCGGAGTGCAAATTTTTGCATCAACTACAATTGCTGCCAATTGTGGTCTATAACTAAAAGCTGTAAGTGTATATTTTGTGTTGGTCTTCACCCAATTACAATTTTTGTGCATAACCTCCAGATGAATTCATAGAGGGCCTTATTTTGGTTCACTCTTTCTGACAAAATCCTTCTTAGATGGCCAAATCCATGTGCACTGCAGGGGAGCATATGCAAAATGTGCAGAGAGAGTTAGATTTGGGTGGGGTTTTACTTCAAAGTGAGATCTATATTGAAGTGTAAAAATAAAGCAGCCAGTATTTGCCCTGCACAGAAACAAAATTACTCACCCAAATCTAATTCTCTCTGCACATGTTACATCTGCCCCCCTGCAGTGCACATGGGTTTGTCCATCTAAGAAGTATTTTGTCAGAAAGAGTGAACCAAAATAAGGCCCAGAGTTATTAATACAGTGCAGACCTATTCAGAACCCTAATAAGTTACCAGTATATTTTTGGATAGTTGGAGGAATCCTGAGAAACCAGGGTAAACCCACATAAGCACATGTACAAACTCAACACAGATAATACTATGATGGAAATCAAACCCAAGGACTCTGTGCTATAAGTAGTCTTACCATTCCCTATAACCTGAGACATTAATGTATTACACTGGTTCTGTGGTTGATTAAAGCCAGTCAGCTTTAATGCTTACCATTGCACTAACCACGCTGCCCATATGACCTCAGAACATATCTGGATAAGGCTGCATATTAACGCTCTTCTTTGAGTTGCACATATCTGAAGATCCAAACAAAGTAAAATACACACTAAAGACTGCAATTATTTTAATTATCTTGGCTTCCTTATTATTTACCTTGGATTGCCCAATTCCATGAATGGAAGGACTACTTTTTTTATGCTTCTCTGTGTTTTGTCTATATAATAGATACTTATTTTTTAAAATGTAAGAAAAATTAACATTACCACTATTGTAACTTTCCAAAATCAAATAAAAGTCTATCCGATATTCTTTTCAGAAATTAAAAATACTAATTTTACAGGGATTCCTGACTCTTCAGCATCTGATAGTATTGAGATAGCAGTAGGGATGCAACACACCTTTTAATTTAATATTAAACCAGCTTTACAAATGCTTGATCTACCTGTTCTAGAATATTTCCTACATAATTAATGCTTGATCTACTTGTTCTAGAATATTTCCTACATAATTAATGTATCTGATAAAGACACAGTCCACAACTCTAATGCACAACTATCATCCTTGTCTCTCCCTTTTTATTTTCTATCCACAAAATATTATAAAAGAAAAAAAAAACACCAAAGATTTTCTAAGAGATAATAAAAACTGCGTACTATTCCAAAAGTGAAGAAAAGTACAATATTAACTACACCTAACATCAATGTCAGTGCCTGAGGCCATACTGTACATTCTTTAGAGGTCTTCATGTAACATTGGTTAGCCTCTCGAACAGTATTACTTGGAAAAAAATAAAAGAAAGCAAAAACATGCTCTGGTTACGTAACATAATAAAATAATAATTTGTGGCTTGTATTTGTCACATGAATTTATGTTTATCTATAAACAAAATATGAACATATTAAAAAAGGTTAATTCAATAGCAAATATAGCAATTGTTAAAACATTGGGGGTTATACAGACCTGATCGCTGGGCTGCTAAATTCCTGGTCCGTGACACGCACGGCCAAATATATAATTTATATTTATATATTTACATATGTGAGTGGAGCAGATCCTCCAGTAACAAAGATGGAGGTTCTGCTACGTTTCCATCTTGATCCGCTGCCTATGGTTTTGGGGAAGGGAGGGTCAGCACTGTGTCTGGACGATTACCTCCTTCCTCCTTTATTGTTGGTACCGCTCTTGTATGGGATCGATTAATAAAAAGCACTGTGTGTATGTTCACTTTGAAGCGCTACAGCAACAATGGCTGTGCGTTTCACTGAATATGGCTGTGCGTTCCACAGCCGTCGTTTGTGCAATAAGACCGGCATCAAAGATGGTCGTGTGGGTCACGGACCAGGAAGTCTAAGCAGAAGTGACTACTAAGCGCCGAACCCGGAAGTGAGGTTTCCGTAACCGGGTTTTCGGCGCGAGGGGCACTTCTGAGCACAATTAAGAGTGCTATAAATATGGGCAGTAGAATAGTTATAGTTTGTGCTCCTGAGGAAGTCCAGGTGAAAGTTGATGGACGAAACGCGTTGAGCAGAGAGGGGGGATGCAGTAGACACCCCGGGGATATATGATTTGGCCGAAAGCATCACAGATAAGCCTCATTTGTTTTTAATATTGTACGGGCATTTGCCTTATGTTTTTTATCAATTAAAAATTGCATATAACAATATCACGCTAGGATCTCTATTTCTTCTGTGTTTACTCTTTTCACCTGGTATGTACCGGATATTTGGAGAGAGGGGGAGACTTTTCCTGATGGACTCATGAGTGATCACATAAGCTAAATACGAAGTGGTTGGAAACCACTATTTATGGTACACCTTTTTGAATTTGGGGTGATATATACCATTGGTGGAGGTGTAGTGTGCATACTACCGAAATACTGCACTAGGAGGTGCTTTTTTCACCCTATTTTTTCCATATATATATATATATATATATATATATATATATATATATATATATATCTAGAGAGAGAGAGAGAGAGAGAGAGAGAGAATCGCCTGTAATAGGTATTGTGCAACTATATCTGGGTAAAGTTGTGTTCAAAAAGCATAATAAAGAAATACATGTATCAGTGAACAGAGTATGACTTGAGTGTTGAAGGGAATTAGAAAAATACAAAATTAGATAATTGCAAATACATGCAAAAATGGAATTGAGAATTAAACTCATTTCATAGTTGCAGGAAAGCAAGTATAGAGTAATGCATCGTTTTTGAAACCACTAAGCCGTGGCACACTAGTATGCCTTGAGCTGTTCTCAAGTGTGCCCGTAGAGCTAGAGATGCTAGATTCAACGGTTATTCACTCATCTTCACATGTTATCATGTGAGGGCCAATGTATTTAAAATTTGATATCTGTGGGGACCAGTGTGATTGTTTTTTTCATATATATATATTTTTATTTTATTTATTTTTTTACTGTGGGAGCCAATGTGTTTTTCCCTGATGGTGCGCCTTGGCAATATTAAAATCTTATTTGGTTAAAAAAGGTTGAAAATTCCCTGGGTACCGGGTCAATCAATCGATCCCAAAAATCACAACATCTGATTGGCTGGTACTTTATCCCTCTCCAAGCTTTGATTAATCTCCCCCTACATGAGCCATCCAACTCAACATGAGCCAGAAAATGACCCAACTGATTAATATTATTGATTATACAACACACAGACTGCATTAACTCCTTCCCGACATTTGACGTATATATACGTCATGGCCGGGATGTACTTCCCGACACATGGCGTATATATACGTCATGACTTCAAAGTGCCACTGCGTCTAGAGACGCAGTGACAGAGGGACGATGTCTGCTGTCCCTGACAGCAGACATGTCCCTGCATGCCCCCCCGTCGGCGATCGCTGTGATTGGCTGTTCAATGTGAACAGCCATTCGCAGCGTTTTCCTGTGTTACCGGCGAATCAGACGCTCGGTAACACAGGTGTCAATCACCGCCGGGTGTGAGGGGGCATGAGGGGGTCATCGGTGACGACGACACCTCACCCCACCTGCCCCCAAGGCTGTGATTGGTCCGTCGGACCGACGGACCAATCACAGCCAAGGCGCGCCATTTAAACTAACGGTGACTGCGCTGCAGACGCCATTCCGGTCTGGAATTGCGTGCAGAGCGGTCACCGGCCACTCTGTCGTGATATACATACCTGAACCTTGCCTGATACTTACCTGATCACCGCTGGTAGCGTGCTTCCAGCAGTTGGATGCTTCCTGGATCTTGTGACTTCCTGTGTCCTGCTGCTGCAGTGTCATAGAGTCACAGATCGTGAGAGATAGTGACAGATAGTGACAGAGAGTGACAGAGAGTGATAGAGAGTGCTATATTTTGTGTCTGCTGCACCCATTTTGTGCTGATCAGTATATCTGTGCTGATCAGCAACTTTTTGGTTTTTTTTTTTTAAATATATATACCTGTCAGTTGCACCAAAGGTTGTGCTGCCTGTGCAACTGACTGCTGCCCCCCCTTTTGTGCTGATCAGTTTAAATTAATTAACTGATCAGCAACTTTTTGGGGGTCCAGGGTTTTTTTTTTTATATATACCCTGTCAGGTTGCACCCACAGTTGTCTGCCTGCTGCCCCTCACTGCTAATCAGTGTCGCATCACTGCATCACTGATCTGCAGTTTTTTTTTTGGGGGGGGGGGATTGCAGTGGGGTTTTGTTTTTACACCCACGTTGCTTTTGTGGGTGCTTTTGTGGGTGTCCTGTGGCCGCTGATCAGTGACGTACATCACTGAGCAGCATTTTTGGCACAGGGTTGATATAATTTTTTTTCTGCAGTTTTTTTAAATTGTTTTTTTTTTTGGAGAGTGCTGTGGTTTATTACACCCACGTTGCTTTTGTGGGTGTCCTGTGGCCGCTGATCAGTGACGTACATCACTGAACAGCATTTTTGGCACAGGGTTGATATCATTTTTTTTCTGCAGTTTTTTTAAATTGTTTTTTTTTTGGAGAGTGCTGTGGTATTTTTTTTTTTTAATTGTTTTTACACCTGTTGCCTTTGAGCGCTGTTCAGTGACGGACGTTACTGACCAACATCTGTGCTCAATTTTTGGCGCAGGACCTTTTTTTTTTTTTTTAACCCCTTCAATTTTTTTTTTTTTTATTGGGATCAAATTCCTGTATAAAGTATTTTTTTTTCTGCACTACATACACACTACACACTACATACCCCCCGTGTTGAAATAAAGTTTGTACCCCCCCAACACTATACACGTGTTGAAACATTACACTTACAGAAACACAAAAATAAAAATGGCATCCCAAATGTCATCCCAGTCATCCAGAAGAATGTATTCAGCGGAGGAGGCATATGCCATGCTTGCCTCTGACTCTGACACAGCCAGTGATGCAAGCGGGGAATTTGAAGGATTCGTCTTAAGCTCCTCTTCCTCCTCTAGTGATGAGGGACCCCCTCAAAGACGCCCCCGTAGAGCAGCTGAGACCCCCCCCAAATGATTGATCCCGTATGGACCCCACCACCAGACAATTTTGAGCCCCAGGTTCCTGAGTTTTTGGCCATCCCAGGAATCCAATTTGATTCAACAGGTCTCAGAGAAATTGACTTTTTCAAATTATTTTTCTCTGATGATTTTATAAATTTAATGGTGGACCAAAGTAATTTATATGCCCAGCAGTTTATTGCTCAAAACCCCACGTCATCATTTGCTAGGTGGACCCCTGTAGATGCAGTAGAGATGATGACGTTTTGGGGTCTGGTGTTACATATGGGCATAGTAAAAAAGCCAGAAATTAGGCAATATTGGAGTACAGATGTTCTGTACAGCACCCCATTTTACCGTATGGCCATGACTCGGACTCGTTTTGAGATAATCCTTAAATTTTTACATTACACCGATAATGCACAGTGCCCACCCAGAGATGATCCCACCTTTGACCGGCTATTCAAAGTCAGGCCGGTCATTGATCATTTCAGTGCCAAATTTGCAGAGATGTACATCCCTGAAAAATTTATTTGTATCAACGAGTCCCTTATACATTTTAAAGGAAGGGTTAAATTCCGCCAGTACCTTCCCAGTAAGAGGGCAAGGTATGGCATAAAAATGTATAAACTGTGTGAAAGCACCTCAGGGTACACCCACAGGTTTAGGGTATATGAAGGGAAGGATTCAAGAATTGAACCGCCAGAATGCCCCCCCTCCCTCGTAGGTGTTAGTGGAAACATTGTCTGGGATTTAGTGCACCCCTTCCTGGATAAAGGTTATCACCTCTATGTGGATAACTTTTACACTAGCATCCCCCTGTTTAAGGCCCTTGGTTCAAGAGGTACAGCAGCTTGCGGTACTGTGCGCAAGAACCAAAGAGGCCTCCCAAAAACGCACATTGCCCAAGTACTGAGAAGGGGTGAAAGCAGGGGAATATGCACCGAAAATATGTTGTTGGTCAAATATAAGGACAAGAGGGATGTCCTTATACTGACAACAATTCATGGAGACAGTACCACCTCCATCCCTGTACGAGGTACCAGTACCCACACCTCAAAACCTAATTGTATCCTAGATTACAATAAGTACATGGGCGGAGTGGATCTTTCAAATCAGGTACTGAAGCCGTACAGTCCCCTGCGGAAAACAAAAATCTGGTACAAGAAGCTGGCCGTGTATATCATCCAGATGGCACTGTATAACGCTTACGTGCTATTCCATTCTACCAGCCAGAGGGGGACATTTATGCACTTTCAAGAGGAAGTCATAAAGGGCCTAATATTTGGGAACCAGCAGGCAGAGGGCCCCAGTACTTCTAGTACTGGCCCCCGTATTGTACCAGGGCAGCATTTTCCTAACGAAATCCCCTCCACTGCAAGAAAGGGCAGGACACAAAAAAGGTGCAAAGTTTGCTATAAAAAGGGAATAAGAAAGGATACTATTTTCCACTGTGAAACTTGCCCCGACAAACCCGGCCTATGTATAAAGGAGTGTTTTAAAATATACCACACATCTATGGATTATTAGGTTCATCATTTCACCGTGCTTCAGGGGTCTTGCTAATGCCACATAGCACCCACCATTCATTCCACCAGAATCTGAGCTGCAAAATCCAAAAATCACTCCTTCCCTTCTGAGTCCTGCCATGCACCCAACTGGTATTTTTGGTCACATATGAGGCATTGCCATACTCGGGAGAAATTGGGGCACAGCTTTTGGGGTGCTTTGTCTCCTTCATTCCTTGTGAAAATGAAAAATTTGGAGCCAGAACTGCATTTTTGTGTAAAAAATGTAATTTTTCATTTGCACAGCCCAGTTGTATCAAAATTGGTGAAACCCCTGGGGGTTTGAAATGTACACTATACCCCTAGATAAAATCCCTGAGGGGTGTAGTTTGCAAAATGGGGTCACTTGTGGGGGGGTTCCACTGTATTGGTGCTTCGGGGGTCTTGCTAATGCGACATAGCACCCACCAACATTCCACCAGAATCTGTGCTGCAAAATCCAAATATCACTCCTTCCCTTCTGAGTCCTGCCATTTTTTGGTCACACATGAGGCATTGTCATACTCGGGAGAAATTGGGGCACAGATTTTGGGGTGCTTTGTCTCCTTCATTCCTTGTGAAAATGAAAAATTTTGAGCCAGAACTGCATTTTTGTGTAAAAAATGTAATTTTTCATTTGCACAGCCCAGTTGTATCAAAATTGGTGAAAGCCCTGGGGGTTTGAAATGTACACTATACTCCTAGATGAATTCCCTGAGGGGTGTAGTTTGCAAAATGGGGTCACTTGTGGGGGGGTTCCACTGTATTGGTGCTTCGGGGGTCTTGCTAATGCGACATAGCACCCACCAACATTCCACCAGAATCTGTGCTGCAAAATCCAAATATCACTCCTTCCCTTCTGAGTCCTGCCATTTTTTGGTCACACATGAGGCATTGTCGTACTCGGGAGAAATTGGGGCACAGATTTTGGGGTGCTTTATCTCCTTCATTCCTTGTGAAAATGAAAAATTTTGAGCCAGAACTGCATTTTTGTGTAAAAAATTTAATTTTTCATTTGCACAGCCCAGTTTTATCAAAATTGGTGAAACCCCTGGGGGTTTGAAATGTACACTATACCCCTAGATGAATTCCCTGAGGGGTGTAGTTTGCAAAATGGGGTTACTTGTGGGGGGGTTCCACTGTATTGGTGCTTCGGGGGTCTTGCTAATGCGACATAGCACCCACCAACATTCCACCAGAATCTGAGCTGCAAAATCCAAAAATCACTCCTTCCCTTCTGAGTCCTGCCATGCACCCAAATGGTATTTTTTGGTCACATGTGAGGCATTGCCGTACTCGGGAGAAATTGGGGCACAGATTTTGGGGTGCTTTGTCTCCTTCATTCCTTGTGAAAATGACAAATTTGGAGCCAGAACTGCATTTTTGTGTAAAAAATGTAATTTTTCATTTGCACAGCCCAGTTGTATCAAAATTGGTGAAACCCCTGGGGGTTTGAAATGTACACTATACCCCTAAATGAATTCCCTGAGGGGTGTAGTTTGCAAAATGGGGTCACTTGTGGGGGGGTTCCACTGTATTGGTGCTTCGGGGGTCTTGCTAATGCGACATAGCACCCACCATTCATTCCACCAGAATCTGAGCTGCAAAATCCAAAAATCACTCCTTCCCTTCTGAGTCCTGCCATGCACCCAACTGGTATTTTTTGGTCACATATGAGGCATTGCCATACTCGGGAGAAATTGGGGCACATATTTTGGGGTGCTTTGTCTCCTTCATTCCTTGTGAAAATGAAAAATTTTGAGCCAGAACTGCATTTTTGTGTAAAAAATGTAATTTTTCATTTGCACAGCCCAGTTGTATCAAAATTGGTGAAACCCCTGGGGGTTTGAAATGTACACTATACCCCTAGATGAATTCCCTGAGGGGTGTAGTTTGCAAAATGGGGTCACTTGTGGGGGGGTTCCACTGTATTGGTGCTTCGGGGGTCTTGCTAATGCGACATAGCACCCACCAACATTCCACCAGAATCTGAGCTGCAAAATCCAAAAATCACTCCTTCCCTTCTGAGTCCTGTCATGCACCCAAATGGTATTTTTTGGTCACATGTGAGGCATTGCCGTACTCGGGAGAAATTGGGGCACAGATTTTGGGGTGCTTTGTCTCCTTCATTCCTTGTGAAAATGACAAATTTGGAGCCAGAACTGCATTTTTGTGTAAAAAATGTAATTTTTCATTTGCACAGCCCAGTTGTATCAAAATTGGTGAAACCCCTGGGGGTTTGAAATGTACACTATACCCCTAGATGAATTCCCTGAGGGGTGTAGTTTGCAAAATGGGGTCACTTGTGGGGGGTTCCACTGTATTGGTGCTTCGGGGGTCTTGCTAATGCGACATAGCACCCACCAACATTCCACCAGAATCTGAGCTGCAAAATCCAAAAATCACTCCTTCCCTTCTGAGTCCTGCCATGCACCCAAATGGTATTTTTTGGTCACATGTGAGGCATTGTCGTACTCGGGAGAAATTGGGGCACAGATTTTGGGGTGCTTTGTCTCCTTCATTCCTTGTGAAAATGAAAAATTTGGAGCCAGAACTGCATTTTTGTGTAAAAAATTTAATTTTTAATTTGCACAGCCCAGTTGTATCAAAATTGGTGAAACCCCTGGGGGTTTGAAATGTACACTATACCCCTAGATGAATTCCCTGAGGGGTGAAGTTTGCAAAATGGGGTCACTTGTGGGGGGTTCCACTGTATTGGTGCTTCGGGGGTCTTGCTAATGCGACATAGCACCCACCAACATTCCACCAGAATCTGAGCTGCAAAATCCAAAAATCACTCCTTCCTTTCTGAGTCCTGCCATGCACCCAAATGGTATTTTTTGGTCACATGTGAGGCATTGCCTTACTCGGGAGAAATTGGGGCACAGATTTTGGGGTGCTTTGTCTCCTTCATTCCTTGTGAAAATGAAAAATTTGGAGCCAGAACTGCATTTTTGTGTAAAAAAATTAATTTTTCATTTTCACTGCCCAGTTGTACCACAATTGGTGAAACCCCTGGGGGTTTGAAATGTACACTATACCCCTAGATGAATTCCCTGAGGGGTGTAGTTTGCAAAATGGGGTCACTTGTGGGGGGGTTGCACTGTATTGGTGCTTCGGGGGTCTTGCTAATGCGACATAGCACCCACCAACATTCCAGCAGAATCTGAGCTGCAAAATCCAAAAATCACTCCTTCCCTTCTGAGTCCTGCCATGCACCCAAATGGTATTTTTTGGTCACATGTGAGGCATTGCCGTACTCGGGAGAAATTGGGGCACAGATTTTGGGGTGCTTTGTCTCCTTCATTCCTTGTGAAAATGAAAAATTTGGAGCCAGAACTGCATTTTTGTGTAAAAAAAATAATTTTTCATTTTCACTGCCCAGTTGTACCACAATTGGTGAAACCCCTGGGGGTTTGAAATGTACACTATACCCCTAGATGAATTCCCTGAGGGGTGTAGTTTGCAAAATGGGGTCACTTGTGGGGGGGTTCCTAACTTTTAGCATCTTATGGTGCCTAGAAACCTACATGGTGCCTAAAAAATAATCTCATAAAAAGGAGGCTCCAAAATCAAGTAGGAGCTCCTTCTATTATGAAGCCTGTGGTTTGGTCAACGTGCACACTAGGGCCACATATAGGATATTTATGAAAACAAAAGAATTGGGGGAATCAATTTTTAGTCACATTTCTCTAGTAAAATCTACTGTGTTCCTTAGAAAAATGTATTAAAATTGCAAATCTGCAAAAAAAATGAAATTTTGAAATTTCACCTACACTTTGTTTTAATTCCTGTGAAACACATAAAGGGTTAACAAACTTCCAAAATGCTGTTTTGAATACTGTGAGGGGTGCTGTTTTTGAAATGGCATCATTTATGGGGGTGTCTCACATACAAGTCCCTCAAAGTCACATCAGAACTGAACTGGTCCCTAAAAAAATCAGTGTTTGAAATTTTCTTGAAAATTTGAGAATTTGCTATTCATATTTTAAGCCTCCTAGTGTCCAAAAAAATTAAAAGGATGTTGAAATAATGATGGAAACATAAAGTAGACATATGGTCTATGTTAGTTATTAACTATTTTGAGTGATATGATTATTTGTCTCACAAGCAGAAAATTTAACATTTTGAAAATTGCTAAATTTTCCATTTTTTACGACATTTTGGTATTTTTCACAAAAAAACACAGACTGTATCGACCCAAATTTACCACTAACCTGAAGTACAATGTGTCACGAGAAAACAATCTCAAAATCACTGGGATAAGTAAAAGCAAAAAAAAGTTATCCCCACTTAAGTGATGCCTGTCAGATTTGAAAAAAAGGGCTCTGTCAGGAAGGCAAAAACAGGCTGCGGCGGGAAGGGGTTAAATCTCTACTGACATCCAAGGGCAGATTGGAAAATATGATAGCTGCCATTGCATAGTAGCAACAACTATGAGTTTGGTGGCCGTGTGGGATGCTGGACGACCTCTGACATTTTTTTTAAAGGGGCAATCACTGACAAGGTAAAACCATGCCTTGTAAGGGATTGCCCATTTAAAAAAAAACAAAAAAAACACATCCGAGTTCATCCAGCATCCCGCATGGCTGTCGAACTTGGGCAGCAATTCATCCGGCCCCTAATTTGGCATGCATGCGCAGTTCAGAAATGCATATTTACTTGGCAGACCAAACAGTATCAGGCTCCATCATTGAGGCATTTAAGTGATACTTTTTGTGTATTTCCAGCAAGTTATCATCACTGAATTAAAGTACAAAAATCGACAAACAACCTGCTGTTTTTATGCCATTCATCTTAAATCTAATTGACTAACTTAATAAGGTTTGACAAACATATCCATCCTTGGCCTTTCAGAAGTGCATGCTTGAATAGATAATTGTTCTGCACTTAGGAAGGGCGTTAGTTTATATGCTGTCAGTGAGCAATGTCAGTAACTCCTGTACTTCCATATGGAAATCTGATTCACACTGATGTTTCATCCGAGCCCGGTGGACAGCACAAGAGTTCTATTAAAAATGATTTTATGTCACAGTTGGAAAATGATAGTTGAGAGCAACATTTTAATACAGAAGATGTTTTATAGTCTACATATGATAAAAAGTAAGGTTAACTTGTATTTTCTACTTAACTATAATGTTAACCATGTTGTAATTCAGTTTGAAATTAAATTCTCCATTTAACACTTGAATCATGAGCACTGATTATAGACAACAGATGAACGGTGAAAACATTAATTAAACAAATACACTCCAGGGGTTAATGTAAAGGCCTGCGAGAAGCTGGGGCATAGTTGTGTACCCTCCTGTATTCTGCAGGAGACTCCCTGAAATAGCAGCAATCTCCCTCATTAGTCTAGCAATCTCCCTCAATTCACCTAGCCTACATTATATAGCTGTTACATTTTTGGGAAAAAAAGGAACGAGAGATAGATACATTTACATTGAATCATCAGCGCCATTTCCCAGCATTGGTGATAAAACACAATGATCCCTATGGCTACCTTCAGGTCTTGTGCCCATTTATATGGAACCACGTATAAAACACAATAGATGAACAATCCCTGACACTAATCAGTGACTTTTCTTTAGCAAGTATAGTAGCTCTTACTAACTGCTTTGGGGCTCGTCTACATTTGAATATAAGTCATTTTAAAAGATTCCTCTAGGTGCCACGCTTCTAGGTGCCATGGTCACAATCTCTTTTCACAATCTCTCCATATATGGAACTAGACACGCCCTTTGGATGGAGCAAGACACACCCCCACAATTTATTTATTTACAGTTTCTTATATAGCACTGCAGATTCCGTTGCATTTTACAATTGTAAACAGAGATAAAACAAACTGGGTAACAACAGACAGACTTGGAAGTGAGAGGGCCCTGCTGAAAGTTTACAATCTTTAGGGACATACTAGGGAAACACAAGGACAGGCACCAGTAATAGCATAGGTTGTAGGTCCAGAAGGGAAGGTATGTAATACATAAGTGCCCCAGAGGGTTATGTGTATGGAACTGAAATATGATAGGCTTGCCTGAAGAGGTGAGTTTTCAGGGAACGCTGGAAAGTTTGGAGGCTAGTGGAGAGTCTTATTGTGCGTGGAAGGGTGGGAGATAGGATGGGAGCAGCCCAGTGAAAGTCCTGTAATAGTGAATTGGAGCTGGTGATCCGTGCAGACGAGAGACACAGATCTTGTGCAGAGCATCCGCATGCCATTTGCTGGAATGTGATGCTATGCGATTTTTCATTGTACAAGCACTCCTGTTAATGTAACGGGAATATCGCATCGCATGCATCCCATACCACTAAATACGGTATGCGATGGGCGCCGTGCTAGGAAACAAGTACCTTCTTTACTTATCACAAAATATCTCCCTTCTCAACCACTCCGGTTGAGATGGGAGATATTTAGTGATAAGTAAAGAAGGTACTTGTTTCCTAGCACGGCGCCCATCGCATACCGTATTTAGTGGTATGGGATGCATGCGATGCGATATTCCCGTTACATTAACAGGAGTGCTTGTACAATGAAATATCGCATAGCATCACATTCCAGCAAATGGCATGCGATGTGATGCGATTTTTAATTGTACAAGCACATGTATGACGCAGGATACTTGGGGTGAGTATTGTGAAAAAATAAGTGCATGGCATATACTGCACCCATTATAGATACGACAGTACATACATGCTTCTGTGAGTCCTCTTACCTTGCACTTAAATTATTCAATGCATGGACCACTCCCCAATGAGCTGCTTAAGTCACATGCATCCATCATCTGAAAAATAAAAAAGGGGTATGTGCCAGCGCTAGCTGACTGATCTGCAAGACGGTTGATTAAACATTCAACATTTTAATTACTAATAAAAAACATATGAAACATTAATTCTGAATGAAAGATACCACAATGTGCATCTCAATTTGTATTATAGATGCTACTACATATACAATATGATAACAATTGCTGTTTAATGTATAAGAAGTCACAGCATTCCATCTGGGTAAATATTGAATAAGAATATTACCGATCCACGATTTTGATGTATGCTGCTGGATTTCTTTCAAATCATTCAGCCAGTGCTGGCACATACCCCTTTTTTCTGAACTTATATAATTTGGGGAGTGACTACCCCGTGCCAGCTGCTGATAATTGTGCAACACCCAATTTTCCATTTGCATCCATAATCTGCCTTTTAAATATCCTCTCACATTTATTTGTGATGTTCTTTGTGACCTCACTTTTTATACATTTTTACACTTTACTGCTTTTATTCATTCTCCCAAATACACACTTTCTATTGTCCGTCATAGTTTACTACAAACTTTTGGGGGACAATTCAGTTAGACTACATTTGACACTGATCATCGCTCCCAGGGTTACGCAACAGATTGTGGGATCTTTTTATCAATCCCTGAAGGCTTATACACACTTGAGAATTAGCTCCATGAGTGTTATTGTCAGGTATATAACCTTGAACTGGCGAACGTTATTGAGGCTTCACACTAAGCAATCCTATTCCCACTATGTACATGCATTCATCGACACTATACTCAAAATTGACCGGCATGTACAAATGACAGGAGTGCACATCGTTCGTCATTCATTGCGTACACACTGGGCGATAATATACAAGCTATCGTTCAGAAGGGTCAGAGTGAGCGATATCATTCAATAAATCTCCGATTTATACACATCTTAAGTCTGGCAACAACATCATTGGAGTAAGGGTTATTTTAAGATTGGGACTATTTATTAAGCCCTAACACTGGAGATAAAATTAATTTCTGAGACATTGACAAATTAACGGCAGATGCAACATACTGTACAGCAAAATTAATTAACATTCATGTTCCTTATATTGTTCTGGAGTAATAACCAGTATTGACCAGACTCCGGGTGGTGGTATCTTATAATGTACAGTATCTTTCCCTCTGTAAGTATACATTGTTCTTCATTTGGAAGTTAACGCAGTAGGACATTTTCATTTTCATTTAATGGTATGTTTATTTAATGTTATATTATTTTTTAATAGCTTTTTAAATCTTTTCTGCAATAAAAGAAAAACCTCCTGTAGTATAAAGATGACCTTACAGATTTATGTGTCCTCCTGTAGAAGTAGTTTTATCTACAATTAACAATTTACGCTTTCATCTCCAAGGCATCAAATCCGGTTTTGTTAACCCTCAAATGTAATCTAGTTTGTTCTCAAATGGTAATATGCGTAATTAAAATTAAATTAATTGGAATACTGCAGGGGCTGTTGTTTGTATTATTTTAACCTCATGGCAGCACTAATTTATGGCACTAATTATTAGACTGTCCTTTGTATTATAAATCTTTGGCAGGAAAATCTGGCTTTACACAACTAAGTGGTGCAGATGGTCATTTCCTTCAGAACTCAGCATGCCTGCATTACAGCAAGCCGATACATAAGTCGGCATCAATATAAGCAGGTATTAGGGCTTTTATCTGTCATCATTCTAGCCAGGTTTACAAACTGAATGCAAATGTTTTGATTGGTTTGCTGTGGGTGACAGCAAATTGCACCATTTTATTTATTAAACCTTCAGGGGTAAATTTACCAACAATTAGATTTCAAACTACCAACCGTCAACGGCGGATTTCAATTCCAAAAAGCTTAATTTACTATTCAGCAGTGAAGGTGATGTGTGGTGACTTCCGAATGGCAAAAACATTGGTAATTTGGTCACAACCCCCACCGCTAGGAGAAAAAAAAAAGCCTCTTCTGGAACCGTGGTTAAGCGGTTAATCAGGCCCTCAACACTGGATTTACCTTGGAGCCGAAGCTGGCCTTACTGAATACCCCACTCCCTAGCATCTCCAAAACCTGCTAAGTCCCTTATTGTGTAGCTTAGAATTGTAAAGATTACTGCCCAACTTTGATTTGTGGCTTAAATTTACTATAAGGCTTCCATAATTATATTACCGGCTTACAAAATAACTTGACTGCTAAATAAGGCATAATCTATGGTTCCATACTCAGACACTCTCAACTCCTGAAATCTGTTGACTTGGCACTGTCCCCCTCCACCCCGCCGCCCCCCCCCCCCCCATTCTTCCATACTTTCTCTTAATTTTCTTTTGATCTTTTTTTTTCCTTTCCTTTTTCTCTTAATTTTTCTTCCCAGGTATGATCATTGGACATTCGGCCTATTTTCTGTGTTGATTTGTGCAGATATATTTAAGGGTTTCATCCGAATGACCCACGTCAGGATGTCATCTTTCAGAATATAGACACTGGCATACCAAAGGAGGGAATCCCGACAGAGGTCAGGTTAGTATACTTACCCGCTCTCTACTGGCACGCTAACTTTATTTCAAATGTTTTTTCGACTGCCAAAATGTACGGCTTTTTTATGTGATCTATATATACTGTATCACTACTCCAATTGGTTGTCTCCAATTAAAAAAAGTGCCAGAAAAGCTATATGGCCATAGTATAAACCTAATATTGGTGACACAATAAAAACAAGATTACATTAAAAGGGCAATAACTTTAACATTATTTTAAGGTGGGAATAATATTTACTAATTTTATTATGAGGAAAATATCAATTTAGTTATGATGGGGCAACACTTATTATTTCATAATGTAGGCCCCATGTATAGGGAATTGAAAAGTGTTGCCCCATCATGAATTAATGGTACTTGTGTATTATCACGGCGCCCACAAAATCGGGCGCAAATCGCATGCAAAAATCGGATGCGATTTTGCGGCCGATTTTCTTCACTCTTTCCGGCCGATTTGCATGCTGTTCCATCATTGCACACCTTGCACACCCCCGATTTCCATCGCAGTGCATTGCATGCAATATAGTGGCATGTGATGCATGCCATGCGATGCATGTGAAGCGATTCGATTTGTAATTGTACAATCACCCTGATGGGTGCTTACAATGTTAAATGCACCCCCATTGTAAACACCACCCCCACTATCAACGCCAACCCGAAGCGTGGCGAGCGCAGCGAGCCCGCGAGGGGCGGCGCTACGCGTCCTTTCGACCTTTTCATACCCCCACTATCCACGTCGGCGTGAAGTTGATTTTAGATAGTGTGGCGAGCCCGAAGCGTGGCGAGCGCAGCGAGCCCCTCGGAATACATGTAAAGTAATCCGCGTCCCCTCGCCACACTATCTAAAATCAACTCCACGCCGACGTGGATAGTGGGGGTATGAAAAGGTCGGAGGAAGCGTACCGCTGCGCTCGACACGCTTTGGGTTGGCGTTGATAGTGGGGGTGCATTTAACATTGCGAATCACATCGCATCGCATGCCACTTGCTGGCATGCGTTGCTATGCGTTATTTAATTGTACAATCAGGGGCATTTTCCCGAAAATCACATCGCATACCATCGCATAGTACCTGGGGGTGTGCAAGGATGGAATAACATGCAAATCAGCAGGAAATGGCTGAAAATCAGAAGCAAAATCGCATCGCAGATCAAAACGTCCAAAAAATCGGCCGCAAATCGGCCGATAAATCGGATGCAATGTTGTATGCGATTTAGATGAAATCGGGCACCGTGATAATACACAAGTACCGAATTAATTATTCAGCCCCAATATTTAAATTCTTATACAATATAGCCCCTTATTAAAATGTAATATTTATTTTCCCAATAATCGAAGCTTACTGCAAATCAATAAGAAATAGAAAAATACTGAAATTAACTGCACCGGCTAAGGCTAACACAACCAAGCTGTGCATGGGAAGTACTTGGCATTGAGGGAAAAACTCCCCATTCCATTTTGTCAGTGCAGATTCTACCACATTGGAGGTCTACAGAGAGGAAATCATGACATTAAGCTAAATTATGCACATTGGTAAATGCCTTTTGAAGAGGAACGTAACTACTCCACCGTGTCTCTGCAATATATATATAACTGCAATGGGATCAATATATAAATATATAACAAATAAAAAAATAAAATACTGTGCCCAGCCCTGATCCCAGGTGATACAATATTATATACCGCTATTACTCAGATAGTTATTACTCCCCTCCCCTTTAGAATGTAAGCTCTGCCCCTTATGTGTTTTATACTCCCATGTGGTGCCATATAAAAAAAGGATATTATTAATAAATAATATATGTGCAATATGGATAAGAGCTATATAAAAGTTGTACTACTATTAATGTAGCTGATTGATAAGGCATCACAGTGATCCACAGCACTGGATAGTAACACAAGAAGATAAATACAGACATGAACACAAAGGGTTAGCAGTGGCTAGCAAGTATTAGCCAATGAGGGAGGTATTCAATCCCGGATTCCGACTGTCGGGACGTCTCGACAGTCAAACTCCGGGCTGTATTCCATTCCTTCTGACAGGAATGCGACAGTTGGGATTCAATATACCGACTGTCGAGTTTCACAAAGTCTGAGAATTGGGGGGGAAATGGATACAGATTGTCCAAATATGGCTGTGTATTCGACAATCCGTGGCCGTTTCCGACAAAACAGATCCGACTTGTTTTAAAGTCAGATCTGTTTTGGCAGAATCTGCCTTCAATAATGTCTGTAACGGCAGCATCGAATAGGCAAAGGCCTCTATTACCCCACCGGGAATAGCGGCTGGGATTGAATACAGCCCTGAGAATGAAGTCATCCCTTATGATTGGGTTAGGAAGTGTTTCAGGCTTGTTGCAATGATGTGTGTGAATGTGCTGATATTAGTATATAGTTACGCCAGTATATGACTCAAACAATGAACATACCAGTTACTATGAACATACCATTAGTATTGGTGTCTATCAAAAATGGAAAGGGCTCCACAATCTATAAACAGCTCTTGGCTTCTGTCCTATATTGAAAGCATTCGGTTGTCAGTATGATGACATCATGAACACGAATGAAAACTGAATGGAACACAACGATAGGGAAAACTCCTTTGAAAATACTGCAGGCATCAAGATCTTAATCTTGCTGTGTTCCAGAGATCCGACGGCGGCTATTATGAATGGCAGACACACACACGCACCGGCATTAAGATTAAGTCATTTCAGAGTGCTTTATTTTTCATGCCGCATTTTATCATGAACATGTGAGAACATTCTCTGAAAATATTTTTCTGAAAATAGAACCCTTTCGAAGCTTAAAAAAAGAATGTAGTCTACATGTTACAGTGCGGTTCCCTTTATTTCCTATTACAAATGTATTTTTAAATCATCTGTGTTGAATTAAAACAAATTAGCAGTTTGAGGTTGTTGGGACGCTTTCTATTTATAAATCAATTCATTTCCTTTTACCACTTTGGCATACTCAGTTGCTGAAAAGTACGGAGTTCTTGGAAGATTTGGCTGGTCAAAATCCACATGGAACAATCCAAACCGGACACTGTAGCCAGAAGCCCACTCAAAGTTGTCAAGCAGGGACCAAGCAAAGTAACCTTTGACATTCACCCCATCCAATTTGATGGCTACCAAAAGACAGAAAGCAGAGTGTTAGAGATTGTAAATGCACTTTTCATTGTATACAGTAATTCACAGAAATAATTAATTCAGCAATAGAAAGATACTACAGATATGTCCTCATACAGCTTTGCTACAGTCACTCCAAACTGAACAGACAAAACCTTGTAGTTGTAATGGAAAAGCCCAAGAAATGGAAGAGTCCGTTAGAAAGCATGATTCACGGCTGCTGTGCAGCATATTACGCAGCTGCAGTGGAAAATTTAGAACCTCTACCATAAACGTCAAAGATCTAAATGGCCAACATATTAAATCAATGAGCGGCAAGCTTGAAAGTTGGCACGAACACTTTGGCAGGTATTCAATGCTGTTTGCGAGTGGTGACAGCGAGCAGAGCTTCCTGCTCGCTGTCACCACTCACCCTGACAGCATTCAACACAGCCTCCGCATCCGCCAATTCCCCCTCGCTCCGTTTTTTGAGCGAGGGGGAATTGGCGGATGCGGCTCCAGAATCAGCGAGACCCGCGGCTAAAAACTGCGAGTTTTCTGCATTAACCGCGGGTCTCGCTGTTTTGGGGAATTCTCGCCGTCCTGTGACGGCGAGGATTTCCCCAGTACGTTGAATAGAGCGAGCGGCCGGCGCGGGGGTTAAACAGCGAGGATCGCTGGTTTTCTGCAATCCTCGCTGTTTAACCCCCTCGCCGGCCGCTCGCTGCGGCATTGAATACCCCACATTAAGCACCTATTAAATTGCCCCTAACCTGAAAACTTGGACCCTGAGTTAAAGGAAAACAATGACCTTTAATTTTTTTTGTGATGAGTCAACTGCAAAGAACAACACGGTGGATTTAGGCCAAGTAGAGGATGCTGCAACCATATTTTCGCTATCAGGCTGTCACGTGCCGGCCTGGCCGTCTATACCGCCGGAAATGGTTACATTTTACACAAGTTTCCCCTACTGTAATCAGAAACTCCTCTACATATACCCCAACATCATCAAGGGCACATGTGAGGGTTCGAGAGATGGAATTTTTGCTGTCTGGAGCAGAGCTGGTCATTTGGGATATTGCCTGTTTGGAGGAGCTGCGCAGGAGGAGGGAGCAAGCTGCGCACCAGATCCAGGTCCCCCAAGCACTTCGTGCTTCACTTAGGTACCGTGCAAGGGTGTACCTGGACTCCCTCTCTGATCAACAGGTGGTGGGGATGTTTCGAATGAACCAAAATAACCTGATAAACTTATATGAGCAGGTGAGAATTGATTTGGAGCCTTTTGGGGCTGCCAACTATGTGGTGTCTGGGCTGCAAAAATGATGTGTGCCGTCCACTTATTTGCCACAAACTCCACTCAGTCTGTGACCTCATGGTCATTGGGGGTGTCACAAGCCACTTTCTCTAAGCATTTAACTCAGGTGTTATATGCCTTCAAGAAGCTGTAACGCACATATATCATATTCCCACGTTCTGAGTCCGAGTGGCAGGACCGGAAGGTGGCATCCATCAACTCTCATTATTTCCTAATGTGCTGGGAGACACAGACTGCACCCACATTGGGTTTTGGGCACTGCAGATGAGAGGGTACGTCTATGTCAATAGGCGTGGGCGTCACTCCCTCAAGCAGGTTGTATGTGATGCCAACCTGAAAATTCTCAGTGTGGTTGCAGGCTACCCCGGGAACTGCCGTCACTCTGGCCTTTGGGACTGCATCCAGGAGCACACCATGCCCGCTACTTGGTAAGTACATTTGTACATTTTTTACAAAAACTACAATAAACACCAGTATAGTGGTGTGCTTATGTAGTGATTATTGCTTTAAATCATGTATATGTCACCTACTGTATATTTCAAATGGCATGTTGCTAAGGGCAACCAATGTGAATGTTCACATTTTCCACCGGATTATGCTTGCTTAACCTCTAGCATGTGAAAGGGTTGGTAAATTAGGTAGTTTGTGGGGACCGTCAACCATTTCTCATTGCTAATGCTAGGCATGGCACTCTAAACTGATCTTAGTGGCATTCGGTTTTTAGAGATTCCCTGCCTTTGACTGTCACAGTGCAGGCAAGCTTACCCTACCAGTGCTAACAACAATCAAGTCTAAGTCATGCCAAACAGCCCCTCTCAGTGCACTAGCTCCGTGAGACTCTGCTAGGGTCAGTCGCAACGACATGTCCAGGAAGCACCAGCAGACACTGCTGATTAATATTATACTCGCACTTGTATTTTTGTGTGCGGCTGAGTCTCTGAATCTGCACAAGAAGGGCCACCATGCAGCACCCATGGATTTTTTTTTTTTTACAGACTCAGGACCACCCAGATATACATGTGTTGCATATCAAATTAATCAGCAGTCTCCTTTTACTTCATATAAGTGACTAAGACAGGCTTCCGTCAATAAAAAAAAATCCCCGGTTCTAGAGTAGTTGCACGGGACCAGTCAACTCACTCGAGCCAGGCACCTCCCCGTGCACTTACTGAGAATAGACGCAAGAGGACACATCATACAATACATGTAAACTATAATGTAATGTTAAAATTCATGGTGAAGTGCAATGATTGGACAGCGGCTGTGATAGTGAAGTACAATGATTGGACAGCAGCCGCCCACAGATGATCCACACCCTTCCAGAGGTTATCAGTGGCAGTGACTTACTATCCGTTTACCGCCGATTGTGACACTGCATATAAGCAGTATCACTTTTGAGATAAATGGGAATGGAAGAGCATTAAGACTGCAGGGAGGATCTATCGCCAGCGATTCCATCCTTTGACCCATTCAGGAGGCTGCATTTGAGACTTATGTTTGTTTTAAATCCCAATTTGCAAATTCAAGCCCATTCCATGCCCTTACTGAGGGGGAATTCACAATCGCTTACGGCGATTCCATTCTTTAAATAAAAATTAAAAAAACAACAACACACAGACATATACTGTAAGGTTGAAATTGTGCAAGTTATTCAAGTACCAAGATTAACCCCTGAGCCAGCATCTGTTCTTCGGCATAAATTGGATGTTTCTTGATGTGGCTGCAACTTTACCGTGCATTACTTTGAAGTGAAAATGTTTATACAAAAGACAAACTAAAAATACAAACACTGTGCATTTTTCAAGTACCGTAGAAAAAAAAAAAAAAACACACATCGAAGAAGAACTTTTTTATAATCCATCCAAAGGAACTGAAAATAAAAAAAAAGGCAAAGAAATGTAATAGCGTGATATGCCAATATGATTTATGAAGCACTGAAGCAGGGAAAGTAAAGTAAAAAGCAACCTTTGTGTGTTCAACTTCTCCTTAAAACTGAGTGGAATTTTAAGATAACAGACAGAATGGAATGACTGTGGATCCAAGAAAACTGGAACAAATGTGATAAGCACTTCTCTTCTCAAGTTTCAAGAACATTCACTCTTACCTGAAGACTGTATTAAGAAGAAAGGAGGAGGATTGAACAGTCAAGACGTATCATACCATTCTCAATGCGTCTCACTACAGACACTTTCCTCAGAACATTTCAACATGTTGCAGAACCCCAACTTAAAAAAAAAAAAACATTCACTGCAACACAATGGGGCCTATAATGACTTAAAAATAGGGTATTTGTACCCGTATTGTGTGTAACATTAGCAAATGTACAAGATTTATGGCAGGCATATCTCATATAGACTCAAAAAAGTAATAAGCACAATGTATTTTTATATTTGTAAAGCTAAAAAGACATTTGCTATTAAGCTTGACTTAAATATAAAACACAGCAGGTATATCTGGAACTTCATTCTTTGGGCCAGAACCTCTCTCTCTTGTGCGCATTCATAATCAAAATACAGATGGAGTCGCTCTACCTGTTGCCACCAGATATCAGTTTGTGGCTGCTGGCGGCTGGTGAGCTGTCCATTGCCGAGAATGGGGCGTGTGAGCGTCTCCGACGTACGTGCGCCACATTCGCTGGTGCGGGCTAATGATCGGCGTGCCGGGAGCAGCTCAGATGAGAGTGGCTCCATCTGTAGGCAGCTGATTCAGACCGATTTGCATGCGGAAACCCCGGGAGCGAACGGCTCACCGGTCTGTTCACTGCAGGGAGCGCCAGGCTGGGGAACGCACAGTGTTTTATGGGCATCCCCATAAAAACATCCCCCAAGAACACAGGAGTGGCGATTACACGCAGCCTAGCGAACAGGTCAGAATCGGGCTGTAAATACAGTATTACTAGAAAAACGGTGCCGCAGAGAAGGAGGAGGACCCAATTACACGGTACAATATGATGCTAGGGGCACTGCTCAAAGAAGGTGCTTGATACATCTTGGGCATTAATACATCAGCAATCATTAATCATAATCAATTAGATGTCGTAGGGCATATTTACTAAAGGTCTACCGGCGTACAAAACCCTGGCGCCAGAATCCTGGTATAACTGGAGATCCTGGCAGCTGGCACATGGTGATAAATATCTTAGCTCTTAACATTAGGCTGTATGTGTGCATGTGTGAGTGAGTGGGGGGGGGGGGGGGGCAGGTATGGTTTGGCACTGGGGGGTTAAGTTTATGGAGGGAAGTTAGGATTAGGCTATAGGGTGAGAGGGATCAGCAATACTGAGGGGAGGCACTAACATGGAGGGTTAGGATTTGGCTGTAAGGGATAGGAGCGTTAGTTGTATGGGTGTAGGATAAGTGTACTTCTCCAGCACCTGTTGGGATTCTGATTGTCGGGATGCCATGGTCAGTCTTCTGACTGCCGGCATCCTCTCCACCGGTCTTGTGCATATTTTCTGTTTCTACTATTTTCTGTTTCTACTAGGAAAGAGAAATAGCAGATGATTGATTTGCCTAAAGGAAACCCTGGAAGCAAAACAGAGCCCCCGGTCATGGGCAAAACCATTCAATACAAGATGCCCTGTTAGTGCAGATGGTTGGACCATTAGCCAATGTATAACTATTTATTCATACAGTAGCTGTGGTGCTTAAATTAGGTTATACCAAAGGAGTGCAGGTTGCAGCTGGCAGCTAAGAATGTGTAGATCATTGTAGGCTGATACTTCAAAAACTTAAATGTGGGAGGAGTATAAAAACTTTACTTAGGGCAAGTGCATCCAACTTTAAAATATTAAAGGAAGCCCAGAAAAAGGGTTTTAATGTAGCTACTCGTTCTCCCTATCTATAAGAGTGCAGAGTCATTAGAGATGAGAGGACACCCTAAACAAACTATTAAACAACAAGGTGAAAGAGCATTTCATAAAGGACCACAATGTGGTTTCTTACAGTGGGGAAATGCTAGATATACTGCTAGCTAGAGTCTTAAAGGGCCAAGAGCCCTCATTTTTTCTATGCTATTTAATGTTCATTTACACATAGGATATAACCAAGACTGTCTGCTCTTAATATTCAAAAGAATAACAACATTGCAGGGTGACCTCACAAGTGGACAAGAGAAGTAATCAGATATTTAAAGTGACTTTCTCAGTCTGGCAGAAATAACAACAAAGGTGGAAATGTACTAATAAATACAAATACGGCTGATGCCGGACACCACTGCACACGACCAGCAGCGGCCGTATTTTCCGGAAAATACGACTTGTAAATAGGGCATATTTACTAATCTGCCCTATTTATGGGATTCGTATTTTCCAATGGCGTAGATGGACATATTTTTTTCTATTCATGTTCATATTTGGCGGCCATACATAAGGACGCCAAATACAAATACGAATCGTCATCCTGCATGGATCAGTAAGAGCCATGCAAGCTTCAGTGTATAAAAAATAAATAAATAAAAACGGTGTGGGGTATCCCCTCACGATTATAACCAGCCCGGGCTCAAAGAGCCGGTCCTGGTTTTAGAAATTCAGGGGCCAAAAAACATAGGGGTTCCCCGTAATTTTTAAAACCAGCACCAGGCTCAAGGGCCGGTCCTGGTTCCCAAAATATGGGGGACAAAATGAGTAGGGTTCCCCCGCATTTTTGAAAACCAACACCAGGCCCAAACAGCCATCAGGGTAATGCCACAGCCAGGGGAAACTATTTATACTTGTTCCATTAATCCCCCTGACAGTCCAGGCAGGGACCCTGGGGGAGTGCCCCCGGTGCCCCAGGGCATTGGGCTGATTTCAGTGTACAAATATTATAAACTATTGTGGTATGTCGTGGAACTACAAGTCTTGGAGAACCACAAGTCCCAGCATGCGGACCCGCTGGGTCTTGTAGTTCTACAACATAACAAATAGTTAAAGAATACACATAAGAAAAGTCAAAGTTTATTTTACTCTACAGTCATTCCCACATGATACTCACCTATTGCTCCACAGCTGGCCTCTCCCCTTCTCCAGTAGAATCCAACGTACCTGTGCAAGGAAATTACACTTACCAAGGCCTCCGGTGAAGATCGGTCCTCTTCGTTCCATGTAGGCACCCTGGACAGGTAAAATAACAAAGCAACAGTATGCGAAGCCAGCAGACCAGGTAGCAGATAAACATCAATTTCTTGAGCATTAATAGAAACCGTGGGGTGCATTGAACTCGACCAGTGGAGAAGATGCCCTTAGCAACCAATTACCTTATAGTTATCATTTCATACAATATACTTGATAAATGATTGTAGCTAAGAGACACTTTGCCACTTGTCCACTAATCCACTCTTTTCACTGCTTGATTCATCAACCCCCATTTCTGTGTTTCTCAGCATTACAGGGGTGCTATGAATATATACGCTTAGTATCAGAGGCAGAACTCTGGGAGGCAATGGAGTCATCTGCCGCCGGGCTCCTGCTCCCAAAGCGGCACCTCTCTTCCCCTGCGAGTTTAAATCAGTTAAATCAGACAATATCACTTCTGTGGCTGAGTTCTGAAATATATGTGTGTTCGATAGATAGATAGATATAGAAAGGGGGGGGGGCACCAATATATATTTGCTTCCGGGCAACTAGGGCGAACTTACGCCACTGCTTAGGATGTCCTGTACCCATAAGCAGGCACTGGAAGTCATTACTTTCTATGCTGCACTTCAGTGATAAACAAAATTCAGCTTAAACCAAGACATTTTAAGATCTATTTGATCATATTTACAAAGGGCTATTGGGTAACTAAGAAAATGTACAAACCTTTGAACTGAATCACAGTAGTAGCGTTTCCTACCCCTCCCCTGCACGAGCTAAATCATCCTCTGACAGTAATTCCAATTCCCCAAATTTTGAAGTTATTACATTGTAACTCAGCAGTGAGTAGCAATGCTTCTAGTGACTCAGCACATTCGTACAGCTTCAAATGTCTCCGCGAGATGGTCTCGTCCCTCCACAGACAGAAGGAACGTGTGTTTGTGTAAGATTGCAGCCGCAGCCCGTGCTGTGGATTCCATGCATCTAGCGGCTTTAAAAGGATTCTATGAGAGATGGGCTTTAGGTTAGAACAAAGATGGCTTTGTTGCGTGAAGAAGAGCTTTTATCCCCGCATTTATTACAGTCATTTATATACATTGGATATGTTAATGAGCATAAAGTTCTGGAAAAGCTTTTTGTTTAAGTGAAGACATTTTTCATATCAACTTAATCTCTGTTTCCTAGAACAACTTTTGAACAGGTGTACATGCTTAGCATCTCGAAGTTAGGGGAGTTTTGTTGGAATCTCAAAAACGTTTAATTTTTGCAATTTAAATAGACTTGAGCATGTGAGAGACGGCAGAACACTGCCCTCTGGAGGCCGTAAGTACACAACATGAATGCTGCAAGATAACTATATCACTATTTATATGCTATCACTACATTGACTGTTCATATCACAGCACAATTAAAAGGTAATAATAATAATAATAATAATAATGCATAAGTGTATAAAATGGAAAGTAATCTCAATTCAAGATATAGGCAAACTGTGGTACTGCAGGATGGTGAAGCATGCTGGGACTTGTCGCTCCACAACAAAGAATTTACAGATCCCCATGTCATAATTAGATCATAAAATGGAGAATTATTTATTTATATAAATAATTCGGTACTTGTGAGTTATCCGGGCGTCCGATTTTTAAATCGGGTCGGATCGGGACATCGCATCGCATCGCATGCGACCATCGGATGCGATGCGATGACCCGATTTTTCCATAGGAATCAATGTTAAAATGGACTGAGTCCATTTTAACATGGAATTCAATGGGAAAAAGGGTCCTTTTCATACCCCTACTATCCAAGTGGGCATGGAGTTGGATATAAACCTGTGGCGAGCGTAGCGAGCCACCGAGCCCGAAGCGTGGCGAGCGTAGCGAGCCCCGCGAGGGGACACAGAATACCGTCCCCTCGCGGGGCTCGCTTCGCTCGCCACGCTTCGGGCTCGGTGGCTCGCTACGCTCGCCACAGGTTTATATCCAACTCCATGCCCACTTGGATAGTAGGGGTATGAAAAGGACCCCTTTTTCCATAGGAATCATTTTAACATTGATTCCTATGGAAAAATCGGGTCATCGCATCCGATGGTCGCATGCGATGCGATGCGATGCGATATCGCATCGCATCTGATTGTATGCCTTAACTTAAGGCATACAATCAAAAAATCGGACGCCCGGATAACTCACAAGTACCAATAATTCTCCATTTTATGATATAATTATGACTAAAACTCTTCCCATTGTATTATTTACCACTGGTAACTGAAAAACACATCAATTTCTTCAGAGAGCTGTACACTTACACAGTATATAGGATATATACGGTACTAGCTAAGCCCGCTCAAAGCAAAAGCTTCAAAAGCTAGTCTGCTACCTTGTGATTGACTCTGTATTTCTGTATGTGTGGTTGCCACTGTGTTTCTGTAATGTGAAAGAGATATAGTTTCACTCGCTGCCAGCAGAGGAGACTGTCAGCAGCACTTCGGTTCGGGGGGCGGGACCTGATGTAGACGTCATCAAGCCCCACCCCCCAGTACAGCAAATCTCGCAATTTGCGAGTCTTCGAGGAGGGGGCGAGCTAAATTACATGAGTTGCATCTTTGGCCCTGCCCCTGACAAGCCGCGAATCACAGGAAATGAATGCTGCCATGCCGTTATCCAGGAGGGTTGCCCACCTTTCCTTTTCTCCAGTATGCCCGGAACTGGCTACTTGTAAATAAAAGTGCAGAAGAATTCTACTGCATTTCTTCTGTTCACTTTTCTTGTTAGAAAGGTATTTTAGTGAGTGTCCGCAAACACATTTCCAGGGTGCTGCAGCTGCTTTCATTATACAGTATGTTGAATATCACATTTCATTTTTCATTCATAAATATCTTTGACCTTATACAGTCATTATGTAGTGCTGGGACCTATAGGTTCCTTTGCTTATAAATAAACACCTGTGACATTAACGGTCAAGCATGGAGGAGGACGCTTGGTCACAGTAACTGGTACCATAAACCAAAAGGGCAACAACATATATTGTTCTCACCTACTTTGGTGTCCCTCCTCCAAGAAGGTAGGTACATATGGGGCATTGCCAGCAGGAATGAGGGCTGCTCTAGGAGTGTGACATCATGATCACATCATCGTGGCTCCGCCTCCTCCCCCCACTATACAATGCTGAACAAGCCAGAGGTTGGTGAGGCTGCAATGATGTGATTCATCATGAATCACACCATCGAGTCTACCTTGGACCACCTGGTTGTACTCTATTGTAGGCGGCCGAGAAGGGTTGCGGAGGGCTGGAGGAGAAAGGTGTTAATAGATATTTGTGTAGTTACTGCCTCTTGTAGAAAACAATAGCCACAGATAATCATGTGTAGTTCATCTAAGCTAAAATATTAGTTACACCCATAGGACACTTGTATTGTCTTTGCCTTATCATTAAGAGCTTTGTGTGGAGTTGAATGCATGTTCTTTTGTTTTCCTATAAATTGACTTTGATTTCTTCTATGTACATTACTGGTCAAAAGTTTTAGAACAAACCCATTTTTCAATAGCTCTTTATATCTTCTGCAACCAAAACCTAGTGCCTTATCATAAGCACATCTCAGGCATCATTGCCAAAAATGCTGTAACATTATCACTTAATACAGTCAAAGTTGTTTTGGAGGTCAAGGACCAAATGATTGAAAACAGGAGTGCACCAAGCATTATTTGTCTCCATATAATCCGAGAGATGTTTCGCTAAATATAGTGATGTTCGCCCAATGTTATTCACACAACATAGGAGGTGCTCATTAACCCATATTAATCCTGGAGGTGAGGTGAATCACTGCAATACATCAAACGCTTCAGCCTAACCACTTAAGCAGAGATCTTTCAAGGACATTTCCTTTGTGCTTTGAGTAGAACACAAGTACAGCTGACATGTTGATCCACTGATGTCTAGGGTTGTTTTTGAGTTTGTCTATGCCCAAAAGTCCATATTTGCAGTGCTAGAAAGGGATGTCCATTCACTCTCTTGATTCATTCAAGTCTTATATAATGCCAAACCAAGCAGTATTTTGGGAGGATCACAGGAATGATTTGTGTACAGAAAGGGTTGATTCTAAAAAGTTAACAGGTTGGACTTTGAGATCATGGAGGTCATTCTGACTGACCCGGGTATCTAAACCACCCCCCCACCCCATACTATCCGATTTCCCCACACACATGCGAATAGATGTTTTGCATAAACATCAATTTGTAGCCTTGCGTTTAGGGGCAAAATCATTCGATGGTCCCCAACGAACGAAAAAATTTGCAAGAGCTCGCAGATCTGAGTCAGCCTCTGCTGCTGACCTTAGATCTGCGGCGCCCTTGTACTGGAAAGTGCTGACATCCGCTGACAACAGCTGCCCGTCCCCCCAGCACCCGTGTCGCGGCTGCATTAGCATGGGAATGCCCAGCATTTTCATGCGAAGCCCATGAAACGTTGGGTGTTCCCCCATAGGTGCTACCCCTCGCCGCCAGCCCCGCGTGCAAACTGAGCCTTCACATGCGCATACATGAGTATGCGCATGCGCAGTCCAAAAACATTGCTCCCCTGTGCAAATCAACTAGAATCTAGGCCCCATGTTCCCGCTTCCACCAGTCCATGGGACAACTAGAGGAGAACTTGTGTTGCAGAAAAAAAGAGTTCTGAGTAGAAGTTGCGCAGATGAACTGTAAATTAGGTTAATTATGTAGAACTATGATAACAACAAAAATGCATTGCTAGAAGAAACCTTACCCTTTAAAACTTCAGATAGTGTTTCTTTAAAATATCCCCATCGGTGTATGTCCTGGAGTAGCGGAGGGTCACTCTGAGCAAATCCATTTTCAGTGATGTAAATATCTGGGTTACCAAATGTGTCCTAGGAAAATAAATATATACCACAATGAATAATGAATAGATACTTTGGGCCGTATTCAATGAGCCTAATTCGCCATGTTTTCTGGCGATTTTGTGCTATTTTCGTGCTGTACGGCGAATTTTTGACTAAAACGCTGAATCACCCTATTCAACGACCAGATGGCGAATACATTTCAAGGTTTTTTCCGCCATGATTCACCGAGTAGCAATCGCTATCTTTTTATGGTGAAGTGGAATGTGAACTTTTAAAATAAAGTTTGTTTTGTTTTTTACATTTGGTGTCAAAAAATCAGGAATTTTATTCTGAGGAGGGGCATGCTATTTTTATTCATGTGCTGTAAGCACATGAATATATATTTAATTAAAAAAATATATATGTATATATATATTTTTTTTTTACACGAGCAGCCAGCAGGGGGCCGGAGCCGAGCCGCTCATTAGATATTCATATATTCACTGCACCCGATCATTACCATATGCACGATCGGGTGCAGTGAATATCTGCTTCCCTGCTGGCTCTCCCGGGGGGCAGCCTGTGCTGCCTGGCACCCGGGGAGCCCACCTCCCCCCCCACAAACTTCTGGGGCAGGCAGGGAGACTTCCATCTCCCTGCCTGCCGCTGTCCTCAGGCTCCCTGCGGCATCCGCCGCAGGAGTTAAAATTCGCCGGTCAGGGGCAGCGAGCCCCTGACTCGTTGAATACTGGAGCCGGCGAGGCTCCGGAACGCGGCGGGCAGTGGCGAATGTGCAGCGAATCCTAAACAGGATTCACTGCACGTCGTCATTTTTCTCATTTAATTCTGCCCTTTGTGTCACTTCAGTAATCAATCATAAATTCTAACCAAATGGCTTAACATTGTTAAAGTTAAAACTATTCAGTATGGTACGGTGAGAATTTTTCCATTGTTATCCAGTGGATAAATAGGTATTTTTTTTGTGTGATTTTGTGTGGCCGGTCTAGGGCATTCATAATTAGTTGCATGACTACATATTTGTATTTGTCTAGGGCTTTGTACAGTATGTGTTCGAGGTGTCTATTATATAATAATGAATGGTTTGTGCAGAAGAGATGGGAGAAATAAAGAGATGGGAGAAAGAGATGGAAGGATAGGGGGAAGATTGGAGAAATAAAGGGAGTTACAGGAGGCAGATACGAGAGAACAAGGGACGACGGGAAGGATAGAATGAAGCATTTAGAGAGAAAGGATGAATAGGGGAAAAATATGCTGAGATTGAAGTAGGAGAGACAGATGAAAAGATGGTGGAAGTCAACTCACACTGTATATAATTGGCCTGTGCAATGAGAAAACGTGCTGTGTAAAGAGTCCCCTATATGGGCACAAAATGATCAAGCCAATTTCAGGATGAAACGCTCGTCTGCACCTACAAGTTCCGGTTTGTGTCTGGAACAGACCACCAGAGCCAGCACTAGGTGGTGACTATCTGAATAACAGGACTAATGCACTTTCACATTACATTCTTTACTGCTTTCCTATTTAACAGAGGACTATAATTAGGACCCTGGGAATCACAAAACTTGCGCTAGTTCATAATAACATTACCCCAGACACCTCCAGACAGTAGATCCATTACACTATCTATTTTCAGATCAAGGGCTCTCGTCTGCCTGTCTACTTCCTTTGGCATACATGATGGTGGTAGAAACAGAGTATTTCTCCTGTAACCTTGTTTTCAGTCACACTGCAGCACCAGACTGTCGATCACCGATAAAGGAGGGGGGTGGGGGTGGGGGGCATAGAGCAGGTGGTTTCTCCAAAGGTTGGTGAATTACAGACATGTGGGGAAGGGATGAGAACAGGATCACCGACAGAGATTTCCTGGCCTTTCTATAGGTCTTGCAGCTGCCAGACCCAGCTGATGTTGTCGGTGATGATCCGATAAGTTGTCCTGTGATGCAGCTCGGATAAGTAATGCATGCAGGAGACGTGACACCGGCTGCTACATTATACTCTAAACCGTACTCTGTTTACAATAATTATTGTGCTTGAATATATTGTTTGCTTACATAGGGCCTAATTCATGTTTGTAAGCATCGCCGATGTTCCTGCAACTAAGTGATTATCGTTAGACTGTGCATGAGCCACGATCGCACTGTGCATGGGCCAAGGTACCTTTGCGATGCAGCTCGCAGTGAGGATTTGACTGCAGGAAGTGACCATTTGGGGGAGGTAATGGGGGGTGGCAGCAAAAATGTAGACGTGTCATGGTCGTTTTCGGGGTTCTATCTGCCTTCAGTTGCGATCATGTATGCAGAGAATCATGGCACCCCTACTGACGCAAACAGCCTGCGCAGCCATAGGGCTACCCTAGCAGTAGATTTGCCTCATTATTGCGTACAGGCTTCATGTATGGGTACACATCTGCAGGTGAGTTTGTGATGGCAGCAAAATACTGGTGCGACTATATTTCTGCATGTGACCAGCAAGTGACTAGAAATGCTTATGTGATGGTGTGTGGATGTATTAAAGTATTAGGTACCCAGTTTATATGTGGTAATAATTGGAGAGCATGTGGTGGTGTCTATGGAGTACATTTCTAAAAGTGAAAAGCGGATCTGTTGCCCATGCCAACCAATCTAGCTATCCTTTCTCTATTGCATCCTGTAAAATGATAGACAGAATCTGATTGGTTGCTATGGGCAACAAACCCACTTTTCACTTTTAGAAACTTTAGTGAATTTACCCCATGTGCTTAGGTAATACGCAGGGGTGACTGTGTGCCACCTAATTTGAAGTAGTGTTTGTCAGTGCTTAAATAACATGTGATGGCGTGGCTAATGGGGTTACTCTGGTTGACACGCTGTGAGTTTCGCAGCGCTGCGTGTCCTTTTTAGCCCACCCGCCGTTCGCATATGCTACGCCCCCTCATTCGCAGCCTGAATTCGTCCACACAGCTGCAAATGGATTTATTGCATAAACATCCGTTCGTAGCAGACAGGGCCATAACCACGTCATTCGATGGTCCACTGCCATTAATTTATGTGGTAGGTACACGCAAAACTAAGACACTCTCAGGTGTTTTGCATGTGTTCTTGAGGAGAACATGGCGGCAGCTGACATCCGGTGATGTCAGCTGCCCGCCCCCCAGCACCCACGTCACTGGGTGACTACCATGGGAACGCACAGCGTTTTTTATGGGAACACACATGAAACGCTGGGCATTCCCATGGCCGCATCCCCCGGCCCACCTAACCACGCCCCCTGCCCGTGCCAATTTGCACCAGAATAAGGTCATAAGTGTGAAACAAGGTAATGTGTGTGCCTGGTGATATTTGGTGGTGTCTGTGGGTGTGCTCAGGTGATGTGTGGTAGTGCACAGTTTGGCATACAATACCCAAATGGTGACCTGGACATTGGGAGAACTTAGCACATAACATCCCATTATCTAAGCTTTGCTTCATTTGTAATGTGTCAAATAAAAGGACCTTAGAGCCCTGGCAGTGATTAATGATTGTCCCTGTAGTGAGCCATTAAAATGTATAGGGACAGATGCACTAAGCTTCAAAAGTGATAAAATGGAGAGTGATAAACAGCCAGCCAATCAGCTCCTACCTGCCATGTCACAAGTGTTGACAAGTGTTTGAAAAATGTCAGACAGGAGCTGATTGGTTGGTTGTTTATCACTCTCCATTTTATCACTTTTGAAGCTTAGTACATCTGGCCCATAACCTTTAAATTACTTTGATTGCTTTTGCCTACAAATTATTCTGCATTCTCATCTGTATTTTAATTTAGTGGCAGCAGCATTCTTCACAATTTCAAACACACACTTCTGGAACAATGTCATCTATTGGGCAAATAATCACGTTACATAATGGAATGTATTATGATGAAATAATAAAGATGGACTTCATGACTTGGGGAAAGTGACAGTGCATGACAACCTATTTCTTACACTATACATAGTAACTTTGTCCCTGCGCTAATGTCATCTTCTGAACCTTATGCAACACTAATACACTGCCTAAAACCTCCTGTGCCAGCCATCATTATCATCTCTATACATACTGTATATCTAGCCCCGTGTGTGTGTGTGTGTGTGTGTGTGTGTGTGTGGCCAGTGAGTGGTAAACTCTCGCACCTTTAGTGTGAGAAAACACAATTATATGTACAATCCTTCAAGAGAATAAGATTATGCGCACCGAATAATTGTGAAGAATGTGCTTCTAGCAATATCCTTGTCAGAATCCTTATAGCAATATCTGTGAAGATATATATATATATATATATATATATATATATATATATATGCTAAAAACTCACTGGGGACATCTGTAACAGCACTACTGAGGACATGATATGTAACTGGCACTATATATGTGCAAGAAAATGATTGCTTGGCATTCAAATTCAATATCTGAGATTGTACACAAACTTTGTTTCATGTTTTGAAACCTTGTTTTTTGAACAAATAAAATATATTTGTGTGCATTTTATGTGTTTGATATGTTTATACAGCATAAATGCAAGATACTTTAAAATACATCATTGAAATATTAAAAAATTCCGAAATACGGAATAATCCGTTATCCAAAATTCTCCTGGTCCCGAGCATTTTGGATACGGGATACTCAACCTGTATTGCTGCCCCCCCCCCCCCCCCCCCCCCGTTCCCCACAGACACATACCACCTTATATAAATATATTTTTGCATGTGTCTATGTATGTTATGTGTATTATGTTTAAAATAAAGAAAATGTAACCTCTATGGTCCTGTTAGGAGGGGGAATCAACCACAGAAACAATATCAATGGATTTCAATTAATTGCTTTAAAGTAGAAGTGCCCCCTTGGGAGCAGGAGCCCGGCGGCCAATGACTCCATTGCTTCCCAGAGTTCTGCCTCTGCTTAGAAAACCATCTGTGGATGACACATTCTGCATAAATTTGTTCCTGATCATCCTGGTACCAGACCTGATCTGCTGAAAAAAGTATCTGCACCATGAGATTTACCCAGTCCACCAAAATGTCTACATATTCCTTGGAAGTCGCTGAACCGTACATGGTATAATGGGGCTACCCAAATCATCACTGACCCTCCACAATACACTCTAGGTGTTCTCCACATGTAAGCTCGTCATGTGGTTGGGAACAGGGCGACGATCAATTAATCCATCCAAATGACAGTCTTTCATAGCTTGCAGTCATTGATTAATGATTGTTACACACTTTCTTTGCTTCTTGGCATTTGCCAGGTTTACCAGTGGTTTGGCAAATGCAGCTTGCCCACATACTTGTGGAATTCCCTCCTCACTGTTCTTGTAAACACAGGGTGTGGAAAACGGGAATTCAACTCAGCGGTCACTTAGGCAGCAGATTTCTCCTTATTCTTGGCCACAATCATCCTCAATGCCCTTACGTCTCTGGCACTCATTTTAAACTTTTGTCCCTGCTGTTGTTTAGCTGATGATGTTTATCCGTAAACGGCACTTGCTCACATAAACTGGGTACTGCGGTCACAGACACGCCCACTAGGATGGCACCAACAGTTTGCCCTCACTGAACGTCTGTGATGATGTCACTAATGCATGCTCAGAGTATTGTTGACAGAGCAACAAATATAACAAAATTAAACAAGGGTGCCCCCTAGTGTAATAGATATAGAAAATATCACTACTGTAAGTAAAAAAGATGCATTTATTGGCCCTGTACCGGAATAAGTATATCAAATTGCTTATCTGAACCAACAAAGGACATGTCAAATCTGTTGCTACAGCAGAGTCAGAAAGTTCATTGCAAAGATGGCAGTCACGATACTGTACCAGCGTGGTTGTCATCGGAAAGGAAGAATTTGATCATTTCAAAATAACTTCACACACAAATCACACATTATACAGTTATGTTAAAGAAGTCCAGTAATACATAGCTTTATTAACACTGCATACAGACTATGACTAAGCTCAAGGGTATGTTAGACCTTCACACTTTTATAAATCCAGATCTTAACAACATCCTTAATCAGGGCCATAACTAGGGTGGTGCGGACAGTGCTCGGCACATTGGGCCTTATTTTGGTTCATTCTTTCTGACAAAATCCTTCTTAGATGGACAAAACCATGTGCACTGCGGGTGGGGCAGATGTAACTTGTGCAGAGAGAATTAGATTTGGGTGGGGTTTTACTTCAAAGTGAGATCTATATTGCAGTGTAAAAATAAAGCAGCCAGTATTTACCCTGCACAGAAACAAAATTACTCACCCAAATCTAATTCTCTCTGCACATGTTACATCTGCCCCCCTGCAGTGCACATGGTTTTGTCCATCTAAGAAGGATTTTGTCAGAAAGAATGAACCAAAATAAGGCCCATTATTATCATTAACCATTATTTATATAGTGCACACATATACCGCATCGCTTTACAGAGAATATTTGAACATTACATTAGTCCCTCTTCCAGTGGAGCTTACAATCTATAACCCCTACCACCCACACATGCACACACATACATTCTAGGGTTAATTTTGTTGGGAGCCAGTATATTTTTGGATTGTGGGAGGAAACCCACACAAGCATGGGGAGAATATACAAACTACGCACATAGCGCCTATGCCCTGTGGGCAGAGAACTGTCGGCATCTGCATTCACAGGACACCCACAACTCTGTTTGCCTATACCATACTTATCATGCACCAGCCCTGCCAGCTGCAGTGCTGCCCACTGTAATGTATGCCACTACATGTAGTGTGTTGCTACATACATTACAGTGTGCTGTGCTGCAGCTGCCAGCTCCTGCAGTGTCTCCTGGGAGATAGGCCACACCTCCTGTAAGAGGTATGCGGAAGCGATTCCCTCTCTTAAGTGCCGGGTCTCTAAGCTGCCAGTGCAGCATACCACACATTTTGTAGATCCCTAACGTTGAACTCTACCAGCCGACAAACTAGCACAGTGGTTCTCAAATTCGGTCCTTAAGTACCCCCCAACAGTTTTAAAAGATCCACAGGTGGAGCTAATTATGTCACTTGTGATTCTGTGTGGAGACAGGAAAACGGGCACTGTTGGCGGTACTTGAGGACTGAGATTGAGAACCACTGATCTAGCACCACCATATCAACTAGGCAATGTCCTTACATCTCAATATTTATATTATCGATTAAATTATCGATGGTACTGCTTTCCTAGCACGGCTAAGTTTAAGGTACTTAAGGCATACAATCAACGCGATGACCCGATTTTAAGATGCATGAGATCCACGAGATCCATGAGATAAAAAATCGTGAGCCCCCAATAACCATTGTTAAGGCCACCAGCACTATCAACGCTAACCCGAAGCGTGGCGAGCGCAGCGAGCAAGCGAGGGGCGGCGGTACGCGTCCTCCGACCTTTTCATACCCCCACTATCCACGTCGGCGTGGAGTTGATTTTATATAGTGTGGCGAGCGCAGCGAGCCACTGAGCTCGAAGCGTGGCGAGTGCAGCGAGCCCCGCGAGGGGACGCGGACTACTTTACATGTATTCCGCGTCCCCATCGCCATGCTTCGGGCTCGGTGGCTCGCCACACTATATAAAATAAACTCCACGCCGACGTGGATAGTGGGGGTATGAAAAGGTCGGAGGACGCGTAACGCTGCGCTCGCCACGCTTCGGGTTGGCGTCAATAGTGGGGTGGCGTTAACAATGGGGGGGCCATTTCACCCATGAGGGGGGGTTAGCAATTCAAATTGGGGTTTTGGGGCCTTTTTTACATTGATTCCAATGTAAAAATCTCATTGATTGCGTCGATTGCATCATCTCATGCATCTTATGCCGCACAAACACATAAGATGCATGAGATGCTTGCAATGTAAAAATCTCGTCGATCGCGTCGATTGCATCACCTCATGCATCTTATGCCGCACAAACACATAAGATGCATGAGATGCTTGAGATATCAGCCCCACACATACAATCTAGTTCGTGGGCGCCGTGCTAGGAAAGCAGTACCTTATTGATTTTAATACTGTGTGCTACCTCATCCAGAAATGTACGCAAGCCAGATGGTTTGCACATCTCTGGTTGGTAAAGATCAGTGGATGCACAGGGTCTGTACAGAACATTCGCCAATCTCATTCTGCAAGATCGCTTAATGCCCCCCTAAGCTGCAGAATGTGGTGTTGGGGGAGGCAATAGGGACCATTTTATAAAATGGAGGTGTTACCGCTGTTTTGTAGGCACGCCAAACCCATGATCGCAATGCTGGCCCAATCTTTGCATCTTTGGAAGCAAAACTCAGATGTGGCCAGGAGGAGTCATTATCCTGCAGATGCCTCCTGCACCATTACTCAATGTCATACAACAATAAATCAGTCCCTTGTGTGGCCTACACACATAGCGAGTGTGCTATGTACAGATCGTACATTGCTGGATCGCTTAGCACACAGCGCTGCTCAGCACACACATACACACAGCGGGTAGCGGACGGGTTCCCGACAGTCATTTAAACAACGTCGGGATCCCGACTGTCAAAACGCCGACAGCCAGGTGCCCGACGGCCACCCGCTATTTTCCCTCGTGGGGGTCCACGACTCCCATAGAGGGAGAATAGAATAGGTGGCTCACGTAGCGAGCCACCGTGCCCACAGCGTGGCGAGTGCAGCGAGCCCGCAAGGGGCTTTTTTGCGCTCACCATGCTGTCTGAGTATAGGCAGTCAGGATCCCGACATCGGGCTAATGACAGCGATGTGTGATGCTGCCTGCTGAGCGCGCTGTCAGCGCCAGTGTTCTCCAGTGAGAGAACACCGGCGATGAATAGATTTATGCTGCCTGCTCATTCTTTATTCTACCGGTGATAACCCCCCCCCCCCCCCCCAACACACACACACACACACACACACACACACACAGTGATGTAGGGTGATTTCCTAAGTGATCTAGTCAGATTGCTTAGAAAATGGCAAAAAATTGCTATGTGTGTGTGTGTAGGCCCCTTAAGACTGATATTATGGGGGAAATTTACTAAGAATACGATTGTTCGTATTCATATTCTTAATATGAATGAATACGAATGCATACGGCTGAAACAGCCATATGCAAATTCGTGTTCCAGGGGAATTTACAAAGCAGTCAATAAGGAGCCACTAGGCCGCAAGCCGGCCTATAGCGGTATTCAGGGGGCGGAGCCGCACGATGTAAACAAAGACACCGTGCGGCTCCTGCTCAGTCTGTCTGGGGTCGCATACTGTCGGTTTATTTTTTTGCTAAGTCCCGGGGATGCTACATGGAAAGAAGAGGACGTGATCATCGCCGGAGGACACCTGTAAGTATAATTTCCTTCCACGGGTACCCCTATGGATTGCGTCGCACACTGGACCCCCGGACCAGGACACCGGACCAGGACCGAGGGCTACCTACGGGCTCAAGATAGGTAAGTATCAGTATGTATGGGCTCCGTGTGTATTAAAGTTTTATTTTTCATGTGTCAGTGTGCTTTTATTTAAATATTGGTTTTGTTGTGGAACTAAGAGTCCCAGCAAGCCCATTAATGGGCCGCATGCTGGGACTTGTGGTTCTCCAAGTCCCAATATGCGTTCCAGGCTTGCTGGGACTCATAGTTCCACAACAACACCCAATGGTTTAATATATTTTTTTACACTTTATCAGCCCGGTACCCACAGAACAGGGGTACCGGGGACAGCACCAGGCTTCAGCCTGGCCAGGTAAGTCCTGGAGGGGGGGGGGGCTTTATTGGGGGGGTCCCCACTCCCCCAGGACCCCTGGCCTGGCTGACCGGTCACAGGGATGAATGCTTTGGCTGGGGGGACTTGTATAAAAAATCTCCCCCTGGCTGTGGCATTACCCTGCTGGCTGGTTGGGCCTGGGGCTCTGTTCTTAAAATACGGTGGACCCTTTCGTTCATTTCGTCCCCCGTATTTTGGGAACCAGCCCCGGCACTGGAGCCTGGGGATGGTTTTAAAAAATACAGCGGAGCTCTGTGCAAATAGTTCCCTGATTTTTGAAAACCAGCCCTGGCTCTTTGACCCTGGTGCTGGTTGCAGCCGTGGGGGGGACACCATGCCGGTTTTTAAAATGATTTATTTATTAATTATTTTTTACACTGAAGCCTGCACGGATCTGACTGATCCGTGCAGGCTGAAGCCAAATACAACAGGAAAATGAAGTGTATTTTCCTGCCGTATCTGGCCGGCAATTAGCGGGCGTATCCCGCTAATTGCCGATAATTACCGTTAGTAAATTAGGAATCACCATTCTTTTCAATGGTGATTCCCAGTCATATTCTATCGATGGTGTATTCATTCCGAAATTTGTAAATAAAAATACGAATATCCCATCAATACGATTAATCTTATTTTTGGCATAGAAAATACGATTTTTTTTTTACGAATTTAGCTTAGTAAATTTCCCCCTATATATTCAATTTTACCCCCCAAAAAGCTATTTTTTTTTAATGCAACACCCTGTTTGCACAACTTCCTGAATACGATGCACATCCTGAAACATAATCGTGTGTGTAACGTTAGTGCATCAGACTAGATCAATAGAAGCCTCTTAGCTGCAGCGCTTGCCGAGGAGAAGTGAACATTTTTAGATACTGTATGACTCATAAAACCATAATTATTATTGGCGATACGTAATTTATGAGAGGCATTGCTGAATATTATTACTTAATAGAGCTTCAAATAGTAAGTGTTATTTATATTCAGCTTATAAACCTGCGATTTGCTGGTTACTCTCAGATCTGCTCATTAAATTGTGCTCTGCTTTTTGCACTCTCCTTCCACAAATAATCCTTAGACATTATGTATAATGATCTTACTATGTTCTAGTCTATATCATTAATGCAGGCTGATAGACTAGCAATAACGGTTCTGAAGTGCATCCTTATCTGTTCTCACTATGCTGTTACAGTATACGGGACATGGCAGAGCTCCTGAATTATTTAGATATTACAGTATGTGAACTGCATCCTCTATGGCAGGGGTCCTCAAACTATTTTGCTCTGGGACGCCATCAGACAATAAAAATAATTACGGGACCCCAGAAAGTTACTGCAGAAGATCACATAACATGTGTAGTCATCAGAGAGCACCTGCATGGCATAATTGTGGAGGCATAACATGATGGGAAGAGTCTAAAATAAACAATTCAACAGATTTTTGAATAGTTGCAACCCCATACTGAGAAGGTCGGGACCCACTTGGGGGTCAGGACCCACAGTTTGAGAACCGCTGCTCTATGGGGTCTGTTCAATATCCCTTAATTCTTTACAAAAGGAGGTGGAAATTAACATTTTCACCTAGTTTTGTAGAAATTAAGTACAGGCTACATTCACTATAAAGGTAACACAGAAGATATCATGAATAAATCTTGCTTATATTTCAGTACCGGTCTGGCCTGCTGTGCCCATACTATTGCGTGGGGACCTAAATTCATCCAGCTTAGACAATACTACATTGTCGGAGCTTGACAGCGGGAACCTTAGCTATCTTCAGATATTGCTGATTCCGGGAACCCCCCTCCTTCCTACAGTAACGAGATCCAATTTGTGATCCTTTAGGTGAACGCTGGCTTCTTTGTGGAAACATGGCATTTTCTGGGTGTGTGTGTGTGTGTGTGTGTGTGTGTGAAAATGCAGGCGTAAAACGACGTGTTTTGGGTGGGTTTATGACGTCAGTGATGACCACTTCCAGCCTGGGTCTATAACAGATTAGTGGAAGCCCTAGACTAACTCAGATGCAAAATCTGTTCGATGTTTTGGTTTTTGGGAATGGATCTGAAATGCATGGCTATTGCGATGCACTCACAATTTTGCAAGAGGCGTTTATACTTTCTGGCTGGGTGGCAACTTTTTGTTCGAAGGTAACTGCTTTTTCTCTAATTAGCAATCCATGCTGAATTAGGCCCCTGGTTTGGTTAAAGTTCATTCTGGCCTTCTATTCTTACTGTATATCAAAATAGTGACCAATGCCTCTGTGCTGGGATAGTTGCTCAGATTAGGAAATGGTGTGGCAAAGCCGAAGGATTTCATTTTCAACACAATAGTAGGGGTTACACTTTCCACTGCCTGGTTCCATACAGGAAAAGTGTTTCTGCAGTTTTGCCTAGGAGTTAAGGTGTGTACACATAGTAGATGTGCCTTAAGATCCTATCCACGATCTGATCAGATAGGATCGTGGATAGGATCTTAAGGCACATCCGATTTGCATCCTATCTTGACTATATAGTGCAGATCTGCACTATATAGACAAGGCAGCCAAGACTTTCTGGCTTCCGATACGTGAACGCGCATCGGGATCGGATCGGGATTGCAAGGGTTAAAACCCTTGCGATCTGCATCCAATTCAGATCCAATGCCGATCCGATGTTGACTATATCGTCAACATCGGAAAGGAAATCGGACCATGTGTACACAGCATTAGGGTACTAGGGTCAATTCAGGGGCTTAGGTTAGGTTATTAGGGATGGGAAATGATGGTTGGTTTAGTACTTTTGGTTAAGGTATTAGGTGCAGGGCTCATAATTAGACAGAGGTTTGGCCTAAAGGCCCATACACACTGGGCGACTTTGAGCTGAAAGCCGTTCAAAACAGCAAGATTGAGCGGCTTTCAGCTCAAAGCCACCCAGTGTGTATGGCCCGGCGATGAGCGGTGAGCGCTGCTGCATGCTCCCGCATCATCGCCGGAAAAGCCGTTCATCCACTAGTAATACCAGCAGATGAGCAGCTTTGAGGCTGGCTTTACATAGCGCTGCGCTATGCAAAGCCGTCCTCTCCCCGCTGACGGTGCTGGCCAGGGGGAAAGCCGCTCAGTGTGTATGCACTGAGCGGCTTTTACCCCAGCGATGTTCGCGATCATCGCTGTCCATACACGATGGGCATAATCGCCCAGTGTGTATAGACCTTAAGGGCCAGCGGTTAGAATTAATGTTTAGGGGGGAGGTTTAGGTAAGGGTACTTGAGTTAGGGTAGGATTGCTCTATCCATCACACCAGATTTTCCAGTATTATATCCTGGATTCTGGGTATGTGTCCCAGCTCCTAGGAACAGAAATGACTAGAGCATGTGAAGGCTTTATTTATATCCCTTAAATCAGTGGTTCCCAACCTTTCTTCTCTCCCGTACCCTTGATTGGGCTCTTCATTTATAAGTATCCCCTGCTCTTAATTTGAAATATCCACAGTACTTACAAGTGGAGTGGAAGTGAGCGGTTTGCGTGTCCTTATATTAAGGAGTAGCGGAGGAGTAGTGTGCGGTCAGGAATCGGGTCCCTCTGTGACTGGCCGCTGGCTGTGTACAGTCTCCTGGGTTCCCGCTAACATGCGTAGGATTAATGCCGCTGCTTCCTACACCCGGCTCAGTGGGGGGCATATGATCGCTGATGTCTGAAAAAATAGCTCCCAGTGGATTGCTGTTCAGGCAAAAGCAGGAGGAGACGCTGATGATGCTGCAGACAGAACCGTAAGTGTTCATCGGAAGACTTCTTCTGCCATTATCAATATTATATTCAAGTCCCCCCCACTGGCCTGCAGAGTACCCCCAGGGGTACAAGTACCCCAGGTTGGGTACCACTTCCTTAAATGAATAAAATATTCCAGAAAACGCATGCTTTCTGATTTTAATTTAGCAGGCAAAATGCTAGAATAGTGCTATAAAAGGCACTTTATTCTCATTGCCTAAATACCGTAATGACTATGGTGGATTCAAGCAATACCAGCTGTTCCTGGATGTTTTTCAGGAGTAGCCCTATACACGAGTTCAGTATGAATTGCCGGCAGCCAGGATCCCGGAATCCTGACAGTGGTATCCCAGCAGCAGGAATACCAACGGGGGAAGGGGGGGGGGGGGAGTGCAGACAGGTCCCTTGCATGGTCGCTGTGCTCGCCACACTAAGCTCAACCACACAGCGGATATGGTGGCAGCAGTGGGGATTTCAGCATCAGGATTGTGACCACTGGGATCACGACTATCGGAGAATTAACTACATACCCCGGGAACATTAGGCAGATCTCCTGCATCATGCCCGGTTCAAGGTGAAACTGGCAGGATGGGTAAACATTCACTGGAATTTTGGCTCTGTATGGAGGGGTGGGGATAAATGACACAAATCACAGGGACCTTATGACGTAACAGTCTGGGCCAACACCCTGAAGTGTTCAGCAACATCTCCTCACTGGGCATCCTCCAAATCTTGGTAAGTATGGATAGAGAGCAGAGGCGGATTTACCGCAAGGCAACCTAGTCTAGGACACTGTCTAGGGCCCAGCAGGGGCCAAGGGGACACGTAAAGATATCCCGGACATAAAAAACATTCATAACAATGTTCTTAAATAGGATAAAAAATGTTTGGACACACAAAATGGTTTCCTCCGCTGTATGTCGGCAGTCAGTTTACTGTAAATGTGACACAGGAAGTAACAAACTTCCAAAACACCTAGAGCCTGGTTCAGATTTGTATACAATGTCGGTGTTCAAAGAGCTGAGCACATATATTGTAGTACTCTGGAATGCTGCCTTTAATCAGCAGCAAAAATATAGTGCTGTGGATTGTTTTACGGAGGAGGGACCGAAACTGGTTCCTTGTTTAGGGCCCCATGAGGTCTAAATCCATCTCTGACTGAGAGCATTTACAGCAGGGATGGGGAACCTTTGGCCCTCCAGATGTTGTTAACCTAGACATCCCAGAATGCCCTGCACCAGTTTTAGCATGGCCAAATATCAAAACTGTACCAGGGCATGCTGGGATGTGTAGTTTAACAGCAGCTGGAGGGCCGAAGGTTCCTCATCCCTGATTTACAGCATAGGGTTTAGTGGGATGCGGTCATTCGGTCGACAGTAAAAAGGTCGACACATGGAAGAGGTCAACATGCTTTAGGCCGTCCTGATTAAAAGGTCAACCCAATCAAAAGGTCAAAATGGAAAAACTAGTTTTTCATGATTTAAAAAAACAACCAAAAAAAAACAACAACTTGTTAATACTTTACCATCCTGGTGGGCATAGAAGTATAATAGTGTAGCGAACACAACGAGGCTCTGCGCCCAAAACATGGTGAGCACAGCGGTACACTTATACGGGGTCCATGTCGACATAGACACCAAAAAATCATAAAAACTCATGTCCACATTTTCCCATGTTGACCTTTTATTTGATGTGCTGACCTTTTTTGTCTGTCGACCAATATTGGTCGACCAAACCATCCACACCCTGGTTTAACGGTAGCGGCGTCGAAGCGGCCCTGAATGATATTTTTCTCATTGGCACCAAATCTGTGTGTGCCGCAGTAAACCTCACCCATGAATAAATGACAATAAGTTTATTGAAACCTGCAAATCTCCGCTATTCTGTAACTTTCTCTAATTCAGTTATTTTTTGCCAATTATATGCTTTGATTGTAGGACATAAAAGTTGAAGGTGATATTTCAGAAGTTTAGTAAGGAAAGCTAATGGCGTTTGTAAGGTTTCATAAACTACACTTCAAAAAGGTAGAGGTAGAGGATACCAGCCCGCTGTATTCCATCTAGCGGAGGGAGTCGGTTATTTCGGGCCAACTTGGGCAGCTCCTGAACACTACATCTGGTCCTCCCTCCCTTTAGCCCAAGTGGAGATACCATCTCAGCTCCATTTGGACTTGCGGGACTATCCAGGTTACCTGATCTCCTTGGTTGGTTGGTGAGATACGAACAATTTACCCATGTTTTTATAAATAATCATGTATTCTGGCTACATGTTAATTCCTATTTTAGAATAATAAATAATTTCTGTACTAGATCTAACCAATCTTCATTCATTTTTTCAATAATATTTTAATTACTTTAACCCATTTAGCGCTGCTCAAACACCCCCCACTTTCTTCACCCACGGATGTCTGCCCTGCTCCCGGCCACCCACCCAGCCATGTAAGTAAATTAATGTGCAGGGCAGCCGGAGTGGGGGGACAGGGCCTTCTTACTGCCTGTAAAATAGAGAGATGTCAATCCCGGGATCCCAGGAATCCCGGGATTGAGCATTTTTTAATCCCGATTCCCGGGATTGAAAAAATGCCCCGGGATTGGCATCCCTAGACATAATAGTATATGCTTTTTTAACACTGGCTAAGTGACAAAAAAAACCATAAAAAAACATTTTGTAGGCAAAAAAATTAGCATACCTTTATATATGCCATGAGCTTACGTAAGCCCCAGGGAACGACAGCCAGCCATTCCACTCCAGATTCTGGCCAGCCTGGATCTTTTATGCCTTCTGCTCCCATATCAGAGTTAAAACTTGATTCAGTTGTTGAACGAGCCCTGACTTTCCGGGTAGTATAATAGTTTAGACAGAAGAAATCAGCCGTCCCTTTTATCATGCTTTTTTCTTCATCTGTGAACTCCGGGAGTCTGGACGTTGTCAATCCTTCTTCCTGGCTTCTTCTTGAAATCTCTGTCTTCATCAATGTGGGGTAATCACCATCAATGAAGATTGGTTTAGCATGCCAGTGGAGGTTAAAGGTTAGGTAGCGCTCAGTGGCTTCTCTATCGGCTAAAGAGTTGGGATCCAAAGGTTCCGCCCAATCAGAATTCAGAGCTATAGAAACAAGTCCTTTCTGTTTGTCTCTGAAAAAGGTGTTGTATGCATGCCAGGCTTTGGCATGGGCCTTTAACATGTTGTGGGAAGAGAGATAAGCACCAACGCCTAGGTTCTTTTTACCTGGTGCAAATATGCCTTCTTCGTAGCTCAATTTGGAAACAATATGTGGTTCATTAATGGTAATCCAAAGTTTAACTCTGTCGCCAAATGTAGAGTAGCAAAACTTTGCGTATTGTTCAAAGGTTTCCACTGTTTTTTCAGAATACCATCCCCCTTGATCTTCTACTGATTGCGGAGTATCAAAGTGATACAGCGTAACCAGCGGAGTGACATTCATCTCCAAGAGGCTGTCAATCAACTTGTTATAATAATCGACTCCTAAAGATAGGAAGATTAAAAAACAACATTATTTTTAGCTAAGACCTTAGTGGTGTTTAAAGTAATTAATGAAAGACTTATAAAGGCACAGATATCTCTTACTAGACTATAGAAAGTATGACTATATATGATCATAAACACCTTGATGCCTGTTATTGAACCAAAAGTAATTTTTTTTATAAATCTAATTGAGTTTGTTCAAGACACTTCTTAGCAGTATTTCATGCAAAGCAAAAAAATATTCTCTCTACGTGGAGTGGGCATGTCCATCGCCGGGGAAGAACAATGGGCATAGCTGAACAGCCAGGGTATTACCGAGGGCATCCAATGGCATGAGGCACAGTGCCATGGTGTTGCTTAAGGGACTGTCAGGCTCAAAGGTGGAATAGGGCATAAATCAGAGGGGGCAAGGGAACTGATAAATCCAACTGCACATTAGGGTTATCTTCACCATCTGAGTAGGTCTGCCAATGGCCTTCCAATACTGTGTACCCTTCAGCCCAGCAACCCAACCTGCTGCCAATTACTAAGTCTCCACAAGTCGGGCCCACTGTCTGCATGAAATATGCACCACTACATCAGGGGAACTTTGTCTTGCAATTCTGCAGGCCACAACTGCTCGTTCTCCATAATGTGGAGCAGATTATGAGAGCTACAAATTAAGAATTAAATTATTTATTTATGTATTAACAGTTTCTTATATAGAGCAGCAGATTCCGTTGAGCTTTACAAAGGAGACAGTGATACAACAAACTGGGTATTTACAGACAGTCAAAGGTATGAGGGCCCTGCTCGCAAGCTTGCAATCTATAGGGCGAGCTTACAATTACTTTCACCAAAACCCTAGCCCCTAAACCCACAATGTTTTCTATAAGGCTGCCATCATTACAGTGGATACTAGATTGTTGGGGATTGTGGGAGTTGGCAAAGGGAGGATGGGTAAAGTAGGTACGGTAAGGCCATGGTCTAATAATTTTGGTCTCAAATATTATTTCTGTTGGGACACATGACAGTGGCTATAGATTCTTGTATGAATGCCAACTGTATCCAAAATTAAGTCTGCTTAACTTTTTCTTAAATTAGTATGCCTTTAAAAAGGATGATGGTAATGATAACAATAATACAAAAATAACTGTTATGCATTCCACTTATAATGATACATTTGTATACAATCATTTGTATGGAAGGCGGTTGGTCACAAATGGACACTGATACTTTAGTGTACAATATTGTTGTATCTACTACCCATTTGCTACTATTATTTCTCGCATCTTATTTTATTACGACGTGTTACTCCAACCGGAATAATGTGCTCATCCTTACCACTGATTTATATATTGGAAGCCCTAACATATGTTTCTAAATTGAAGCCTCACAACCGATTTTATGACAACACAACTAAATCAATGGAGAACATATTACACTAATCAGGACAAGTTATTAATAGACCGCATATATATATATAATATATACTGTAGAGCATTTATTTGATGTTCCAAATGTAGCCATACACAGATTGATGCTACTGAGCACCCAGAATTAATTATGCCAGACAATAGCAATAACCTTGATTAAAACTTCAACCTTGTATCCGTAAGAAACAATTACCTTTCTGGTTGATAAAACCTGTCGTCCCATCAGGTAACAGACGTGACCAGGAAAGAGACAAGCGGTAATGAGTCAATCCAAGCTGTTTGATGCATTTCAAATCTTCCTCCCACAGAGTGTAGCTGCCACAAGCTACATCTCCAGTCTGGTTCTTAAAAACTCGATCTCCTCCCTGATGGGTAAATGTATCCCAGACACTGAGGCCTCTACCATCTGCATCCCATCCTCCTGGAGAAAGGCAAACAGGCAAATGGTTTATATGTCTGCCGGTACAATAACAATACACAATGGATAGTAACGCTATAATACACTATACTGTACTGCAGGTAGCTGCTATTTAATTACTACTTTTTTTTTCTTCTTTCTTTTGAGGTGGAAAGGAAATATTAACTTAACCCCTTCCCTGGTACTCCTGAAAATTTTCCGGGCTGTGCTCCAAAGCGCAGACTGGCGAACCCGGAATATTTGCGGGAGAGCCACTGCCTGCGCTCCCTCTTGCCCGGCCCTGCCCCGGCAGCCCGGCCGCGTGCGGCGTGATGGTAGCAAGGTCATGCCTCACGCAGGGCTCCTGCTGCCGAGCCCTGCCTCCTCCCCTCAGCTGCATGCGGCGTGACCTTGCTAACGTCACGCCCCACACAGCCGGGTTGCCGGGGGAAACACAGTGGGCATTTGCGTGCGCAGCAGATTAGGGGGTACACCGTCAAAGGGGTGTGTCTAGCACCACCTATTGAGCATGTCTAACACTGCCAATCAGACAGGTCTACCATCATCTATTGATATTCACTACAATATAAAACTTCTCTCAGCCGCACCATAATCTCCTGCATATTTCAGTTTTAATCTTGTAATTACTCTGTGTAACAGTACATGCAAAAAAAAAAGGCAAAAACATATATGGATGACACAGGTATGTAGTGATATGACAATGGTCTAATACAACTAATAAAGCAAAATACACATAATTGATTGATGGGCGCTTCTTTTAATGGAATACAGTTCTAAAAAGCAAAAGTCTATTTTTGCTGGTTATTGCTAGCAGCAGGGAGGTGTTCACAGCATTTGGGTGTGCCAAACTTGTCCATTGGAGGGTGTTCCCTAAAAAAAAAGAAAAAAACAACTCTGAAAGGGGTTAAGACAGGGCTGGGCAACACCGGCCCTCCAGATGTTAATGAACTACACATCCCAGGATGCTTTGCTATGTGGCCATGCTGAAACTGATGCAAGGCATGCTGGGATGTGTAGTTCATTAACATCTGGAGGGCCGGTGTTGCCCAGCCCTGGGTTAAGAGGACATTTTTGTTATTAATTGTAAAGCTTAATATATGCTTAACTCAGAGGAGATCCACCATCATTTTTTAAAATGATTATTTATTTCAACAGAGCAGATTTACATATGTCAGAAAACTAATTGTGTGTGCAGCGGGTGATTAGGATGGGATATTTTTGGGTGCGATACGCAAGACATGAAATGATTTGCTAGGGGATATTCCCATTAACAAGCTGCAAATGACCTTCGTTGGTAGAAGCACATTTTTCCTCTCTCTATAAAATACAGATACTTATATAATCTTTTTCCCTCTTGCTGTGATTGCACTTGTCTCCCCCTCAGGCTTCAATGTACTGAGTCTTGGCACTGATGGCTGGTTTATGATTTCCCTATCGGTGAGCAGGGGTTCATTATAATGGGGTCACAAAGGAGGTTTGGGTTACTCTGGTTGTTATTTTTGTATTAATTAATTAAATAGTACAAATAATGTAAAATATACACTGCAGGAACAACACTAAAAAACATGCGGGGAACTTAATTACGGTTACCTTACCTAACCTTTGTATTGCCGACATGGGAATCAATTTTAGTTACAAAATTAATTCAGACATATTTGGGGCATATTCTGGAATGTTTATGACATTTTGGTGTGCAGGGCTGCCAATAGGGGGGTGCTGTGTGTACAGCAGTCCCGGGCCTCTGAAAGGGCCCGAGCAGCTCATTTTGCCCACCGCAACCCTCCAACTGCCTCCGCTGCGCTCAGTGCGCTGAACAAAGCAGGTCTTGGAGCGCATGCTTATTCAACCAAGGACGGTAGCAGCCAATTAAAATGCTGCACTGGCTTTTGAGCCAATCAGAGCTTGCGTACCGGCAGCCAATCAGAGCGGCTGCCGATACGTAAGCTCTAATTGGCTCACCAGCTGTGTTTTAATTGGCCTGAGCTCCAGGACCTCCGGGCTGCAGCTCAGCAGAAGAGGAGATGGGGGAGCAGGAGCCAGGTTATGGTAAGTCAAGTGAGATGGGTGGGCCCGGGGCCCAGACCGGAAATGAGTCCTGGGCCCAACAATTCCTGATGGCAGCCCTTTTGGTGTGTTTATCATTTGTAGCTCTATGATTAATATATACTACCCAGTGGCGTAGCTATGTGGCAGACCCCGCAGCCGCTTGGGGGAGCAGCGCCAGCGGGGTCTGTGGTGGGCGCTGCTGCCCAGGGCAGGCATCAGTGAACGCTGAGTGGGTCCCAGCCCTGTGCATATCTAATGAGCGGGGACCCGGTGCAGTGCATATTGAATGAGCGGGTCCACTCATTACATATGTAAGGAGGCGGGTCCCTGCTCATTAGAAATGCAGGGGTGGGCAGTGGCAGTTTTCCAACTGCTGCACTTGCCTCTCTGACTAGGTCCCGCGCCCCCTATTCCTGCCAGGTGGCTAGATGTGCCTGCCCTGCTTCATTTGAGGATCCTCTGCCCGCCTGCGCATCTTTACAAAAAGGTCGTGGCCATGAGGGTCTGCAATTAAGCCATGCCCCTTTCCTGAGCCCGGTAAACTGTGTGTGCAGCCTGCCCCTGCCTGCTCCCCTATGTCTGTTGCAGATAAATATGCACCAGCAGCTACATGGAGCCATACTATCATGGAGGAGCTGAGTAAAGTGGTCAGAACGGAGAGGGTAAGGTATGTGAGTGTCAGTGTATGTATCTGTGAGTTTCAGTGTGTGTGTGTCAGTGAGATTCAGTGTGTGTGTGTCAGTGAGATTCAGTGTGTGTGTGTGCATCTGTAAGTGTCAGTGTGTGTTTATCTGTGAGTTTCAGTGTGTATGTCAGTGAGATTCAGTGTGTGTGTATCTGTGAGTGTCAGTGTGTGTGTCATAGTGTGTTTATCTGTGAGTTTCAGTGTGTGTGTCAGTGAGATTCAGTGTGTGTGTATCTGTGAGTGTTAGTGTGTGTGTCAGAGTGTGTTTATCTGTGAGTGTCAGTGTGTGTGTGTCAGTGAGATTCAGTGTGTGTGTGTATCTGTGAGTGTCAGTGTGTGTGTCAGAGTGTGTGTGTGTGTCTGTGAGTGTCAGTGTGTGTGTATCTGTGAGTGTCGGTGTGTGACATACCAAAAAAACCTGGTCGCAGCCGGGATTTTGTATACAGCTCTTGGCTTGTAAACCTTTTCCACTGTTGTCCCTACTCTGCATAATGCCGATGGTGAAGGCAGAAGAGGCGGGTCCTGAGCCAATGGGCAGTGTTTATTACTTGGGGTATAACGTGTGAGGCGCTACTGGGGGCATTTTGTGTGAGGCACTACTAGGTGCATTTTGAGCGATTCACTACTGGGGAATTATGAGTGAGGCATTACAAGCGAGTGTCACTACTAGGGGCATTTTGTGTGTAAGCGGCACTACTGGGGCATCATGTGGAAGGGGGGCACATAGGGGGGAGGTGCTGTGAAATTAGCTTGCTATGGGCACCATGGCTCCACATTAAACCTCTGGGTCCTGGGTAGCATAGACTCGGGTTACCGATTTATACTGCACCGCGAGCTGGGTTGAATCCATGTTCAACCCTGCTCGCTTCCCAGGGAAATTCGGATTGAATCTGGACCCTAGCATTTTTCAACTGGGAGTGTTTTCACTGCCCTCCCTTGCAAAAACCCAGGTTAAATCAGTCGGTGTAAAAGTGGTATCAGTGTGTGTGTCAGTGTATATGTCAGTGAGTATATGTGTATGTACAGTATGTATGTGTGTGTGTGTTTGTGTAAATGCAGTGGTGTGTAAATGGTGTTACTACGGAGGGTGCAGGGGATGAAATTACTATGGGGTTTGGATGTCCTTTCACCCCTGCATCTCTCCACCCCCTCCCTGCGTCTGCATCTCTCCACCCCCTCCCTGCGTCTGCATCTCTCCACCCCCTCCCTTCTTCTCACTATCACCCCTTTACCATCCTGCTGCATCTCTCTTTGCTCCCTGCCACACTTTTCTCTATCCATTCCCTACCACCCGTGTCTCTCTATCCATTCCCTACCGCTCCTGCCTCTCTCTATTCCCTCCCTATATGTGAGTGTATATAATGTGTAAGGCACATTACAGTTTATGGTGTGTGCCATACAGTGTAAGTGGTATCAAGTTTCATAATGTGTAAGGGGAAGTATGGGGGGGGGGGGGGGGGGTCAACAGAAAATATTTTGGCTGGGGGGAGCAAAAGTTATAGTTACGCCACTGATACTACCAGATATTTTCCTTGTTGCTGCTGTATGCGGTTTAGTGATGCACACCCAATGACTGTATGAGGAGGTGGTGCATGGTATAGAGATATATATGTTCTACTGGATTAAGAGCGCGTTGTAAATACAGTTTGATGCCGGCTAAGTAGTGGTGTAAATACAGTTTGATGCCGGCTAAGTAGTGGTGTAAATACAGTTTCAGCGAAAAACAAGTTACCATATATACTCGAGTATAAGCCTACTTTTTTCAGAACATTTTTTATGCTGAAAAAGCCCCCCTCGGCTTATACTCGAGTGAGGGTCCCACTTGAGTCAATAAGTTTTCCCAGTTTTTTTGTTGTAAAATTAGGTGCCTCGGCTTGTATTCGGGTCGACTTATACTCGAGTATATATGGTACCCACCTCACTTCAGAGGGCTCTGGGGGGCAACTTACTGCTCCGAACGAGATAAAATTTAAACTACAGATAATTCACATGACGCGCTAGCCATTTGTTAAAAATATGACGCGCTAGCCATTTGTTAAAAATATATATATATATATATATATATATATATATATATATATATATATATATATATATATATTGAGCAAGCATATTAACCCTTTATGTGAAGGGTTTTGGACATTACAATGCATAAGCCTATTGAACATTTCAGCGAATTTATGAAATAAATATATATTTTTTTAACAAATGACACTAGCGCATCATTTGAATTATCTATAGTTTAGATTTTGTCTCATTCGGAGCAGTAGAATGCACTCCGTCCATAGCCCTATGAAATGGGTAACTTATTCTTCGCTAATGCTGGCCACACATCAGACCAGCTTTCATCCAACCATCCAACTAGTTGGTTAGATGGAATAAAAATCTGGTACTGGGTAAAAGCAAATGACAAAGAGCAATTTGCTCACAAACCCAGGAAAATGGACAAAAGCATTCAGTGAAATTATTTAAATCAAAGAGATTCAATACTTTGTCTGAGTGACAGGTTTTGTCCGTTTCCAGATTTTCTGAGCAAATTACTGAATTATAAATTACATTTGCTCCCATCCAGTACCAGATTTTTATTTCATCCAACCAACTAGTTGGATGATTGGATGAAAGTTGGTATGATGAACAATGAACGCACTGAACTCCTGCTGACACCTTCCCCCCGACAAGTCTCACACAATGAAACGCGTAAGAATACTTCCTGGTTTCACAATACATGTATAAAACAAGAGAGCCGCATGTATCATGATTGCAACCTAAACTCTTTTTGATTTTTTTTTTGTTATAAGTTTCTAATGAATTTTTACCTCTAAAGTGGTTATTTACAGGAAATAAATGAAAAAAAGAGGGGGATAACCCAGCTGTGTTTCCACTCCAGCCTATTCTCTTTGCTCACCAGGGCCCTGATTCATCAACACTCGGAATGGGACAAATTCGTCTGGTTTCGATGTTCGGGGGTTTGTGCATGCAAAGGTGTGTATCTGCGCATGTGCAGACCCCCAGCAACAAATGGCTTTGGCAAATTTCACACTCGCCGGGCGGCTCATTGTGGGGAGGGAGGACCGGGGGTGGTGATGTCGTTGGTGCATGGGAAAGCCCAGTGATTTATAGGCATCGTCATGAAAGCGCTGGGCGTTCCCATGGTTACGTGGGCAGGCCGATGCCCGCAGGGGGTGGGCGGTTGACGTCACAGAATGTCAGCTGCCCATCCAGACTTCGTCGTGGGCACGTAAATAAAAGTTGGCAACCATCAAATGATTTATCCTGCTAGCGGAGGCATGCATTGGAGGAGTGTGTTCTCGTACACGTCCCCTCGAATGTTACCGAGGGAATTTAGTGGCAGGGGGGTTTGTCTGGGCGGCGTCTCAGGTGCTCGGTAAGCTTACCGAGCCAATCTGAATGAGGGCCCAGGTATCTATATGAACTCCATCTATCTTATGCATGAGTTCCGGTGGCATCCATGTACCGCTTAGTACTTAATACAGCTGTATATTGGGAGTTTAGGAGCTTCGGAAGGACAGATTTTTAGGTAACACTGAAAGAGGAGAAGCGGGGCTGTCACACACACAATTTAATAGCTCCCGTCACTTTAAACGGGAGCTACAGGCACTCAATACAATTCAATCACGCCATAGGGACCAATTAAATGCTGAACTATTTATGAACACTCAGAGCAGCATTGTTAATTTTCCTGCACACCATTATGTGGAATACAAAAAACGAGCAATATCCCGGTCGTGTTGTGCAACCACTAGAATGAATAAAGATTATTGTACCCCACCATTGTGACAGTTTGGAACGGAGAGCTGAACATGGAACAACAGGCCTGATTTAAAGTTTGACACATTTACAAAACTGTGCATGTATCTGAGATGAACTGAGTTGTGTCCCAATGGTTCCTGCAAGCAGATGCCGATCAGAATTGCAAGAATCTTCCTAGACCTTCCTGGGCCGTGATAATGGAGGTGTGGCTTCAGTTGGTGGTTGTGTGAGGGAATGCCAGAGTCATGGACTGTGTTGGAAAATGCAGTTCTGGGGCCATGTATTGTCATGCCTTTTTTGGGTTACACTAATGTCCAATGGTAAAGCTAACAATCTTTTAATGCAGAGCAGCGAATTACAGCTGCAGATGCTGGCATCTCAGTAGACAGGACAGTGGCATTAGCAAAAATCTGCAGTAGCAGCTGATATTACATAAGCATCCACCTCTAAATTTGGCTCGATGTATCCTAAAAACCTAGTAACACCCTAGGAAACAGTAAACAAAACCCTAAAATTCGGATATATACAGATTTTTTTTTTATCTGTGATCAGTGGCTGAAATCTTCCTAGCCTCCTGTCTGCCAACTCCTCATATCGCCTGCCAACCGCAGGGACTGGAAGTACCCCTGTTGGTACACCCTTGTTCGGGAGCAAACAGAAAAGTGCTGATCAAAAGAAAGAACATTAACTACTGTACAGTACGTTCAATTTCATTCCAATTTCCAATGCAGTCCCCTATTCCCTATTCTAGGAAATGGACAGTATATTGTTACTCAAATAAATAGGTTGCAGTGACTCAACTGCAAGAATATAACTAAACTTTAAAAAGCATATAAGTGTGTGTTAAGCTTTGTATCTAAATATACTCATTTTGTGCAAGCAAAAGCGTTGGATGCATTTGTAGAATCCCTGTCAAACAAGTACGTCAGATCATATACTTATTATGCTTTTAACTATAATTTAACACTTCTAAATAAAGAACTGAATCAGGTGTTAGCCAAGAACAACCAATTTCTAATGCATCAAATGTTTAAAAGCACTTGAGATGTATAATTACCAGGGGCTGGCTGGCAACTTTTAGCCTAGGGGGCAAGTCCAGAGCACTGGCCCATAATCAGCCAAGTCACAGTCGGAAGGAATGCTTTTGCGCGCCGTAGGCGCGCCGAAAAATTAGGGGCGTGGCCTATCATAAGGGGCGTTGCCTGTACCATGATTGTATTGTGTACCTGCAGATTGCACATTTTAGCGAACCTTGTAATACCCATTACACATAAAGCCACATGCCGTAATGCCAATTACACATTATGCTGAACACCATGATGCCAGTTACACATTACGCCCAACACTGCGATGCTAATTACTCAATACACCGCACACTGTGATGCTAATTACACATTATGCTGCACACCTTGATGCCCATTACACCCCATACTGTGATGGCAATTACCCAATGTTCCTCCACAGTGCCAGATATGCCCCCAGAGTGCCAGAGACACATATGCCCCCACAGTGCCAGAGACACATATGCCCCCACAGTGCCAGAGACACATATTCCCCCACAGTGCCAAAGACACATATGCCCCCACAGTGCCAGATATGCCCCCACAGTGCCAGAGACACATATGCCCCCACAGTGCCAGAGACACATATGGCCCCTCAGTGCCAGAGACACATATTCCCCCACAGTGCCAAAGACACATATGCCCCCACAGTGCCAGATATGCCCCCACAGTGCCAGAGACACATATGCCCCCACAGTGCCAGAGACACATATGCCCCCACAGTGCCAAATACACATATGCCCCCACAGTGCCAGACACATATGCCCCCACAGTGCCAGATACACATATGTCCCCACAGTGCCAGATACACATATGCCCCCACAGTGCCAGATACACATATGCCCCCACAGTGCCAGATATGCCCCCACAGTGCCAAATACACATATGCCCCACAGTGCCAGATACACATATGCCCCCACAGTGCCAAATACACATATGCCCCCACAGTGCCAGATACACATATGCCCCCACAGTGCCAAATACACATATGCCCCACTGTGCCAGATACACATATGCCCCCACAGTGCCAAATACATATATGCCCCCACAGTGCCAGATATGCCCCCCACAGTGCCAGATACACATATGCCCCCACACAGTGCCAGATATGCCCCCACACAGTGCCAGATATGCCCCCACACAGTGCCAGATATGCCCCCACACAGTGCCAGATATGCCCCCACAGTGACAGAAACACATATGCTGGGGTGAGGGAGGGGGGGGGGGGAGAGCGCTTACCCACTCGCTAGCTGCGGGCCGTGCTGCGGCTGGATCAGCTTCTCCAGCCCTCCTGCGCTGGCCGCGGCTTCCAGAACACGGCCGCGGCTACAGGAAAATGGCCGCCGGCCTCCAGCACTGAGAACATGTCCTCAGTGCAGGGGGCCGGCGGCCATTTTCCTGTAGCCGCGGCCGTGTTCTGTAAGCCGCGGCCAGTGCAGGAGGGCTGGAGAAGCTGATCCAGCCGCAGCACGGCCCGCAGCCAGTGGGTGGGTAAGCGGCCCGGGGGGCATATGGCACTCTGCCCCCCGGCCCAGCCCGCCCCTTAATTACCTACCTCTTGCTGCTCTACTTTTATTTGATTTTGTCTCCCTCTTGTGGGCAACAGATGTTGGTACAGCAAATAAGATTGAGCAGAGAAGAACCATACCAGCCTGGTATCGCCTTGTACATATGTCAATGAGACAAGTCGTCCCATACGTTTAGTAAAGATTAAATCACACAACTAAATGTATACATTGAAGCTCTTTTATATAAATATGTCCCCTTGCATTAGTATTGTAATAGGTTATAAACATACATATAATGATCTACAAATACTGTTGTGCCGAGCAAAAATTGGTATATTGCAGAATTCACACTATTGATTTCCCAGTAAAAAGAATGGTTGAAAGTGAATGTTTCATCATTGATTTTTCTTAAATTAATACAATGTGCTCTTCTCTTTTATGCACATTTTGTTTCGATTTTCATCCTGGTGTCAGTGTATTAAACTTCAGTAAAACATTTAGCACAATCAGTGTCATGCCCATCTCTGATAAATCATTTTGGTACTAGTTAAAATATTCCAGAATACATGCGTCATATGTCTATTAAGTTCACTGAAGTGATAAAGTGGCTGGTGCTTTATCACCGGCCAATCAGCTCCTTATTTTTCAAACCCAGCCGGTAACTTCACACCTAGGAGATGATTGGCTGGTGATAATGTACCAGTCACTTTGGCCCTTATTCTGATCGGTGCGGATATATCCGCGTGCGTTCGGCCCGCCGATGTTTTGTGTCTGCACATGTGCAGAGGCGTCTCTGCGCATGTGCGAGCGGGGCGTACGGCCAAATTCCGCATGATATGTGAACACTCCGAACAGGGGGTGGAGAGGGGCGTGAAGGGCTATTTGGGCTCATTACCATATGCATACGCCCCGCGTTTCATGGGAGTTCCCATGAAAACGCTGGGCGTACGTATGGTAATGCGGCCGTGACGCACGTGTAGGGGGCGGACATATGACATCGCCGGATGTCAGCTGCCCGCCCAGATCTCTGCTTTTGCACGGAAAAATGTCTGTGTGGTCTGAGGTTGCGGGTGCTGGTGGAGCACTCGGTCCTGCATTCGATGGTCTGCGACCATCGAATGATGGGGGAGGTTCCCTTAGATGGAGGAGGCGTATTCCGTGAAAAATACACGTGCGGTCCGTTCGGACAGCTTCTTACCGCATACGGATGGAGTTGGCGATCCGTATGGAAGGCGGGGTTTCGCACGCACGGCCCTGGCCACATAATCGGCTCCGGACGCACCGATCAGAATAAGGGCCTTTATCACTTCACCGAACTTAATAAATCTGCCCCTGAGTGTGGAAAGTGTGCATCAGGGGCGCACCCACACAACAGATCGGCTTAACCAGGGTGATTGTTTTATTAACCAGGTAGAAGAAGACAGCAATAGACAAAGAGTAAACATAAGTATAGTTTGTAAATGTGCCAGATGCAGCCTGAACTGTACAGGGTATGCTAGGCATTGTAGTGCGCGAGGTGTACTATGCACAGTAAGTGCTGTCAGTACACTGTGGTGACAGCCAGTAATTGTAGTAGCATTGGGTGTTAGGATTAGAGCAGTGGTATGGGAACTCGGTCCTCATTACCCCGCGCAGTGCATGTTTTGCAGGTCTCCTCACAGAATCACAAGTGAAATAATTAACTCCACCTGCGGACCTTATAAAATTTGTCTGTGAGTAATTAGTACACCTGTGCACCTGCTGGGTTACCAGCAAAACATGCACTGTGTGGGGTAATGAAGACCAAGTTCCCTGACCACTGGATTAGAGCTACAGGCTTTGCTCACCACTGGATGAGAGCTGGAAGCAGTAATATACCCAACCGCCGGACCCAGAAGACACCACTGTAATAGGTAGGTGATCACTGCACCTCCGGACCATCTGTACACATTATTCATCTCAACCAAATATCCCAACTCCACAGTCCTGCACTTCCATGAGAGCAGACCAGCCTCCCAGACCCTGCCCACTTCACTTGGTAATGTGATTTGTAATTAATATGATAATTGTGGCTATCACCATAGTTGTACAATGCTGCAAATGATGGTATTATTCAGGGGGTTGCTGGGAGAGCAATGACACTATTTATGGTAAACCACTGGAAAATCAGGAAATATGTGATGTTATTGATTTATAAATTAGCTACTGACTACAATCTCGATTGAAGTGTATTTGTCACCTACGAAAAGTACTTCATGTTGTTAGTGTAACGCATTGAAATGTAGTGTAACATAGCACGCAGCAGAGAGCAGCTCTGGTATCATGCTAAAGGATGGAATCCAATACCCAGACATGCTCTCCTCACTGCTCCCTGCAGGAAGAAAAGGCATGAGCAATCAATTAGCATCGATAGCTAAATCATTGAACATTGGAGCCAAAACACAAATATATCTAATTGTTTCATTGTTCAGTTCAAGAAGGACCTGACAGCTAAGCACTTGTACTGGTTAGGAGAGGGCCTGCATCTCCCACTGGAATTTGGGTAATGACTGCATGGTGTCTACCACAAGGGCACCAGAGTGAATAGAGGGGGAAGTCTTCCCCATTGTGCTGGAGGGGTAGAGAGTTAATTGAAGAGCAGCAGAAGAAAATGTCCATAAGGTATAAGGATATGAGTCAAATATTAAAATAGAGCAGAATGGCTAAAATAAAAAGGGTGCTCCATAATAGTTTAAAAAATGTGGAGTCTGAGAGTTAGTTAAGCTTCTTTGAGTGCAGAGCAATGAGTGGGGAAAAGGTAACTTCTTTTGGGCCAAGAGCTGTGTGTGAACACCTGTGAGAGCCTGATAAAAGCATGGGAATATGTTTGGAATGACAGCACTAGCAAGGGGATGTATGTATTTTAGTTTTCACGGTAATAAACCAAGTACTGTGTCGGAGTGGGGAAAGAACTAAACACTTCTGCTTTATCACTTCAAGAACATAGTACATGAGGACATTGCCTTACTTACACAGTATTGTACACTAATCCCCTGCCCCATGACTAGCAGCGCATCTTTACAGTACATTATTGTCAATACAACTGATCCATTTAATACTCTTCAAACCATGCAATTCCTACTCCTCTAAGACATAGTAATAAAAAAAGACTCCCTCTGTACTCTAATCTCGGTCCAACTTCTGAAGCCTCTTTTTGTCATCCTGCTCTGTTAAATGATGAAATTGCTCATCTACAATGGCCTTACTTAAGCCATTATCATCGCTTTCTGCACACTCCACTTCACCGAGCCTGAGCTCATAAAAGTTCCTAATGCTGTGAAAGGGTGGTTTTACCTGATAAGTGTTACCCTTCTGCAGCCTTTAATACAGCTATGCCCCTCTTCTACCTCCAAGCAATTCATTATGTAGGGCAGTTCTTCTCTCTCGTTTACTCACGTTGTTTCTTCTTCTACTAGAGCAACTCAAAGTTCTTTGTCACTTTACGAATTTCTATCAATCTAAATGCATAGCTCCTATTGGCTTTATGATCTCCTCTGGAATTAGTTTTTTAAACCAGTGGTTCCCAAACTTGGTCCTTAAGGACCAACAACAGTTCATGTTCTCCAGGTCACGCAGCAGGTGCACTGGTGTACTTATTACTCACTGATACATTTTAAAAAATCCAGACCTGCGATTCTGTGAGGAAACCTGGAAAATGCGCATTGTTGGCAGACTTGCCTGCTTTTGAAAACTACTTTCAGGGAGATTACAGTTGGTAATAGAATTTTGCAAAGCGCCCTTATTGAGGGGGTGTGTCATGCTCCACCCAAAAGGCGTGTCTAGTTCCCTATATGGAGAGATTGTGAAAAGAGATTGTGAACGTGGCACCTAGAAGCGTTGGTGTGTAATTTTAAATGACTTCTATCCAAATGTAGATGAGCCCCAAAGCAGTTAGTAAGAGATACTATACTTGATAAAGTGCTGGGAAATGGTGCAAATGATTCAATGTAAATGTATCTGTCTCTCATTGCTTTTTTCCCCAAAAAATGTAACAGTGTAATGTGGGCTAGGTGACATGAGGGAGATTGCTAGACCAGGCATTCCCAACCACGGTCCTCAAGGCACACCAACAGTGCAGGTTTTAGTGATATCCAGGCTTCAGCACAGATGGTTTAATCAGAATCCCTCAGATACTAATTAAGTCACCTGTGGTCAAGCCTGGATATCTACAAAACCTGCACTGTTGGGGTGCCTTGAGGACCGTGGTTGGGAATGCTTGTGCTAGACTAATGAGGGAGAGAGGGAGATTGCTGTTATTTCAGGGAGTCTCCTGCAGAATGCAGGAGGGTAGGCAACTATGATTGTTGGGGGTCCTTGAAGACAGAGTTTGGGAACCACTGTTCTAAGCAAATCTGTAATTCCCATTTACAGATCATTTTTGCATTGCCATTTTAAGGCAATGCAGTCACCATGTTGACATCCAAAACACTAATTCATAATGTCGACACCACCATGAAAACAGTTATGATGTTGACATTGTTGAAATGTCTATAGGAAACATGTCCACATCTGCAGAATGTCAACATTCTGCAGGAAGCGGAAGGTTAAGGACATCCTGAGGTGTCTGGGATCTACATGGTGCTTACCTCCAAGTGTCTGCTGGATGCGTAGCACAGACCCCAGATTGTTGGTGATAATACAATGCAGGACTATATGCTCAATATCTGGGGATTCCAAATGAGCAAACAGCTACAGTTTCTGGTGGCGACAGAAAGCAGAACTCCAGCCAGAAACCAGTAGCTACCTAAGGTGGGACTTCAAGTGTCCGGTGTCTACACAAGATACTGTACCAAATATAGGCTGACCACACAATGCAAACCAATTCAATAATGGCTATAAAACATCAGACTCCAAAGCACTCTCTGAGCGGGTTGGGATCATTTGGTCTATTGCATTATGGTAGAAAGTCATTAGGTCGAATCCATTAGGTCGACATGCTAAAAGGTCGACATGATTCTAGGTCGACATGGGAAAAGGTCGACATGATTCTAGGTCGAAAGGTCATTAGTTCGACAGGTCATTAGTTCGACAAGGTCATTAGTTCGACATTGTCTATGTCGACATTCACAAGGTCGACATGGGGTTTTTCACTGGTTTTTTACCTGAATGTCAACACAGTCGACATGGACACAGTTTAAAGTGCACTGCATCCCCTCGCATCGCTCGCTGCGCTTGCTATGCGTCGGGCACGGTGCCTCGCTACGCTCGGCACACTATTTTATTCTCCCACCACGCCCTAGTGGATGGTAGGGCATGAAATACCGCCTGTCGGCACATGTTGGCTCAAAAAACAGTGAAAAACTCCATGTCGACCTTGTGAATGTCGACATAGACAATGTCGAACTAATGACCTTGTCGAACTAATGACCTTTCGAACTAGAATCATGTCGACCTTTTCCCATGTCGACCTAGAGTCATGTCGACCTTTTAGCATGTCGACCTAATGGATTCGACCTAATGACTGTCGACCATAATGCAGTAGAACAAATGACCGCATCCCCTCTGAGCCATAGGGGGAAAAGCTGACTATTAAGTCTTTGCTTTTCTAAGCCAGCCGGCTCTATTAACTCATGAGAGGGAGAAAAAAAGAAAAGATGATTGTGGGCAGGTGGGGCAAAAAGAGGTTGGAGAAACCTGAACCAGTATATGTCAGTCTAAACCAGGCATGTCCAACGTTGGCCCTCCAGATGTTTTGAAACTACACATCCCAGCATGCTTTGCCACAGTTTTGCTATTAGACAATGCTAAAACTATTGCAAAGCATGCTGGGATGTGTAGTTTCAAAACATCTGGAGGGCCAACGTTGGACATGCCTGGTCTAAACCAATCCAGGATACAGGGTTAAAAATTGTTGATGGAAAGACATATGGGAGACGTGGTAGGCGTCTGTGACACTGTTGCTTCCTCTGGGAAGAGTTTGCATGCAAGCAATCAGTGTTTGTCACATAGGATGTCACTCTAACCATGCAGCACTTACATACACTAATGTGTCACGATCCAGTGCATCTACTACTACACACTGACAACAGGCACTAGGACTAAATGAAGCGTGGTTTGTGTATACCATTATGCTGTAATATGCTGCACAAAATGAATTATTATTTGGAAACAAAGTATATAATTATATGTATGGTTTTACAGCATTTGAGATGCCATCAGGGAGTGCACGGGTATATCCAGGCTGTATGGCCAGATAGGAACACAGCAGCTAGCTCAATATCATAGACTGGGGCATAACGTAAGCGTTAGGCTATAGTCAGACTCCTAACCTCTACATTGGAAAAAAGGACTGAAGAAACCTTTTTTTTTTTGGTTTGCTTTTTAAATCTGCATTCCAAGTTCTGTAACAGTTGTTAATGGATTGTTACTGGGTGCAGTTTTACTGAATGTTCTCGCTCCCAAATTCCTTTCCTGACAAATAGCAGATTCCCAATCCAATTTATGGGCAAGATTGAGATATACCAAAACCAAAATTTTCCCCCCAAAAATAAGTTTTCAAAATATTTCTTTTACAACCCCCCCCCCACACACACACACCATAGCAGCCATCGGATTCGTCTTCAGCGACATCCCTGGTCCCAAGGAAGCATTGCACAAGGGAGCTGGTGACGTCACTGGCGCATATATGCAATGCATCCTTAGGACCAGGGATGCCAATGAAGATGAACTCGATGCAATCCCTTATACAAAATGCTTGTGGTCCCAAGCATTTTGGATATGTGATACTCAACCTATGTGTGTATATATACTGACAGGGGCAGTATTATATACCTGCCCAGGTGCCCGCTTGTAAAAGAAGAATCCATCAATGTCATACAACTGTAAAGAAAGCGTCACTATGGGTCTTGTGGTTAAAGCAAAAAAAATTCTGTGAGTCATTTCGGGCTATACGCCTATCTTCATAGAACCACAGTAAATAGTTTTCCCCCCACATACTTTTTCCTCTATTGCCTGCTTTTTCCTATTGGAGCTTGGTGTTGGGTCTCTGTTTCATATTGACCTCTAGCGCAGAGTGCGCTATGACATCATCATGATTCCTGGAGCTAAACCCCGCCCCTTGACGTAGCGGCCTGAGGCAGTGACGTGAATGGTGTGCACGGACACATGGGGGATTCTCTTTACTTTAGGTGAGCTTTTTACTGTATATTTTGAATCCTGAAGACACAAAGTTATTGAAAACATATTGATTACATATTGGACTACAGTGAATTCTTGCTGTGACATGAGTGCTTCTAGTTAAGTGAGTGCCGGACACTGTGCAACATATACACACATACATACACACAGTACTATTTTTCTGGAAAAATAGGTTCAGGAACTCCAGGTCTGCGGGTGGATCAATTAAATAAACAAAAACATATATACTAGAGAGAGGGAGGGAGAGATAGACGTATATATTGTATTTAGAAACAAAGGCACTCACAGGTGACTTTAAAATAAAACTTATCTTATAAAAAGTAAATTTTCAGTTCCTGATGATGTCATAATTAATTTAGAGGTTCAGGAACTGAGTTCCTGCTGGTTCCTTCTGAAAAATAGCACTGCATACACATATATATACCCCTTGAAGTAGTCACATAGATGAAACGCGTTGGGAGAGCTACTGCATCCTGCTTACTACAAAAGATAAGCTTACTACTATATTGTTGCCTTGATAAAGGACATATTGTTTGAAACGTGTTGGAGGAAGGGACTTTGGAAGCAGTGGACGAACACCGGGTGGAACATCTGTGACAGCATCCAGGGACACCTGAGGTCATTCTATCATGCTGTCTGTATAAAGCAGGATTTGAGCGCTAGGGACGGTGTGTTGTGCTTGTACACAGGTGGCTGCCTTCTGGAAGAGGGTTGCCGCCCTTAATGCAGAAAGTACAAGAAAAAGAGAACCAGTAGGCACCTCCTGTATACCAGTATACAATGTATTACACAAATATTAATTAATACATAACAAACATGAAATAATGGATAAAAAGTATTGAATAAATTGCATGCATGCACTATTAAATTAAAAGGCCATATCAATGCGTTAGCATGAAGATATAAAATGTAACATATAGTTACCAAGTCCTAGATTGGACAAATTGGGCAGAAGTAGCAGTCACTCGATGGGGAGTATTCCCAAAGTACAATCTGTGGTAGTCAATATTTTGTAATCCTCCCGGGGAGGGTGAATGATAGTGGGATAAATTCCCCTCACAGATGTAGGTGACCGTTGAAGATGGTAGTGCCTTGGTCGCTTCACCAGAAGTTTAACACCGTCTCTCACAAGTCTACAGTGTACACACTTGGCCAATTGCCTTGCCTTGGTGCGCAATCTCCAGCTGCTGCAACGGCCAGCGAGCCGACTGCAGGCTGAAGTGCACTATCTCCGGCGGGCGCAGGCTCCGTGTAGACTCGCACTGCTGTTTGAAGCAGGCTGGCTGATCACGGTCCTCCGTGTATCAGCGGCGGCAGAGGGAACACTCTGTGCTGCTTGTAAGTGTCGGTGGTATGGACCAGAGTGTGCAGTTTTTTTTTTACCGGGGATATGTGCTCCCAGTCTGCCCCTTGTATCCTCAGCTGCCGGTACTTGAAGAAACTCCTCTCAAAAGACGTGTTTCGCCGTCCTCAGACGGCTTTGTCAATTCAGGAATTCAATTGGCCAAGTGTGTACATCCATTGTGCAATACACACTGTAGACTTGTGAGAGACGGTGTTAAACTTCTGGTGAACCAAGGCACTACCATCTTCAACGGTCACCTGCATCTGTGAGGGAATTTATCCCACTTTTCCATCATTCACCCTTCCCGGGAGGATAACAAAATATTGACTACCACAGATTGTACTTTGGGAATACTCCCCATCGAGTGACTGCTACATCTGCCCAATTTGTCCAATCTAGGACTTGGTAACTATATGTTATATTTTATATCTTCATGCTAACGCATTGATATGGCCTTTTAATCTAATAGTGCATGCATGCAATTTATTCAATACTTTTTATCCATTATTTCATGTTTGTTATGTATTAATTAATATTTGTGTAATAAATTGTATACTGGTATACAGGAGGCGCCTACTGGTTCTCTTTTTCTTGTATGCTGTCTGTGTCTACAATCTTTGTGGACATTAAAATTCGGTGAGAGTCCATTGTTTGTACCCATCCATTTTATTGTGAATTTCATTGTATTTTTTAAAGCTTGATTAAAACGTTATTTCACCTTTGGAGATATATTCTTGATTTTCCTACAGGAGGACCAGTATTGGAGATCCATTTCTCCCTCAATTTTGAGCTATTGATGTCTACTGAATTGAAGTGGACAAAAATACAGGGAACGGTTCCCCCCATAAGCATTCTATGCACTAGATTGAAGACTAGACGGTATTACACCATATATGGTCTCTTTTCTTTATATGTACACCGAGAGAAAAAAACCTACTTACAGGAGAAAACACATTTCTTGATTGAAAAATTGGATATTTTATTCATCAAATACCATAAAAGTCTACCTATTATTGGACCTTTAAACACGGGACAGTTACATCCATACTCTGTATATAAAGGCTACTGTGGACTTTAATAGGTTGTTACACTATTGTGCATTTTTTATCTCTTTTATGTGACAAGTGAAATTAGACATAGAAATAACTTCACATCGAGGAGCGCCTGAATACTGTCAGTATTTTCCATTTGTCTTGTTACGTGTGTTATAGGTGTGGTGGCATATTGACTGATCAGTGCAGGCCACACCCAGCGCTTTAATCTATCCTTATTTGCATTTGTACATAACTACTATATTTGTCCTTCTGTATTTTATTTAATTTTTATCTATATTTATCCTTTTAATAGTGTACTTAATAAAAAAATATATATATTTTTAAATATTTTATTCACTCGCCACTAATTTATTTAACTATTCAATATTTATTAAATTATTTCAGCAATAAAAATATATTGAATTCATAGTGAGAAGAATTCTCCAACATATTTTTATAATTAATTTTATATGGCACCAGTTCTTACATAAATTTTTAAAGCATATCTTTTAAAAGATTGTGAAATTGTACTGTGTAAATTGATATAATTGTGGCTTGGGATCCAATATTGTTACTGGGGGTGGAGGTGTTCCTAAATTGGGTAAGAAGCAGGGGGGCAGGCACAGTGACTCATTTAAACCTCCCTTTTTATTAAACCGTGGGGCACTTCCACTACATTCCATGAAAATGGGGCAAACTTATAATTGTACATCTGTGTTTTTCAACCACTGTGCCATGGTACACTAGTGTGCCTTGAGCTGTTCTCAAGTGTGCCCCCAGATCTAGAGATGCCCAAACCAGATTACAGCCACCACCAGTTCAACTGTTATTTACTGGTCTCTTCTTTTCATGTAAAGTGCAAATGTATTTTATTTTTGTTACCTGTGGGGACCAGTGTGATTGTTTTTTATATGGGGGTAAATAGGTTTTTTTTTTTCCTGTGGGGGCCAATGTGTTTTGCCCTGTGGAGATGGTGTGCCTTGGCAATTTTAAAATCTTATTTAGTGTGCTGCAAAGTAAAAAGGTTGAAAATCACCGTTGTACATATATAAGTTGGTTTTATATGTAATGCGCTTTTAATGATGCATCAATTAGTCCGTTATTTAAAATGAACATAGTCCTCCTATAAGATTGATAAAGGAACTAGTCCTGTGATAGGGCTATGGGGAACCCACACAGGAAGTTAGATGCGTGCCATAACAGCGGGAGGCTTGCACTCCAACTACAGGAAGCCGGCTCCCGCTGAGATTCGGAGAACGAGTGGCCGGAACCGGAGATTGCGCGTGCGTCACCGGAAGTGATGCATGCGTTCCAATTACCGGAACCAAAAGTGGCTTACTGCAATCGTGGGGAAACAGCTCTAATTGGGCATTTAATTGGCAGTCATTACTAGTATAAATATGGGGACCAGCATGTAGGTCTCATCAGACTTCTGAAGAAGTCCAGCAGTAATTTGCAGGGGATGAAACACTTTGAGGAATACATTCGGTGGGCAGTGACTGACCTCATGGGTGCTGTCAGAGCACACACCAGATAAGCTTTTATTCTAGCTTAACATTGTAAGGACAACTGAGTTATCATCTTTTTGTGTAAATAATATTGTGCTAGTATATTACACTATTATCTCCTTTATATATTTCTCTTCTGAAAACTCCTATGCACTGAATGGGGGATATACTTGAAATGTCCATGGAAAGCAACATAGACATCTGAGGAACCCTGAGTGTACCAGATAAACCCGGGAGACTGAAAACAGGCTCACATCACAGTGGTGTGATACCACTGATTACGGTACTCCTTTACTTATGGGGGTGCTCCTTTTCCACGTGGTGAAGGGTATCAAACTTTTAAACATATTACACTAGGAGGCGCTTTCTCTCATATATAAAGATATATATACACATACAAGTGTCGACTGGTGGTGGCACATGCTAGAAACAGAGTCGGAGTCACGTCATGGATGGCATCCATGACGTGAATCCAACTCTGTTTCTAGCGTGTGCCACCACCAGTTGACACTTGTATTTGGCCCCTGCATGGGAACCTTTGGCAGGCACCGCACATTACTTTCAGTACAGGTGTGCACACACACACACACAGGAAACCACCGCACTCTCCATTCCCAGGTTGGGATGCGGTGGCCAGCTACCACATGCACAAATAAAGAAAGAAACATCACTCAGAAAGAAACAAAGGGCCCATCACTCACCATAATAATCTAAGGTACTCTTTACCTAGAACGGCCATCGCATGCACATAAAAAACGGGTGCGACGCGATGCCCGCGATTTTCCCATAGGGATCAATGTTAAAAGTTAGATTGGACGCGATTTTAGTGTTAAATGCCTCAATGCCCGCGATTTTTACATAGGAAACAATGTTAAATGGGCCACAGAGCCCTAATAGTCCCCCTGAAGTCTTAAATGGCCCCCACAATTTTTAACGCCACCCCACGATCAACGTGAACCCGAAGCGTGGCGAGCGCAGCGAGCCCGCGAAGGGCGGCGGTACGCGTCCTCCGACCTTTTCATACCCCCACTATCCACGTCGGCGTGGAGTTGAGAATAGAATAGTGTGGCGAGCGCAGCGAGCCACCGAGCCCGAAGTGTGGCGAGCGCAGCGAGCCCCGCGAGGGGACGCGGATACCTGTGAAGCCCGCGAAGGGACGCGTTTACCTGTGAAGGTATCCGCGTCCGCTCGCCACGCTTCGGGCTCGGTGGCTCGCTGCGCTCGCCACACTATTCTATTCTCAACTCCACGCCGACGTGGATAGTGGGGGTATGAAAAGGTCGGAGGACGCGTACCGCTGCGCTCGCCACGCTTCGGGTTGACGTTGATCGTGGGGTGGCGTTAACAATTGTGGGGGCCATTTCAGACTTTAGGGTGACTATTTGGGCTCTGTGGCCCATTTAACATTGTTTCCTATGGAAAAATCGCGGGCATTGAGGCATTGAACACTAAAATCGCGTCCAATCTCACTTTTAACATTGATCCCTATGGGAAATCGCGGCCATCGCGGGCATCGCATCGCACCCGTTTTTTAGTGCATTCGATGGTCGCGATGGTCGCGATGGGCGCCGTTCTAGGTAAAGAGTACCTAAACTAATTCACCTTAATGAACAGATAATCAAATAAATAATGGAGTTTTAGTTCATGAATTCATCAATGCATTTAAGCTTGGAGTCCATCGCCAAGGGGCCCCATTTCACTGCATGTCCTACTCTAACAACCAGTCTCTTAATTCCTATTTACAGATCACACGATCATTTATTAACAGATAGCATCCTCTTTGGAAGTGAAGAGAGAGGTAAAGTTAAGGGCTGTTCAGAGAATGGCATAAAGGAGGGAGTTGAACGTGGAAGAGAGTCAACAGAGCTTTTGGGTCAATGTTATGCGATGGATTCTGTAAGTTCTACATTTTGCCAATTCCACAGTGAACCATTAGAGCAGGCATGTCCAAACTGTGGCCCTCCAGCTGTTGTGAAACTACACGTCCCAGCATGCCTTGCCATAGTTTTAGCATACCCTAATAGCAAAACTGTGGCAAGGCATGCTGGGATGTGTCATTTCACAACAGCTGGAGGGCCATAGTTCAATAAAAATGAAATGTGCAAAACTGGGTGAACCTCTTAAGCGCAAATTTGAAATCATACAAAATCTGGTGTTAGATGTGGCGGAATGAGGTGAAGATTTAACAGAACAGTTCTGAAAATGTCTCTAAACTCCCCTGTCTAATATAAAATGTGTCCGTTTCTAAATGTTCCCAAATCCTTACTCTTCTATTACTTAAAGCTTTGTGTGAAAAGGGAGTATAAACACAGAGTGCAGTACATTGTTTTTCTTTCTGATCCTGAAACTTGTTGCATGAGCTACTTAGCTACTCATATGTTCTGCAGTGGTAACAGGCGCCTGATTGGACAACAATTTAATTGTTCTGAGGGGCTCCCCAAGAGCCCATTAACCACTTTGAATGTCAACGTCTCTGTGAGCGATCCTCAAAATATCCGCTAAAAATGCCGGCGTTGTTCACAGCAACTGTTCTTTTAGTATAAATAAATACAAATGCAGCCAAGTCAATTAATTAAAGTTTATTTAAATATTGCACCCAAAAAAAACAGAACAGTCGCTGTGAGCGGCGCTGGCATTTTTAGTGGATATTTTGAGGACCTCTCACAGCGAAGTTGGCACTGAAAAGGGTTTAAAAAAAAAAGGTTCGCTTTGCAATTTTCTACCCTATTTTGAAAAATTCCCTCAGCACTCAAAAGGTTAAATTGCCAACATTGTTCTACATATAATTATGATTATTACATCTGATGATTATTACAGTCCAAACAAAACCCGGACAGAGTGCAGAAAAGATTTTATCTTGTCCACCATTCTCTTCAAACTCTAGTGCATGAACACCTCAGGGTATCAGCGTTTCCTGGGATACAGTATCTCAACCATTCCATTTAGCATCAATCATTCTTCAGTCACAAATCACATTTCTTTCCCGCTCTGGTGGTATCTTACCATGCCTGCATGCTTTTACATATTAAGTTGATTCAAATGATTCGTAGATCTACTTATCAATATCTATGGATAGAAGCTTTAATGGGGGGAAAAAAAAAAAACACGTTATCATTTTTCTTCCGAATAGCAGCCGATTTTTATAAAATCTTATGTAATCATTTTCTAATTACATATAACTCTCTCGCGCAGACATAGCCAACTACATTACTTGCATATAATTGATCAACTAGAGTAAATGAAAGAACTGCAATTGGGCAGCGATGCGTACAGTACTCCACTGAGCACTACTGGCATCTAGGAAAACACCTCTTGCCAATAATTTAATTGACAAAGAGTGTGCCAAATAAAATCAGATGCTAGCCACATTCTTATATGCTTCACACGGACTGCTCTTGGATGAATACTAAAATATAAGAAATGTGCTTTCCTGCGGGAGGAAGACCGGACAAGGCAGAAAACCTTCGGCACTGACATTGTACTACAGTACTTTTATATTCCTTTATCTCCCTGAAATAATCCTGTCCGCATATTGAAAGAAACCGAAATTAATTGACTGTGTTCTATTCAAAGATAGATAGACTTCCTAATACAAGAAGCAGCTTAAGAAAATAAAGGTTGGAAAACATGTTTGAACTATTGGTTCCAGGCTAGTTAAATGTATAAGTAGGGATTAAGACGGTGTTTAGTAAGACCTTAAGGTGGCGATCTAGGACCTGTTTCCAGCAGAATTAAACAAATAAGACCTGCAGGGTAGATGGACAGTGGTCCAGATATTAGTCCCTAGGGGCCTGATTCAGGTACATTCCCTAAGCAGCGTGAATATATGGTCCACTATGTGAATAGATGTGTACGCTCACACATCCATTCCCATGCGAGCATACAGCCAAAAACATCATTGGTACTCTTTACCTAGAACGGCGCCCATCGCTACCATCGCGACCATCGTATGCACTAAAAAACGGGTGCGATGCGATGCCCGCAATGGCCGCGATTTTCCATAGGGATCAATGTTAAAAGTCAGATTGGACGCGATTTTAGTGTTCAATGCCTCAATGGCCGCGATTTTTCCATAGGAAACCATGTTAAATGGGCCACAGAGCCCAAATAGTCACCCTAAAGTCTGAAATGGCCACCACAATTGTTAACGCCACCCCACGATCAACGTGAACCCGAAGCGTGGCGAGGGGCGGCGGTACGCGTCCTCCGACCTTTTCATACCCCCACTATCCACGTCAGCGTGGAGTTAAGAATAGAATAGTGGGGCGAGCGTAGCGAGCCACCGAGCCCGAAGCGTGGCGAGCGCAGCGAGCCCCGCGAGGGGACGCGGATACCTTCACAGGTAAACGCGTCCCTTCGCGGGCTTCACAGGTATCCGTGTGCGCTCGCCACACTATTCTATTCTCAACTCCACGCCGACGTGGATAGTGGGGGTATGAAAAGGTCGGAGGACGCGTACTACGCTTCGGGTTCACGTTGATCGTGGGGTGGCGTTAAAAATTGTGGGGGACATTTAAGACTTCAGGGGGACTATTAGGGCTCTGTGGCCCATTTAACAATGTTTCCTATGTAAAAATCGCGGCCATTGAGGCATTTAACACTAAAATCGCGTCCAATCTGACTTTTAACATTGATCCCTATGGGAAATTCGCGTCGCACCCGTTTTTTATGTGCATACAATGACCGCGATGCCCGCGATTTTTTGCCCGCGATACTAATCGCGGGCGCCTTTCTAGGTAAAGAGTACCACATCATTTGATGGTCGCTGAACATCAAATGATTTTTTGGGGGGCATTTGCAAATAAGAGTTAGTCCAGACTGTCTGTTATTTGCCTCGGAAACGTCGGAGAACGGGATGGGCGCTGTGACGTCAGGTGCCCATCACATGCAGGCTTCGACACGCCAGCATTCGTATGGGGGCGCCCAGTGTTTTTCTGGGCTCAGCAACCGTTTATTGTGGGCATGGGCGTCCCCATGCAGCAACCCCCTGTCCACCCCCTCTATGCAAAACACCTAGACGACTGTGATAGTCGCCAAAGGCGTTCACACGGCGGCCATGCACATGCGTATATATTTGTCAATACGCATGTGCAGAGCCGGACCATCAGTCCCCAGACCAAATTCGCCCCTAAGTTCTTTAACCTAAAGCAGACTTTGCCAATCCAACAGTTATTCTTCATCTCTGAATTAATGTCTCATGGTTAGCAAGACCTCCCGATCCTTGGAACGAGCCCCTGGGAAATCAGTGCATGATTGGAATATGTGAATACATATAAACCATAAAGGAGGAGAACATTACTCCAGAGTCCTTTTTACTTACAACTTAGGGCAACACTCCCTTTATTTACATTTCTCTGCTCAACTGGTTTCTCCTCATTGTCATAGTTTAATTATAAAAGTAATGGGACAATGGAGCTGCCTTTATGACATGGAGCATTTGAAGATTTGTATTGCATTGGCTAACGTGCTTAGAAATGTGCTTTTTAGGGGCAGCGCCACTGGGAAACTTTTTTAGTAAAAGAACACCACTTCAGCAACAAAAACATGGTCCAAAAGGCCAGCTGTACAGCAAGAGACTCCCCCTAAATGTGCCCGCTTCACCCCTCCATCTGATTTAAATAATCTCACTCGCATAAAAAAAATCATGTTTTTGTATACTAGTGGGAAAACAGACATGCTGAAGTTCTTATCCAAAAGGAGTGTGAACACAACAAAATAGCCTTTGCAATACTGATTTCATGTGCGTCAGTGATCCTAGTGTTCATTCTAGCTCCTGCAATCTTTGAAAGCCCATGCAGTTCCTCTTCCCTGCCTGGAGTGTCACTGTCTGCTGTGGAATTTCTAGCACAGGTCTGGTTTGCATATCAGTGCTGATATACAAACCACAATGTACTAGAAGCACCAGAGGCAGAACTCTGGGAGGCAATGGAGTCATCTGCCGCCGGGCTCCTGCTCCCAAGGGGGCACCTCTTCTCCACTGTGAGTTTGAATCAGTTAATTGAAAGCCGTTGATATTACTTCTGTGGCTGACTCCTCCTCTTAGCAGGACCATAGATGTCACACACTCTTTATTCTAAACATAATATCCATAACATACATACATGCATACATATATTTATATAAGATGGTGTGTTGGGGGGAGGGGCACCAATATTTATCTTGCCTCTGGGCAACTGGGTCGAACTTACGCCACTGAGAAGCACTAAAGCAGACAGCGACACCCCAGGCAGGGAAGAGGAACTGCATGGGTTTTCAAACATCGCGGGTGCTAGAATGAACACTAGATCCTTAATAGTATGAAAGTAAAATGAGAAGTTTAATTATTTCTCATGGAGCCGTTTCCACATTAACATAAGTCTACTAACTTTTCCGGTATGCTCAAGTGTCACGATTTGGTTCAGTCTGTATATGCCAAATGATTCACACAGTCACTGTGATTAACGGATTAAAACAAATGGATCTCAGGAGAACGTTTTACCTTCAATCTGATAGGCTGCAGTTGCTGCGCCCCATGCAAATGACTCCGGAAACCTCCCACTGTCCATCTCTTCTGATGTCTCTAGGAACTACAAGATGATACACTGATAGCAGAGTATATCATATATGTGTGCCAACTATTTGTGTGTCTCAAAGCTGTAGTTTTAATCTGAAAATAAGAAAAATCATTACAATTATGAAATGTCAGCATTTATGACTATTTTAACAACAAAAATTATTTTCAGCAACCATTGTGCGATTACAATACTACACAAATACAAAAACAACTGTAAAAGAAAATGCTAAATATACACCCAAACTCCTGACTTGAAAATTGACTGTGCAAATGCTTTACTCACACACTAGATGGCAGCATTGCAGCATTTCATACAGAACTCATGCAAAACAAGACCTAGCCATGAAATAACAGGCAGCTTCCATTAAATCTACAACAGAACCAGTGCTAATTTTGCAGCAGGAACTCAGGGGCAGATTTATTAAGCTCGGTGAAGTGATAAAGTGTCTGATCTTTATCACCCCCAATCATCTCCTAACTGAAGTTACAGGCTTGGTTTGAAAAATGACAGGTAGGATCTGATTGGTCGGTGATAAAAACCAGACACTTTATCACTTCACCGAGCTTAATAAATCTACCTCTCAGTTCCTGAACCCCATATTAACCCCTTGAGTGGTGGGTTTTGCTGGGGCAGGACAAACCTACCAGTGCAGGTTTGTCCTGCCCCAGCAAAACCCACCACAGAGTGTAGGGGCCACCCTCACCACCGCTCCAGCATTTGTACGCCAGAGCTCCCCTGCCGCCGCTGCCCCAGCCGGCAGTCACAGCAGTGACCACAGGCGGCAGTCTCGGGGATATTCGCAGCGGCTCGGGAGTACTCGGGTGCCTGAACTCCTGAGCACTCCCAAGTCCCCCAGAGCCACCCGGAACATCCCCGAGCTTGCCGCCTTTGTCACTGCTGTGAAGTGAATGGTCCTAGAGGTGGTGTACAGCTGAAGGCACCACTGGTGCGCACCTACTGCAGCATAGCGGTATGCCCGGAAATTTTCCGGGACAGCCCGCTGCAGCAGAATACCACCCACAGGGTTAAATGACATTATCAGGAACTGGGATCCTGAACCTGTCTCTGAATAAAATGTACTTTCCATAAGATATGTTTTATTATAAAGCTATTTTTGATTGCCTATAGACAGATAGATAATTGCCCTGACTTTGGGGATTTCCGCCCAGCCTTTTCCCCTGGAGCAACAGTGCCAGAGAGTACCCCAACCTCTTCACCATCCATAGGACCCTGTGCACTGCGGAGGCACAGTGCCCAAAAAGCAGGACTATTCTGGTAAAATTGGGATGGTTGGCAGATATGTCCTAGTGGATCAATACGCAAGGTAGGAACAGAAGAGTTGGGCAGTGCTCATTTACACAGTTCTCTTATTGTGTTCTCTTCATAAAGCTATATTACATGCATGTTCTTCAGTAAAGAAGCTCATTGCATTCTCCAATCTGAGTGTAAGGTCATATATACAACCATACTCTCATGGATGTAACACTGGCAATTAGCATTATAACAAATCTTACTGTATTGCTGCCAGAAGCTATGGATGGCAGTGAGAAAAGCTTCCCGTAGCATTTGGCTGTCAGACCCAGGTTTTTGCATGGTAGCGCGCAAAATCCTGAGTCTGCAGGTGGTGTAAAAGGTCATCAACCCGGCAAGCACTCTGTGCAGTGTAAACAGGTAACCCGGGTCAATGCCAGCTAGGACCCATTCACTGCATGGAAAAGCCAGCCCTGGCAGATGCTCTCATCTCCCAGCGCCAACTCAGGCTCTGTCTATGGTGACGTAACCCATCTGGCATTATGCCTGGTCAGGAAGCCAGTCTAAAAGGGGTAAGCAGGGTCCAAAATCCTGGGTGCGACCCAGGCTTGCTGGGGTAAAAGTGGTATAAGAGTCATATAGTAGACTCATGTGAACCTGTGACGCAGTATACAGATTGCCAAGTGAGCAGTGCCTGAGGGGGGGACAACAGCTTCCTTCCCTGCATGATGCTGGCAGAAGCACAGCTGGAAGGGGTCAATGCATGAGATCTAAAGGCAGTGTGGGGTTCCAATTCCGACTAAAGGAGGGGGAGGCTCATTATAATCTATATTAGGAGGAGGTGGGAGGCACATTAAGCTCTATAATATAGGGAGGGAGAGGCTCATTCTATTCTATATTAGGAGGAGGTAGAGGCACATTACATTCCATAATATAGGGAAGGGGATGCACATTTTACTCTATACTTTCAGGAGGCACATTCTATTCTATGGGGAGGCACAAGGGCCAAAAAATCTTATATTTTTTTTTGGGGGGGGGGGTTGGCTAATAATGTTGTGCCTAAGGGTGGACTCCTAATCCACCCTAATTCTGGTTGACTCTGTAAACAGCGAAGCTCGCAGCTACCGAGTCCCGGCGGGCCTGCCCCGTCGCCCGCCGAATCGCCACCGCTGGCCATTCCCATGGGCGACACCCAACTCCACCACCCCACGCCACCAGCATTGGTAAGAGCAAACAGATCTGCAACTATGCAAGTCACAGAGTCCGTTTGCCAACGAACCCTGAACATGCACATACATCATAATGGGCAAATGCATTAAAAAAACATCGCTCCCCCATGCGAAAGTTGCAGTTCTGACTATAATTAGACCGTAAAACTTATAGGGTATTTCTACAAAATATATCACAATACATGAAAATTTTATTTAACAAAGTAATTACTAAAATTTTTGAATATTTATGCTGCTAAAAGATCGTAGTACAGATGTGCTCACATATATACAGCCCCCTTCCATGTTAAACAGCACTTCTTGTAGCACCAATCATCTTTTTGTCCAACTTTTTCTTTTAAATGCATATTATACACAAAACTATGCAGCTTATGCTGATTATATTGATATGCAGCATGCTTATATTCTGTATGCAGCATGCTTATATTCCATGTGCGACCACGGCTGTATCTGTATACAAATATGCTATGCTACGTTCCATTTTGTATGCAGATGCTTGAAGTTTAACGTGGCTAGGGATTTTGATCTTCTAAAGGTACTAAGATTAAATCATTACAGTTATTTAGATTGTTGCATGGGTTGATATAATATATGATAGAGAAACCCTAATAAATGGGTTATATACACCACTTATATACAAGAAAGCACATTATTTTGGGATTGGAAATAACATAAAAACTAAAAAAAGTTACACCTTACTTGCAGTGTACCAGTCATCTGTAATGCACATAACTTACTTTTCAAACACATTTCAGGGAACGGTGTCCTTCTTCCTCTGACAACTGCATCTTACAACTGGCTTCTTCTCATCTGCAAATGAGCCCCAAAGCAGTATGAAACAATTATAGATTATTTACCAAGTATATGACTGTGTGATAACGAGGGTAAGGTGCAATGTGATAGAAGGCTGAGCTTTGAACCAAGTGCTTAAGTTTTGCAAACCATGCTCGGTTGTCACAGGATACGGACACTAGGTCTAAAAGCATTAGGTCGACATGCCTCAAGGTCGATTAGGTCAACATGGGGAAGGTCGACAGTGAAAAGGTCGACACAGGTTTTTTCACTTTTTTGGGGAGCCATGTGCTGTATTTCAGGCCCTACCATCCACTAGGGTGTGGTGGGAGAATAAAATAGTGTGCCAAGGGTAGCGAGGCACCGTGCCCGAAGCATGGCGAGCATAGCGTGCCATGCGAGGGGATGTGGTTTTACGTTTCAGTGTTCATGTCAACTGTGTTGAAATGCGGGACAAAAAAAAGGTGAAAAACCCCATGTCGACTTTTTGACTGCCAACCTTCCCCGTGTCGACCTAATGATCCTGTCGACCTTCAGGCATGTCGACCTAGTTGCTGTCTATCCAATGATCCATATCGGTTGTCACAGATGATAATCGCGCAGTTTAGCCTAGAAATTCAATAAAGCAAGATTTTACCATAGGCGATCCTACTCTGTGGCATCTTAAATGAACTTCTCTAGCGCTCTTCCCTTCCACTGGGCTCACGCAGCTGGCCACATAACTGTATGCACACAGCCACTTAAATAACTATCAGAGATCTTTTGTTGTAGCATACATCCATAAACATATTCTTATACCCAAAACTTCCTCAATTCTCCTTTTGCTTGCTCAGCGTAGTACCGGTTTCTATAGCAGTGACTCCATTTTTTTATTAATTAGAACTATTTAAGCTTTCACACACTTGCCTGCCACAGGCAGCTCTATTGTTTGTGTGGGTTTCCTGTCATTTTGGGGTCAGACTTAAAACCATTATTTAATCTGTGCAGGGCCGGATTAACAATGGGCCTGATGGAGCTACAGCTCCAGGCCCACTCTCCAAATAGGCCCATTTTGGAGCTGAGGACCGGGGCTTTCCAACGAGCCCAGCCCTGTGTCGCTAGCCTCCTGGGAACCGGAGATATCGCCAGGCAAAGCTGGAACGTTTTCCCATAGGATAACATGGGACCCACTAATTCCGACCCCCACCCAGTTCCAATGGCTGCCAGTTCCCCCTCCAGCATTACAGAAGCTCGAGCTTCATCTCAGTCGAACCCAAATCGCTGGGCCTTCAATCTGATACCAGGCTGGATCCATATGGGTTAATTGGTTCCGGAGATATTGCTGGTAAACCGATTTTTTTAATTTCTGAAGTGTTCTTTCATGGCTGTTCATGTTGTTTGAGGGCAGATTTCTCTGGAAGCAAATGGCCCAGTTTCACAGGACCAAAATCATTCTAAGCCAACTCAAAAGTATTCTTCAATATGATATTGGTCTCATGTAAATGGGTCAGTTGGTTCCGAAGATATAGCTGGTTAGTTATAGTTAGGGGGGGGGGGGGGGTTTCTCTCCCCCTCACACCTGAAAATGCAGGAACTAGGCTGGTGTAAAAAGGACCAGCATTTTCTGGTGTGAAAGGGGTATTATTTGAAATAGCCGGGACCTGCAATACAATACCTGAATACAGCCGGGCAGCCCCCTGCTCTTTGCCCGGTGGTCAATGGCTGTCATTTCTGCCCGGCGGCGGCTGTCCCCCAGTTACTGCAAGCATGTATTCCCCCTTGGCAATGAGGATGTAATCCCACATGGCAACGAGCATGGAACCCCTGGCAATGAGCATGGAACTCCCGGCAATGAGCATGTAGGTAAGCAGCAATTATGTAGCATAATTTTTAATAGGCATTATGGTGTTTGGCATGATATGTAATAGACATTATGCTGTGTGGCTTAACATGTAATGGGAATTATGGTGTAAATTTTTAATGCGCGCGTTTGGTGCACAATGCCTCTCTTTATGAAGCATATTGTGCATTATTGCTCAATCCATTTGGTATAGTGTGTATTTTGGCTCATTCCATTTGGCAAAATGTGAATTTTGCCTTAATCTGTGTGGCATAATGTGAATTTTAACTCAATCCATGTGCCATAGTGTGAAGTTTGGCTCAGTTGGTGTGAATTTTGGCACATTCCATGTGGCATAATGTGTAAGAGGCAAGTACAGTATAAGGGGGTTACTATTGTGTTGCATGATTTGTATAAGGGGTATATGGTGTGGTAAACTGACCACATAAAAGGTGCTGAACTGTTGTCTACCAAGTTTTGTCTATCAGTATTTTTTTTATGACTGGAGTGCCGCCTCACCCCGCAAGTATCTTAGGACATCGGCGTCCTGCGGGTGCACCTTTGGAGGGCATCCGCCAATATATTTCCCTGCATTTTTCCTATGCCAGCCCCCTGCCTTTTCCAGGCATATATAATTAGTTGAACGTATTTACACAAATAGAGACACACCCATGAGCAGACCACCCAACCAGAACACTGGTCACGCCGCCCACATTATTAGGTGCTGGCCACAACCCCTGTTATTGCGCATAATAGGCCCTTGATAATTTTCAGCTCCAGGCCCATTTAGACCTTAATCTGGCACTGAATCTGTGGATTAGGTACTTATATGTTAGTTGGGCGCCCACTATAGTTAGTACGTTCATACCCCCACTATCCATGTCGGCATGGAGTTGATTTTATATAGTGTGGCGAGTGCAGCGAGCCACCGAGCCCGAAGCGTGGCGAGTGGACGTGGAGAACGAAGCAAATAGCTTAGTGGGCGCCCAACTAACATATAAGTACCGTGGATTCTATTCTTGTCTATGTGAAGAAGAAAAGAATTGATTGCTAGTCCAGTGTTCCAAAGTTTGTTTTTTGATAATTTTGCCATTGGTTATGACAGTAGTAAACAGTTGATAAAAAAAGGACCAAACAGCTAAAACCAACTTCAGTAAACTTACCCACATCTCAAATTTATAAGGGCATATGTAATAGGGCTCTTTCACACGCTCCGGCTCCTGCCGGGCGGCAAAAACCCCGCACAGCCAGGAAGCCATGCCACACACAGCAGTTTACAATGGTGGGGATGGCCATAGCCCGGCAGCTGTCCCTTTCAGTGGTGGGATCCGGCTGCAACCGGGCCGTAGTCGTCCCGTGTGAATGGACACATTTGTGTCCATTATCAACTACGGTGTGCGGCACGGCTTTTTGCCGTGCGGGGTTTCGCCGCCCGGCAGGAGCCAGTGCGTGTGAAATAGCCCATAGGGTCTGAGTTTGCCCATGCTGAGGGGCGCTGGCTGATCTCATAAGGTTTTTTCTAAAGCGGTTGGTCTTGTAAATGATTGCTGTTTTAAAAAAAAAAAACTTCCAATATTGGCACGCATCCAGGACCAGTGTCGCTCGACCTGAGTTACGTGTTCACACTGCACCTCGACCCAGGTCATAGCCGTGCTGCTCGACCTGGGGTGGCGCTTATACACCGGGTTGGTGATGTAGCAACCCAGCAATATCCTGGGTCACGAGCGCGGTCTGAGATAGTCATATACTGTACATTGATTTGGTCATTTCATTCACGGACTTTAACCTAACGCAACCAATAAAAAAGAAAAAAAAAAGACAAGACAGAGGGGTTTATTCAGACCTGATCGCACGGCAATGAATTCACAGGCCAGGAAAAAATCGAATGACTGTACATGTGTCCTTCAGGTAGTACGCATGCGTGAGGCCATGCTGTGATGAAATCCAGCTAATTTTGTAAACGCTGGCCGTACACATGTTGGTTGACAGATAGTCAGTGTTTGTGGGTGGTAAACAACCTTTTTCTGGGAGTGTCATGGGAAACGTAGGCGTGCCCAGGCGTTTAAGGCAAGTCGTATGACATCAGCTCTGGACCCGAGCAACCTGTTTCTATCACAGCCACCGAGTCAGTCCTGGGCTACACACAACCTGCACACAGTGAAAAATCATTTGATTGTGTGTATGATTTGCATATGGATTTGTTACTAATCAACGATCAATGTAAATTTTGCAAGCCGTATACAATAATTTGCATGTTTGCACAGGGCGAGATTATTATCTGGCTGGGCAGCAATTACCTGATTGTGGGGCTCTGCAAATCAGCTGCCAAGCAATCAGTTTTGAATATTCCCATAGTCCCAGGCTGTAGGGCTTCTATCCAATCCCTAGGTTGGGAATGGGAATTTAGGGCCTTATTCTAGTTCACTCTTTCTGACAAAATCCTTCATAAGCCCTGTACACACGCTTAGATTTGCTTTAGATTTGATTTTCTATTAGATCTGGCATTAGATCATCCCATTCGATTTGGCATTAGATCTGTACTTTTGCATTCGATTCGATTTTGATTTCACAATGTAGGCACAATGTACTCATTTGATTTACTGGATCAAATTCGAGATTTCCTTGGCTGCACAGTAGATTTTTCTATTCGATTTTGAGAAAACGGGAGCGCGCATCAAATCGAATGCAGATCGAAAGTGTCCTAAAAACCATTCGATGTGGATTCGATTTTGCTTCTATAAGCAAAATCGAATCAAAAGCAGGGAAATATCTAAGCGTGTGTACACAGCTTTAAAAGGACAAAACCATGTGCACTGCAGGGGGGCAGATGTAAAATGTGCAGAGAAAATTAGATTTGGGTGAGTTATTTTGTTTCTGTGCAGGGTAAATACTGGCTGCTTTATTTTTACACTGCAATATAGATCTCAATTTGAAGTAAAACCCCACCCAAATCTAATTCTCTCTGCACAAGTAACATCTGCCCCACCTTCAGTGAACATGGTTTTGTCCATCTAAGAAGGATTTTTGTCAGAAAGAGTGAACTAGAATAAGGCCCTTAGTTCCAGGCACCACAGCACTACATGGCAGCAAGGTGCGTACAAACAGTTCGATTCTGTTTTTGATTCAATCTCTATTAGATATGGACTACTCAACCTGCTCTGAAGTTTTTTCTATTCCTTTTTAATTACCACTATTTTCTATTCAAGTTTTCATTTGATGTGTATTCAATTTGCTATTAGATTTGTTAGTAGATCAACACTGGCTTCAGGCAGGAGTTGGACATGGAACCGAACGCTACAGTGAACACATTACCGGAAGATTTCCATTATATAGTCCTGGCTGCCAAGACTATTTTTGGTACTTATGTAGTATCTGGGCGTCCGATTTAGAAATCGGATCGGATCGCATCGCATCGCATGCGACCAAATCGTATGCGATGGTCAAGATTTTTTCATAGGATTCAATGTTAAAATGGTCTGAGTCCATTTTAACATAGAATTCAATGGGAAAAAGGGGTCCTTTTCCTTTCCCCACTATCCAAGTGGGCATGGAGTTGGATATAAACCTGTGGCGAGCGTAGCGAGCCACCGAGCCCGAAGCGTGGCGAGCGTAGCGAGCCCCGCAAGGGGACACAGAATACTTTTTAAGAAATATGCGTCCCCTCGCGGGGCTCGCTTCGGGCACGGTGGCTCGCTGCGCTCGCCACACTATATAAAATCAACTCTATGCCCACTTGGATAGTGGGGAAATGAACAGGACCTTCTTAACATTGAATCCTATGCAAAATCGCATCGAATCGCATCGAATCGCATCGCATCGCATCTGATTGTATGCCTTAAGGTAAGGCATACAATCACAAAATCGGCAGCCCAGATACTACATAAGTACCCTATTTTTCTATTGGATTTACACTATTCCAAAATGCCAGTTGTTCTGGATTGAGCCCAGTGTCTGCACTCCTCAAGTTCTATCCCTCTAATGGGGCCTACACACAGAGCGATATTCAGCCACTTTCTGAGTGATTTTACATTACTGCTCAGAAAGTCGCTGACTATCGCTGTGTGTGTAACCCACACAGCGACATGGATGCGCGGCCCCGCGTGATCACGATACAGAACAGACCTGCTACTTATTGTTGCTCAGAAGGCCCACACATCTCTGCGTGTGTGTGTGGCCTTCTGAGTATTCAGCCACCTGGAGCCCCGATAACGCCTCCCCTGGAGGCGCCTCAGCTGACAGACAGTCCCTTGGTCACCGATCATGCCCGGCCCGCTGCTTCCCACCTGCGCGCAATGACAAGCGCCCAACCAGCTGAGCCGCTTGTCAATGCTCAGCAGTACCTCCCAGATGCCGGCGGTAGCGCGGCTCTATTAGCACGGAGCCCTGATGTTTCTGCACTCTGCATGGCAGATAGGATGAAGGATCTTCCAAAGCAGCCAAAGTATTCAGTTTGCAGTGACAGTCTTTAAGGTATGAGGGGCCATAAATGATGATATGTCTGTGTAACTGTGGGCGGATGTATTAACATACATCACCGCCCCTCGCCACGCCCCCACTGCGATATTAGTGCACATTCCATTTAAGCGAGCACCTGGGCAAATACATTTGCAGTTTGGCACTCCAGACAGTCTGAGGGGGCGCCAAAGATCCTAGAACTGGTCCTAAAGGTGCCCCTTTCCCCCCTGCGTGCCCACTGCCAGGGCGCGGATTGTGATTTTTTTTTTGGGGGGGGGGGGGGGTTGGCACACTAGGGGAGGGGAAAGAACACTTATTAAAAATACATTATTTATGTGGTAGATGTATATACCGAATCTCCCATTATTAATCTCTGACACAAATCTCTCTGTATGTGGCTCATTATCTGAGAGAGTGAAATCTCTCGTGCTGAATCTCCCGTTATGAATCTCTGACACAAATCTCTGTGTATGTAGGGCCCTTTACAGCTACTCAGGGGCAGATTTATTAAGCTTGGTGAAGTGATAATGTGAATGATACTTTATCACCGGCCAATCAGCTTCTACCTGTTATTTTTCAAACCAAGGGCCAGATGCACTAAGCTTCAAAAGTGATAAAATGGAGATTGAGAAACAACCAGCCAATCAGCTCCTGTCTGACATTTTTCAAACACAGCCTGTGACATAGCAGGTATGAGCTGATTGACTGGCTGTTTATCACTGTCCATTTTATCACTTTTGATGCTTAGTGCATCTGGCCCTATGCCTGTAACTACACAGTTGAGAGCTGATTGGCCGGTGATAAAGTACCAGCCACATTATCACTTCACCAAGCTTAATAAATCTGCCCCTCATTGCAGAATGGTCGGGTATGGGTCATAGGGTTGACACATATTGTCGACATGCATTGGGTCAACCACAGAAGGTCGACATGGCTAGGTCGACACACGCATTAGGTCGACAGTCAAAATAAGTTTTTCACATTTTTTGTCACGAATGTCAACATGGACACTGTCAATGTGTACCACTGCACTAGCCATGCTTCGGGGAACGTTGTCTCGCTACGCTCTGCACACTATTCTATTCTCCCTCTACGTCCTAGTGGTGTACAGTGATGCACCAGTGATAATCAGCCGATGCTACCAAAGAAACTACAGAAGACGTTCCAGGTGCCAGTGACAGGGATGAACATCAGAAGCCCATAATCAAATGATGGCTGAGCTTCTGCCATTAAAATTTTGATGGTAACTAACCACTTAATAAAATAAATAAGATGTGGAAAAAATACATTCATATGATTTGCAAATGCACAAAAACATATTTGCGCATGCAGAACTTCCCTGGCTGCAGCACTGCCGTTACGGTATGGAGGGTGATATTGGGGACCCTTTGGAACACCGTCAAATGATTACCATTTTCTGGAGACAAACATTGGTGTGGCGTGTGTTATAGCTCACAGACAATGGGGGTTATTCTGATTCACTCGGAAAGATTTCAGTTTGAGGTACACCCCCACCCAAATCTCTGTGCACATGTTACATCTGCCCCACCTGCAGTGCACATGGTTTTGCTCATTAGAGAGTGATTGTGCCTTTCCGAGTGAATCAGAAAAACCCCCAATGGCTAGGTTGACAGCAAAAGTCCTACTACATGCACAAGGCTGATATTGACAACAGACTAATGCAAGCAACACATCGACACGGATGTCAACATGAGTTTGCATGTTTTTTTGGTGTCAATGTCGATACCTGAGCACGTGGAACCCCAACAAATACCGCTTCCCTCGAAATGCCCGGTTCCTATTCAGAGTCGATGTGGATGTACGAAAACTTGTGTCAACCTTTTGCCAAAGTTGACCTAGGCATTGTAGGTCAGCCATCTGGATACCATCAGGGAGAGGGAATCCCTGGAAGGGAAGTTAGCCCACTCTGGAAGCAGTAACTATTGCGGGAGCCTGGTGGAGTGCATTCAGCGGTCACAGGGCCTAATTCTGGTTTGCTAAGTAAGGTACGAACATTGCAGCTTACCGGGCACCTGAGATGCCGCCCCACCGAATACCTGCTGCGGATTCCCCTCAGTACCATGTAAGGGAATGTCTGCGAGAACATATCCCCTCACATTCCTCTGCTCTAGGAGAAGTGATTCCATGGTCGCCTGTTCTGTCGACAAAAAGAAGTCAGTAAAAACTGACTTTTATTTGCATGCGCCTGGCCGAAGACTGGGCGGCTGATGTCCTGGGACCTCAGCTGCCCGCGGCAGGTATCGCCCGCCTGTGGCAGGTATCAGGCCACCCGCGGACAAATGGGAATGCCCAGCATTTTCATGGGGATGCCTATAAATGCTGGTCGTGCTCATGGGCGCACCCTATTCCCGCTGCCCCAATGTTTGCGAACGGCTCGGCGACTATGCAAGATGCCAAAGTCATTCGCAATGGGGGGCTGCATGTGCGCATAATAGGCCATAAGACGTCCCCAAAACAACGAGATGGGCCGAACTCGCTATATAGCGAGAGAGCTAGAATCACCCCCACTACTAGGTTTACAGGTACTTGTTTCCTAGCACGGCGCCCACTAAGCAAATAGCTTAGTGGGCTATTCTGCGTAGTGAAATCGCATCGCGTACGGTCTACAGTGCTGTGCGATGTCCATGTTAGCTGCACAGGAGTACTTTTACAATGAAATATCGCATGGCACCAAATGCGATGCGATATTTCATTGTACAAGCACCCATGCCATGAGATGTGATGGGTGCTTACAATGAGATGTGATGCTATGTGATGTGTGCATAGTATGTGATGGGTGTTGTAAGCACCCGCACCTACGCCATCGTTTAGCGTCAACCCCAGTATCCACGCCACCCCGAAGCATGGCGAGCGGTGGCGGAACGCGTCTTCCAACATTTTCATACCCCCACTATCCACATCGGCGTGGAGTTGACTTTAGATAGTGTGGCGAGCGCAGTAAGCCACCGAGCCCGAAGTGTGGCGAGCCCCGCGAGGGGACACGGAATACATGTAAAGTAATCCGCGTCCGCTCGCCACGCTGCCCTCGCCACACTATCTAAAGTCAACTCAACGCCGACGTGGATAGTGGGGGTATGAAAAGGTCGGAGGACGCGTTCCGCCGCCCCTCACGGGGCTCTGATAGGGTGTGAAATCGCATCGTACGGTAAAAACGTACCATGCAATGCGATGTGATTTCACTACGTTAGCGTACGTAGAAAATGTGGGCACCGTGCTAGTAAACAAGTACCGGTTTACATATATGTTGCCTGTCACCTGTTCTATGCTGTGCTAGGTGCATGCAGTACTATGGCTTCCCAGTCCCTGCTGCCCTTACTATCATGGGTCTCAGAAAGAAACATTTGTATTCCAGATTGGGACGTCCACTACAATGGGCACAAGGGAGTAGGGGACAGTAGGCACTGGCAAGGCGGATAGATACACAGCGGGGTAACCGGGACTTACTACAGACATGGGGCACAGCCGCGTCTCCTCATGGTGTGTAACCCGCCGCAGCGCTGCCGGTCCCCGAGTCACAGCGGGCGCCCCCTCCTCTTCCTTCCCCTCCCCCCGCCGGCGGCATGTCTGAGCCTGGAGAGGAGGAGAGTGGGGAGGGGGCGGGAGTGGAGCCCGGGCCGGGGACAGGGATGACGGTCTGAGGGACGGAGGCCAGCAGCAGCAATAGTACCGCCAGCGCCAGGCAGCAGCAGCCGCCCGTAATGTGAGAGGGGGCAGCAGGAGGCCTCACCCGGGGGCCACAGCCAGCACGGACCTCCCAACACAGGGACCACCCGGTAACCAGAGACCCCCACACCGCCCCCCAGCCTGCGCCCACCCCTCACAGACCAGGCTGGAGTCCGGCGGCGGCAGAAGCACTCCCGCACACCGTGTCCCCCTCACTCACGACCCTGTTACTGAGCTCCGGACCCGCAGAGGAATATACAGACCCCCGCACAGGGATATACAGCAGCACCCCCCGGTGCCCGGAGACCACCTCCTCCCCCCACCGGAATACAAACAGCTCCCCGTAGCAGGAGCCCGCACAGAGCGGCTGGAATGGAGGCGCGGGGCCTGTCTCTGCTGGTCGCCGTGCTGCTGTCCGCGGCCTGGGGTCTGCCCCCCGGGTGTAAGCAGGACGGGAGATCCCGGGGCACGGGCAGAGGGGAGGCGGGGAAGGTGGTGTGCAGCGGGCTGGACGCCGGCAGGAGCCTTCCCCTGGCATCACTACCCAACCGGACCTCCACCCTGTGAGTACCGCCTTGTTCCCTAGCTGTGGAACTGCAAGTCCCAGCATTTATCTCTGCCTTTGTACTTGTACAGCAGCAGAGCCTCATGTAGCCGCCTCCGGCCAGTTTCCTTTATTGTTTACATTGGGCATAGTGTTATTGTTGTGGTGGAACTACTAGTCTCAGCGTGTCTGGAGGTTTAAAACCTTAGGTGCCAGCTTGGTGTTTGTGTGCTCACATTAATACCCACACTCTATAGACCATCGGGCAGAGATATGGGTAGGGGCTGCACACATACCCTCCTGGCTCCTGGGACCCAATCTTGTTATCCCCCTGAGGGGCATGGGCACTATTTTTGTTGCTGGTGTTGTTATTATTAGATGTGCTGGGGCTATTTCAGTGGGCAACATCCATTCCTGGTGCCAGGTGGGCAGTACCCTGCTGTCTGAGCTATGGGCATAGCTTTCCTTTGCTGTCTGTCTCCTCTGTGATTTGGGTATCTGGTTGACAGTCAATAGGTCAACATTGACAAAAAGTCAACACAAGCAATAGGTAAACATGGCGATGGTCGACACATGGTTAGGTTGACGTGTTTTTCATGATTTTATTTTTGCACTGATAAATTTGTTCATACGAACCACATGGACTACAGTTAGGAACTGTGAAGTGAGCCACGCATTACACTAATTGGGGGTCCATTTCGGCATAGGCATAAAAATAATCTTGTGTTGACCATTTCCATGTAAAACTTTTGCTTGTGTCGACTTATGTCCATGTCAACCTTTTTCTGTGTCAACCTTTCCACTGTTGATATAGTTACTGTCAACTTAATGATTCACACCCGTTATTTGTTAGTGACCCCAAACCTAAATACCCTTTGTCCTCCTTTCCTACCACACTTATCAGTGTGTTGTGGTGGCTGATGTATCATTGCAAGGTCCCAGGAAGGCTATATTGGGCATGACAGCTGGCCTTGCTGGGGCACACGCATGTACAGTAAACATGTAGCTCGTAACAATGCACATCTGTTCTGGAAGACTGCCCTTGGGGTAAAGCAAAGTTTGCTGTTGTAAACTACACTCACAAGCTTTTCACAGCACTGTGGCTTGTTTTATGGCGATGTTGGTTTTTAAATCATAACTATTCAAATAAAATGCTTGGATTATTTATTTTTATTTATATGAAGAAATAAAAACACTTTAGTCACCCTTGTTATGCATTACATTAGCCATACTGGCTCATTTAGAAAGCCCAGGTTGATGGGAATTCACATACAAAAACCAGGGATATAGCTGCATGTGTGAGAGGGGTATTCAGCTACTTTGTAGGATGTTACAGAAATATGGTGTACTGGAAATATGTATAATCACTTTTATATTATATGGTCATTGAGAAGTTAACAAAGTTATACCCCTTTCACATTGCACCTAATTACCGGGTTCATGCTGGTTTCTTGCCTGTTCGACCCGGTAACTGGTGAAAATGGTTACCGGATAAAGCAAACCGGTAGCAACACAAAGATTTTTACCGGTTCATTGAAGTGTTGCTTTGCGGTGTGAACGGGTTAATGGGTCGAGCGACCCGTTTCTCATTCACACTATAGTGGAGGCAGTGCTTGGAGCACCTCTAGCCCGCCCCCACATGATGTCATCGAACTGGCAATATTGCCGGTACGCTGATTCGACGTGAAAAGTTTCAAAGTCCCAGTGCGACCCTGCATTTGCGGTCTGAAAGCGGTATTATTTATGCCACTCTTTGCTTTGCTATTCACTATACCAGGGATGAGGAACCTTCGGCCCACCAGCTAGGGTTGAACTACACATCCCAGAATGCTTTGCTACAGGTTTAGCATGGCCAAATAGCTGTAACTGTAGCAGTGCATACTGCAATGTGTAGTTCAGCAACAGCTGGAGGGCCAAAGGTTACCATCGGTTCTCACTTATCCCCAAGCCGTCATTTTCTAAGAATTTCTGTAATTGTGCAAAGTAAAGGTACATACACACTAGGCCAGTGGTTCCCAAACTTTTTAAAATCACAGATCTCTTGAGTATCAGATATTTTTTTATGGCACCCCTAGGATTTAATTTTCCTAATGAAAAAATATGAAATTAAGTAAATTGTGTTTTGATGTCATCCTTAGTTCAATTATATGGTGAGGGAAAAAGATTTGAATCTGTTTGTCCACATATTTTATTACTGGCAGCCACTGGTTTTGTCTGCTGCATGGACCATAAATAATTTGAATTGGGCCTGGACCACCAACTCAAGGCACCCCTGCGATGTGTCCCAAGGCACCCCAGGGTGCCACGGCACAGTTTGGGAACCACTGCACTATACTGTAGACTTGTACATCCCCTGTTTGGCATTCAATCGTGAATCAGGCTCTTGTCTCTGAGTTAACCAGACACAAGCTATCACACTTATAGACAGTACTACACTGGTGATAGAAAGGTTGTAAACAATGATCTTCTTTCCTGCATTAGCCCAATTCAGGATGTGACAGATTGGCATTTTCCAATCTGTGACCCACCTACTGCCCCCTGCAGTCTGTGTCCTGATGGGAAGCACTGTACCTACATTCCATCCTATCACAATCCACATCCAACTACATCATTAGTGCAGTACACAAAGATCATTTATTTACAGGCTTGGCTGACCCCTGGCTCTCTATCTGTTTCTAAACTACAAGACCCAGCATGCCCTGCAACAGTTTTGCTATTAAGGAATGCTTATACTGTGGCAGGGGATGCTGGGATAAGTAGTTTCACAACAGCTGGAGAGCCACAAGTTAGCAAGGCATGATTTATATCAACAAGATCCTCATACTACCTCATAGGTGTTTGATACAGTTGTATTTACCACAGAGCATCCTGTGCTTGCACCGTGCTTTATTTGCATATAAACCTTTGTCCCTGATTGTTGATACCTAAACCTTTGTCCCTGATTGTTGATACCTACCAGACGATGTGGTTCTGGTAAGCCCTATGCTGTATGAAAACCATGCAGTAGAGCATCATTGTGGTTACTGTTTAGTATATCCTGTTTAGTTTATATTACTGTTTTGTCATTTTGTGTACATTTTTATTAATGGGCAATATAGGATATCATTTTTGTCATCTACCATATACATCGTGTGATTGCCCACCTACAGTATATAGTTGCTTGTCTGGGAATCTGCAGTCTGGGCACTGTTGGACTAGTACTAAGCTGGATGTAGGGAAAGAAAGTCAGGCTCAGACACAAGGACTGTGTTTGTGTTACTTCAAGCTGAGGCAGACGTACACCAAGCAACGTAATGCCTGAGGGCTGGTGCGGATACAGGATGAGGGTGATGAGATGACTGTCTCCTGCACTAACTAGCCACTTGTAAATGGTGATTGCTCCTTCACTACTAACACTGGTGGCTGTTTTCCTCATTGTTCGTGCCAAGATTATATGATTTTATCGGCATATTTTGGAATAAAGTTTTGCTGCTGTAATTTATATAGAAAGGGTAATGTTACGCCTGTTGTGTTATATCATTCGTTATCTGCCTTTTTCACGTGGGTAGCCCCTGGCAGTCTGTTTGCTTTATTTGTATTCTCAATTCTATTAGATAATGTTAAGACATGTGTGTAAATAAAAACATTGCATGATAAACCATATTAAAAACAAAGCAATGGAGCATGAACAGAATGAATTGGAGCATAACAATTAAAGCTGTGTACACATGGTGCAATATATTGCTCAGTTTCCAGTTTTCATCAGCGACCAGAGATGGTCCCTGATGAACAGGAGACTCTGCTGGGGGAGCGTCAGGGGGAAACAGCTGACCAGCGACCATTAGGGGGCTGAACACGGGAGCGTGCACCCGGCGATTTATCGCTGTAGCACAAACAAATCACTGGCAGTATGGTCGCTAAGCTATTGGTATTGCACCGTGTGTACACAGCTTTAAGGACAAAATTAAGTGATGGTGGAACTACAGTAAAGTTCACAATTGTTTTTATTAAATTACAAGGATACAAATATTTGTACTATTTCATTATTATTTAGCTATACAATGTTATTAGGTTCTGCTAGAAGCCAGTAAAACCTATATTGGCATGCAATATCATAGGCTGATGTCATAGCCACATTGGGGATGCTTTGCCAGAAATTATATGTATTTCATTCAATCAAAATGATCTTTTCATGCAGGAAACATCAGCGATTGTATTTTCCTGTCTGTCATCAAGGTCCTACTGTGATGCATGAGGTAGAAAACACTAGGACACTGCTTTCCCTATGTGTTGAGCTGTCACCTGGATGCCCAGTAGGATCAATATATTACTTGTAAGTTAGGTGCTGTTGGCTTTCTGTGCATAGGTCTCGATGCAAGTGATGGCAAGGAACTGAATAATGCTTTCAACAAATTATACTGTAAGCCAGTGGTTCCCAAACTTTTTCAAATCACTGCACCCTAGAGCATCAAAATATTTTCAAGGCACCCCTATCCAAATGCTTCTTATCGAGATATTCAGAAAAAAATATGGTACTTGTGTATTACCTGGGCGCCCGATTGTTTTCATCGCACGTTAAAAATCGCATACAATCATATCGCATGCGACGCGATTGGACCCGCACATGCACCCAGATGCCTGATTCTTATGTTAAATGCCCCCCCAGCCCCGATTTTTGATTGTACACCCACCCTAATGGGTGATTAATATGTTAAATGGCCCCCCATTGTTAACGCCACCCCATTATCAACACGAACCCGAAGTATGGCGAGCGCAGCGTGCCCGCGAGGGTGACCTTTTCATACCCCCACTATCCACGTCGGCGTGGAGTTGATTTTATATAGTGTGGCGAGCGCAGCAAGCCCGAAGCATGGTGAGCGGACGCGGAATACATGTGAAGTAATACGCGTCCCCTCGCGGGGCTCGCCACGCTTCGGGCTCGGTGGCTCGCTGCACTCGCCACACTATTTAAAGTCAACTCCACGCCGACATGGATAGTGGGGGTATGAAAAGGTCGGAGGACGTGTAGCGCCGCCGCTCGCCACGCTTCGGGTTGGCGTTGATACTGGGGTGGCGTTAACAGGGGGGGGGGGGGGGATTTCACATAGTAATCACCCATCAGGGTGGGTGTACAATTAAAAAAAGGGTATGGGGGTGCATTTCACATTGTAATCAGGGATCAGGGTGCCTGTACAATGTATTATCAGGTATAATCGCATCGCATGCCACTAGTTAAGGCATGCAAGGCGACGCGATATAAAAATTGTACACTCCTCCCGGTAAAGGGTCAAAATCGGGTACAATCGCATTGCATGCCTTAAGTAGTGGCATGCGATGCGATGTATAATACACAAGTACCAAAAATATTAAATGAAGTGCATTGTGTTTATATGTCACAGTTATGTAGTGAGGGACAGGATTTGCTTCTGTTTGTCCACATATATTATGATTGGCAGCCACAAGCGCTGGTTTTGCCTGGTACATTGACCATAAATAATATGAATTGATCTTGGTCCACCAACCCAAGGCACCCCTGCAAGTGTCCTGAGGCACCCCAGGGTGCCTAGGCACACAGTTTGGGAACCACTGCTGTAAGCCAAGAGGTGGGCATCTGAAATGAGAAGGACGTTGTGTCAATGTCTTGCCTACTGAGCTAGCTAGGCTGGTGGGGTAACTGAGCTTTTGTTCATGGACCATCAAGTAAGCATCGTTGGGAAACCCCAGTCCCCAACCATTACAGAACCCATTTCATATGGGAAGCGGTCATCTATTAGAATGAACTTAGGTCTACAGTTATTAGGTCGACCCCACTAGGTCGACTGGCAGGAAGGTCGACCTGACTTAAGGTCGACATGGGCCAAGGTCGACATGACTTAAGGTCGAATTTGCATTAAGGTCGACATGAGGAAGGTCGACTGGTCGTAAGGTCGACATGGGGTTTTTCACTGTTTTTTGAGCCGACATGTGCCGACAGGCGATATTTCATGCCCTACCATCCACTAGGGCGTGGAGGAGGTTATTAAAGCCGTGGCGAGCCACCGTGCCCGATGCATTGCGAGCGAAGCGAACGATGCGAGGGTCCGATTCTCATTGCCAACTGTGTCGACATTCGGGTAAAAAAACAGTGAAAAACCCATGTCGACCCTATGACCAGTCGACCTTCCTCATGTCGACCTTGATGCAAATTCGACCTTAAGTCATGTCGACCTTGGCCCATGTCGACCTTAAATCAGGTCGACCTTCCAGCCAGTCGACCTAATGACTGTAGACCTAAGTTCATTCTGACAGATGTACCGATTCCTTTCATATATACCTAAACACCACAGTAAGAACCTCTGGGAGCCTTTGTTCCCCAGGTTGAGAACTGCTGTTAAGCAAATCATGCAAGCATGAACATCACGCAAATTTTATATATAGATCTATTATATCTCCTCTTTTGTCAAGTTGACCATGAAGAACAGTGATTATTAATCATACTTTGCAAAGTGGTTGATTTGAGTTGGAAAATAGCATTTATATTTATTTCTAAAGGGACAATTGTCAAAAGTGCACAAATTATTGTTGGTGATTAATCATGGACCCAGCTTTGTCTCTTAACTATCTGTGGAGCAAACCACAGTTCTCACATGTCGTCATTTACTTTGAAAGCTCAGAGAAGGATTTTGAAGATGAAACATTTCTGGAAACCACATGAAAGACCTTTTGCAGCTTTGTGGTTTCATTTACATTGGGCTAAAGGGTCGCTACAAGAGAGTCCGTATCACCTGGCTGGGCTGGTGCCCTAAACAGATGCATGCACACACTTGTTCTCAGTATTGTTTCATATCTTGTATTTATTGTTCATTTGTTCAGGAACATGCCATAACATTTAAGCTGGGCAAAAGTATGCAGACCTACAGACTAGCATGTCACTATAAGCATCCACACACCTTACAGTCTACCAGTGATCTGTAGAAACAATACAAGACCGATGCACCATCAGAGAGCTTTTAGGTATTGTTATTAGTGCTTGCCTTGTAACTGATTCTGACATTGATCATGTTTTCTTACCTGATGGAATCATGACAGATTAGTCTGCAAGTGCCTGTATCCGGTCAGAGCGGACAATACTCTGCAGTGTCCAGTAAAATTTGGTTCCAGTATTTACAAAACAAAAATATACATGAATTTAGGGTAATTCAAATGTTTCCCTGCTGCTGTCACTACGGGGGTCCAAAAAAGAGCAATTCATTTGCTCTGTTCGGACACTAATCAGCTGTGGTAGACTCTTCTCACAGCCAGCTACGGTGGCAAGAAGAAATGTGCAAAAAGCCTGTGGTTTGGGAACCTCATTGGGGTGCTGGATGACTGCACGACAGGGGGGATCCCGACGGTCAGTATCCCGACTGCCGGTCCTCTGACAGGAGGGGGTCTTGACTCACAGGGGCTATTCTCCCTTGTGGGGGTCCACGAGCCCCATAGAGGGAAAATAGAACCTGTGGCTTCTTTGCGCTCGCCACCCTGTCGGAGCACCGGCAGTCGGGATTCCGACGTCTGGATCCCCCCTGTCGGACCGCCATACCACAGCCCCTGAATGGCTATACTTAAATTAGCAAAATAGTTCTCAGATGGTTACAAAATGTTCCCTAAATTTTAATTTTTTTTTTCTTTTACTTATCCTTGGTGCAATTATTTTTCTTCGTTGTTCCAATTGGACAATAATAATGATAATCATTTCTTCAGAATTATTAAATGAAGAAGGCTAACATCAGAAGGCACGGCAGCTATAAAACATGTTTCTGCAAATGAGCCTTTTATATCATTTTTGGAGTAACAATCTGATTGTATCCATGTTCATTTTCATTTAGTCATTTTTGTCATTGACTAGTTGAAAGGCTTTCCTTAAAATCTCATAATGAAGCATAATCTGTTCTTCCTCTCCCATTTGGGCCTTGCATTGATGATTGAGATGAAAGACGAACATGGTTTAGAAAAAAGCTTTGTGTTTAAATGCCATTTAAACAATTGCCATATGTTGATTTCCGTTGCGTTTACAAGCTTTGAGAATAATACCAATGAATAAGTATAATGTAACCTTGAGCCTTTTGTGGTGGTTCTTTTGGTGAATTAACTATACAATATGATTATGAGAAACCCATGCTGGCTAGCATTTAGCATTCAGAGTCCTTCATGTTCTTTTATTCAGCAAAGTATGAAAGCCGGTACACCGGAAATCATGCTGCTTTCAGACCACAAAACTGGCTTCGACCCTGTATTTTAAAACGTTTTAAAAAATGGGTCTGCCAGATAACAACCCCTCTAGCTGCTGTCTGCCCTGCGCCCGCTGCTTGCACACAGTGTACCAGAGCGCTGAGCTGCCCGATACTCATCGCATGCTGCGGGACACCTGCCGGGAGTTCGCCGAGCGAGAACTACAGCCACTGGCTGCACAGCTGGACCGGGAGAACCGATACCCGCGGGAACAGGTGTGTAGCTGTGCAGCGCTCACGAAACCGCCACCACCCCCACCCACCCCCCCCTCTGGTGCTCCAAAACTTTCCCGGGCAGGATATCAGTACCAATCCGCCCCTGCCCCTAACCCCGTCCAGGCCGCCTAGCTTTCATTCATGGTGCTTACCAAGTAATAGTGATCACGCTGGGGGCAGGGGGTCCCTGCAACTACCAGTTCCCATCCGCTGCAGGGACCCCGCCACTGATCTAACATATACTGCAGGGACCCCCAGCACGATCATTCGTTTAGGGTTGAAACATATTAGGTTGACATTCATTTGGTCGACCACCGAAGGTCAACATGGCTTAGGCCGACACACAAAATAAGTCAACCTGTCTAAGGACAGGGTTGGAAGGTTGACGCAAGCATTATGTTGACAATGGCTAGGTCAACAGTCAAAAGGCCGTCATGAGTTTTTCACATTTGTTGCCCCTAAAGTCGACATGGACACTGCCAAAGTGTACTGCGTGACCCGCTGCACTCGCCATGATTTGTGCATTCTGTCTCGCTGCGCTCGGCACACTATTCTGTTCTCCCCCCATGCCCCAGCGGATGGTAGGGCATGAATTACCATCGTCTCAAAAAAAAAAAAAAAAAAGTGGAAACTCATGTTGACCTTTTCACTGCCCTACCTAGCCATTGCCGACCCAATGCATGTCAGCCTTATATGTGTTAACCTAATGACCATATACCATTTTGACCACCAGCAGCCATACTGCCAGTCATCCGTATGTATCGTCTTGTGAGCTATCTCTGTGCGTTTCTCTATCGGTGTTTGCGTACCACCTTCATCTACCAAATTCCATTAAGAAGAGATCCTGGTTTGGCAATAATGGCAGGAAGCTCTTCACAGCTACTGAAATGAATGCGGAAGGAAGAGCGATATCTCAGCAACTAAGCCCTAGTCAGACCAAGGGCATAATCAGCTTCTATATGGTACTAGATGTGTCCTCTGGCATTTTATTCTAAAATGTATAATCAGGGAATGTTTTAGATAGAATTGTTGGCACAGTTGTTAAGCTGAGCAGTTGCTTCAAAGTCTTTCCCATCTGGTCAGTCCTACTCTATCACCCAGAGTTATAACCATTGCTATCACGTCTGTGGTAAACTTAATACATGCTCACTGGTCTAAGGCTCCCCTGCAAAACGGGCCTTTAAAGGAAAGACATGTAGCATGATATAAGATAAATCTCAGATTCCGGCATTGTAAGGACTGACTTTAGATAAGATGATCTATACTTGGCCACGTCTGCCTTACACTTGTCACCTTAGCCCCAGTGAAAATGGAGTCACTTAAGACAGTGTTGTTCTGTTTGCAGATTAAATTTGAAGCTGAGGGCGACATTTACCATCTGAAAGTTTTGATTGACGTATTTAAAGCAGAAACAGAAAGAAATGCTAATCCGGAATGGTTCTGCATTTATTGTTGGCACTTGAAATCCATTGGTCAAAGCCGCTGATCATCCGGGGCTTTGGAAACTAGCGACTATTAAATATAATCCTGAGACTTAAGTATTGGGAGAATAAATGGCCTGTCAGAAGAAAACGCCTAACATTGTCCCTGACTCACATAAGAGTATTTCCGTGTGTAGTCCTGTTGCTGCTATTCTGTCAGAGTAGAGTCTCCCTGTCTCACACCGGTGTGAAAAGGGAACTCTACGGGATCATGACTTTGTCATCTAGTGGTAGATAAATGCCCGACAATTGTATATATGTGTACCCAGCTTAAATCAGATATCTGTTGTCTGCAATAAAAAATATTTGTGTCCAAGGAACACCCGTTTATTCACGTTAAAAAAATTCTCGCAGAGAAATGCATGTTATGTTTTAGAAAAAACTATGATTACTAGTAGTAAAGCAGTTCTTATTTACATTATTTGTCTTTCCCAACATGTTGGTCACTGACTTGTGGTAGGGGTTGTGTTATACGGTTGCAAGCGAGTATATAGTGTATTGTGGGACATTGAAAGTGGTCACACTTGTTCATGCACAAGGAAAGTTTCTTTGTCATCGGTGAGTTTTAGACACTAGGGGGTGACAATCAATAGGGGCCGTTTTGCCATTTTTGGTGAAAATATCACCAAAATCGGCCGTTTTCGCACTTTTCACGCATATCGCATATTTTATAGGATGTGATTTGCTGGAAAATATTCCCCTTTTTGCTGTTAGTTTGCACATTTTAAAGGTGCGATTTTTAGTAAAACTAAAAATCGCATCCAGATGTTTTCCCATTTAAAAGTGTACAACTTTGCTATTTAATGGGATGCGGTTTTTAGTAAAGGTTACTAAAAATCGCCAAACAAATAGACCAGGTTCTGACAGGCAAATTTGACAGAACCATGCACAGATAATTGAGATCTGTGCATGGTTCTGTCTTTAAAAATGTGTTAAAACAAAACAAAAAAAAAATGCCGCGAGGTCCCCCCTCCTGAGCATAACCAGCCCCAGGCTCATTGAGCCGAACCTGGTTCCAAAATATGGGGGATAAAAAGCGTAGGGGTCCCCCGTATTTCTGAAACCACCCTTAAATAAACTGGGGGTCCCTTGTATTTGGGAACCAGCACCGGGCTCCAACAGCCCGCGGTGTCATGCTACAGCCCGGGGGACACTTTTTACATAAAGTCCCCGGCTGTATCATGCTCACCATGGCTGGTCAGCCCTGGACGGGGTACCTGGGGGGAGTGGGGACCCCCCCTATAAAGGGGTCTCCCCCCAGGCTTCACCCATTTTTTTGAACCTGAACACCAGGTCCGGCTCAATGAGCTCGGGGCTGGTTATGCTCAGGAGGGGGGACCCATGCCATTTTTTTTTTCCCATTTAAAAAAAAATTGCACATGTTCTCAAATTCGCACATTTTCATGAGTAAAAATCGCACCATATCGCACTTTTTTTGCCGTGAATTCACACCTCATTAAATATTCGAATTCACTGCAAAAAATTTTGATTTTAAAAAGTGCAATATGGTGCAATTTCACAGAATGCGATAAAATCGCATCCTATTACATTTTGCCCTAGAATTTTACCTCTCAGAGAGTAAAGCTAACTGAATGTGAACACTATTAATACTGTAAAAGGTTAATTTATAAATCAGTATTGCTGACTGAACAGTTAAGTTGGGTTGAAGAGGGTCTCTGTAATCAGGGTGATCTTGTTGGTTGTTCTGCTTCATATCTTTTTTTATAATCCATTAATGCTTCCTTTTTGTTTGTTCTTCTAGAATACTTAACAGTAACAAGATCACTGAACTAAATAATGCTTCCTTCGAGGGACTGAGTTTTCTAGAAAGACTGTAAGTATTTCTCATTCTTCTGTTGTCTGTTTAATGCTGCCAATGCTGGACATGACTAGTGAAATAGATGCAGCTGTATCGATAGGAAAATACATTGGTAATTAGCACCAACATGCTCACGGCCGGAACAATTTAAATAACTGAATTCTGCAATCTGTTACAAGAGTTTTACTCCAATGGCACACCGTAGTTCTGCATCTTAATGCGCTATGAATGTACAATCCATTATAACTGGCTTGGGGAAGCTGGAATCTGCCTCTTTATGTATCATAAGCTATAATTCCATTTACTACGATTTGCATTATCCATAGCATTTCTATGCATACAGCGGTTAATCTCCTGGTATGCTAAATACTCAGTGCACTTTGGTATACTCCCTTTTGTCTTCTCAGTGTCACTTTTATTCAGTGTTATATGTTATTTTCTTCATTGCCCTTGTGGTATTTCCTGGGCAATTTTGCTTTAGTGCCTCTGCGAGGGCAAACTTCTTTACACATTAGGTGCTCGTGTATTGCCAATACTGGCTATGGCGCAGATTTTAGGACACCTGATACAAGTACATAAATGAAATGTATATTATTGCTATGATCACGACTGACTCCTGTTAAAGCAGTTATGAAAATGACAAATGTAACTGGCTAGAAATAACCTCATCGAACGTGAAACCATCGCCCTTCCAGCAATTACATTACTTAAAAAACAACAAGCAGCATAGACTCGTGCATACATCAGTTATTCTCATTCTTTTGTCTTGGTTTGAAAATGTGTTTTATATTAGGTCTGCTGGGGACTCTGAATCGTGTTCCCAGTGTACCAGCGTCAGAGGGTCCCTGAACCTTGAAGGGGGTTGTGGGTTTTCATTTGTTTGCTTAGTGCGCTGTACAGGAAATTGTCTCTTTGGGGGACAAAGCCAAGTACACTCTCAGTCCATTTCACAGGGCTTCCTGCTTATACAAAGAACTTCAGTGAGCTGGATGCAGTTGTAGCACCTTTTGTGCTTATTTGCCGAAGCCTTTATTTATTGTGTTAGTATTTTAATAGATACACAGAAGTGTTCGTCTTGGTTTTTCAGCTGTGAAATAGTGACTTGTCTTTTAGTCACGCACATATAATTGTTTCTTCCTAAACTCTGCAATCTCGTTTATTTGCCCTATAAAGTTGCTAAATAAACTATCTTTTAGAAGTTGGAGATTTACAAACCCAGTGCAGCAGCCAATCAAATAGTTTCTTTCATTTATCTTGTGCAGGATCAAAACTTAAGGCTACACTGCCACCTATTCAATGGGTCATATCAATTACTATGTCGCACTCAATCTTCTGCCTAAAGTTACAGCAGATCAAAGGGCAGTATTCAATTTATTTCTTTTTTTTTGCATTGATTGCGCTCATTATGGTCCTGCATCGTGGCTAAACTTGATTAAACTAATGGACGCACCGTGGAAAGTCCAGTCTAAGTGCTAAATTGAAAGATTCTTCCCAAATTTTATCACCACCCCCAGCGAACGGAGCGACAATGTGATAGGCCCGTTGGGTGGGTGAAAACACTTAATACCACCCTGTGCGTTTTACTAAGCTTTTGTCAGTCCAAGTGGGCTGGGTGTCCTTATAAAGACCTGGTGCCTGCATAAGAGGTACCCAGGTGTCCTCAAACTATTTTGCGCTCTGGGACCCCATCAGACAATAAAAATGATTATAGGACCCCTAGCAAGCCATCTATTTCTGTACATTTACTCATGAATGTATTACCTGTACCTGTATGTACCTAAAAAAATATGTACACCCCCCCCCCCCCCCCCTTCAAAATAAAAAAGTGTGCAGTTTTATTTATAGAATAGGCTGACTCTCTTTTCTTCTCTAACAACATTTCTGCCATCACATTCTGAAATGAAAGTTGAATTTTAGAACTGTAGACCAGGAGTCAGGGAACCGTTTTATGCCGAAATTACCCCCTTGATTTGAAAGGAAGGAAATCATATAATTGTAATACACACTGTACCCCCTGAAATTGATGATATATCCTGCTAGTACGATACACAGCCTGGCAGCCATGGATGATGATTACCATGTATGGCTGTGTGTAGTACAACATTTCTATGTGCATGCTTATAGATCCATATGCGCGTCCGGCTGTGTCTCGGCAGTGCGACCGTCCATTACCCCCAGGAATGTCATTTTTACCCCATTTGTGGTAATTTACCCCTGTTTCCTGGCCACTGCTGTAGACCCTCAGCTCCTTGGTGCTAATGTGCATTATTAGTAAAGAAGAGATGTATTTTCCCAGCACATGTGTGTGGACAAGCCCTTACATTTACTACTGGTTGCAGACAGTGCTGCCATTTAGCCGGTACTCATCAGTAACTGTTCAGTGTTTGGCACATTCCTCACATTAGAATCACATGTATGTGCTGCCAGGACACGCTGCCTACAGGGAGACTTGATGGTTTTCCAGTGTCTATTTATTGTAGTTGCTATTTTTATCTAGCATCCCAATACAGCGTCTGATATCTTTAGCTGTCAGGACTCTGGAATCACAGGCACGCCCTAACATAGATAGGATGCTTGTACAGATTGCTGCCTGTGGGTCACTACAGTAATCCTGTGTCTGATGATAAAGTGCCGCTGCTTTGCCTCTTCTAACCTAGGTTAGTATTGAAGAACCAAATTCATTTTAATAAGTAAAGCGGGAAATAAAACATCAACTGGCCAACACCATGCTGTAGTGTAGGTGGGGCAGATGCAAAGTGCAGAGATTTAGGTGGGGTGTGTTCAAATGGAAATCTCAGACCGCACTCTGGACCCGGGTTATTGCCGTGTCCTTGTGTCTCCAGTGTGAAAGCGACACTGTGATAATTCCCGGGTTGAGTAACACTGCATTTCAACCCTGGTCTTGAACACGGCTCTAACCCGGTCTGAAAGCTCCCTACCCAGGTTAGGGTCCTCAAACGCAGCTATTGGATGACTCCTCTGTCTCCTTTCATGAGGTCAGTGGCCAGAGGTGGGAAAAACAAGCAGCACACTGCAGAGCACATGTGCTGAGGCAGCATTCCAGCAGTAGCACAGCCATGTCCTCAGTGTGGTCAGATGAGGAGGTGAGGGGATTGCTGAATATAAGGGGAGACGAAGAAATGCTCAGATATGACAGGAACAGTAAAAGATGCTGTAGTTCACAAAACATAGCTAAAAAAGAGACTCTTCCCCCCCCCCCTCCCCCCCTGCGCACATATAGGTGTCGCTCAGTATTCCTCTCAGCCCCTCACTTTTGTTTCCTTTGTGACGTCATGTTTGTGAGCCTGAAAAAAGTCCACTTTTAATGATGCCAGTAGGTTTTACTGTGCTGACCTGGGTCCAGTGTGAAAGCGGCCAACCAGGGAATAAACCGGTTTGAAGTGCAGTGTGAAAGGTGTCAAAAAGGAGTCTGAACCAGGTCGCAGCTAGGGATGGACCCGTGTTCAAATTACAGGGCTGGACCCGGGTTTCTGGTCTGAAAGCAGTATAAAAAATAAAGCCCACATTATTTGTGGGCTAAATGCAAAAGCAGCTTGTTTTTACCCTTCACAGAAAATATATACTTGTATTTTCTTGCCTTGCATTGCAACATGGTTTGGTCCAAGTTACATGCTTTTTTTGTTTTTGTTTTTTAAATTTAACTTACAAAAAATGAATCAGGCTGTAAGTGCTGACATCAGGCTCAATTTGACACCACAGTACGTTATATATATGTTATGTTATTTAGATCGGATCATCTTTTCTGCTTTTTATATTAGATTCCCCAAAATCTTGATATTAGGTTTTCATTTTTTTTTTTTTTTTTAATGTTTCACTTTTTATAATTATGTTGATATATACTTGTTAGAACATTCTAAAGATTTCACTGATTACTGCAGGTTTACATTTAAAAGAAAAATATATTTTTTTAAATTATATTTTCTTTCATTTTAACTCCTGTTTGGAACTATTGGTTAGATTAGGGCTTGGGACTTTTACCAAGAGGCCATAAAATATTATTCATATTCCTTGACTTACTAAAAGACAATTTGCAGTAACCACTAGCGACAATGTGCTTTGATCATTGTAGTCCAATTAGACTGTTTTGTAGCTATCGCCGCACAATAAGAACTTCAATAGGACATCTAGTGGCAGGATTATCCTGAGAAATAACCGCAGCAGAGCTCCTGCTGTACTCTGCAAAACATATTTAAAGTGCAGTTTTCAAAGCAAACCCTTAACGTTGCATCACTTGTTGTGTCTGCAGTTCCGGCATTTCCTAAAGCCATCTACAAACACTCAGGTGACTGAGAAATAGACTTTAGCCTTACGGCCTGTGCTTTATGCCAGCCTGTCTGCATTTTCCATTAAACGCTCACAGTAGGTGGAAACAGCCAAGGACACGTGTAACAAAGCACAGGGCCATTAACATTTTCCCTAAGAACTATTTCTCCAGTGAGAAGTTTTCAGGAGACAATTGAACAGCAACAGCTGAATCTAAATGCCCTATTCCAGCATGTTTGTTTGTAGTCTGTTACGCCTTTTACTTGGCCAGATGGGATGAAAAACACACACACTGCATATGCATGAGCTGTACAAGTGCCGACAGTGCCCTGTAGGTATGAAGTTCTGTCTGCTGGTGAATTGCACGTGTGATGTAATCGCATTTGGCAAACCTTTTTTGTTTTGTACAGTTTCCTTAATGCATTGTAATTATCTATTTCTAAATGTTTTGGCTGGTACTACGAGGATAAGATTTTGTGGCTGCAATCACATCATCCTTTATCTCATTTGTCTACAGGGATCTCCGAAATAACTTGATCAGCGCAATTGAACCTGGTGCCTTTTCTGGACTTGTGTCTCTTAAACGACTGTGAGTAAACGCAAGTTGTAAACAAGGAACATAAATACTAAGAGCTATATATTTTTTTAAATTCTGTTCAAATCAAAGCATTTTGAAGCCGTTTGATATAATGGTCAGTCTTTTTACTTAGTGGTCTGTTTGTAGTGCCGAAGAATGCTTGTAGGCTGGTTTCTGCATTGAAAACCAGCCAATTTATGCCAAAGGAGGCTGCATACAGTGGTACTGGTGTGGCGAGTGGGGGACACAATAAATTAGACACTTTATTCACACCAATACTCTCATTTGTGTTTGTTACAAGTAATAGAAACATGCATGATTTTGAAACCGATGTTCTAATCATTCATATATCATAGTTATGGTATTCTGTAGGTGCAGGATTGCCCAGAGTAAGGGAAAACTGCACAATAACTTTCCCTTTTATACATAGCACTTTCAGTTCCGAGAGTTGTGTTAAACAAGTCTCAGGGCTGTAGTGGATTTTACATTTGGATGCTCCCTATCCTGTCTTTTACCTACATGTGACACAATATTGTGCCCTAGGCATACTGACCCACTTTTCCTATGTCTCCGGAGAAGCGGCTACAGAGTTGGTGTCCCGGCAATTCCGGGACAGTGGGCAAGTATGCTCCTCTGATCAGCAATATCACATTTCAGTCACACAGGCTCTGATCACTATGTTGTTGGATCAGGCGAGCAGTACTGACATATGGAAGACTAGTGCATGTTCCAATAGGAAGTTTCCGGGAGAATCCGGCAAACTTTACTTCAGAGTTAAATAGACATAGGCCATTCAAATCTAGATCATTGGGCATGGCCTGGAGAAGGCACTCTGTGGTCAAGCTTTTTAATCGCTTTACCTCACATGGAGGAAAAGGGACATTACTGAAGAATTCCTGCCCTGTTAAACACTAATGAGTGACATTGCTGTGGATTATCATAGAATATAATGATAAGATAGAAAAACTCCACCCAGCATTCAGTTCTGGAGATACTTGTGGACTATAAGATCTCAAAGAAACATGACCTCTCAGTACAGTGACTAGTGCCCCCAATCCTCCTCCAGCCCTCACTGTGAAGCCCCATGGCCTACAGCTGAGAGCCATCTAGTGCTGCTGCTATGGTTGCAGACCATCCGCACCTCTCATCTCGGCTCCATAATACGTAGAGTGTTATTGCCTTGTACTGCTTCAAACAAGGGAATGGGTCATGTGCTGGAGTACCTGCCCTATTTGTTTTACAGTGAGGATAAAGGTCTTTTGACTGAGCCATTTCATATTTGTGTGGTTCTTCTTTATGACATTTTTGTATACTTATGTGATTTGTTTTTTTTATTTATTTTATTTATGTTTTTATTTTAGAGACCTTGCCAATAATCGGATTGGATGCCTCAATTCAGATATATTTAAGGGCCTCACCAACCTGGTTAGATTGTAAGTATACTGTGCGTATGCTTTTATTTTACGTTTGTTGTTAACTTTCTCTTTATCTTTAATATGTATAACTCACAATACAGCAGTTGGCAGTTTACTGCATGTTCTGTGGCAGGGTAGGCACAGGTGAAGGAGCACTCTTTCAGTGTTACATCAAATGGCTACCTGGATCAAATCTAAGGAATCATTAGCAGAAGATGGTGGTAGAGTCCAGTGTCACACTGGACCAACCAAACTTGGATGATGGCGTGGCATTATAGCACCTCCCTTTCAGACCGCAAATGCAGGGTCGCAACCAGGATTGGGTCACTGGTCCTTCCTGGGAGCAACCTAGGATTTGCAGTCTTAAAGTTTATTGCCGGGTTGCTGACAAAGAGCAGTGGTGCGTCATTGGGGGGGTCAGCGATTGGAGCCAACGCTGCCTCCAATCGCTGCCACATTCCTAATGGGAACGGGACCCGTGTCCCTTGACCTGGGTTACCCATTCACACTGCCCAGCAACCTGAGTCACAGCCATGTTCGACCCTGATCATGACCAAGGTTGAAATGCCAGGTTGCTCGACCTGGGACACATGGCTGTGGCGTTTTCAGACCACAGATCGGCCCGGGTTGATTTGGCGGTCTATAAGGAGATCACGCTGAGCAATTAAATATATGGGTCCCCGGGGTGGGGCGGGGCCACGGCGGTGAGGACGTGAGGAGAGGTGTGTGTGCTCCCTCGTGGATACATCCTACCGTCCATGTGTGCCGGTGTCCTTGGCTGATGTTCCGGCTGCGGTAGACCCCGACGGATGAGAGGTGCTGCAGGGGGGTTGATTGTTTCCCCGAGGTTCCATCGGGCTGCAGTGGAGAAGGCAGGACGGGAGATCCCCTCCGGGCGCTGACGGACACAACGCGCCGTGACGGAGAGACCACTTCCGGGTCGGCTGGGGGTGGAGAGGGTGTTCCTGGCGTGAGACGCGGCCGACAGGGAGAGCAGAGAGCTGGAGACAGTGACAGTGTCCGCTGCTGTGCAGGGACGCCGCGGGGAGTGTAGACTGACGGGAGAGTGGACACGCGGCTGAGCAGAGTAAAGTGTGAGACGGGCAGGAGGCAACAATATACAGCATCTGGCTGGATGTCCATTAGAGTGAAACCCAGATTCTGACTCCTAGCTGAGAACCGTGGCTCCTGGAAGAAAAGGACGTGACTACTCCAGCAAGCGGTGCAGTATATAAAAACATTATATTTGACTTATAATTATTTTTTTTTTTTTGCTGTGACACTGTTCTGTGCCTTGGGAGTAATAGCCCTGCCTGCCCCGACACTGCGTCCACAAGTACTGTTAGTCTGTCCACCCTGGGTCTGATAAACAGCGTCAGATACATTGGTGCATTGCTAAGCTGCAAGCTTTCACTACAATTATCTTGCCCGTGGAGGATAAACCAGCTTGAAAGGTGGGGTTGTAACCGGGAAGTGTATCCCTGTGGGGTAGAAAACTGTAAGGTCGACCGGCCCAGTGCACCCCCCCTTGGCTGGACTAAAATCGGGGCAACCCTTTTCTGAAGATAGAGAATGGGGAAAACAACTACTGCTGCCGCCGCAGCCAAACTCGAGAAATATGCCCGCACCCAGGGCAATACCTCCCAAACCCCGGCCAATACACCCCAATCTACTCCGAGCAAAACCAAAGGACCTTCCGATACCCCCGATATAACCCTGCAGCAGATTCTCGATGCAATTGCTAATAGTGAATAGAGATTGTCAGATAAAATAAATGGGGTACAGACTGAAGTAATCTCAATTAAGACGGAAATTACTGTCCTGAAGACCGCATAAGTCAGGTTGAAACACGTATCTCAGCGCTTGAGGACTTAAACAAGCATTGGTCTACCAAAGTAGGCACTCTGTCTAACCAGCTATCTGACCTGAGATTCAAACTCTCTGACGTAGAAGGACGCCTGAGAAGGAACAATTTGCGCTATGTAGGGCTACCGGAGAATGTGGAAGGCACAGTTGCTGCAGATTTTATTGAGAAGTGGATGATAGATACTTTCGGGAAGGCTGCCCTGTCTAGCCAATTCTCGGTCGAAAGGGCCCATCGGGTCCCGTTAAAACCATTGCCACCAGGCGCTCCACCGCGCACCTTGATCGTGAAGCTTTTGAACTATCGAGACAGGGACACCATTCTGAGACTAATGCGTACTAGAGACCAATTGGTCTACAATGGGAATAGGATCTCGATATTCCCGGACTTTGCACTTGATGTCCAAAAAGATCGGGCTAAATTTATCTCCGTAAAGAGACGTTTGCGAGAATGCAATATTAAATACGCAATGATTTTTCCAGCGAAGTTGAGGGTCATACATAATGGAGAGACCCTTTTCTTCCCCACATCTGAAGAGGCTGCAAAATGGCTAGACAGTAAAGTGCCGGGACTCCAACAACTAGCCAACAGATAGGATATTGGGGATAACTAATTACTTGATAGTCGTCCTCACCTCACATTGGTGGCCTTGGGGCTTTTTTATTTTTTCAGCCCCCTTGTAAAAGAATAAGGATTTCCCCCTTTTTTTTTTTCTTTCTCTTCTTCTTGTGGGGGGGGGGGAGGTTGGTTTAAAAGTATGCCATCACTGGGAAGGTATACAGGGTGGGGGGCGGGTGTGGGGAGGGGTGGGGTGGTGTTATTTGTTATGTGTGTAAATAGTGATGTCTTAAAGCAGCATGATGGCCTAGAGGGTACCTGGAGCAGTAAAAACGACAGAGGAGGCAGGCCACCCCTTGTTGGTAGGGAGACCCCCCGAGCCAGAGGTATGTGGGGCTATCCGGCAGACTGTATTATCCCTGACGCAAATGGTTAAGATCCTTGCATGGAACATTAGATGGGCTAATGATCAGATCAAGCGCTCCTTGGTAATGGAGCAGGTGAGAAAACTCAAACCAGATATTGCCTGCTTGATAGAGACACATCTCACGGGGAATAAATTGAAAGCCTTGAGTAGATCGTGGGTGGGTAAAAGCTACCACGCCCCTTTTACATCCTCTTCTCGGGGTGTTTCTGTACTTATCAGGAAGACTGTCTCGTTCAGTTGCAATAGGAGTCAGATTGACCCAGCTGGACGATACATCTTCCTTGACGTAGGGTTAATGAAATTCCAATGGTATTGTTGTTTGTCTATATCCCGCCCCCCTTCAATGCTGAAGTATTAGTTAAGGCAGCTGAGTTTGCAGTATTGTCTCACCAGGAACTTACCATCTGCATGGGAGATTTTAATAATGTTTTGAATACATCATTAGACAGACTGAGGGCAGCGGGGGGGAAACCTCCTAGGAGTAATAAGTCTTTTTATAATCTTGTACAGGACCTTGGGTGGGTCGATATTTGGAGAGCTCGGAACCCCTCAGCAATACAGTTATCTTGTTATTCCACCTCGCATCAAGCCTTCTCACGGATTGACCTGGCGTTAGTCTCCAAGGAGGGCACCATGCAGGTGGAAGGAATAGAGTACAGAGCTAGGGGGATCTCCGATCACTCCCCATTGCAGTTGACAATATATGAAAATAGACCAAAAGGCCCTTGGTTCTGGAATCTCAATCCTAGTTGGGTGCAAGTGCTGGGGCAGGAGGGCAACCTTGTGAGACAATGGGAGGAATTTTGGGACATCAATAGAGGTACCTCCTCTCTGGCCATGATATGGGATGCGTTTAAGGCATTTACCAGAGGGATAGCTAAAAAAAGAATCGGAGAAATACAGAAAGAAAAGAGGGAAAGGATTTCTGACCTGGAAAGGCAATGTTTAGAGTTAGAAACTAAGTACCTCGCTACGGGAAGTGACCCCATCCGACAGGAATGGCTGATGGTCCAGTCCGAATGGATGGAGCTCTTGCGGATCCAAAATAGTAATTTAATGTCTCAACGAGTGAGTAGAAATTATCAATTTTCAGATCGGCCAGGTAAATACCTGGCCTATCTGGCTAGGTCTGAAACCCCGGCTAATAACATTGAGTATATCAATAAAGGGGATGGCACGATTGTAGATACTACGCTATCAATAGGGCAGGAGGTAATGAAATATTATCAGGATCTTTATACGTCCAAACTTAGTAAAACCCCGATAGAAATCGACGACTATATGGCAAAAATGTCAATCCCCCCTATAGGGGAACAGGGGCAAATGGATCTGGAAGCACCCATTAGCTTAGAAGAGGTAAAAATGGCAAATAGAGATCTTCAGGGAGGGAAAGCTCCAGGACTGGACGGGCTCCCGGTGGAGCTCTATAAACATTATATAGAGGAACTCTCCCCTCTATTGCTGGAAACCCTAACAAAGTGCTATGAGGAGAACTGCCTCCCCCCGACGATGCTGGAAGCTAGAATAATCATTATACCCAAGCAGGGAAAGGACCCCACAAATCTTGACTCATACAGACCCATTTCCCTTCTCACTGTAGAATCTAAGATTCTATCCAAAATCCTGGCCTCAAGGATAAACAAATATATCTTGGAAATCATACACCCGAACCAGACAGGGTTTATGCCGACGAAGTCCACCTGTATTAACCTGCGTAGGTTACAGAGCCATCTACAGCTCCCGCGAGATGATGAGAAGCACCCAGCAGTAGCTTCCCTTGATGCCTCAAAGGCGTTTGATGCGGTAGAGTGGACATACCTGTGGGCCGTGCTCCGCGCCTTCGGCTTCGGACCACGGCTCATAGGGTGGATACAACTCATTTACAGCAGGCCGTGCGCAAGGGTTTCGGTTAACGGATGGACTTCGCCGGCCTTCGCTTTAAATAGGGGGACGAGGCAGGGGTGCCCTCTGTCGCCCCTGCTGCTTGCCCTTGCAATAGAACCCCTGGCGTGCAGTCTTAGAGCAAGGTTTGCCAATCAGGGATTTCGAAAGAGACGTAGTTTCGCTATATGCGGACGATATACTACTGTACTTGTCTGACTATACCTGCGATCTCTCGTTTGCTCTAGAAATAATTAACGAATTTAGTGGCTACTCGGGAATTAGTATAAACTGGAACAAGTCCCATATTCTCTTGGTTTCACCAGTGGGTAATGCTCCGCCTGATAATCCCCTGCCTGTGCAATCGGTCTCCTCATTTAAATATTTGGGGATTTGGATTTCTAAAGACCCGAGTGACTTCATTCAACTGAATATGAATCCATTAATAGAGTACTTAACCTCAAAATGTAAATCATGGTCCCGACTCCCGTTAACTACAATTGGACGCACAAACCTTATAAAAATGGTAATACTTCCTAAGATCCTGTATATAATCCAGCATGCTCCCATTTATCTTCCGAAAACTATTTTCCGTAAAATGAACAGTATTATAACATTGTTCATGTGGAATAATGCTAGGCCTAAAATACAACTAAAGGCCTTAATGCAAGAGAGGGAAGAGGGTGGCCTGGGGGTGCCGGATCTTAGAAGGTATTACATCACATCACAATTGGCTCAGATGAGATCCTGGGTGACCCAAGACAGTGATATCTATATCCCAATGGCCCTGGTAAACATATCAACCCCTGATATGGATCCCCTGTCAAGACTCCTACAAGGTTATATAACTGCAAAAGACCCACCGTTGGTTATCCAGTCAATCAGGATCTGGGGAGAGGCGAACCGAATTGTAGGATATCAACACACTGACCCTGAATATCCACTGAATGATAGACTAATGCAGCACACCGCTATGAGCCTACAGGTAAAAGAAGCTTGGGGACCTTACTCAGTTAAAAACCTCAGCCAGTTCTATTGTGGGGGTGTATTCAAATCCTTCGCTCAACTGAAGGAGGAATTTGGCATACCACAGACCCATTTTTTTAGATATCTTCAAATGAGAAGTGTCCTGGAGGAGCGATTTAGCACTCTACCCCCAATATTTGGGGAATCACAGGTTAAGAAAGCCATAAAGAAGGGAGGGAAAAATAGTACTACCTCAAAGATGTATAAACTCGTAGGTGGGGCTGCCTCTGGGGACTACATGAGAGAATTAAAGGGAAGATGGGAGTTGGACGTGGGGCCACTGAGGGAAGAGGAATGGGAAATGGCAGTGAGATCTGTGTTTAAGTCATCCAACGCGATCCGGAATCAGCAGGTCCAGCTATATATCCTACACCGGGCTTACTTGACTACCACGAGAATGGTTAAATTTAAAGCAAGAGTGTCCACTGAATGCCCTAAGTGTAGGGTACATACTGGGACGCTGTTCCATTTATTATGGGACTGTCAAAGGGTTGCAGAATTTTGGGGTAAGGTAATAGACATCATGGGTTATACTGGGGTATCCAGAGAGTTGCTCTCCCCAAGATCGTGTATTCTAAACATTCTCCCGAGTGGTAGATTGGAATCCGCGTACAGGCTATATGTGATAGCTCTGACCTCAGTGGCAAAAGTCCTGATTGCTAAAAATTGGATGGCACCAGAAGGGCCGGACATTCAGAACTGGATTGCAAGAGTGAACTACTTGGCCCAGCAAGATAAATATTTGTATATTAATAGACACGCTATAAGTAAATATCACAAGGTATGGGATCGCTGGTTGACATCCAGACACTGGCGCACTAGAATTGATAGCATCTGTAAATAGTATGGTGAAAGAGGGCATATATAGAAAGATGGTACTAGGTGATATATTACCTTCATTTGCATACACGTTTACCTCTCTTGTAGTAATTAATAGCGCACTATTAGTGCACTTTTTAGGTCTGTTTTGCTTGTGACATTAAGGGTTAACACATTTGAATACGATAGGAGGTTTATATGAGCTAGAGACTAGACACTGTAACACTAATATTGCGAAAAGCTATATAGACATGGGTATAAGGGCCGAGGGGGGTTGCACTTCAAGATTGTACTCACTAGCGCACTCTCTCCTTTTGATTTGAAGTGGCACTACCACGTATATAAATATGATTTTTCTTCCTTTTTTTTTTTTTTTTTTCTCTCCTTCCCGTCTACTGGGTCATCACCAGGGCCTACCTGGATAGGAAATCCTATATGTATGTATATAAGAAAGCTCCGGCAATATCAACCTCACAAACTAACTCCCTATTAGCTCTTCCTTATACCCCTGGCTATTTGATCTGAATTGAAATGCAATATCCCTAGGGGCCCTCCTCCCTCCTCTGTCGCTGCTTGTAATAGGCGTTTATACGCCTAAAAGTGCTTACCAAGCCCAGATTAATAAGACAATTAAATGCCCACTAGGCCTGAATTGAATAGAATATGGATATAAACCCACATGGTTAAGCTGCTAATGTATAGTCTGCTGCTGTTTTTTATTTTATATTAGATGTCAACCTGCTCCGTCCTTGTTGTTAGTTTTTTTTTTTTTTTTTCTTCTGTGTATTATGTTTGTAATTGTTTGTTATTTCAGATAAAACCAATAAATATTAAAAGTAAAAAAAAAAAAAAATATATGGGTCCCAGAGATTGTACCCTACAGATAGGCTTGCATCTTCAGTACTGATAATGCTTATAACTACTACTAGGGATGGGGCAGAGAGGGAAGTAAGGGGAGGCAGCAGTTGGGACACTGTTGTGGAGGGGTCAGGTGTCAGCTTGGCTAGTGCGGTGAGTCATGCAGCAGTTGGGGTAGAGGGTGGGTTAAGGCATAGAGCACTTGGGGTATAGAGAGAGTAACTGTATTTGGTAGCGGGACAAGGTACTTGGCCAAGGCTAGGGACAGGCAGACCTGGGGTGTTCAGAGGGAGTAAAGGGGGCGTACATACGATTCGATTTTGCTTATATAAGCAAAATCGAATCGAAATCGAATGGTTTTTAAGATGCTTTCAATCTTAAATCGATTCGATGCGCACTCCCATTTTGTCTATATCGAAAATAAAAATAGACTGTGCAGGCAAGGAAATACCGAATTCGAACCAGTAAGTCGAATGTGTACATGTACATGTGCCTTGAATGTAAATCAAATTCGATATCGAATGCAAAAGTGCAGGTCCAATGTGAAATCGAATGTAATAGCAAAGGCCAAATCAATAGGGGGTGGAATAGGCGAAATCTAATTTAAAGTAATTCGATACATGTGTACACATCTCAAGGGTAGATAGCAGTTTGAGCAGTACTAGGAGAAGGCCGTGCAAGGATGTAAGTGTAGATAGTATTTGGCGCAGCTGGGGGCAAGGAAGGACTTATAGGCAGACACTACTGGGTGCTGCAGTTACCTATTTGTGTCTCCTGGTAGGCCCCTGCCACAGCACAAGAACCATCAACACCAGCTTGTGCTCCACAAGCGTGGCATTTGGGATACTGTTCTTCAACTCTAGCTTGATGTGCTGCAGCCACCACTTTTCCATCTGCACCCAGGTGCAGAGTATCAGGGCACATAAGCACAAACTGGTGTCTCGGCATAGAGATCATAATTAGGTGGTGTCAGTGTAAGTGGCAGACAATCACGGGCTGGTGGTGTAAATGTGACATTTTCCATGCAGGTGGCACACAAATACAGACTGGTGCCAGTATAGGGGGACATAATGACCTCAAGCCTCTAGTTGTATGTTGATTGAGTCCTCACTACTTATATCCAAGCTGTAATGTGTATTGATCTGTGGCGCTATTTATTTGTACTGTATTTTTGTTATTTATTCAATGTTATGCCAAGTTTTGTTTCCCTGTATTGTTCCTTTGTACGGCGCTGCGAAACACTTGTGGCGCCTTATAAATAAAATTATAATAATAATAATAATAATAATGACAGGCTGTGCCATAACCTGGGGTACAGAATCACAGGCTTGTCTTTGTACTGGGTGCAGCACTTACCTGCTCCCCTGCATGATATTGCCATTCCTAAAGTCACAATCTCACCTGACCTGACTGCAGAACATTTTGAAGTCTTGCCTGGCATGCTCGCCCTGGTGGAAGCACACAGTGTACAGGGCCATGCAGGGGGAGAAAGCTGCATGTCCAGCAGGCCTCAAAGTTCACTGTCTGCCACCCCAGCCTCCTGCTTTGGAAAAAGCTTGCAGAGGAGTTCTGGTATGAAGCGCAGGCTGCTGAAGGGGCCACGTACCAATGACACGATGCAGGCAACAATGCTGCTGCAGCCGGTAGTGTGACAGGGTGTCCTTCTGGTGAGGTGGGCAGAGCCTGAGGAAATGGGGTGCAGTTTCCTGTGAGTGGGGGGCTGGAGTGGCCCCCTCGCTCTACACTTGTACGTATTCTGTTTTCATGATTGATTTGTTACACTGACTTTGCGCCTTACAAATAAATGGTTACAACCATCTAAAGAAACGGAGACCTTTATTTATTTATTTTTGCGATTCAAATCGTCTGGTTTAAATGTTTAAATTAATTGTCTTTTTTTTTATTATTATTCAAAAATGGTCTACATTGAATATTAAACGATGTTAATGTTCTTATTTTAAAGTGGCTCACCACTGAGTCTGGTACTAGCGCTAGGGCTGTTGAGCCTGACTAGACATTGGACCCGAAAGGGTTAATGCAAAACAAGATGTTACAAAGACCATTGGCACCAGTAGGACTTGTCAGAAACAATTGGAAGCATATGTATGTGTGCCAGGGCTGGGTTTACGGATTGTCTACACATACACCTAATAGCTACCTGGGAACGTGTCTTACCAATAAATGTCCCAGTGGTGCCATGTTCTGGCCACACAAAACTCAGGGCATCGAGACGTGTAAAACGTGTTACGTGGATCGTAGGTATACTTCAAAGAACCATTGAATTTACGAGAAATCACAGAAAGGACTCGGTAACTTTTATCAGTACAGACCTGTCTACAGCGACCGCAGAGGCGGTCCCATTTGTAGCTGATAACTAGAGTAACCCGTTTCAGATTGTCGCCCTACAAAACTTTTCAGTCACCATAGTAATTTCACATGTGAGTGCGACGCTGGGAATAACCATTGTATGTGATAAATGAGATCCGTGACTTCACATCAGACACCCCCTTGTGCTGACATCTACCACTCACATAGACTGCTGTAAGTGTCGGTAAGCTTGGTCAGGAACACTCTCCAAAGCACAAACTGAATTTTGGGACGAGACCAGAGCTAGTCATTTTTAAAATTAGGAAGCATTAGCATTAAAGGGAGGTTTCCACACACTGTTGATCATACATAGCCATTATCGTTTTATACCAGTAATCTTGCAGACCTTCCTGCTGCAGAGAGTATCCCATTGTAATATACACATAAAGACGGAGCTAAAACTGCCAGGCCATGTGACCTGCAATAAGAACTAGGTGGCGGTATCAGCTAGCACAGCTGGGGGAATGGAAGCAGATACATTGCAATCTTATTGTCTCGGAATGAGCAATTCATAAAGGCATCATAGGAAACAAGAAAAGACCAACATGAATTACCCCAAAAATAGAACACTCTTTACTTAGGCAAGGCCAACCAGGATTATGAAATAAAGGATATGTTTCAATATAGTCCCAAGTATTTTGCATGAAGCAGCACAAGCTGGCAATGCCACTGCCCCTGAGGGAGTCTGCCGAGTTCCCGATTTTCTGAAACAATTATAAAAGACAAGGGTCCGCAAATCTATGGGGGATATTCAATGTCTGGTCACCCCGACAGCCGTGGCCCTGTCCTATTCTCGGCCCGCTCGACCCTCATTTCACAGGCGGGATTCAATGTCCCGCCTGCCGAGCGCTGAGGAGGGGGCTTGCCAGTGACAAGCGGCCGGGAATCGGCCATCAATTCCCGGCCGTTCTCAGCAGAATGAGCCCAACTGCTTGTGAAGTCAGGCTCATTCTGCCGAGATCATCTGTTCAATGCTGTCAGGGAAGAAAGCATTGAATAGGGTCCCGCCACCATTTCCCTCGTCGGGAATGGCAGTGGGAGATTGAATCCCCCTATGTCTCCGTACATGGAAACGGCTGCTATTCGGAAATATAGCCGCCGTTTCGGCTTTTCAAAGAGCCGGTTCTGCAAACGCGGATTGCGACCGTTTCCCTGGCTTAATTGTCCGGCATTGTATAATCAAATTCACTTATTTCCAAAAATCATAAATAAAGGGAAACATTAAATACCCCCTAAACATGACTTGCTGATTTAGAACAGTGTTGTTTTGACGAACTTGGACCCTTTTTAAGATAAAACAGCGGAGCAGCATTGACGTGTGCATTTTGCTATGTGGATCATGCAGAACCAGTTTGTTCTAAATGGATCTGTGATTTTTATGATGTGTAACCCTGAAAATAATTAAGAACAAATGATATTATGAAAAAAAAAGAAGCCTAGAATGGTTGCGTACCAAATGTGGGAAAATCATGGAAGATTATAAAATTCATGCAGTTCCATTGTTATGTACGCCAATTAGATTATCTTTTCATACAGAATAAGTGGTCTAAATAAATGTGTTGATATTTTTGCAATGTTGAGGGCTGGGTTTTATTCATTTGGGTTCTTCTGGACATCATGTATGCTGTATGTATACATAGGTCTGTACATTTTGCACACAAGTAAATACAAGTAATTTTTATGATTCATTGATGTGATTGATTGTATTGTATTCCTGCTAATTTGTTTTATGTTATGTTTATTGTTATGTTTTATTCGTTTGTAATCACACTATTTTATAGACAACTGATCTAAAACATGTTTATTAGGAGCAATGACCGCAGGGCTTTGTCTGCAAATTGCAACGTTGTAATGCACGGACATAAAGATGTTGCCGCTTAATGCTTTTCTATGAGATGGGATCACGTCCCAAGTCGCACGTGGCAATTGCGGCGGCAACCATAAGCATGGCTACTGTGTGTGTGTCTTCACTATATTGTTTTTATGTATCTCATCGTTCAAGTGTGAGATGTCTATGATCAGACATTATTGTATTGTTTATTATAGTGACAAAGTATGAGGCCATGTTATGTACACCTATAGCCCAATAAATTGGTTCAGTAATTTAGCTCACAATTGCACTAATGTTCAATCGTCCACCCGTAAACGTCATTGAATGATGGGGTTAATAGGGCATTTGTTGCTCATGTTGGTCAATTATTAAACTAATGGGATTGAGAATTTACAGAGGTTATGTTTGTCTCATGAAACTTTTTTTTTTTCTTTTACTTCCTGTTCAGAAATCTCTCTGGGAATCTCTTTTCTTCATTGGCACAAGGAACGTTTTCTAACTTGGTTGCCTTAAAGTCATTGTAAGTATTCTGTAACTTTTTGAAAAACCAGTATTAAGTCTTACACAATGAAGCATACGTGTTCTATGTATCACATGTTGGCAGACACAAGCTTAGAGGGTCTTTCCTATGCTGTTTTATTCCTCTGATATGGATAGGACAGAACCAGTACCCCTGAGGTCTCTCTACTTGGAAATGTTTGGTAAATCATGGCCACCTTTTATTAGTAAGTGTGTCTGTCAAATAAATCCGAGCCCTTGTCAAGATTTCACTGATGGCAACAGTTAAGCAAATTCTGCCTGAAACGAGCATTGTGACTGTATATGGTCAAACCAGCACCAATCCATTGTGACTGCTCTAGCTCACAAGGCTGCAAAACACTTGAAGCTCTGGCTTTTACTGTCTGAGGAATGTTACTAAAATAAGTCAGCCATGAGAAGTGTTCAGAAACTGAACCTAGAGCACTCTTCGTATCTCATTCACCTTCTCTGACGTGTGTGCTCTGTCAAACATATAAACCAAATTATGTTTTTTTTCTCCTTTTCTATTTGTTTTACGTGCACAGAGAATTTCAGACAGACTATCTTCTGTGTGATTGCAATCTTCTGTGGATGGTTGGGTGGATAAAGGCAAAAAACATAACCGTCCGTGAGACTAAATGTTCCTACCCCAAGGCTCTCCAAGGCCAGCCAGTGACGGCAGTAAAAGTGGAACAGCTGACATGCGGTGAGATTGCGCTTTGTTTTTACTACAGTGTGTCATTTTTGTGACCTCACAGTGCAGTGGTGGAAGCAACCTCCTAAATGTAACCGACATGGGAAATTTATTCCATAATGACCCAAGCAGGCTAAGAAAGGAGTTTCATATTGATTTAAAAATGTTGCTGCAACATTATCTCCCCCCTCCAAACAACACACACACACACACACACACACAACAATCTCCCTGATTATTTTATTCAGCTGCCGCCTAGCCAGCCACTGTGGAAATGGGATTCCATTTTTAAGCATGTGGTAGGTTTGCGTATGTGGCGCAGGGCACATTTGTTCTCAAAATAGATAAACCAATGCTGCACTGCAGGTGGGGCAGATGGCACATGTGCAGAGAGAGTTAGATTTCGGTGGGGTGCGTCCAAGCTGAAATCAAAATTGTAGTGTAAAAATAAAGCAGCCAGTATTTACCCTGCACAGAAAGAAAATAACTCACCCAAATCTAACTCTCTCTGCACATGTTACATCTGCCCCACCTGCAGTGCAGCATGGTTTTGTCCATTTTGAGAGCAAATTTGCCCTGTAACCCGGTCTGAATTAGGCCCATGGTACAGGCCACAGACTTTTCCATTCTCTTTGTCAGCCAGGGTTTTTATTTTAGATGTTCTATCTGTCGGTGCCATTTTTAATCATTTGTAATGTAGATGGTGGTATTGGTATATTGCATGGGATTTCTGTAATGGCTGGGCAGTGCTATATATTGCTTATTACATCTAAGCTGACATAGGGCTTGATTCAGAGATGGATGCAAATCACACAGCTGCTGCTTATTCATATGCTAATGCCGCAGGAGGCGTCTTGTGTAAGTAGACTTCTCCTGTCAGCTTCACTGATCAGCTGCTGGGCCTGAGTACGCAGCACTGGGTTATCTGAGAAACCATTAGATATGGAATTAGGCCCATTGGGGGTATTCAATTTACAGTCCTCGCCTATTTAATGCTGCCGTTACCGACAGTATTGAAGGCAGTGAACAGATTCGACTTTAAAACAAGTCTGATCTGTTTTGTGGGAATCGGCCGTGGATTGTCCAATTCACAGCCGTTTTTATTTTACAATCAGCTGGCGTTTTCGCTGATCTGCTGAGTTTTTGACACTTGACAGCCAGAACATTGAATTCCGGCTGTCGAGTTACAGTTAATCGGAATGAAACCAGCCCGGGATTCCGACAGTGCGGACTTTCCGAAAGTCAGAATCCCGGATTGAATTATCCCCCGTATAGTCTGTTGAGGGAACACAAAGACATAGGGGGGTGGGGGGCTTGAATTACCCAAGATCACCGGAGGAGCTATATATGATTTTTTTTTTTATAAGCAGACAACCCCCCCCCCCCCCCCAAACAAGAAAAGAAAAGAAAAATCCTCAATAAATGTAATGTTTTCATCTGTCTGTTAACACGCAGGTTCTAGAACTTATCCCAGATTCTATGTGTTAACGCCAAAGAAAAATGAGCTCTAGTTGAATAGCCCCGGGTGGATAAAGCCTATGGCTACTGCTCTTTTTCACACCCTTTAAGTTAACGGGTCTAATTGATTCCTCCCACCCTTATATTCTCTTCCATGGTATGACCTTGATATTTGCCTGAAGCTCAACCTCTTACTTTGTTAATTTCTCCGCTCCTCTCAGCTTTCTTCTCGGATAAAAATAGTTTTCTTTTACAATTCCTCTGCATGATGAATAATGAGCGTTGAATAATAACATTGTCTAAGATTACGTCTGTTTTGCTGTTACATGTTGAGGCACGACTTCTTCATTTTCTACTTTCTTTGTTTACCGACTAATGTGTTTATAATCGCTAGTTAAATATGGTTGCTGTTACATGTTCCAAAAAAAATTATGGTTAGTCATGTGAGCAATAAAATACATAAAAACATTCCGGGGGAAATTTACGAAGATGTGTATGCTACTTCACATGTGATGTTGGTATGGGCAACCAATCAGATCCTGTGTACTATATTCTAGAGGGTGCTAAATAAGAAGTAGCTTCTGATTGGTTTCCCATAGCAACATCACATGTGAAGTAGAATACACATCTTAGTACATTTCCCCCTACGTCTTCTAGTATCTGCCAGTTTCTAAATGTTAATGGACCCCTCTCTATCTACTGCTCATCCCCCCGCTCTCCTCTCTGTTGCACTGCCCTGCTCTGTCCCACAAGCCTACCCCCACTCCAATACCCCATAGACAGCAGTCAGGGTCCTCCCCTCTGTTTAAGTTGGTACACTCTCCCTAGCAGAGTTAGCAAAGTCTCCCACTCTCTGCATGGGGCCTCAAGGAGACAGCCATCTACTAGTGCAGGTGGAAAGGAGTTCCACTGAGGGGCCATCCCTAAAGTGCACAATCCTTGCAAAGTTATTTGTAAAGCTCTATTTCCTCCAATCACCAGGAGACTTGATCACATGCACAGTCCTCTATTGAAAGTGTATTAGGCAGGACTTGACCTACTAATGTGTTTTACAAGTGGAGTTTCAGCTTTGAATGAATGTTTTCTTCCTCCTTACTTTTCAGTTTGTTTTCATTTATTTATTGTTTCCTCAGAATCGCCTCTCGAGCTTCCATCATTTTACATGACCCCTTCGCACCGCCAAGTTGTCTTTGAAGGGGACAGTCTTCCTTTCCAATGTATGGCTTCCTACATTGACCAGGACATGCAGGTGTTGTGGTATCAGGATGGAAAGATTGTGGAAACTGATGAGTCGCAGGGCATATTTGTTGAAAAGAACATGATCCACAACTGCTCGCTGATTGCTAGGTACCGGTGCCTTCTCTCATGCTGATATGTTATGGTCAGGGGTGGCTAGAAAGTCATTTTGATCAGGTTACTGCTTAAGAAGCCAGATTGCATTTGAATCCTTTACATAGAGAGATGTTGGATACATTGAGTGTCTAAAAGACTTCTAATAAAACCACTGGGGATAACTATGGCTGGTAATAAAATAGAATCATTCCCGTAACATTATTTTCTTATAAAATTTATTTACATAAGGACAATAGAGTAACAGGTAAAAGGCCAGCACTCACTGGTACAACAAGTCTCTGCATCAGGCCAAGGAACACTACCACTCATTTGTATAGTAACAGTCCCCTTTCCCTGATGCACTCTGACATCTGTCCCTTATATGGACTCCTTTTTATGTCATTTAGGAGGTCATTCTGATTGAACCGCAAGCTTTGCGGGTCATCTAAACGCTACTCACACACCGATTTGCCTGCATCATGGCCACATTAGCATGGGGACATCCAGTTTTTTTCATGGGGACACCCATGAGCACTGGGTGTTAACATGGGCGCTGCTTCTGCCCCACGCTCGCCCTGCTAGGTGCAAACGTGTCAGCAAATAATTGCCATGCCTGCTCGCACAAAGCGGCTGAACATGCGCATAAAAGTTTATGCACAGTTGCTAAATCTTGCTTCCTGTGCAAACGCGTATGAACCAGAATCAGGGCCTTACTCTGGTAGGCTTGGCAACATCACTGGGAGTTGCATGTAAATAGAATGCTAGGTGTTGGTTTATATGTAATGCATTAGGTTGTGACCTCTCTTTCAATCTTCTTTTTGCTAGTGCCCTAACCATTTCCAATATACAAGCTGGATCCACAGGCAACTGGGGCTGCCGTGTGCAGAGCAGGCGTGGTAATAACACCAGGACTGTGGATATTGTAGTACTAGAGAGCTCCGCACAGTACTGCCCTGTGGAGAGGGTTGTAAACAACAAAGGGGACTTTAGGTAAGTGCATTTGTTACACCGAAGATTCCTTTTTGACTTTACAGGTTGTGAAATTTGTTGTTTTAGTGGTTTATTGACCTGTGGCCACTTGCTGGGTCTCTCTGGTGTGTAGCAAGATGCTCATATGACACGATGTATGTGGCAGCTATAGATTTGGTGTCGCATGCTGTAGTGCCAGTGGGTAGACATGGCATAAATCATACAAATATTAGACACTTCTGAATGAGATTGCAACAAGACCAGTTATTGTTATACACACTGCCTCTGCCTCCTGTGCTTTCTTAGTTGTGTATATATGTGTGTGTAGCAAATAACACAAAGGAACTCTCCGTGCGGTGCTATCGTCTGGCTCGCAGGGAAATGTGTGGCATCTTATTACCGGCTTTTCTAAGAATATTACCATTTGCTTTTTACAATATGATAAGCTTCTGTTTTATCTATTTTTGTCTGATGTTCGTTATACATTTTAATAAAATATACAACGTAACATTTATTTTGCCAAGCGTAGTATATTATGTACATGCATGTTTTATTTTCAAATCTAGGAATTGTGGGCTTTCAACTCTGTCTGCTGTGGTCTATATTAAGACTTCTGGGCTTGGTCATAACCCATCCCTTATTTGCAGCCCGTATTTTACAAATAGGTTCTTGCCTTGAAGGTTGAGCCAGGAAGGACATAAAGGGAATAGGGGGAATGAAGGCAAACGGTGGCATCTCTACTAAGTCTCTCTGATTAAACATATTTACAATCACCACGGTACATTAGCTCAAGTACTGGAAGAAGAATATGTCTATACATTCATCCCTTTTAACAACGCGGTCACCTGAATAGCCCCAGGAACTCCTTCCCAGTGCATTTGATATTGAGCTTACTTGAATCAGGCCCATTGTGTTGTCAGGATGTTGTACTGGGTTCCAGAGCCTAGCAAAAGGAATAATTCCTAGCACACTGGTAGAGGGGAAGACAATTATGCTAGGTGTAAGCATCCCCAGTTGGTATGCATATGAAAGATACGACAGAACTCTTCACAGTATGGGCTGTGTGACGCTGCTTAGAGGTCTGGGCCATACGGCAATCATGGACCCCTTTGGTGTTTCCACTGAACATTTACTGGCACGCAGTAGACTAAATTGATGCTTCATCCTTCCATTAGTTGCATAGCATGTAATTAGGGAACCAGGTAAAACAAGGAGTCTTGCAGAAAGTCATATTACAGGTTCTTTTGAAGTGATATGCCTGGAGGAGACTGGCAATAAAATATTATTTACATGGCAGATTAGGGTTTCATAAATGTCTGCATACTATAGATAATAGGCTACAATACTGTATGCTTACGGATAACGCAAGATACGTTCTCTATCAACTGCATGGTAGCGTTTTATGGTAGCTCCTAGTACACAAGACTGTACTTTCCTCAGCGAGAAGTGTTCTGCCTCACAGTGTTTGCTATTGATGTACTTATAAATGTGTCAGAAGGTCAAGGTGAGAGCGTGATTATTACTAATGGTGTGAGGCGCTGCCAGGGCAGAGTTTCACAGTGTAATTGAGCGAGGCCTGTCACAGTAACACCCAGCAGCAGGGTTTTTTTTTTTTTTTCAAGAGCTATGTCCCTGTGATCGTACCACAGAAATGCTTATTTTTCTTTCATACTCATGGTGGACACTGGGACAGTGGGGGTGTGGGTGGAGCTACAGCGACAGGCACCAAGGAGATTAAATTTCTTTGGGTGCAGCCCAGGCTCCTCCTCCTCCACGCCCCCCCTAGGCTTCAGTTGTTCCTTGGTGCCGGTAGGCACAGGTACTTAAGGAGAGGGCTCCGTGCCCTTGTTTTTAATTTTTATTATTTTTACCTACAGGAGACAGCGCCACTTAGCAGCTGCTCCTGCCTGACTGAGTCCGGCACACCAGTCTTATGACGTGATACCGGACGCCTCACAGCACACGGAGGGCGCCGCGTACAGTCAGAAGGTAAGCGGGTCCTGTCTCAGCTGAGCGGGACGCCGTGCGGCGATACCGCCGGGGGAAGGGTGCATCCCCCGGCTGGTCCTGGCAGCAGGCACCCGGTCGTTTCCGTGGGCCGCTAGACCACCAGTGTTTGTTTTATGGGGAACGCCATTTTTTAAGGCGCATAGCACTGGGGTTCCAGGGGGAGGCGGTTACGTCCCCAGCGTCCGCCTCCGATATACAGAGCTGTCAATCACGCTTCCCGCGCTCAGCTCTGCTTCTCCCCGCCTTCGCAGCGTCTGCGCGCCATTACAGGCACAGCGCTGAGACGGAGAAGTGCACCCAGACTCCTGCTCCGCGACGCTGGGATCAGGTTTTCTTCTTTATCTTTCCCCTAACGCTGATATCAAGCTATTCTTAGCACTGATACAGCGGTTATATTGTGTGCTTGTATTTTTTCACTTAACCCTAGCTTATTGGTTAGGGCTTGAGTGCTTTTCAGTGTGTCTGTGATTAGACAGCCTGTCATTGTCAGACTTGTGTTGGGGCTGGTGACTTATAATAATGTCACAAAAGGGGAAGCCCACAGCAAAACCCTCTAAGGGTACTGCTCCTGTTTTGCATGCTTACACATGTGGCAATTGCAAGGAGAATTTCTCCTCAGAGAGGCAGACAGACCCGGGCTTGTGTGACCGTTGCTCTGTAAATGCACCCTCGCCTAGCAGGCATCCTGTACAGGAACCTACTGAGCCAGCTTGGGCATTAACTCTGTCCACAGCAATGAGGGACTTAGCCACGCAGTTAGCTGCAGTCAGGCCGCACAAGTCTGTTTCTGAAGTGACCACACCACAGGCTGGGTCCTCAGTACCTGCCCCAGAACCTACCTGGGTTCAGGGTTTATCTTCTTCTGTACAAGGTTTAGTACAGGTGTCTAACTCCCTTCAGTCTATTCTGAAGGCACCGGGTAGGCGCAGGACTCTGCCTGTTTCTCATGATTCTGACGATGGAGATACAGATGAGGAAGGTGCGGCTGGCACCGATGACAATGATGTGGATGATGATGATGAAGATGAGCCAGATTCCTCTAAGGAGGACCGTATGACTCAGTCAAGGGTTGATGCCCTTATAAAAGCTGTCCGCTCCTCTCTTAAAATACAGGAGGATCAGCCTGCATCATCAGATGCTCCTGTCTTCAAAAAGAAGAAAAAGGAGATAGCATCATTTCCTCCCAGTTCTGATTTGGATGGGGTTTTGTCAGAGGCCTGGGCTCATCCAAACAAAAAGTTTTTAGTCTCCAAGCGCCTTCTGTCTTTTTTCCCCTTTAATGCGGCTGACCGCAGTAAGTGGGAATTGGCTCCCCAGGTGGATGCCCATGTGGCTAGGTTGGTAAAAACCACCACGTTACCTATCCCCACAGTGGCCTTTTTGAAGGACCCCACGGATAGAAAAATAGAAAATTGCTTAAAGGGCATTTTCATAAATGCAGGGGTCTCTGCACGCCCGGCAATGGCTTCAGCTTGGGTATCAAGGGCCATAGCCTCCTGGGCTGATGAGTTACAGGAGGCCATAATTTCTGGTACACGCCGCTCTGAATTACTGTCCTCAGTGGACCTGATTAGAGAGGCGGCTACTTATCTAGAGGAGTCAGCAGTGGACGCTGTCTCACTCTCTTCCAGAATCTCGGCCTCCTCAGTGGCGGCTCGCAGGGCCCTCTGGCTGCGTACATGGAATGCCGATGCAGACTCTAAAAGAGCCTTAGAGGCCTTACCATTTTCAGGGAGCGTGTTGTTCGGTCCAGAGCTGGACAAGATAGTGACCACAGTGGCCACTTCAAAAACAGCGTTCCTCCCATCTGCACCTCCAAAAGGCAGGGCAGTAAATTTTCGCTCCTTTCGACCCCAGGGGAGGGTTAGAGGTCAGCCTTCGGCCAGACCGTCCCAGCAGAAGAGAGCCCCCAGTACAAGGGGAAGGCAGTCCTGGACAGGACGCCGGCAGACTCCCAAGCACGCTGAAAAGCCCGCGGCATGAGGGTGGGGCGGCCCACCAGGATCTCCGAGTGGGCGGTCGCCTCCTGCATTTCTCCAACATATGGCAGAAGACCTCATCAGACAGATGGGTCAATACCATAATTCTGCAGGGGTATTCACTACCCTTTCAGGGGCGACCCCCAGCTCGCTTTTTCAAAACAGGCCTGCCACAGGACCAGGACAGAGCACAAGCTCTCTCCGAGTCCATTCGGTCCCTCCTGGACAGGAATGTCATAGTGCCGGTACCCACCAGTCAGCAGGGAAAAGGGTTTTACTCGAATCTTTTCCTGGTAGGGAAACCGGATGGTTCCTACAGGCCCATCCTCAATCTGAAAAGCCTCAACAGGTCCATAAAGGTACCCAGGTTCAGGATGGAGTCCCTGAGGTCAATTCTCCAGGCCCTAGAACCGGGAGACTTTATGACATCCCTGGACATCAGGGATGCATATCTGCATGTCCCGATAAGGGAGGAATCCCAGTCTTTCCTAAGATTTGCAATCCAGAACTGCCATTATCAGTTCACGGCGTTGCCGTTTGGCCTTTCCACGGCGCCACGGGTCTTTACAAAGATCATGGCCGTGATGGCGGGGGCCCTGAGGTCCCAGGGGATTCGAATCCTCCCTTATCTCGACGACCTACTCATCATTGCACAGTCTCAAGAAGTTCTCCTGATTCACCTCCAGATCACAGTGAACTTCCTGGAGTCACACGGGTGGCTCATCAATTGGAAAAAGTCCAGTGTGACCCCGGTCCAGGACATGATCCACCTGGGAGCGCGGATAGACACAGTAGCAGAAAGAGTCTATCTACCAGAAGAAAAGATCACTTCCCTTCATGTAATGTTGAAAGCATTCTTGAAGCTTCACAGGGTATCAGTGCACCACAGTATGAAGATTCTAGGGAAGCTGGTATCCTGTTTCGAGATGGTAGAGTTCGGCCAGCTGCACTCAAGGCAGCTACAACTGGAACTGCTTCGGAGATGGAACCGCTCACAGCAGACTCTCAAGACTCAGACTTTTCCCTTGTCCACTCGGACAAGGCTCTCTCTTACTTGGTGGCTACGCCCAGAAAACCTGCGAAGGGGTCGCCAGTTCTCAGCCCACAAGTGGGAAATTCTGACCACAGATGCAAGCCTCAGGGGCTGGGGAGCGGTCCTGGGTCCACACTCTTTTCAGGGTCGGTGGTCAAAGGGAGAAGCAAAGCTTCCCATAAACATCTTGGAGATAAGGGCCATCTCCCGAGCCCTCGAGGAGGCAGAGCACTTAGTCCAGTCCAAAGCGGTGAAGGTCCAGTCGGACAACGCCACGGCGGTGGCATATATAAATCACCAGGGCGGGACCAGGAGTGCAGCAGCAATACGGGAGGTACTCCCTCTACTTCAGTGGGCAGAGGATCATCTTCTGGCATTAGCAGCAGTTCACATTCCAGGAATAGAAAACTGGGAGGCCGATTTCCTAAGCAGGCAGGACATACATTCAGGAGAGTGGAGCCTTCACGAGGAGGTATTCAATCAGATAGTGGGTCGCTGGGGCCTTCCCCAGATAGACCTCATGGCGTCCAGGTACAACCACAAGGTACCTCGGTACGGGGCTCGCTCAAGGGATCCAGGAGCAGCATTAACAGACGCCCTGTCAGCCCCTTGGCCTTTCTCCCTGATATATGTTTTTCCACCAGTGGCTCTCCTGCCGCGGCTCATCCGGAGAATCAAACAGGAACCAGCAACGTTTATACTTCTGGCACCATACTGGCCGAGGAGAGGCTGGTTCACGGATCTACTAGCACTATCCCTGGAACCTCCATGGCCTCTTCCTCAGAGGTCGGACTTGCTGTCTCAAGGCCCGTGCGTACATCCAGACTTACAGACGTTGGCTTTGACGGCGTGGCTATTGAAAAGCAGATCCTAAGGAAGAAAGGGTTTGCTCCAGGAGTAGTTCAGACCATGTTGGCTGCACGCAAGCCTTCATCCTCACGGGTTTACCATAGAGTGTGGAGGGCTTTTTACTCCTGGTGCAACCAGAAAAATTGGTCGCCTCAGGAGTTTCGGCTCTCCAGGGTCTTAGCTTTTCTACAATCGGGCCTGGAATTGGGATTGCGTCTGGCATCCCTAAAGGTGCAGGTGTCGGCGCTTTCGGTACTCTTCCAAAGACGCCTCGCCAAACGAATGGCGGTTCAAACGTTCTTACAGGGGGTCTTACATGTTCAGCCCCCAGTTTCTGCCCCCACACAACCGTGGGATTTACCGTTAGTACTGTCAGCTCTTCAGGGTGCACCGTTCGAACCCTTAGATGCAGTAGACATAAGGTGGTTATCCTGGAAAACTTTGTTTTTGCTGGCAATTGCTTCTGCTCGACGTGTGTCGGAGTTGTCCGCACTGTCACATGTTTCACCCTACCTGATTTTTCACAGGGATAGGGCTGTTCTAAGGACTCGGAAGGATTTTCTCCCTAAAGTAGTTACACGATTCCATTTAAACCAGGATATTGTTGTTCCTGCCTTTTCTCCGTCGGAGGACTCCTCGGAGTTATGCTCGCTAGATGTAGTTCGAGCTCTTCGGATTTATGTCAGTCGTACTAGAGAGTTACGCAAATCAGAAGCTCTGTTCGTGCTGTATGACCCGGCAAAGCGTGGTTGGCCGGCTTCGAAGCAGACTCTGGCCCGCTGGCTGCGCCTAACTATTAAGCAGGCTTATTTGAGTGCAAACAAGCCTGTTCCGGTTGCGATTAGGGCCCACTCTACTCGTTCAGTGGGATCCTCCTGGGCGGCCAGTCAGGGGGCATCAGCAGAGCAATTGTGTCGAGCGGCTACGTGGTCTTCGCCTCACACATTCCTAAAGTTCTATCAATTCGACACGTTTGCCACAGCAGATTCTGCTTTTGGCCGTCGTGTCCTCAGTGCAGCTCAGGTGCGTCCCACCCTTTGAGGGGACAGCTTTGGGACGTCCCACTGTCCCAGTGTCCACCATGAGTATGAAAGAAAAAAGTGGATTTTGGTCTTACCTGGAAAATCCTTTTTTCTGAATCCATGGTGGACACTGGGCACCCACCTCACGCACAAGGCTGACAATGAGAGGGATTTTTTTCTGTCTTTTTTTCTTGATCGCAAGAATTCTCTTCAGTATGTATGGTTTCTACTCTTTCTCTTCCTGTCCCTACCGGGCTAGCTTTATAACAACTGAAGCCTAGGGGGGGCGTGGAGGAGGAGGAGCCTGGGCTGCACCCAAAGAAATTTAATCTCCTTGGTGCCTGTCGCTGTAGCTCCACCCACACCCCCACTGTCCCAGTGTCCACCATGGATTCAGAAAAAAGGATTTTCCAGGTAAGACCAAAATCCACTTTTTATGTGCTGTGTGACTCCTCCAGTTTATAAAGTGACATACGCTGTAGCGTTTTACAATGATCATTGCAGTCACAGATGCTCCTAGAACACTTTATATTAGTAAAAGGTTATGACCTCATTTGTCAGCAGCATCGCTAACCACATTAAGGCCCAGATTTGCAAGCCTGCTCTCTCCGTAATAAATCGCAACCTGCCCCCCATGAATGCACCATTGCTTCCTATGCAGATGCGTTCTGTCCAGGATGCCTTGTTTTATACCTGTGCGCACTGGGCATCGGTATCTGTAAAAGTATCAATGGTTTACTTTGCAGTACAATGTTTACACAGAGGAAGCACCGATAAATTCCGCCTCGTTATTCCCCTGACAATGTCGCATAGCTGCCTCTGATCATTCTAATGTGTTGGCAAGATGGAAACTGAAGTGTTTGATTTCTGTGGAGGTACTGGACAGGTTGACCGGGCTATTAAACGTAGTCTACATTCACATATTTACACCTGACACGTCTGTCAAAGTATTTCACAAAATCAGGAAAATTCTTGCAAACTCCCCGGTGATCATAGGCAGTGCTTGTAACAAGTGTAACCTAAGGGCTAGTTAAACTTGCACTTATGTAGACTTCTGATTTTTTTTTAAAGGATATAACCCATGTATTTTACCTGCCTCCGCTCCGTGCACCAGTCCCAGTATGATTCAAACGTTGTATCGTGCCCAATATCCTGTCTAAAGTGATGGGAGGTCACAGGCTGGTTTTATTGCACTCATTAAGGTCGGGTTTAGCTGCGCATATTGGCTAAACCCGACCACACTAATGTGCGCAACGCAAAAAGTCCCAAATGGGTGACTGCGCACTTTTCACCTCACCTCCCGCCATATGTGCACAAATGGAGCTACATATGAGTAGTTCCATTGGGTGCCCTCTAGTGTCTGCCGGCTTGTAATCATTTGCATTTGCTCCTATGGATCTGATGCATCTTTCATAATAGAACCATAGGTCGTGTATCATTATTATCGTTTATTTATATGGCGCCACAAAGGTTCCGCAGCGCCTAACAATACACAAATGAGCAGAAACAGATAACGAATTACAGTACAAGACAGTTTAGGACAAGTACATGGTAAATATGGATGGTTGCATCAGGGGACAGGACACTGAAGCAATTATCAGGGTGGCAGAGATGGTTTTTATTCTAAGAAATGTAGGATCCCATTAGTCCATCCCTGCAATATTGTTATTTGGTGGGCACGTTTGTTTGTTCCATCGATTTGTCATCTTCTCCACAGAGGTATGGTAAGGCTTGGAGAGTGATAACTTGGAGAAAGATAAACTTCCAACCGATCGGCTAATAACTGTCATTTTTCAAACAGTTTGTGTTATGACAGTTAAAAGCCGATTGGCTGGTACTTTGTCTCTTTCAACGTTATCACACTCCAAGGCTTAGTACATCTCCCCCAAAGTGAGATGGCTGGTCTAGATCAGGGCTGATCAACTCCAATTCTCAAACACCACCAATGGGTCATGTTATCCAGAGGTCTTCAATCATGCACAATAGAGTTGATCTATTGTGCTTGGTCAGTAGATATCCCAGCTGTTTTCACAAACAAATCCTGAAAACATGACCTGCTTGGGGGTATTAGAGTGGATGCAGCTTTCCCCCTGGTTTAACAGAAGCGGTAAGGAAAGAGAATTTCTGGTGTATGATTTGCTGCGAGGTCTTTTATAGAAAACCGTTTTGAGCAGTTTAAATAGCAGAATATTTGCGTTGTCCTCTGGGTTATAGTGTGTTCGTTACCTGGCTGTAAACTTTTGATTGGCTTTAATACCCCAAATATTACATTGTACAATTGCTAGTATGGAGATTTGCATAATATCTATAACTGTTCTTTTGTTTTCATTCATATTAAGATGAGCAATCTGGGCAGAATTCTAATAATGGGATGTAATTATATGACCCAATAGGTGGCCGAGAACCTTGGCAGGGATCACTGCGTATCTGCTGTGTACACGTTATTCTGCTGGCAATGGCATCTACCCTGGCAATCCACAAGATGACATAAGAGCTTGGCGACGATGTGACCGAGGGGGCTTCTGGGCAGAGGAAGACTATTCTCGATGCCAGTATGCTAATGATGTCACACGTGTCCTCTACATGTTTAATCAGGTATTCCAAGCAAATAGTGAAAGTCATTGTACCTCTTTGTGTCCGGTATCTCCTCTTTGGGGAGCACACATTATTCTGGCAACACCACTGGAAAACTTTTTTCAACCCTTTGAGTGCCAAAGTTGCTGTGAGAGATGTGCAAAATATCCGCTACAAATGCCAGCGTCGCTCACAACGACTGTTCTCTTTTTTGGCGCAATGTTTAACGCAACTTCAATTGATTGACTTTGGATCATTTGCCGGCATTACTAACGCGATTCATATTCCTCGACTTCTACCCTGGCATTTGTCGGCACTCACAGGGTTAACCAACATGGTAATTTTACACATGTTATTTAACATTTATCACCAACATTGTGTTGATGCTGTAGGCTTTCACCACCTGCTGGCATCTTATACCATTACTGACCGCACAAGCGTTTTCAATCCATCCTCTTGTTGGTTGTGGGTTGTAGTAATGTACATAATATGTTTGTGTGTGTTTTTAAATGTAATTGTGTTATGGCAGTTGATCGACCTAGAACTATTTAAAAAAAAAAAAAAAGAAAAGGACCAGTATTTATATATTTATTTATTATAAATGCTCTCTTGTTTTTTCCCTTTTAGATGCCCCTGAACTTGACAAATGCAGTGGCAACGGCTAAGCAGCTTCTGGCCTACACCGTGGAGGCAGCAAACTTCTCTGACATGATGGATGTCATCTTTGTTGCTGAAATGATCGAAAAATTTGGGCGGTTTGCTGAAAAATACAAAGAGGTAACAGCAGTCATTTCACCTTCCATAATATTCATTCAGGTATTGAAAGTGACCATATTGAAAGTACAAGAAAGGCAACAGCAGCACAGGATGGTGATCGCTCTGTAACAGCACATAGTAGGGTTATGTTGCTCTGTATCGGCATTGAATGGAATATTGTGGTATTGCTCTGTAGCAGCACAGAATGACATTACGTTACTCTGTAGCAGGACATAATGGCATTACATTGCTCTGTAGCAAGACAGAATGGTGTTATGTTGCTCTGTAGCAGGACATAATGGCATTACATTGCTCTGTAGCAGGACAGAATGGTGTTATGTTGCTCTGTAGCAGGACATAATGGCATTACATTGCTCTGTAGCAGGACAGAATGGTGTTATGTTGCTCTGTAGCAGGACAGATTGGCATTACATTGCTCTGTAGCAGGACAGAATGGTGTTATGTTGCTCTGTAGCAGGACAGAATGGCATTACATTGCTCTGTAGCAGGACAGAATGGCGTTACGTTGCTCTGTAGCAGGACAGAATGGCGTTATGATGTTCCGTAGCAGGATATAACGGTGTTATGTTGCTCTGTAGCAGGACAAAATGACTTTACACCGCTCTGTAGCAGGACAAGCTTTATTGCAAGCAGACTTTTACCAAATCTATATTTTCTGTTATGGAGCTGGAAAAGCTAAGACTTGTAGTTCCACAACAGCTGAAGAGTGTGGGATATATTTTTCTAATCTTTTATTTTGCAGTAATGTGCATATTTGTAAAGCAGTTGTAATCACCGGCTTGTGTGCTACATAAACAATCCATGTGTGGTGTGTGTGTGTGTGTGTGTGTGTGTATATATCTATATCCATGTACCTTTTTCTATATTGCAGCTTGGTGACGTCATGGTTGACATAGCCAGTAACATAATGCTGTCCGATGAGCGAGTGTTGTGGATGGCACAAAAGGAGGCAAAGGCTTGCACGCGTATAGTGCAGTGCTTACAGCGTATCGCCGCCTACCGCCTGGCCAATGGCGCACAAGTATACTCAACCGTAAGTCGGATCAGATACATGCAAAGTGTATAATATGCAGAATACTCTAATACATTAAAACCTTGATCAAAACGTTTTATTCTTACTGGAAAGGTTCTTACGTAGAATTTAATGTGTTTTTCTTATTTTAAATTTGTACAGTTTTCCCCAAACATAGCTCTGGAAGCCTATGTGATCAAATCGGCTCTCTTTAGTGGAATGACCTGTACAGTGTTTCAGAAACTGGCTGCATCCGATCGCGTGGGATTAGCGGACTTTGGGAGAAGAGACCCAGATGGGAACCTAGATAAACAACTAAGCTTCAAGTGCAATCTGTCCAGTACCTTCAGTGTGGTGGCATTAAAGGTAATCCTTACACCCTGTCATGCTGCACATTTCTCAACCATGCCATATTCATGTCATGAAACAATAACCTGTCACAACGAAACATCTCTGTCCTGTAGTTAATCCTGGTGACCTGTACACATACAGCAGGGATGGGGAACCTTCGGCCATCCAGTTGTTGTTGAGCTACACATCCCAGCATGCCCTGGTACAGTTTTGTTATTTGTCCATGCTAAAACTGTTGCAGGGCATGCTGGGATGTGTAGTTTAACAACAGCATGTAACCTCCCCGTATCATTTTTACAATAGTTTCTGCTGATCACCTGGGGCAGTTTCACACACTCACATACACGCTGAAACCCCGCATGGACAAAAGCCGTGCCGTACACAGTAGTTAATAAACTTTTCTGTGCGGCATGGCTTCTTGGCTGTGCGGGGTTCCACCGCCCGGCGGCTTCCGGTGTGTGTGAAAGGGGCCTTACACTGCTGGACTGCGGCAGCGTATTACGGCACACAGATAGATTCAACTTTTTTTTTTTTTTTACCCCTTTCTTGTGGATTGTCAGAACACTGTTGTGGAGGCTTCGATCCAGCTGCCGTCTGCACTGTTTGTGACTAAGGATAAGCGGGAGAGGAGAGCCGTGGAGGAGTCTGTGTACAAGCTTCAGCTAATCGCATTTAGGAATGGAAAGCTTTTCCCTGCCACAGGAAACTCCACAAACCTCCTAGATGGAAAAAGACTCTCCGTGGTGACTCCTGTCATCATTGCCAAACTAGGTTTGTATGGAGCTGTTTTTTATACCACACTGAGGTCATGGAATCGGCAAAGGCATCCGTGGTCTACGTTTCCCAGATAAATTGGCTCCTCATTGTTGTATTTACAGCGGAACACTGTTAATAAGTCTTCCGTTTACCGGTGAACTTGTTCATCTTATCCTATTAATTAATTCTATACTGAAAACATTTTCTTTGGACCTTATTTTGTTTTTACTTTATATGTAATTTATAAAAAATAGCAAAGTTGTAATGTTGGGTGTTGAATGCATTCTGTAAACATACCTTTCGTTTAGTGCAAACGTACATAAGGAAACTCATTATAATGCAAATATCTGCCATAAATGCAAAGAAAGAGGGTACTTCAACCATGGAAGTTTACGTATCGGGAAATATCCACCCTATACTGTGCAGGTAGAGTGATAGAAAGGGAGCAGGGGAGCTGGAAAGATAGTGGACTGGGGGGTGGATTTATTAAGCTTGTGAAGTGATAAATTGTCTGTTTTTTATCACCGGCCAATCACATCCTACCTGTCATTTTTCAAACCAAGCCTGTAAATTCACAGTTAGGAGCTGATTGGCCGGTAACAAAAAACAGACATTTTATCACTTCACCGAGCTTAATAAATCTACCCCTGAGGGGTAGATGTATGAAGCAGTGATAAGGGAGGAGACGTGATAAAGTGCCTGGTACTTTATCACCGGCCAATCAGCTCCTGACTGTCCCTTTTGAAACCCAGCCTGTAACTTAGCAGTCAGGAGCTGATTGGCTGGTGATAAAGTACCAGGCACTTTATCACTTCTCCCTTATCACTGCTTCATACATCTACCCCAGAAAGGTAATGATACTCAAGGGTATATACCATTCTCATAGGCTGCGTTTCCTTAATTAAGGCACATACTACTGCAGATATTTTATTGCTGTTCATTTCTAGGTCCATTTCTCAATCGGTCTGCTTTTATTTTAGATGGACCAAACCGAAACACTCCCAGTGTTCCTATAAATATCACACTTCGCCGCATTGCTCATGGGAAGGACCCCGTGGCAGCCCAGTGGGATTTTGATCTTCTTAATGGACAAGGGGGATGGAAATCGGAAGGCTGCACCATTATTGCATCTGATGAAAATATAACGACCATTCAGTGCTACACTCTCAGCAACTACGCCTTACTAATGGTATGATGCTTAGACAGCTACAGGGACCAGTTCACACGGCCTTGCGATACATCCTTTACAGGGAACAATCATGGAACTAAACTAATTCTACATCGTCAAATGCTTTACACAGCAGCTAAAGCCCGGAACCTTAGCTCCCAGCTTATCAGAAAGCCAATGTTCATCCATATTGTTTCTTACACGGCTTGTATTTTGTATTAAACAACTCTTTAATGTTGCAAATGGATTCAGAGCATTTTTAGTATTCTCAAATGTCTATTGCAATTATTATAGACTAAAGTTTTCATTTTGGGTGCAATTGACCTTTCAGTACAGTACTACAATTTTTTTTTTCTATCACTGCTAAATATATATAATATACAGGGAGTGGTTTCCCTGCTGATCCATTTGCTTATTGTCTTCCATTCCTACTTGTCTTAATGATGTTCTTGTTGCTTTAAAGGATCTGACTGGGACAGAAGTCTACACCCACCCTGTGACGCTGCTGCATCCTGTGGTTTATGCAGCTGCTGTGATGTTACTCCTGTGCTTACTGCTGTTCATTGTCAGTTACTTGTACTACCACAGGTATGAGATGTGTTCTAGTTTGGGATATCGCAATAGTAGGATTGTGTGGGCTGCGTTATCTGGAAGCACGATGCCTACAATATCCTCCAGTATGTTAAGACATCTCCCTTTCCAGAAAAGAGCCTATACTTCTGTGCTTTAATATTAGTTCATTAATATAAAATAAACTAGTAGTAGTATCACTGATATTTGGGGTTTTGGCTGAACAGTGTCTAATGTTTTGTTCATAGAAACCCCTAAAATGACTGTTTTCTTTCTTTTCAGCTTGATACGGGTGAGCCTTAAAAGCTGGCACATGCTGGTTAATCTCAGCCTTCACATTTTCCTGACCTGTGCGGTGTATGCTGGAGGCATAACTCAGACGAGAAATGCCAGTGTTTGTCAGGCGGTGAGTAAATGACGATTTTGAGCTTAAATCTTTATTCTGTTTACTAGATATACAGATATATTTACTTTATTGGACCTGGGTCATCTGAATCTCACCCCATTCTCTCTCGCTTCCCTGTTGTGACCTTTCGCTCTCTGCCCCTTGCTCACCTCTCCCCTCAACACACACACCAAAACTTCCTGTTCTAGGTTAGTCTCCCATCTTCCTAACAGTGGAAACTGTTGCAGAACACCATATATATAATAATGACAGAACACCATAAATGTAATGTCAGTGCCGGCGGCCAAAGGAAGCAACACTTGAATTGCTCTGTTGGGCCACTGTCGTGTAGAACACTTGAAATCCCCACACACACACAGAGGTGAGGAGCCGTGTTATACTTGTATTTTATAGTCTTATAAATAGCGTTTTTTTCCACTTATTCCTGTCTTATTGATGCCGCCATGCTGAAACCAATGTGTTTCTCCTCTGCGTTCTGTAGTGCAGCTTATAAAGATTTGGTTCACTTGTTACATTGTGGTATTTGTTCTGGTTTGATCCATTTCAATGTTATGGTTTTTCTTTTTTGCAGATTGGAATTCTCCTTCATTACTCTACATTGGCTACAGTGCTGTGGGTGGGCGTCACAGCACGCAACATATACAAGCAAATAACTAAAAAAGGAAAGAGGTGCCAGGATCCAGACGAGCTACCTCCCCCACCCAGGCCAATGCTCAGGTTGGTATCATTACAAAATTTTATTGAATCACCAATAGCCCTTATGATCTTAAACAATCCCAGGTACTCAGCGTCACTTCTCAGGACCCCACGCAGTGCATGTTTTCCAGGTCTCCTCACAGAATCACAAGTTAAATAATTAGTTCCACCTGTGACTCTTTTTTTAAATGTGTCAGTGAGTAATGAGTGCACCTGTCAAGTGACCTGGAAAACATGCGGCCGCATGTGAGGGGATGTGTAAGCATACACATCCCCTAGCATGCAAATGTGGGGATTCGCGCGTCGGAGGTCGGTCCGGTGGCGTTTACCTGTTCACTAGGCTGCAGACAGTTCTGAATCAGACCCTAAGTTTCAGAACCAACGCCTTATTGGCATGTGGACTAAGCAACCAACACAGAGATCAATAAAGGTTCATACCAAATAGTACTGGGTGTATCCGTACATCTTTGCAATATGCTAGTTAGGCCTGTGGTAATATATCCGATTTCCACAAGGGGGCAGCAGAGGCTCTCTTGCTCACATTGCGCTTTGCTGGAAAGTTTGACACTTGGCCTCCATCCAGTAAAAACACCTTTCACATTGTATCTGTGTGAAAGTGATGAATGAAATGGTCATGTTTGCTTAAAGGAAGTTCCACTGACGCCAAATAAGTCAGCAGTTCAACAGAAATAGGAAACCATTGAGGAAGCGCTTCTATAAATAGAGAGAAACCATATTTAGTTACTGTATATCGTATTAATTATTCTGTTCCCTTTTTAGTATAATTCACTTTACCTCTTCTCTCTCAAGATTTTATCTTATCGGTGGGGGCATTCCCGTGATTGTGTGTGGAATAACAGCAGCTGCAAACATTAAAAACTACGGAAGCCAGCCAAATGCTCCATAGTAAGTGTACAATAACCAGCCCGATACTGTTCATGCCAGTGTTTGCCCTGCACAAGTCTAATGTTGTCACTTTATTTCTTTCAGTTGTTGGATGGCTTGGGAACCAAGCCTGGGAGCCTTCTACGGACCAGCAAGCTTCATCGTTTTTATAAATTGCATGTATTTTCTCAGTATATTCATTCAACTGAAGCGTCACCCTGACCGGGTATTCGAGCTGAAAGAGCAGACCGAGGAGCAGCAACGGCTAGCAGCCAGTGAGAGCGGGGAGGGCAACCAGCAAGATTCACTTTCCGTGTCTTTGGTTTCAACTTCGGCTTTGGAGAATGAGCAGACGTTCCAAGCACAGCTTCTCGGTGCCAGCCTCACTTTGTTCCTATATGTTTCCCTTTGGATATTTGGTGCATTGGCAGTTTCTTTGTATTATCCAATGGATCTGGTCTTCAGCTGTTTCTTTGGAGTTACATGCCTAAGCCTCGGTGCCTTTTTAGTTGTACACCACTGTATGAACAGAGAGGATGTGAGGAGAGCCTTAATAAGCACTTTCTGTCCAGGTAGAAGTACGTATTCGGTGCAAGTCAACGTTCCACCCTCCAACGCTACTGCAACCAATGGCGATGCCGCCAAGTGTACCAACAGCAGTGCTGAATCGTCCTGCACCAATAAAAGTGCGCCCAGTGTCAAAAACTCCTCCCAGGGCTGCAAACTGACCAATCTGCAAGCAGCCGCAGCGCAGTGTAACACAAACCCCTTACCTATCAACACTGCACCTCAGCTGGACAACAGCTTGACAGAGCATTCCTTGGACAATGACATAAAAATGCACGTCGCCCCAGTGGAGGTTCAGTATCGTCCTAATGGTCATCCGTCCAGGCATCACAAAAACAGAAGTAAAGGCCACCGTTCAAGTAGGCTGACTGTTCTTCGTGAATACGCTTATGACGTACCTACGAGCGTCGATGGGAGTGTACAAAACGCATTGCCTAAAAGTCGTCAGAGCTATTCTGAAGGCCACTCCCGCAGTCGGAGAGCTTATTTGGCATACAGAGAACGCCATTTTAACCAGTGTCACCAAGACAGTAGCGACGCGGGAAGCACTCTACCCAGGTACAGTAGGAACATGGAAAAGACGGCAACAAGTAACCACAAGAAAGACATTTTGCGAGAACCTATTGCAGTGGAACTTGAAAGTCATCAAAAATCATATGGCCTTAATTTGGCTGTAGAAAATGAACCAGCGAAAGATGAAGTGGACGAGGACCCACCTATTAATGCAGATAGCAATGTTAGGACTGGCCTATGGAAACATGAAACTACTGTGTAGTACTTCCAGGATGGACTTATGTGAATGGAATGATTACATTCCTTCAAAGACTGTTTGATTATAATTGTTTACAGACTTTTTTTTTTTAACCTGTACTTTTTTGGGAGAACACGAACTATGAAGGAAGAAATCTGATCTAACTTCTGGTGACTTTGTTTATTTGAAAAATACTTTTTGTATTTACGCGTGGTTTTTTAATTATTTTTTAAATATTTTTGTAAGAAAACCAAAACAAAAAAAACTTTTTATGTATTTTTGGACATATACCGAATGCCTTGTTCTTTAAAGGATTTGTATTTAAACATGTAATAAATGACGTATTTCACGGTCATATTTGATACGTGGCCGTTCTACAGTTTTATATAACTTTGCATGTCTACTATATATTTTAAAGAGTGTGAGGGAAGGCGGTGTATCAAGGGGGTACAGTCAGGATACTGGCTTTCAGTATACAGATGCCGGCAACTCGACTGCCTTCAGAAGACCAGCGTCAAAACCATCATGATGCCGGCGCTGGAATACCGTCAGCTAGCATATGGCCGGGGGATTAGGGTAAGGGTGGAGGCGTTAAGGGTTAGGTTGCAGAGAGGGGAAGGTTAGGGTTAGGCTGCAGGCCGTGGCCTTAAGTTTAGGCACCTAGAAGGGGAGGGTTAGGCTGCAAGGCTGGTTGGTTAGTGTTTTATTCACTAGCGTGGAGATTTCGGTCAGGCTGCAGCAAGGGGAGGGTTAGGCTGCTGCAAGGAAGGGTTGAGAGGCCGGTGGAGGGTGAGTATATTTACCTGACCCCTGTCAGGATTCCTTCCTGCCGGTCATCTGTATGTATCCTGTATCAAGCACAAAAGAGATATAATATATATGATTGGTTAGTACACACCAATTTGTCTCTCTCCAAGCTTTGAAACCTTTCCCCTTATGCATTAGCTAAATGGGCTTCCCATTTCAAGCTTTTGGGGTGTGTTGTATGATGCCATGTGCACAGATGACAAAGGAGTACATTTTAGTAAAGATTGGCGATGTTGTGAGGGTGCATTAGTGTGGGCAATACAATAAACTGGGATAAAGAAATGGATTAGGAGAGTTTGGGTTTTAACATTTTTATTGAAACATAAAAAAAAATTCCAATTCCATGACCTTGCCATGAAAGTGAAGACAAAAACATCATAATGGCCCAGATTCTCTAAGCTTCAAAAGTGATAAAAGGGAGAGTGATAAACAGTCAGCCAATCAGCTCCTGTCTGACCTTTTTCAAACACAGTCTGGGACATGGCAAGTAGGAGCTGATTGGCTGGCTGTTTATCACTCTCCATTTTATCACTTTTGAAGCTTAGAGAATCTGGCCCATAATGAGATGTCGTTTTTTTGTAGCTACAAAAAAGGGGGGATGGGGTGGAAGAACAAAAACCCTCATTTTCACACTTTTACAGAACTGATTACATTTCTGCCTTATTCAAGGATCGAAATATAATATAACAACCACAGAAACATTGATTTGATGGCAGATAAGAACCATTTGGGGCCTTATTCTGGTTCACTCCTTCTGGCAAATTCCTTCTTAGCTGGACAAAACCATGTGCACTGCAGGGGGGCAGATGTAACTTGTGCAGAGAGAATTAGATTTGGGTGGGGTTTTACTTCAAAGTGAGATCTATATTGCAGTGTAAAAATAAAGCAGCCAGTATGTACCCTGCACAGAAACAAAATCTCATCCAAATGTAACTCTCTCTGCACATTTTACATCTGCCCCACCTGCAGTGCACAGGGTTTTGTCCATCCATATAAGAAGGAATTTGCCAGAAGGAGTGAACCAGAATAAGGCCCTTAGTCTGGTCCTTTCATTTATCCTTTAGGTAACCTGAATCAAAATCTGTGAGAGTTACACGGCTTAAAGACTCCACATAAATGGTTGGATGGGATAAATAGCAATGGGGGTATTCAATTAGTTTTGTTTTTTGTTATAGGCGGAAAAAAACTGAAGTCATTTGAGCACTAACTTTTGCCTACTATGGGTGTAGGATGACTGACCGACAGTCGGGATTCCGACAGTCATTACACAGACGTCAGAATCCTGACTATAAAAACCCCGACAGCCAGGCAGCGGCTATTCTCCCTCGTGGGGGTTCACGACCCCCATAGAGTGAGAATAGAATAGGTGGCGGACCTAATTCAATCTAACCTAATTGAAAACCTCCTTATGTAGTAGATTCAGAGGTCCTAATCCACCGTAACTGGTGGAGGGAGGAAGTGTAACAATATGTAAACATTTGATTCCTGGCATATGAGGGAATTTCGTAAGTGGGTGGCTGCTTGGGATAAGTCAGGTAGGTCGGAAGAGAGAGTTCACACACAGAAAACCAGGGCAGTGGGCATGAGAAATGGAACAAATTGTGGTGGTATTGACTATGAGGAAAAGTGTAGGGGAGGTGATGACTCTGGGAGAGTGGAAGATAAGGAGCTCTTTTTTGGACTTGTTGAGCTGAAGATCCCTTTTGGAAATCTATATTGAGAGGAGGGAGAGGTCATTAGAATAGAGAACCATTGAGTTTAATTCTCGAAGAGAAGTTTTTACACAGTGGAAAAAAATAGAGCAAATAACAACCATTGTGTGGGGGAAAAAAATTGAAGATGTATGAGAAGGAGAAAACCTAAAGGAGCAATTCTGTGAGGGTGGTTCAATAAATGAGGTAACCAGACTTTTTGTTACGTAAATGTATTCAACTTGTACATATAATCTATTTATAATCAATAGTATGGCCTTGGTACAGATTATTTTTCAACATACTTGTCTAAACATTTGTTCCAGCGGTACCCCAAGGCATCCCAACATAGAAGAAATCGGTGTGAAGCACCTGAAGCCACGACATGGCGGTTTGCTGAACTTCTCTGTTGGTTGCAAGTCTCCCTCCACCAAGGTGCTTCTTCATTTGTCCAAAGAGGTGGAAATAACTCGATGCCAGGTCAGGCCTGTAGGGAGAACGACCCAGTACCTTTCCGATGGTAGTGCCGTAAACCCCTCAAGTCTGTCTTGCCATTATCAAAGGCAGTCAACCAAACCGCAAAACCTGTTCCTTTTGACATTATCACTGTACACCTCAACAAGTTGGGGATGAATTTCAGCTGCTGATTGAGATGCAGAAAATTGATCACACTAGTACCACAGTGTTTGCCTATGTCTCTGCTTGCCCCTCCACGTTACAATTCATTCCGATTGACTACGTCTAGTGGAGAGTCTTATTGTGCATGGAAGGGCATTCTATAGGGTGAGAGCAGCCCGATGAAAGTCCTGTAATAGTGAGTGGGAGCTAGTGATTCATGCATAAGAGAGACGCAGATCTTGTGCAGAGCGTAGTATGATAAAGAATATTCTTACAATGTCTCTTCAGAAAACATCAATACTGATATCCCTGGAAATGGTAACCCAGATGATAGTTTTATTGCAATTGTTGGGAAATTGGCTAAGGGAGAAAGGTGACCACTTCATGTATTTAGTACTGTGATTGTGTTACTGTGAAGTCAACAAAAGCCATGTTACGTTTCCAAGGGGAATTAGTCTCCTGCACAAATAGCGAACGCATCAAACCCATGAAAGGTTTAGTAACGTAAATGCTGGAACAATAAACGATAATGTATAAGCACTGACCTTGGCGAGAGAACGTACTAATACGCAAACCAGGAAAGAAATTACTATATAAAACTCCCAATATAAACGTATTTTTGTTGCAGCACAAGAGCTATATTATAATACTTTTCAAAATTTAGTAGTAAGAAAAATGTTATGCCTATTGTGAAGGACACTACTGCCTGAGCTACAGGAAAAAATGCATTGCAATTTTTTAAAAGCACTCGAACAGTAAAAATGAACTGATTTATTATTTAATTTATTTGTTACCAGTTATTTATATAGCGCATACATATTCCGCAGCGCTTTACAGAGAATAGTTGAGCATTCACATCAGTCCCTGCCCCAGTGGAGCTTACTAACTATATTCCCTACCACATGTACACACACACAGACACTCTAGGGTTAATTGTGTTGGGGGCCAATTGACCTACCAGTATATTTTTGGATTGTAGGAGGAAACCCACACGAATACAGGGAGAATATACAAACTCTGCACAGTTAGGGCTATGTGCTTACTCCACTATCAGAGTTCCAAAAGCAGTAATAACTGCGCTAAGTACCTGTATCAAAGGTGTGTTTTTTTTAATTTGCAGATGAGAGGTCAATGTGTTTATTCGAATACAGAAATTTTTCTGTACTCTCGAAGGAAGAACTAATTTGATTACAAATATTTGCTTGCTGTCATTTTTGTACCATTAACAATGATCATGCAAAAATCAGCCATTTGAAAACCTTCAGTACTTTCCTTGTGGTCACTAACGGTATTTTTTGAGAGGAGGGGGGGTTGTGTATGTCTAGATATGTTTCTCTATTTTACCATGCATCTCTCCCCGGTTGCATTTTGTAGAAAACTTCTGTAATCTCACAGCAAGTACCACAAATTGGCATTTCTAATTCGATCTCTCATTTTTCAAGTTTGTGCATGCAATTTTCAATAAACAAACTCATTTGCAACACTGATGGTGGTTGACTCCAAAAAAGTCATGGTCGTAGCATAAGAAAAAATCAAGAAATAGCATATATAAGATATCTTCAGATTTATAAAACCAATATTTGTATGGGGAGGAATTTGTAGTAAAATTGTACCAAACTCACAGAATGGAATGCAAGATCCCACATATAAAGGTATCTTTTAGGGGTTCACCAATTGTGCTCAATCATAAGATGGGCTGCGTACCGTACTTACTGAGATACAGAATTTTAACCTCTCATCAAGGTTTCTTTCTTGCTTTATCAGTCCGGCCTGCCCTTAGTGTATTTCCAACGGTCGATTTACATGTGTAGAAGTGATACAAATATAGGGTTCAGATGTATGATTCTACTTTCATAAGTTTATATAGGGGGTCATGGGGCACCTTTATGGTGTACCAAACTCACAAGGAATCGTATTACACTGTGTTCATAAAGGTTTCTTTATATTAAGACCTCATGTGCTGTGGGTCCAGGAATAGAATATTGCGTACTCACAGTGCAACTAGCAGTGATGTTCCTATTTATGCAATTTCAAATGTCAGTTAAAGAGATACAACTGTACAGTTGGTCCTTTATCTATCATACTGTTTTTGTTTTGAGTAGACATCTCCATAATTAAGGTCCAAGTTGATCTTTAATGCAGGAGTAAATCTGATCAATATTTATAATATCCAAGCTCATTAATTTGTAAAGTAAACTTCCAAGTTCATTAATAAACATAATGAAGGTTTGAGCCAACAGATAAATTAATTAAAAGAATATATCTTATTAATTTATCTACATTTATGGGTCCCAATAAAATCCAGTTGAATTAATGGTACTCTTTACCTAGAACGGCGACCATCGAATGCACTAAAAAACGGGTGCGATGCGATGGCCGCGATTTCCCATAGGGACCAATGTTAAAAGTGAGATTGGACGCGATTTTAGTGTTCAATGCCTCAATGCCCGCGATTTTTACATAGGAAACAATGTTAAATGGGCCACAGAGCCCAAATAGTCACCGTGAAGTCTGAAATGGCCCCCACAATTGTTAACGCCACCCCACGATCAACGTCAACCCGAAGCGTGGCGAGCGGCGGTGGTTCGCGTCCTCCGACCTTTTCATACCCCCACTATCCACGTCGGCGTGGAGTTGAGAATAGAATAGTGTGGCGAGCGCAGCGGATACCTTCACAGTTATACGCGTCCCCTCGCGGGCTTCCCAGGTGTCCATGGCGACGCGGACACCTGTGAAGCCCGCGAAGGGACGCGTTTACCTGTGAAGGTATCCGCGTCCCCTCGCGGGGCACGCTGCGCTCGCCACGCTTCGGGCTCGGTGGCTCGCTGCGCTCGCCACACTATTCTATTCTCAACTCCACGCCGACGTGGATAGTGGGGGTATGAAAAGGTCGGAGGACGCGTACCGCCGCCCCTCGCGGGCTCGCTGCGCTCGCCACACTTCGGGTTGATCGTGGGGTAGAGTTAACAATTGTGGGGGCCATTTCACAGTTCAAGGGCACTATTAGGAATCTGTGGCCCATTTAACATTGTTTCCTATGGCCAAATCGCGGGCATTGAGGCATTTAACAGTAAAATCGCGTCCAATCACAGTTTTAACATTGATCCCTATGGGAAAATCGCGGGCATCGCGTCGCACCCGTTTTTTATGTACCCGCGATGCCCGCGATTTTTTACCCCGACGCCCGCGATGCCAATCGCGGGTGCCGTTCTAGGTAAAGAGTACCGAATTAATAAAGTAAAAGCTTTCACACTATGGGACCTTTATATCCAGACAGTTTATCAGGAAGGTACTGCATGCAGAAATTAGTTTCTGCATTATTTTATGCATCCGTGCTACCGTATGTACTATTATACGAATACTCTGCTCCTAGACTCCACATAGTTTACCCTTGTAGTCACCAGTGTTGGACTCACTCATTTTGATGATGGGTGTTTTCTGTCACAGCTGACTACGACTATAAATTAGGTGGGAAGTCTAGAAGCAGAGAATTGTGTGCCTGGTGGAAGTACGACCCAGTTGCCGGAGGAAAGATAAATATCTGTGACCCCCAAACAGCTCAATCAGTAAGGTATCTGTCTCCAGTAAGTCAAGTCATGGGTTCTAATATAGGGAGTGACGCTTGCTAAAATGATGGTTAAAATAAAGACCATGGGAACTCCTATTGTCCTGCTAGGAGGAGGAATCAGCCACAGAAGCAATATCGACAGCTTCAATTAACTGAAACAAACTCGGAGGGTTGGAGAGGTGCCCCATTGTGAGCAGGAGCCTGGCGGCAGAGAGGGGTCCCGGGACTGGAGTTGGTCCACTTTGGGTGGAGAAAACTTTATTATAGTATGTATTACATGTACCAAAATATATATATATTTTTTTTTACATCTTATTTTATGGATGGACAATTGGAAGAAAGTGTAGCATTTCCTGTCCAGACTCCACTCCCACTCTGGGCTGTACTAACTCTATCAGGACAGGATCTACTCTCTAATAGCACACTGGTGGGGCATCTGAAAGCTAGCTCTGCCTTGTACACCTAGTTTAATCCTGTAATGTGGAGAATGAACACTAAGGGGTTTATTCTAGTTCATTCTTTCTGACAAAATCCTTCTTAGATGGACAAAACCATGTGCACTGCAGGGGGGCAGATGTAACATGTGCAGAGAGAATTAGATTTGGGTGAGTTATTTTGTTTCTGTGCAGGGAAAATACTGACTGCATGATTTTACACTTTAATATAGATCTCACTTTGAAGAAAAACCCCACCCAAATCTAATTCTCTCTGCACAAGTTACATCTGCCCCACCTGCAGTGCACATGGTTTTGTCCATCTAAGAAGGATTTTGTCAGAAAGAATGGACTAGAATAACCCCCTAAGAGAGTGGAGAATAGTTCAGGCCGGCTGGAGGAGACAGAAGGCTCTTCAGGCGGTAGGACCAGGGGCACATCCATGCCTTTACTAATAAGTCCCCAAGGACTGCATGTCTAATTAATATACGAGATGCAATACCAGGCATGTAACTGAGGACAAAATGTCATTTGATCCTAGTGTGCTTTTCTCCAGGCTTGCTTCTTCTGCAGTTTGTTTAATATATTAACATTTTAAATAACTGTCATTTTTAATACATTTGAGAGCTTTGTTAGGTTCATCATAGTTATTAAGTAATAATTTATTATTGTTATGCTTTGTAGCTTAATTTAGACTTTTTTTTTACTTTTATTGGTTTAGAATTTTTTTTTACAACTGATTTATAAACTTTTTTTTATTTTGTTTAAAAACATTTCATACCAGTCCATTGTTTTGTCTTGTCTTCCTTTCTCATATAAATGGAAGTTACGGTTATTTATTGCGGGACGTAACATTCGGTAACATTACATTAGTTATCCCTAGTTATATTCCTGTCCCTGTTGATGAACAGAATGTACTCTGTATATTACTATGCTGTTAGTAGCACTTGGTACTGTAAGCTGTATCCTAAAGCAATTTGCATCTTAGAGGAGTCTATAGAAGTATATGTCTTGTATATCAATTGTGCAGCTGAAAAGCTGAAGTTTTCTAATATATCTATATGGAGATTTCTGACTAGAATGTATGTTTTAAAGGAGAATTTCCTCAAAAATATAAAATTTCCTTATTAATCCAAATACAGTAAGGCTGTTGTTTTTTTTTTTTATCAGGAATTGTGGAAACCTGCCCTCTGGCAGCATTACCATACAGCAGTGACTGCTCTGCAGTAATTAATGTAAGAAGGTGCCCAGTGTACCAAGAGTGTCCTGTGCTTCATCCTGTAATCACTATACATATCATCCTACAATCACTGTATACCTCATTGTGTAATCACTATACACATCATCCTCAAATCACTGTATACCTCATTGTGTAATCACTATACATATCATCCTACAATCACTATACCTCATTGTGTAATCACTATACATATCCTCAAATCACTGTATACCTCATTGTGTAATCACTATACACATCATCCTCAAATCACTGAATACCTCATTGTGTAATCACTATACATATCATCCTACAATCACTGTATACCTCATTGTGTAATCACTATACACATCATCCTCAAATCACTGTATACCTCATTGTGTAATCACTATACATATCATCCTACAATCACTATACCTCATTGTGTAATCACTATACATATCATCCTCAAATCACTGTATACCTCATTGTGTAATCACTATACACATCATCCTCAAATCACTGAATACCTCATTGTGTAATCACTATACATATCATCCTACAATCACTGTATACCTCATTGTGTAATCACTATACACATCATCCTCAAATCACTGTATACCTCATTGTGTAATCACTATACATATCATCCTACAATCACTATACCTCATTGTGTAATCACTATACATATCATCCTCAAATCACTGTATACCTCATTGTGTAATCACTATACACATCATCCTCAAATCACTGAATACCTCATTGTGTAATCACTATACATATCGTCCTACAATCACTGTATACCTCATTGTGTAATCACTATACACATCATCCTCAAATCACTGTATACCTCATTGTGTAATCACTATACATATCATCCTACAATCACTGTATACCTCATTGTGTAATCACTATACATATCATCCTACAATCACTATACCTCATTGTGTAATCACTATACATATCATCCTCCAATCACTGTATACCTCATTGTGTAATCACTATACATATCATCCTACAATCACTGTATACCTCATTGTGTAATCACTATACATATCATCCTACAATCACTATACCTCATTGTGTAATCACTATACATATCATCCTACAATCACTGTATACCTCATTGTGTAATCACTATACATATCATCCTCAAATCACTGTATACCTCATTGTGTAATCACTATACATATCCTACAATCACTGTATACCTCATTGTGTAACACTATACATATCATCCTACAATCACTGTATACCTCATTGTGTAATCACTATACACATCATCCTCAAATCACTGTATACCTCATTGTGTAATCACTATACATATCATCCTACAATCACTGTATACCTCATTGTGTAATCACTATACATATTATCCTACAATCACTGTATACCTCATTGTGTAATCACTATACATATCATCCTACAATCACTATACCTCATTGTGTAATCACTATACATATCATCCTACAATCACTGTATACTTCATTGTGTAATCACTGTACATTTCATCTGCCAATCACTGTATACCTCATTGTGTAATCACTATACAGTACATATAATCGAGGCTAAAGCAGAATGCATGTAAAAACCCAGCGATATGGAAACAGCGTGTGCAGGGAGGTCAGTTGAATACTAACCGTGCGAGCTGTGACAGTCAGCAGTCAGCACTACTCTATCACAGCTTGCAAAAGTCATTTGAACATACCCCACTGTATACTTTATCCCATTGTCACTACACACGTCATCCTAAAATCCTTGTATGCTTCATCCTCCAAACACTTGACAACTGTGCTTGAGCATCCTCTGTGCACATGTAATTCTGACTATTAATAGTTCTGGTTTATATGGCTTTTTCCAGTGGTTAAACTAAAGATGTGGCAAATAGAACATTATGTACAAATATTGTAGAAATTTCATATCTCTCTGTATATCTAAAACCAGAATACACAGTATAGGGTAAAAAAGTAAGTTCCCTTCCCGAATGCTGTTGCAGAGAATTGTAGAAACTGAGAAGTCAATTAATTAATTATGCTCTGAAAATCAAATCATCCCTGATGATCACAGCAACAGAGAATCTTCATTTTGGGTGTTTGTTAAGAAAAAGTCCCTGCAGCAGCTTAGTAAGAAACACTTTAGTACGAGCAGCATGTTTCTTCCTCTGGGCTCCTTAAGCTAATTCTATCTGGACATTAGAGGATTCCCACTAGGCACGTGCCTAGGGTAACCACCTTCTGGGGGCAGCATAGCCGGTCACCATCCCACTGGTTCCTATAGGGTTGGGATCCTTGGGTCTACAACAACTAGGTCGACATGCATTGGGTCGACATGTGTTTAGGTCGACATGGGTCTAGGTCGACATGACATTACAAGCATTAGGTTGACATGGGCTAGGTCGACAGTCAAAAGGTCGACATGGGGGTTTTCATCCAACAATAGCATTAGGAGTTGGAGTACAGATTGTACCACAGCTGTTCGGCTTCAAACCTTTACATGGGGAAGTATAACAAGGTGTGGTATAGGGTACCGACAGTCATTAGCCTGACGTCGGCATCCCGACTGGCCAGACTCAGACAGCATGGCCAGCACAACAAAGCCCCTTGCGGGCACGGTGGCTTGCTACGCTCGCCACCTAATCTATTCTCCCTCTATGGGGGTCGTGGACCCCCAAGAGGGTGAATAGCCGGTGGCCTTCGGGAACCCGTCTGTCGGAGTTTTGACAGTCGGGATCCTGACGTCTGGTAAATGACTGTCGGGATCCTGACTGTCGGGACCCCGTCCGGCACCCTAAAAAAAAGCCTGGTGTAACTTTCACATGTGATAGCTTTCACTAGCAAGAGTCTTTGATAAATAGGCAAAATCACTAAAACCTGTGAAAATGTCACATTGTCGAACCTTTGAGAAATAATTAGACCACGAGTACTGTTCAGTCTGATTAGATAAAGATACATAAAAACACGTTACATAATCACAAGGAAGTAATAATTGGCAGCATTAGTACTATGGATTAAGGAGTAAATAGGTTATCAATACACCTCTGTGAATTGTAATTAAGGAAGTGTTTATAAGATCAATCATTCTGTGAGTGGAAGGGATGATTGCTTTTTATCACTTCTATTGCGGACTGAAGCCACTTAACTCTTTAAGTTCAATGCACATTAAAAGCTGTGTTTAGTACGTGGGCTGCTGAGCGGAGACTTCGGATCCTATAACAGCTGAAATAACTGCATCATTGACCACTATCGCTTAGCTGCATTTCTGAGCTACACTAAGGAGGTCATTCTGATTCATCCTCACCGTTGCGAATTCGCAATGGTGAGAGATATTGATGGACTGCTCATCTGCATATTCGCTTATGCGCAGGACATTTGAGCCAGTGGACGCGGCGATTTGTATAGTCGCCAGCCCGTTCGCACAGATTAGTGCGGGCAGGGGGGTCTGTGGCCACAGGCCGAAGTCACGCCCATGAAAACACCCTTTTTTATGAGCGTCCCTGTGGTGATTTGTCCACGATGCGGGTGCCGGAGAGGGCTGCTGACATCACCGGATGTCAGCCGCGTGCCCTCTTCTGTACAAGATAGCTGCAAATCTGAGACAACACCAAAGAGTGTCTTAGATTTGTGAGCACCTTCTAAATCATTCGATGGCTGCGAATTAATGTTTATGCAAAACATCCATTCACTTGCGTGTGGGTGAAATCTGCGTGCGGTCATTTGTGCGGATGGCGTTTACTTGACTCGCAAATCTGCAAATTTGCAAGTCAACCTGAATGATCCCCTAGACTAATGTTGTAAGATAAAGATATATAAAATGGCGATGTGGAGAAAATAAAAGAATAATCTACAACTTCAACACTCCAGTCACTGTTGCTGTACATAGCAGTAGGGCACTGACTTGACCTGTGGTACACTACTGGTTAATTGCATATACAGTACAAATTTACCTAAGTGCATTACTTTATAACTTAGCGGTAGATTTACGAACTCTTCTTTAAAAAAAAAAATGCTCGTTGCCAGGTTTTCATGTTCGTTGCCAGGGGGTATCACACTCTTTGCCATGGGTTTCATGCTCACTGGATTCAGGCAGGGTGCTGGGGTTATCATGCTCTTTGCCATAAGTTCCATGCTCGCTGGCACGCTGTCTTCCCAGAATCCAGCACTTTTAGGTAATGCCTCCCTGACAGACGGTAGAGGTCCGGTAGGGCCTCTAGCATCTGTCTCCTATTAGGTGGTGGCCATTTATTGGGGACCATTTTCAGCAGATTACATGTGGTCTGCCAGATTACATGGAATCAGCATAAAACATGCCCCCATGCCATCACTTGGTCTGCAGTACTAATACTGCTCCACTGACTCTAGAAAATTATAGCTAGAATCTAACTGGTTTCTTCAGGAAACATCTCCAGCTTATAGAAGTTTTATTAAATCTGGCTCTTATTTGAGGCACAATTATTTCACTGTTAACAGTACATGGATTATTATATATAGAGCCCTTACTGGTTTGATATATTCATTATCATTACAATAACTAGGTAGGTTCATATACATGCATCAGAGCATTACTGTTGCTGGGTACACACTAGAGCAGGGGTCCTCAAACTATTTTGCTCTGGGACCCCATCAGGCAATAAAAATAATTACAGGGCCCCAGGAAGTTACTGCAGAAGGTCATCACATCACATGTGTAGTCAGCAGACAGCACATACATGGCAGCATTGCGGAGGCATACAATGGTGGGAGGAGTCTAAAATAACAGACAACCCAACAGATTTTTCCGACTCCTTGAATCACTCATTGAGATTAGAAAAGTCATCAGCCTGATGGCCAGCAACATGGAGTCATGACCCCAAGCTGAGAAGGTCAGGACCCACAGTTTGAGGACCGCTGCACTAGAGCAATGTGCATACACACACTGGAGAGGGGGGGATGTCATGCTGCATGGGTCAACCTTAATGGTCTTTTGCTGCTCCTCCTTTCTCTGAAGCATATACAGGAGTTGTCCGTTCACCAGGTGGCACCTGGTTCCATTTTACTATACTTGCATATCACTAGCCCATGGTTCCAATGTGTTACTAGTTTGTCTTATACCCTGTACAACCTGCGTAGGATTACGCCTCAGCTCATACCCACGGCTCATAACCAATCAGCTAATAGCAGCGGTGTCACAAGGGAGATGCCTAATATTAGAGCTGGTCCTGTATTATACGGTATATAAAGCTTGCTTAAGCATTGTGTATAGGTTTACATTGGAGGCCTTTTCTATTCCCATTTGTTGAATAACTCTCAACTTCATAACAAAGTTCATAGAGCTAGAATAGATCCAACTTACTTGGCAGCTGTTACAGAACAAGACAAGACAGCAGCCAATTAGAGCATTATAAAATGTCACAGAACTCATTATCAACATTGACAGTCACAGAAACAATATATGTTTATAGGAAATGTAAATCATATCCAACATCATACAGTATGATAGCATCCAAGAAATTTACCTTCCCCCTCCCTTTTTTTTTTAACACAAATTAAATATTAAAATCCTGTCCGATCTCTTTTTTTTTTTAAAGCGGCAATCATTTATAAAGCAAAACCATGCCTTGTAAATAATTGCCGCTTTAAAATAAAAACATCCAAGACCATCCAGTTTATGGTACCTCAGCCATTCTCGGACCCTATTACATTTCCCTGCATGCCTCTGAATTATTTGTTTTTCATCATTTCTTTTGGGATGTTTCCTGGCTTGGAAATATCAAATGAGTATGCCTGTAGTTTCATTTACAGATACAAGATGGAAAACATTTCTTTTCCTAGAGAATGCCGTCTATCTGAGACAGTTTTGATTGAACAGCGACTGGGTTATTTATACATTAGTTACACAATTTATGAAAGAACAATCAGTTCATATAGCAGAGATGGCTGGGAGATATGACATCTGCTAGATATAAACCCCCATGGCCCAGGAAGTAACTTGAAACAACAATGATATATTACAGTACAACATGCTGTTTGTATTTACTTTAGAAAATTACTTTTGAAGCTCAAGCTTAAATGTAATTAGCTGCGGTGTACTTTAAAGTGCAGTATATTATACTGTATGATGGGTCCATACTTTTAAAAACTCTGAGCATGTATTTTACTATACTGCTACATCATAGCTGCCTACCCTCCTGCATTCTGCAGGAGACTCCCTGAAATAGCAGCAATCTCCCTCTCTCCCTTATTAGTCTAGCAATCTCCCTTATTTCACCTATCACATATTACACTGTTATATGTTTGGGGGAAAAAAATGTGAGATAGATACATTTACATTGAATCATCAGCACCATTTCCCAGCACTTTACCAAGTATAGTAGCTCTTACTAACTGCTTTGGGGATCATCTACATTTGCATATAAGTCATTTTACAAGATTCCTCTCAGATGTAGCAGTACACACCCACGCTTCTAGGTGCCACATTCCCAATCTCTTTTCACAATCACTCCATATATGGAACTAGACACACCCTTTGGGTGGAGCATGGCACGCCCCCTCAATAGGCGCTGTGCAGAGTTATATTACCAACTATAATCTCCCTGAAACTAGTTTTCAAAAGTAGTCAAATATGTGTTACATGTATATGTTTACAATAATGCATTTCTACCTATAGAAGCATGTATGATTGATTATGATTAAAGCTAAAGAGCATATTTTCTAGGCAATAGTGTAATATGAGAATTTCCTATTCATATAAATCATTCCATTCTCCTCTGCAGGTTTTGGAATCAATATGTCCAGTGATACATTACCTATTATATTCCGATTGGCTGCATATTAATATATATCTGTAATGTTCCCCATGGGAATTATTAAGTTTATATGTAGGTTTCGTGTACATTTTAAATAGATTCCAAGAATTGAGTCATCATTTTTACACACCGTTTATGGCTTAATTTACTAAATTTGTAGAATGTTTAAATATGGTAAAGGGGCCAAACATCATCAGGTTGCTGGAGATCTGAACTGCACAGTTCTATTACATTAGTTATGAATGGGAGAGACTGAAACGCAATTGTGTAAATGCGGTCTGTAAGGACATGGATATGCCAATACAAACATCACACAATAGTGCCACCTAGTGTTATGCTACCTGCAGTACATGTCAGCATCACACAGGGTGCAGTGAGGTAGAAGGTGAGTAGAAATAGCAAGAGTGTGAGATTTCCCATTCACTTTATTAAATCTCTTTGCATTCAACTAGCCAAATAAATAATTTATCATGTCTAGGGAAGGCCATTGTTGCAATTGCCATTGGTGGTTGCCATCGATGGCAATAGTGCTACTGCCCATCAATAGTGGCATACTATGCAACTGATGACCACTGATGTTTTTATCTATTGATGGTCATCCATTTTCTTTGACTAACTAGCCTGTGGGCCAATCAAAACATGGAGGTGGGGCTTCAGGGATGTCGCAGGGCGGAGCTAAGCTCTGTGTCCCGGCCCCTTTGGTGAAAAAGAAACAAAAACTATTTGTTTATGCTTGACATTGATGGCAAAACAATTCTACATCGACCATGAACCATCGATGATTTCCCTAATCATGTTATGCTTCTCCTGATATCTGCAGTTAGTCATATCCTATGATTGCGCAGCGCTCTTCTGTATCCTCCCTCTGCGTCTACGGGCCCATAAAGGCCTATACTCTTACACACCTTGCTCAGACTTGCCATTCAGAGAGCACTTCTTTCTCTTCTTCTCAGGATGGCTAGCCAGTCACATGCAGGAACAGAGGAAAGTTACAGTTCACAAATAAATGAGCACTAGACTATCATCGAGTTTACAAAATTAGGGATGGGTATCAGAACACCCTCCATTGATAGTGATGTTACCATGGGCCATCATAAGTAGCAAACTATTTGGTCCTGCGCCATCAATGGTTTTATCTATCTGTGGTTTATGCATGTGTCCATGCAGCTTAATTCTAAAGCTTGTTATAAGTTGGGGGCACGGGAGGAGTCTAGGTCAGCCTCTTGGCACACTATTTGTGAGTGAGAGCTGGAGGCGGTGCAGGGCTGTTGACTAACAGCTGAGTCTGTCAAGTCCTGGAACACATCCCAGAACACTGTATGTGAGTCAGTCATGTAGAGTGTGCCGGGATACAGATGACTTGCCCCGCTTAGCAGCCCTGCAATGTGGGACTATCTGGCCCACGGCAGCCATTGTTGGCAGGAAACCAGTCTAATTTTTCCCATCTATGACTAAACTCTGCGGCATTGGATTGAGATCATCAATTGTTTAGAAACATTGGTGGGCGATGGCCAACCCTATACTGCTTAGCAGTCATCTGCAGGACATGACGAACCTCTAAGCTTATACCCCAGTAGCACCACCTGTACTGTTGCTACACACAGTGTATAGTGAGTAAATTACCATTCAAACCGTACATTGGAGTGGGTTGAAAAAGCATGTAGGTAGCAGTTTTTAGATTTAACTAATTCATTGCTACCTACATGCCACAGGTGTAATCTATTCCCCTTAATACTTGGGGTATATAAATGCTGATACCAGGTACACTAAACAGCACCTTGAAAAAGCTCTGAAGAGCGAAACGCGTCGGTGTGTTGGAGCCCTGACACCCACTACTGTCACCCAGATACAGCTACTTCTTTGTGACCGGACCAGCTTCCCTCACCAATATCCCAGCAGCTGCAACTAACCAGGACATCACTCCCACAAACCAGGTTGAGCCCTACAACAACAGGGGCTCCCTTGACTGGGAGTATTTAAACCAGGTTGAGCCCGCTAACAACAGGGGCTCCCTAGACCGGAGAATTACATCACTCCTAAAATCCACCATCAGCCTGCTACATGGGACATACCAGGAAGCATATATAGGAACGGACACTGAGACTCTCACTGTTAGGATCCGCCTCCAGCGGATCTGTGTTATGCGCAGATTCACATATTCTGTGTGTAGTTTATGTTTTCCCTGGATTCTGCTCCCTGGGTTTTATCCCAGCCTGTGTGTGTGTGTGTGTGTTTACTCGCTGGTGGCCTCCAGTGGTCAGCCTGGGCCATTGCAGCTTTCTTGCTGTGCTCTGTTATCAGGACTCAGTTTATGTCCAGCCTGTATCCCAGTCTTGCTGTGTCCCTGCCGGTCTGTTGTGCTCTCTGGATCCTGAAGTACTGTTCAGTGGTGTTCCTGGTCCCTGCTGGTTAACCCTTGTCTGTCCAGTCTGTTTGATGTACCGTGTACCCAGAGTGTCATCCCCACGATCCAGTGTACCTCTTCTGGGTTGTCGTGCAAGGCTGTGCTGCGGTGTCCCAACTTCTCGGCTGCATTACATCTCTCAGCTAAGTTGGGGATTACCCACCTGTCTATTCATTTATTTGGTTACAGTTGCTTATTACATCTCAGTGTATTGTCACACCCACACCCTGTATTGGCACTATTGGTACCGGTGCATTCATTTTCATTTTGTGTCATCTGCTGATCATTGTTGCTCCCCTGGGGTTTCTGGGAGTTCCCCGTTTCTGGTGTTTTAGTTAGTTGTCCCATTGCTCTCTCCTGGCCTCGGCGGACGTGTTGTCAATACATAAGACCTGCCTGTAGCGGAGTGGGGCGGACCTAATTCGCCCTTCAGCCGAGACGGGCCCAGGTGAAGCCTAGCCCTGCACACGTCCGTCGATTCCAGCCAGAGGCAACGGAGTTAGGTTGGCGGGGACACTCCCAGAACCCTTACATTATAACTGGCCATAACAGATAAACTCTGGAGCTGAGTTCTGCCCTCTCAGTCCAGCAGTTTTTCTTGCCTTGTCACAGTCTTGCCTTGTCACAGTTTTTTTTGCCTTGTCACAGTCTTGTCTTGTCACAGTATTTTTTGCCTTGTCTCAGTTGTTGTGTCATAGTCTTTTGCACAGTAACCTTGCACGGCCATATCATGCAGGCCATGCAAGAGTCATTGGCGGCCCTAAATTTGGCGTTCAATACCTTTAAATCTGGGCGGTTGGAGATTTTGCAGCAGTCCCTACTGCAGCTGCAAAAACTCCTCACTGAAATATTTCTGATCCTTCCCGAGGTCACTGGGGTTAATTCAGCCCCTAATGAGACCCTGTCTAAGGAGTTATTAGGCAGCGAGTTCTTAGACCTGGAGGTTCAGGAGACGCATAAAAGTGTTCTACGGCCAAAGCTTTCGCTGGAGGAGCGTCAGCGGCGTAGAGACCTGAATTTATGCTTGTACTGTGGAGATTCAGGCCACTATCTCCAGGCTTGCGGATTATGCAGGCCTGGTGGTGGCGATAGGGTGTCTCCTCTGGCCAAGTCAGGGCAGGTTGTCAGATCTATGCCTGTCTTCACTGTGGCAGAGGAGCGCTCTGAGTCTCCCAGTAAAAGCACTCTGTTTAATACCGTTGGTCTAAGTGCTGGGAGACCTCATTTTGAGTTTAAGAATCAGCAGAGGAGGTGCTCCCCGCACGATGGTATTTCTGCTAACATTAAGCCAGAGTTGCAAACCCTTAAGGGGAAAGCCCAGGTGATTGACTCAGACGCCGGGGGTCCGCTGAGCCGGTCTGATGCCGGGGGCCCACTGAGCCGGTCTGATGCCGGGGGCCCGCTGAATCAGTCTGATGCCGGGGGCCCGCCGAGCCGGTCAGAAGCCGGTGTCGCCCCAGAGGGGGTTCAAGCCGGTGTCGCCCCAGAGGGGGTTCAAGCCGGTGTCGCCCCAGAGGGGGTTCAAGCCGGTGTCGCCCCAGAGGGGGTTCAAGCCGGAGTCGCCCCAGAGGGGGTTCAAGCCGGTGTCGCCCCAGAAGGGGTTCAAGTTTGTGTCGCCCCAGAGGGGGTTCAGGCCTGTGTCGAGGCCGTAGCCCCAAGTGGGGGCCCCCAGCCTCAGTTTGTAGCCCCAAGTGGGGGCCCCCAGCCTCAGTTTGTAGCCCCAAGTGGGGGCCCCCAGCCTCAGTTTGTAGCCCCAAGTGGGGGCCCACAGCCTCAGTTTGTAGCCCCAAGTGGGGGCCCACAGCCTCAGTTTGTAGCCCCAAGTGGGGGCCCACAGCCTCAGTTTGTAGCCCCAAGTGGGGGCCCACTGCCTCAGTTTGTAGCCCCAAGTGGGGGCCCACTGCCTCAGTTGGTAGCCCCAAGTGGGGGCCCACAGCCACAGTTGGTAGCCCCAAGTGGGGGCCCACAGCCACAGTTGGTAGCCCCAAGTGGGGGCCCACAGCCACAGTTTGTCACTGACTCTAACGAGGTCTCTAAAATCGAAGCCTCAAGTGCCATAACCCCAGCTATGCAGTCTTATCAGTCAGGTGATAATAAGGCCAATTGTGACTCTTTGGATGATATCTCTACATCTCTAGTCTTTGATGGGGACTTAGCCCAATTTGTTGCGCTCGCTAACCACTATGTCTCCATTATGGAGTTCAGACCATTGTTAGGTATCACTTCTGATAACATTGTGTCCTATATGATCTACTCCTTCAGAGGGAAGCCTTTCAGATGGGCGACCGAATTGATTAATTCTGAAGATCCCCTTCTTAAGGATTTCCGGGCATTTAGTGATGCAGTTCTTGAGAGATTTAGTCCCAGAGAATCTTGCTCAAATTCTGCTAAATCTGTCTTGTCCACCGAAAGTCCTCAAGATTTTGGAGAGCTGGCACAAGAGTTTAAGCCTATTGCCTTGACTGCAGGATGTGCTATTCTATCTTCCTTTCATAGCCATTCAAAGAGAAGGAAAAAGAAGAATAAGCACTGACCTTTTGCTTTGTTCTGTTTGTCTGGTCTTGTTGTGTCCGAAGGCCACCTTTGAGAGGGGGGCACTGTTACAAGCTGCAGTCGCAGCTTGTTCCTGTTTGTTTGTTGATACCCCCATGCCAGGGTTTGGTATTCTCCATGTAGTGGAGAACCTGGTATTGGGGTCCCTTGACCCCTCTTCAAGGGGGGGGTACTGTTAGGATCCACCTCCAGCGGATCTGTGTTATGCGCAGATTCACATATTCTGTGTGTAGTTTATGTTTTCCCTGGATTCTGCTCCCTGGGTTTTATCCCAGCCTGTGTGTGTGTGTGTTTACTCGCTGGTGGCCTCCAGTGGTCAGCCTGGGCCATTGCAGCTTTCTTGCTGTGCTCTGTTATCAGGACTCAGGTGTCTTAATTAGGCTCCTAGCCTGCAGTGCTCACCTATAGGCAATGTGTAATCAGCACCACATTGTGCTCACTATAAAAACCCTCTGCTCACACACTCCGGTGCCAGTTATATTATTCAGTTCACTGTGTAGTCCACGCTGTCCAGTTTCAGTCAGTTTATGTCCAGCCTGTATCCCAGTCTTGCTGTGTCCCTGCCGGTCTGTTGTGCTCTCTGAATCCTGAAGTACTGTTCAGTGGTGTTCCTGGTCCCTGCTGGTTAACCCTCGTCTGTCCAGTCTGTTTGATGTACCGTGTACCCAGAGTGTCATCCCCACGATCCAGTGTACCTCTTCTGGGTTGTCCTGCAAGGCTGTGCTGCGGTGTCCCAACTTCTCGGCTGCATTACATCTCTCAGCTAAGTTGGGGATTACCCACCTGTCTATTCATTTATTTGGTTACAGTTGCTTATTACATCTCAGTGTATTGTTACACCCACACCCTGTATTGGCACTATTGGTACCGGTGCATTCATTTTCATTTTGTGTCATCTGCTGATCATTGTTGCTCCCCTGGGGTTTCTGGGAGTTCCCCGTTTCTGGTGTTTTAGTTAGTTGTCCCCTTGCTCTCTCCTGGCCTCGGCGGACGTGTTGTCAATACATAACACCTGCCTGTAGCGGAGTGGGGCGGACCTAATTCGCCCTTCAGCCGAGACGGGCCCAGGTGAAGCCTAGCCCTGCACACGTCCGTCGATTCCAGCCAGAGGCAACGGAGTTAGGTTGGCGGGGACACTCCCAGAACCCTTACACTCACCTTTGAGAAAACTGGGTGACTATCACGGCTCTAAATTTTATTTCAATTATCAGCAATAGTACCAATCCATTTTATATGTGATATATTTTAACAAGTGTATTTTTAATAAATGTGTATCTTTTACCTTTAATTGTTGCATATTAATAGGTGAAAGCGCGGTTTCACACCCCTTTTTCTTTCCATTTATTGTTGCATTGTTATCTACATGATGTACATAAGATTTATTTTGTAGAGCTGAGTCATTTGGATAAATGAGCCTTCAATGGTTAATCACATTCTCCTAACTGCATTTGGGCAGTGGTACGCGAAAAATAATAAAAGCCTTGTGCCTTGTCCTTTTCTGGACCTTGTCACTAGTTCAAGGTCTGATACATGCTGACACTTATTATTTACATCCCAACCCTTTAAAAGCTAAGTCCATTTACCCAGAGCCTGTCACTAATGATTAAGCATTTGCACATGAACTTGTGCTGAAGCCTACAGTAAGTGAGAAACGAAATTAGCCTGCACTATGTTTTCCATGAGCCAGGTAAAGGCAAGATTGCAGTTAGCCTATTTTCCCACAATGCATTGCCAGCTAGAGTGTTTGTTCTAAGCTGTTTTTCTGGTTCTGCAACTTACTAATGATCGCACGGCTTTGAATTCGCAGGCTAGACGATTATTGGTGTGTGCGGCCGTTAGTACGCATATGCGTAGCCAGTGTTTGTGGGTGGTAACTGGCCATTTTCTGGCAGAGTCACTGTCAAGGACATATTTACCGCCTTCTTTTTCTCTCCGGAGCCTGGAGAGGAGACCAGATACTGCTGCCAGGAGGGACGGGACTTGGTTGATGTCAGCAAACCCCACCCGCATGCCAATCAAATGCAGCAATTCGTGGGTCTGTGGGTTGGGGGAGGGGCTCAAATGACACAAATTGCATGATTCGCATCACTTTAGCCCCGCCCCGTTGCCACAGACCTGCAAAATCCCGGACTTGGTGCGGGGGGGAAGCGGGACAATTGCCTACCTTCCCGGGGGGGCTGGGAGGGGGACCCAGTTTTCGAGAGCCTCCCAGCTATTCTGGGAGGGTAAGCAAGTATGGTCTAGGAAAACGTAGGCACGCACAGGCGTTTCAGGGGAAGGAGTGTGATGTCTGTTCCGGCCCCAATCTTCCCGTTTCTATCGCAGCCGCCAATTAAATCCTGGGCTACGCACAGACTGCACACAGTGGAAAAATCATTGGACGGTCAATGGCTTGTGAATGGATTTGCAGGGAATCACTGATCCAGATAAATTTTCTCAAGCCCTGCTAAGCAAATCGCAGGCTGGTACAGGGGCGGGATTTCACTCTGGCAGGGCGGCTATCTGATCACAGATTATCAGCCCAGCGATCAGGTTTGAATTAGGCTTTAAGTCTTAATAAAAGTGCCCGGTGTCATGAGGATAAAACAGATTTAAAACCGTTTTATATACTCTAGGAACAGCACGGAACAGGAACACATTGCTGGGATACCACTAAAACAACATAGCCCCAGCATTTTCACATAAAAATAGCACCGGTGCTCTGCAGATCCAGACCAAGGAAAATGACACAAGAAATAAACATAACAGAAAGAATATACTTTCCGACATTCTGCTGTTTACATAAAGTTATTATGGTACAACCTTGTTCCCATAAAGATTCCTGCAGCTATATACACATAGAATCCAGACATCAGAGCTGATGCATGACCGGTCCCAGATCAGGGGGGTTGGTTCCATTAGTATTTCATTCACAAAACTGACCTTCTCTGTCCCATTAGCCAGACGATTACTAAGGACCTATTTATCATTACACCTCATCTGCACTCCATTACTTATGTATCCGACTCACCACGAGTCGCAGCTGCGGATACTAATTCTGTATTGCTCCATTACAGCTGTGAAAGAGCAGCTGTCCCCTCCAACCCTACCACTGACACCTTGTGCAGCTTATTACTAGTGGTGAAAGTTTACATTACCAGGATTGACCTGGAAGTGTTTCTGTGCCTGTTTGAATGGAGAGAGTCATCATGGATGGAGGCATGTGAACAGATCATTTTGCAACTCAGAACCTCCTTCCTATAAGAAGCACAGGGCTCTGTAAATAAACGAATGCCATCTGACGATGGTGCCCATCCCCATGAATTTGATGAATGTAGGCTCCCTTACTTGTGTATGCGAATGGTCAGCAGCCGCTAACTCCGCCCCCCCCCCCCCTGCTGGTTGTCCCTTCCAGCTGCCGCTGCATATCCTAGGCCCCCAGCCTCCGGTCCCGGATCCGTTGCATGCGCAGTATTGTCCTTGTACTGTGCATGCGCGGAACCCATTTTTTATGGGCTGCCACTCAGCAGCATAGAGAGGCATCCCGGAGGGAGGCAACACCTTCCAATGGGAGTGCCATGGGTGACTGGCAGGTCAGACTTCCAATAGGAAGTCACTGTCCAGTCACAATGAAGCCAGAGCTGTCTCACAGACTGCATCTGGCTTCATTTAGTCAGAGACCAGTGGCAGATTTTACCTTGGGGAGCTGCAGACCATAGGTAAAAACTGCCACTGGGAATGGTAGACCATCGGTGATGAAAAGTAAGAAGGAGAGAGTATTTATTTATTTATTAACAGTTTCTTATATAGCGCACACATATTCCGCAGTGCTTTACAGATTACATTTGAACATTCACATCAGTACCTGCCCCAGTGGAACTTACAATCTATATTCCCTACTACATGTACACACACAGACATTCTAGGGTTAATTTGTTGGGAGCCAATTAGCCTACCGGTATATTTTTGGATTGTGGGAGGAAAACGGAGTACTCTGAGGAAACCCACGAAAGTACGGGGAGAATATACATATTCATATATATCTAACCCAGTGGTTCCCAAACTAGGTGCGGTGGCACCCTGGGGTGCCTTATGACACTAGCAGGGGTGCCTCAGGCTGCTGGTCCAGGACCAATTCAAATAAGTTTAATAGGAAAAAACATGGTACTTCCTCTTCTTTGTGGCCACCGCCATGCCAGTTATGTTAGCCACTACTTAACCACCCTGGGCCACCATCTATTATCTTTTGTAAAGTTGTGGCTAGCGGAGCAAAGCAATCCACCGAGCCCGAAGCGTGGCGCCAGAAACAAGCTCTCGAGGGGACGATGATGCTTAGCAACACTACGTAAGTTCCGTGGCCACAAAGATGAGGAAGTACCAAAAACACTTCCAATCCTACAATATGTCGATAAACAGAAGCAAATCCTGTTCCTCACCACATATCTGACACTAGGGATAACATGAAACAAAGTTTACTTAATTATTGAATTACTTATTTTTTTCTGGATTTCTCAATAAGAAACTTTTGTATTAGGGGTGCCATGAAAAATATAGCGATACTCCAGGGTGCCTTGATTCCAAAAAGTTTGGGAACCACTGATCTAACCCATGACCTCAATGCTGTGAGGCAGTAATGCTATCCATTACACGATCCGTACTGCCCAATTAAGAGATCAATTAAACCATTCTGAGTTATGTATGTATGTATGTATATATAAATAGGAATCACAGGTGGACCGGCACTCCCATGGCTGATGATATCTATGACTGGTGCCCTCACAGCTTACGGATAAGCACATACACAGAGAGGTCGTGCGGCACTCAGCTCCTTCAAGATGAAAATAAAAGACAATTCAGTGTCGTTGTAGATACCAACGTCTCAGTGCTTTATTGTTCGCACTATCTTAAGGAAGATAGTGCGAACAATAAAGCACTGAAACGTTGGTATCTACAACGACACTGTATTGTCTTTTATTTTCATCTTGAAGGAGCTGAGTGCCGCACCGACCCCTCTGTGTGTGTGTGTATATATATATATATATATAGAGGTAGATTCCTTAATCCAGAAGGACTTCAGAAGGACCCGCACCAATCAAATGGAGGTACTCAATTAAAAAATTGAGTACCTCCATTTGATTGGTGCGGGTCCTTCTGAAGTCCTTCTGGATTAAGGAATCTACCTCTACATTTTCTTTACCCAGCACGGTCTCCTTTAATACATTGTCAGTGGGTGCGATTGCTCTTTGAAATATATATATATATATATATATATATATATATATATATGTATTAGTAAGCCCGCTTGAAGCAAATGCTTCGAAAGCTAGTAAGGTACTGTAGCTAATGTGAGAGAGAAAGAGATGTAGGGTGACATTCTATGGGATGAGATAATCTGACTTTGGCAAATTTTATCGCAAAAACGGCCGTTTTCGCACTTTTTCCCTAATTCGCATGTTTAATGAGATGCGAAAATCAGCAAAAAGTGCGGTTTTGCTGCGAAATCGCACTTTTTAAAAGTGCGATTTTTAGTTTTCGCCACAACTCGCATCCAGATGTTTTCATATTGAAAAGTATACAATTTGCATATTTAATGAGATGCGAATTTGAAAAATGTGTCTAAAAATCTAAAAAAAATCAGACCAGGTTCTGATATGCGATTTGGCCAGAACCCTGCACAGATCATAGAGATCTGTGCATGGCCCTGTGTTAAAAAATGTGGAAAAGTGTTTTTTGACAAAAAAAATAGCTCATTGAGCCGGGGCTGGTTCCAAAAATACGGGGTACAAAAAGCATAGGGGTCCCCCGTATTTCTGAAACCAGCCCCGGACTCTTGGACCGGTCCTGGTTCCAAAAATACAGGGGACAAAAAATCTGTGGGTCCCACGTATTTTGAAACCAGCACCGGGCTCCAACAGCCCTCGGTGTCATGCCACAGCCGGGGGACACTTTTTATATAAGGTCCCCCGGCCGAAACATGAGCACCGTGGCTGGTCAGCCTTGGACGAGGTACCTGGAGGAGTGGGGACCCCCCCATAAAGGGGTCCCCCCCCCAGGCTTCACCCCACGCCAATTTTTTTTTTTTTTATGAACAAAAAATCCTTAAATTCTCACATTTTCATGCCTAAAATTCGCACATTTTCATGCCTAAAATTTGCACATTATCGCACTTTTCATTCCAGAATTCGCACCTCATTAAATATGCAAATTCGCGGCAAAAATGCGATATTAAAAAAGTGCGATAATGGGCGATTTTGAAAGTGCGAAAAAATCTCATCCCATAGAATGTCACCCGTAGTTTCACTTGCTGCCAGCAGATGGTAGTGTTTCAGTGACACACAGACACTAGACCTATATATATAGATGATATATACATACATACACTACCAGAGAACACTGTCCCTGACAGATCGCTGTGTGCTGAGCGATCTAGCATTGCTCAGAATGCTCAGTAAATATCCCTGTGCCTAGGCCTCATATCTTTCTGGTGCATTAAACACAATTATTAATAGTCTTTCACACCCTAGTGCCTCTTGGTGTCTAGTGCTGGACGTAGCACCCTAAATTATGTGGAGACTTATACCCCCCTTCAGATCGCAAGGTCCAATCCTTTCACACTAGACTCGGGTCCCCCATTATACACAGGGCACCCGGGTTCAAACCTTCACATATATATGGTTGACCCTTGTTATTCAGTTTGGTGCTTTCTCACTGTACCTTGACTTGGCAACAACCTGGCAACATACCTCCCAACATTGGTGGTAGTGGAGGAGGGACACTTGTTGCGCACCTGCAAATAGGGGATGTGGCCTCATGGTCAGGGTTGTGGGCTACAACCATGGTAATACTGTGAGGCCATGGCCCCATTTTCACAACTGTGGGGGATGCAGCAATAACTTAGGTTTTTGCTGCGGTCTGATAGGAGTATAATCTAACTAATAGGAAGACATTAATCTATGTTCATGACTTATGTTCGAAGTGGTATAATATCTCCACCAGGAACTGCGTGGAGTAATGTGTGTATTATTTCCTGCTCCTGGAGTCTGTACATTGGAGTATCATAGAAGGTCAGATCCTGGGCTGACACTTACTTTGATGTAATTCTTTCTTATGCTTGTGAATATTTAATCAGAATGGGGCAGGATATGAACAGTGCTTTCTGCTTCACTGTCTGCAATGTAATCTTCTGGTGACTGCAGCGTGGAAACCAATCCCCACATAATGTCAAGGGCATACAGTATCATCTCCAGCCTGGTCGCTGCAGAATATAACCCCACATCGTGCTCGCATTTCCCCGAAATAATATAGCCAAACGCAGCTGGGATACTCATATCATCTACACATACAGTTCTACAGCTTGCACATGTCCCACAATTCCAGGCTAGTCCCACATTTTAGAGACCGGTATGTGTAAAGTTCTAAAATGGCACTATTAATGCTGCACATTAGTTGACATTGGAACTATCTGTTGTTCTTTATAATTCATACTAGATGATTCATTGCGCCCTATGGGAGCGCTCTTCACACCGTCGTATGGGGCTCCGCCCCCTTAATCTGTGAAGACTTTTATCGTGTGACATATGCTTACCGCGCACATGTTCCCGGCAGACCTCCTGGTGGATGTGGCTGGCTGCTTACTGTAACGCTGGGCGGGTGGGGGGTGGAGTTTGTGTGGCTCTTGAGAGCTATGCACGGAGAGGTGGAGCAGGGGAATTGGGCAGAGAGTGCTTTAAGCGGGGGTGGGTGGCAGGCATGTGCGGCAGGTGAGCACCACACGCAGTGACTTGACGCACACATGTTTCCGGCAGACCTTCTGGTGGATGTGGCTGGCTGCTTACCAACGCTGGGTGGGGGGCGGAGTTTGTGCGGTTGGTGTGCGCTCTGGAGGGACAGGGGTAGAAGGGGTGAGTGAAAGACTGTGACTTTTGGTCTTCAAGGCAGAGCAAAGGCACAGGCTGGCTTTAGAACTACAATATGTGAGCCTCACACTGAGCGATTTTCGCCTGTCCGGTTGATTTTCCCATAGGGTAGACAGTTCTCCATAGCACGATGCTCTGGTAAGCCGTCCACCCTGCCGCTGAACTGCTGGTAATAGCAGCAGATAACTGGTGGTGTCCCGGGATGATGCAGCAGCGGCCTCAGCTCTCAACCGCCCATCGCCCGGTCATACACACTGGGCAGCTTTTGAGCTGAAAGCAGCTCAAACAGTTAAAGTGAGCTGGTTTCAGCTCAGAATTGGCCAGTGTGTATGGACCTTAAGACATTTTGCCACACATATTACATACCACTGGTACTGTTAACATTGGGCAGCAGAGCAACATTGCTTTGCCTGCAGCATCCATGGCTGCCTTAGCTCAGACTCCTGCAGGCCACCCCGAATAGCCTGGGCTGTGTAATTATTGTCGTCCTCCTGCATACAACTGTCACACAGGCTGCTTGTTGGGAACAGAATAGGAACATAAACATTGGAGGAAGGGACATAATGAGTGCTGTAGCCTAATGTGGAACGCATACCCTTACCACAAGTATTACTGTACATATTACATTTAAAGTTGGATATCAGATCTGATCACTGATCAGCGAATTCACAGATCGTGTGATTATGGAATGACTGCGCATGTATATGAATCTAAGCATTCATGCATAGAATAGGGTGAATAGCGGCACAAATTGCATATGAACCGTAGAAGCGAAGCGTCTGGAACTTGACTGACAGGAAGCCGGCATTTGTGGGTGGTAATCAGCCATTTTCTGGGAATATTACAAAAAACGCAGGCGCGCCCAGGTGACGGCCACCATCAGCCTGTTTCTGTTGCAAAGTTGTGGAAGCGTCAGGTGGCCATACATCAGAAAGACATTGCACCCAATCATACAATCTCAATGGATTGTAAAATGGATTGTATGCAGTTTGTGTGCACATCGTGTGCACACAATCATACAATGCCGGCCCTGGGAGATTGGAGGATTGGTCCTCTGATCTGACATGCTGCACGTCAGATCAGTTGGGATTGGGAGCAGAAAAAACACATGCAATTTGTCCTTAGATGGCTCAAACAACCAGAGTCATGTGACTAGCAGAGAAGAGAGGTGCAGCTTCCGGGCGGCCCGTGGCAGTGAAAATGCTGGGAGCCGCAGAAGTTTCCAAGCGGCAGGCAGCTGAAGAGAGCGGTGGACGTCCTTTTGTCACTACTCTGAAAATAGTTTTCAGAGGATTGTTCATTAGGGCTATTTAATAATGGCATAACACAGCAGATGTGAGCAGATAGGTAGTTGCTGGCAACCTGTAAATTTTAAAAAAAATTGATTTATGGTACTCCTATCCTTTTGATCCTAGTAGGCCATCCCCCTATTTAAATGAAGCTTCAATCATACAATCAAGCAGCAGATGGATTGTATGACAGATTTGTGTGTCCAAAAACCACCAAGGACTGCTGAGGAGTTGAAGGGAAATTGGACACAATCATGATTATAAGACCGGTCTTTCTGATGTATGGCCAGCTTTACTCATTTTTGCACAGACTAGAAAAAATCATTGAATCGTTTGCGAATTGCGTATGTATTTGCGAGTGGATAGTTAATAGTGATATTTTCCCGATTCACTTGGAAATTGACACGGGGCGGGCTTTCTTTCTGTCTGGGCGTCAGCTATCTACTCGCAGTCATATACAACAATGCTGATGAGCTATCAGGTCTGAATCAGGCCCAATGATTGGCCATTTATGCAGCTTCTACAAGGCCTGCATGACAGGAAGATAAATGAACAGAGAACAGAACAGGGGGTGATTCAGTAGCGATCAGTCGGGGCCGAATTCGGCCCTGTGCTGATGGTGGTGGGTCTGCACATGTGTATGCGAGTATTTGTGTATGCGCAGACCCAGGAAAGAACGCCTTTGGCGAGTTTTACACTTGCCGAGCCGTTCTCTCCAGAGGGGGCGGGCGGGGGCATACACCGGACCAGAGCAGCGAAATGGAGCAGGGAAACACCCAGCATTTTATGGGTGTCATACGACCTCAGCGCCCGCCCCCTCTTTGGCAGACTCTGACGGAAATAAAAGCAGTTTAGACAAGGGTTGCCTACTTTTAAAGTCTCCTCTCCGGGAGTAGCTCGGAGAGGAGACTGTCAGCAGCACTTTAGGGGGCAGGGCCTGATTTAGATGTCATCATGCCCTGCCCCCCATTACTGCAAATCCTGCATTTCACGGGTCTTTGGGGAGGGGGTGTGGCTATATGATGCAATTTGCATCTTTAGCCCCGCCCCAAGCACAAAAACCCCCCACCAAATCCCCGCGAATCATGGGAAATTAACGCTGCCGCGGGGGAGATCCAGTGGCGGTATCTGGGAGGGTTGCAGGGTGGGGGACCCGATTTTCGGGAGGGTAGCCAACCCTGGTTGAGACTGACTTTAATTCTAAAGGGGAGAGAAATCATTCGATGTTGTTGCTGAACCAGGCCCAGAATGTTTGATTATTATAGTCTTCACTAGTTTTGTCACTTGTAATTACAAGGACAGATGTAGATTAGAACAAATGGTGACTTTGGGAAGTACTTTCTCGCCACATGATTTCATCCACAATAATTCACCAACGTAATTAAGTCATTGAAGTTCTGACAAATCAATATGTAACAGGTTGTCTTATTCACACAATTAATGCTCAGGCAGAGTGATTTACTAACAGAAGGGTAAGTGACAGATATTGTATCTACAGAGGAAAAATAAATGATGTGCAATTATTCAATCATATACCTGTGGAAGTGCCAGTGATGAATAAAAACTATTCAGAAAATATCAAGGGCCATATGGTTACATAAGGCTGAGTGCACAGTTCCTAGCATGACATGTTGCCCAAAGTTACACACCTTTACGAAAAGTCGACATGTGTCGACTCTCATAGTTGGATGCAAACATAAGCATTCCAGTATCGGCATCAAGTTTTAGCCACAAAAAAAATTAAATAAAAAAAACTTAAGAGACTGATACATTAATTTTCCCTACATTTGTGGGACACATAGATTGACATTTAGGGTGACATTCTATGGGCTGAGAGTAAAGCACATATATTTTTCGCACTCCACATCGCCGCTCTTCGCACTTTCAGAAATCGCATTTTTTAGTCATAATTCGCATATTTAATGGGATGCGCATTAGAGGCTAAAAAGTGCGATGTAGTGCGATTTGCGGCGAATTGATGCGAAATTATGTCACTAAAAAGTGCGATTTCTTTCGCTGGTCATGTGCGAATTTTAGACCAACCGGAGTGCGATTTACAAGACTGTCTCCACATGCCAAATAACCCCCTAATCTATTGTCCCACCTAGGTCCCCTCCATTATGCATCACACTCCCTATATAAAGGGGCATTGGCGCCATTTCACTCTTTGATAGGAAGTAAGGAGCATGGAGAGGAGCAGTGGCAGTGTGAGAAGAGGAAGAGGTGTTGGTGGCAGAGTGAGGAGTGGCAGAGGGGCCAGTGGCAGAGGGAGCAGTGGCAGTGTGACCAGAGGAAGAGGGGCCAGTGGCAGAGGGAGCAGTGGCAGCAGCCAGGCAAGAGGAGCCAGTGGGAGAGGCAGCAGAGGACTGGTGAGGTCGACCTCCATTACAGGGAGTGGCCGCAGTGTGGCAGCCACCATGGCCACTGCAAGGGCAGCCCCAGACCAGGCCCTGGCGGACCAGGCCCAGCAGGAGGAGGTGGAGGATCCGCTGGCATCCCCATCCTGTAGCCAGGACCTTGCCCATACCCCACAGCAGCTGCAGGAGGGCCACATGTCCAAGATGGAGGTGAGGAGGAGGAGGAGGAAGACACTGGCATGGAGGAGGATTTTGACATGCATGTGGAAGATATAGAGGATGAGGAGGAGGGTGAAGCTGGCCGCACCAAAAGTGGGAGAAAGGTCCGATTCAGTTATGAGGAGAATGTGGCGCTTGTCCGGGCCATCATACCCCTGTATGACCGCTTACTGGGGAAAAACCAGCACAAGACCACCTCACATCGTAAACATGGTATGTGGAAGGACATCACCCAGGCGGTCAACGCTGTTAGTCACCGCAAGAGGCTAATCAAAAACATTAAAAAGCGGTTTAACGACATCAAGCGGCAGCTAAAACAGAAAATGGCCATGGAGATGGAGGAGGTCACCAAGACTGGCAGAGGAAGCCCCACCACAATATCCTACACATCATAGCTCCAAAGAATTATCCCCCTTGAGGTCCTGCCTGGGATGCACATTGCGGATACCGATAGGCTGGCATGCCCACCCCGAGGTGGTAAGTGTCACCACATGCAATATGAAACATACATGCCAATGTATTTAAACTGCAATGTTATTTTGTATTGTTATACTAATTAATGTGGTGCTGTGGAACTACATAGCCCAGCAAGGTCTGTCAATGGCAATAGTTTACACCTACTTTAAAAATGATCAGAATGCTGGGCCTTGTAGTTCCACAACTGCACATCTATTGTTCCACACTGTAACATTTTTTCTAGCAGCTTCATATGTACTGTATGTGGCCCAAAAACATTGGTGTACTGGTGGTTTAGCAGTCACGCCTACATACCACAGATTTGCCAACAGTTGTCATGTGTCAAGCAGTGTTTTATTTTTTTGGGCTGACTACAGGTGCAAAACTTCAATGTAAAAATATGAATAGTAAATAATATAGCCCTAAACCAAAGGTAAATTTGTCCATTATTGTAATTCATTTGATGATTTTGCACAAAAGCATCTCCATTGCTCGGTACATAAAGTCTGACGATCTTTCCTTTCACAGATTGTCTGTCCCGAAGTGATCAAGCATCCAAGAAAAGAAGCTCCGATGGTGCCGCATTTGTGGAAGCAGGTAAATGTTCAAACCACAGGCCATTACACATACAGTACACACACCCATGTCACATCAAATAATAAATCACATTACAGTCATCTCCAGCTGCTACATTGCAACGGACATGAATGTAATGTGGCCTAGCCATGTCAATGAAGATTACTGTCAATGTTTCATGCAGGATCGGGGTCCATTTGTAAGTACATAGTACCCCTAGGTATGGGCGTCTACCATCTCAGACCCTTTCCAAAACAGTACTGATGACAGAAAGGACAATATATGCATCTGTACTTACCTCTTCCTCTGTATCCACAGGTACTGTACAACTAGGACAAAAATCCACAGAATCCTCTGATATGCCGGTGGATGACATAGAGATAATTCTGGAACCAGTGGACACGTTTGCGGCTGAGGAGGAAATAAACACATCATCACAGAGTGATCTTCCACCAAGTGGGGTGACTCCAAACCCACCCCCACCCAGAAATACTCCCCCTACAGCTGCTTCTGCTGCCCAAGTAGCTACCTCCTTGGTACATTTCAAGGACAAACAACTAGAATTTATGGCCACCTAATGTCTGGAAATGGGCAACATTAAGGGGTACATGCGTGACACCTTTCTACAGTTGAGAAAATTGTCTAGGAGTGTACGGGTTGGTGTAGGCACTCAGGTGCGTATGGCAAATAGCATAGACTCCCATCTTGCTGAACTTAGTTCTGCTGTAAGGGAGCAGAATATCCATATTGGCAGCCTTGCACAAAGTATTCATTCAATTAGTCAATCGTGTACTGCGCAGACCAATGCGTTGATCACTATGCAGGCACAAATCCATCAAATGGAGGTGTCAGGTGTCATAGGTGCAACTACATCTACAATTAGTAGTGTATCTAGCACACCAGTAAGTGGCTCACCAACTTCCCCACCCCGTCGATTTACGACTGACAAATGCAGGTTATGTATGACATAATATACTGTAGTAAAAATGTCACTACGCATACCATTTTGTCTGTGTGTTATTCTTCAAACATTTGTTGTGTGATCTGTTCCATAATGTAATGATATATGGGCAAGGTATTGGTGGAAGATGCTGTTGTCTCAAATCTGGCCCGTCCGAGGTTGTGGAACTACATATTTCAGCAAGCTGTTGCAGTCATGTTTTGAGCTGTCATGCTTACAGTGTGTCAGGGCATGCTGGCCCATGTAGTTCCACAACAACAGGTGAGCCATAGTTGATTGCACAAAAATCACATACATGTTGTTAATATACTTACAAGGTTTTTTTACAGCAAGGGATAGGTCTGCACCACCAACTGTACCCTTGGACTGTGTCTATTGGGCTAAATGTGGGGGCAAAAAGATGTTAGTGATAAATGTAATGTAGGTGAGTTCACTTCCAGCAAAGGTACATGTAGGAATAGAGGGCACATGTGCTTACCAGAAAAGTAGTGCCTGATGATGTCTGTACGCACCAGATTCCCCCTCTGCGTACCCCTCACTACCCGAGGTGTGGTAGGTTGGGCTTCCTGCACGACTGCTGCATGATCCTCCTCCACTGGTTGGTATAGGGCTATGTTGTGTAACATGCAGCAAACCTGGACGATCATCACTACTTTTGCAGGGTAGTAAAGCAGCAAACCAGATGACCGGTCCAAACACCGGAATCTACTTTTCAACACGCCAAACGTACGCTCCACCACATTGCGGGTTGCAATATGGGCTTCATTATACCGGTGCTGTGCAGGGCCATCGGGGGTGCGCAAAGGTGTCATGAGCCAGGAAAGACACCCATATCCTGAGTCACCTAAACCAAAGAAAGGAAGTTATTGCCTTATATGGTAAGGTATGTGCAGTGGGCAAATAGTATTTACTTGGACAAGAGTAGTAGGCTGGTGAAAATTGAAACACACACACACACATTTCAGCAGGTACAAATACGAATAGAGAGGGTAATATGTAAAAATGTACTTACCAAGTAGCCAGCCCTCTGGCATTTGTTGTTGGGTAAATCGGTTCCAGAGGCCGGAGTGTCTCAGAATATAGGCATCATGGCAGTTCCCAGGGAAGCCTGCAACCACACTTAGCATTTTGAGATGATCATCACATACAACCTGCACATTCAGGGAGTGCCGCCCACGCCTATTGACATAGACGTGGCCCCGCATGTGCGGTGCCCTAATCCCAATGTGTGTGCAGTCTATAGCTCCCAGCACGTGAGGGAATGCTGAGAGTCTATAGAAAGCAACCTTGTGGTCCTGCCACTCTGACTCTGAACTGGGGAATCTGATGTATGTCCACCACAACTTCTTTAAAGCAAGTAACACTTGAGTAAAATGCTTTGAGAAAGTGGCTTGTGATACCCCCAAGGACCATGAGGTCACGGACTGAGTGGAGCCAGTGGCCAAATAGTAGAGGGTACACATTAATTTCTGCAGCCCAGACACTGCATAGTTGCCCCCCCCAAAAGGGTCCAAATCATCTCTCACCTGCTCATATAAGTTCAACAAGTTATTGCGGTTTAGCCTAAACATCCCCACAACCTGTTGATCCGAGAGAGAGTCCAGGTACAGCCTAGCACAATACATACGTGGGGTACGCACTATTTGGGGTGGTACCTGGTTCTGGTGCGCAGCTTCCTCCCTCCTGCGCAGCTCCTCCAAATGGGCCAAATCCAAAATGAGCAACTCAAATCCACTCTGCACAATCTCCATGTCTCAAACCCTCACAGGTGTCCTTAATGATGTGGGGGTATATGTAGGAGTGTTTGTGAGTGAAATTAAGGACACCTGTGATGACATTAACCATGTGTGCACTTGACCAAATTGAGTTCTGGGCCAAATCGCCCAACAGAACCTGGTCTGAAAAAATGGCGATTATTAGACACCTTAAAAGTGCGATTTGCGAAATCCCATTCCATTAAATAAGCGAATTGTATACTTTTCTATTGGAAAACATCTGGATGCGATAAAAGTGCGAATTTTTACCGCACTTTCAGTACACATGACTGATCGCACAAAATATGCGATTTAGGGACCTTTTCGCATCAGATTAAATATGCGATTTCACGCAAAAATGCGAATTAGACGTTTTTTGGAGTAAAATTCGCCAAAAAACACAACTCTCAGCCCATAGAATGTCACCCTTAGTGCCTTATTCTAGTTCACTCTTTCTGACAAAATACTTCTTAGATGGATAAAACCATGTGCACTGCAGGGGGGCAGGTGTAACATGTGCAGAGAGAATTAGATTTGGGTGAGTTATTTAGTTTCTGTGCAGGGTAAATACTTGCTGCATTATTTTTACACTGCAATATAGATCTCACTTTGAAGTAAAACCCCACCCAAATCGAATTCTCTCTGCACAAGTTACATCTGCCCCACCTGCAGTGCACATGGTTTTGTCCATCTAAGAAGGAATTTGTCAGAAAGAGCTAACCAGAATAAGGCCCTATGTTTGGAAAACAAGAAACAGACAGCTAATAACGGTTAATTACTAGTTACATTTGGGGAGCCAATTAATACATTTAAACCAAAAAACACCATAAAATTAGGGAAATTGGTTAATGGGTTGAAAATTACTTGTGAGCGAATTGTTCCTGTTTGCGTGTCAGAACACCCACAGAGCCTGTTCGCTCCTATGCCCAATGGATGGCCGTGCGAACAGGCTTAGGTACGTGTGAACAGTTTAGTGTGCGTGCACTGTCAGTCCACTCCCCTTCCGCTGTCCTTGCAAATGATATGTTATAGGCGTTGCTTCGCTAACTGAATGTGTGCGAATGCCGTTCGCACTGCTGTGTGCGTATGTGTGTGCGAACTAATCAACCTGAATAAGTGCCAATGTTTTATGCCCATGTGCAGGATCCCTGGGCGAATAGACTCAGCAACTTACATAGTCGGGCAGTGCAGGCGTGGGGCGATGGGCCCGGTTGTCGCCCATGGGAAAGCCCAGCGTTTCATGGGCGTCCCCATGTAAATGCTGAGCGTTCCCATCGGAATCCGGGTGGGAGGAGATGTGCCGGGGGCGGGCGGCTGACGTCACATGATGTCACATGACGTCAGCCACCGCCCTGTCTTCGGCAGAATGTCAGTCTCCACTGACTTATATTTGCGTGGCCTGAAGAAATCATTAGATGGTCGGCGGGACATGAGAGGGGATGTGTCTTTGGGACACATCCCCTCGCATGGTTGCGAATGCAAAGGGATATGGTGGCGGTGGGGGGTGGCAATTCGGCGGGTGGCAGGGGCAGGCCCTCTGGGACTTGGTAAGCTGCGAGCTTCGCGGCTTACCGAGTCAACCAGAGTCAGGGCCTTAATGCAGTATAATGCATGTCCAGAAAATATATGAAGTGTGGCTATTAACCCTTTGAGTGGTGGGTTTTGCTGGGGCAGGACAAACCTACCAGGGCAGGTTTGTCCTGCCCCAGCAAAACCCACCATAGGAAGTTGGAAGCCCCCCTCTGCTCCGGCGTTAGTACGCTGGAGCTTCCCTGCCGCCGCTGTCCCCGCTGCCTTAGCCGGCCACCTGTCACATTCAGCAGTGACGTGGGCGGCAGGCTGGGGGATGTTCGCGGCGGCTCGGGAGGACTCGTGCGCCTGAGTGCTCCCGAGTCCCCCCGAGCCGCGCCAACCATAACCGAGCCTGCCGCCGACGTCACTGTAAAAGGAGTGGCAGTTGGCTGGCGGGCAGGTCAGGGGAGCTCCAGCGTAACGATCGCTGGAGCAAAGGGTGATAGGACTGCATGAGGGGACTGCATGGTTGTGATGGGGGATGGGCTCCTGAGGTGCTGCGCCAGTGGTGCACACCTGGACACCACTGGGGCGCACCTATTGTATATTAGTGGTATGCCCGGAAATTTAAGGGGTTAAATAACAAGACCAATGCATTATTATTATTATTATTATTATTATTATTATTATTATTAATAACAGTTTCTTATATAATATATATACACATATTCCACAGCGCTTTACAGAGAATATTTGAACATTCACATCAGTCCCTGCCCCAGTGGAGCTTGCAATCTATATTCACTACCACATGCACACGCACACACAGACAGTCTAGGGTTAATTTTGTTGGGAGCCAATTAACCTACAAGAATATTTTTGGATTGTGGGAGGAAACCGGAGTACCCGAGGGAAACCCACGCATGTAAGGGGAGAATATACAAACTCCACACAGTTAGGGCCATGGTGGGAATTGAACCCATGAACTCAGTGCTGTGAGGCAGTAATGCTAACCATTACACCATGCATTCTGCGTACACATTCATTCGCATGCCAATGGCGGGGGTTCGCTCATCCGGCGGCGGCGTTAACCACTCGGTATGCAGAGAATTTCGCTGCTTACAGAGCGAAGCTTAGTCTCCCCCTACAGTATGTGCATTATGTTTGATGTGTGGCACTCAGTAAGAAGTATTTAGCGTATATGCCTTACCGGTTCTTCAGCAGCCGTTTCCAGGCCCTTGTTTTTGCAGAGAGGTAAGTAACACCAGCATTGGTAATTGCTTGATAAATAATACCCCTTTTACACCAAAAACCCTGGTCGGACCCTGGTCTTTGAACGCTGTAGTTTCCAGGGTCTGACCCTGCTTTATACCCCATTTACACAGCACTTCGACCTGGGTCTGCACCATTTACACTTAACCTCGGTCAGCCCTGCCTTTCCTTAAAAAAACGCTTGCTCGTTGCCAAGGGGGTATGGATATATATATATTATATATATATATATATATATATATATATATATATATATAAAAATATATATATATATATATATATATCTATATATATATATCTATATATAGATATATATATATATATATATATATAATATATATAGAGAGAGAGATATATATATATATATATATATATATATATATATATATATATATATATATATATATATATATATATATATATATATTACTACTACTACTACTTGAATAACATTTTTGAGGGGGTGGATGGGGGAAGCTGTCCCCGGGTGCTGGGAGGAGGGTGGCCCTGCGGCTGCTGAGGGGCTGGGGGGGTACCTGTCAGCCTGAGGTCGGAGGGGGGTGTCTGCAGCTGCTGAGGGGAGGTGGGGGTACCTGTCAGACTGAGGTCGATGTGCGCCGCTGTCCCCGGGTGCTCCCCCTGCAGCCACAAAGTTCCTGCAGCGAATGTACAGTCAGTGCCGGGGTCCCTCCAGCGCATGGGAACTAGTACTAGTTCCCATGCGCTGGAGGGACCGCCGACACTGACTGTCCATTCGCCGCAGGGACCGGCTGCCGGGGGAGGTACAGCAGCAGCGGCGCACATTATCCCTCAGGCTGACCGGTATCCCCACTTCCCCTCAGCAGCTGCAGACACCCCCCTCCTCCCAGCACCCGGGGACAGCAGCGGCGGCGCCGCACAACGACCTCAGTCTGACAGGTACCCCTCCCCTCAGAGGGCGCAGGGACCCCCCCTCCCGCAGCAGCTGGGCACAGCTTTCCCAGTGCTGCATGCTGTGGACCCGCAGCGGGACCATTTATACCAGCATTTACACGGGTCCTATCCGGGTTCTACCCAGGTCAGGACCTGGGTAGAGGACCCGTGTACATGGACTCGGATATACCCCTTTTACACCGCCGGTGATCCGGGTCTGACCCGCCGCTGACCCGGATTTTTCGGCGGTGTAAAAGGGGTATAAATGACAAGTTGGTTTTCTGCCACCCTAATATTTATTACGGTATCATCTGCTGATGCAGATATGTTTATAAACCCTTTATTTATCCTATACTGGATAATAATAATAATAATAATAATAATAATAATAATAATAATAATAATGATACGGCCTACACACATGCCGATATTAAGGCATTTTCTAAGCGATTTTGCTTAGTTTTGCAAAGTCGCTTAGCAAATGCCCTCACATCGGTGTATGTGTGGGGGCTGTATCGGCATCCGTGCGCGTCCCCGCGCGTCTTTAACGGTGGCCGAGATTGATGGACAGTGTCCATCAATCTCGGCATCGGCAGTGTTCTCCCACCGGAGAACACTGGCGCTGTCCGCTCGCTTAGCACACAGAGCTGACAGCTCGCTCTGTGTGTGGGCTGTCAGCTCTGTGTGCTAGGCGATAGCGGCGCAGCACAGCCCGACCTAGCATAGCTAGGTAGCCCTGCACACATCGGCATGTGTGTAGGGCCCATAAGTCTTGGTTAACATATTCGGGGCCAGATGCACTAAGCTTCAAAAGTGATAAAATGGAGAGTGATAATCAGCCAGCCAATCAGCTCCTACCTGCCATGTCACAGACTGTGTTTAAAAAAGACAGGAGCTGATTGGTTGGTTATCACTCTCCATTTTATCACTTAGGAAGCTTAGTGCATCTGGCCTTCGGTGTGTATTTTGTTTAATTAAAAAAAAAAATGACGTTAAATTTCTCTTTGTAATGGTGATTTAATTTTCCTTTATACATCTGAATATCTAGAAAGCCACAAATGTACACCGATCCACAGTGGTGTTTCCAAAGTCTGATAGGAGCCCTCTTTGCGATGTGCTGTGGAGGCAAGATGCACATCAGTATACAGTAATTAGAAGCAGGTCAGACTGTTTATGACTGGTAGATGCGCCTACTGTATGAGTATCCATTAACGTTTCACTCTATGACAATTAAAGTCAATTATATCACATATATTTAGGTGTATAAAAAACACTTTGTAATCAACAAAACTGCAATACCTCCATTGAATTAGGATGTTTAAGAAAATGACTAAGAAAATTTGCGTATTTTTAATGAACTTTACCATTAGAATGTATGTACAGTAACTTGGCCTCATCCCTTGTGTTCAGTCATGACATTGTGAAGTTACTGCCCATTTCGGTTAGTCAGCACCTAACTCAAAGTAACATACTGTAGTCTAAGTATAAAGATGCTTTTACAGCTTGTCAGCGAGAAGACACTGACCATGGGTGCATAAATATTTTATTTTGTGCAATCTAGGTCTTTAACTTCAGCATGAGAAACCCTGCACCCTCCAAATGTGACACTGTATTGTTTTGGTACTTTATAAGTGGGTCCATGAAAGCCATCAGCAAAATTCCCATCATATTAATTAATGATTACTATGAATTTTGTAAAATTTTAAAATTCACCAGCTGGACATATTCCAAAAATTCTATAACTGGTCCGGAATAAATAAAAAAAAAAATAACAACCCACATACATAAAAAATGACCATTGTCATTTAATTTAATAAAATATGGCAGAAAATCTACCTTATTTTAGAAACTGTCAATTTAATATCTGGACCAACAATCCCTTAGGGAATATAGTAATTCAGTTTTTGGAAAGTACAGAATGTATCTGTGTCAAGACAGAGTAATTTACATTAGTGGGAAAATCAGGATTTCTGTAATGAAAGCTGCCTGGTTATTCTCTTCCATGTGCTCAGTGGTAGTGCAATTGCGTCGGGCAACTCTTCAAAAACTTTCTCCACGGAATCCATACCTCCCAACTGTCCCACTTTTTGTGGGACCATCCAATTTTTGGGGTAACTACCTAGGTGCCGGTAATGTATCACGGTGGGGGGTGGACAGTTGGGAGTCCTCCTGCTCGGAGCAGCAGAGCGGGGAATAGATGCTGTGCGAAGAGTGGCTGAGGGCATGACCAGCAGCTTACACAGCACTGGCAATGTCCCCAGTATTGATGTGAAATATGGGTGTGGCCTGCAGCCACAGCATTCCTTCAAAACCACGTCCCCTTTGACATAGGCCACAATGTTGGGTAGTATGACGGAACACATACTTTACACCTTTGGGGCAGATGCAATTAGCCACAGTTCTCTAGAACAGTCTCTTCCCCTGTTTAAAATGCCCCAAACTATTTAATTGCAGACCCTCAACCAATTAGCAAGCATCTTCTAGGCAACAGTTAGCACTTATTGGGGGATGCTTGCCCACCTTTTCGGGGGCCTGGAGCACCACCCAATTTTCAGGAGCCTCTTGGCTAGGGCTGGCCAACCTGGTCCTCGAGATCTACCAACAGTCCATATTTACCAGGTCATCTAGCTGGTACACAGGTGTAGCCATTACTAACTGTTACATTTTCAAACCTGTGATGCATTTAATACTAACCGACACATTTGCAGGTGACCAGGAAAACATGAACTGTTGGTAGATCTTAAGGACCAGTTTGGCCACACCTGATCCTGGCCATTCCAGGAGGGTAGGCAAGTATGACATACAAATAGAGCCACCTTCGTTCATCCAGCTGGCACACCGGAGCTGTCCATCTCAGCACACGCCACACACACACATAGGACTTTGGTGGGAATCGAACAATGCTAGTGCTCATCCCACAGCCACAGTGTCCCTCTGTTTGTTCAAGTTAAATGAAAGCGTGGTACTTGTGTAGTTTGGCGGCGCCCATCGCATCGCATACCATAAGGCATACGATGGTATGCGATGCGACGCGATATCGCGCGATGTTGTACAATGCCATACAATTTTAAAATTGTATGACATTGTATATGGCATACAATGCCATACAATGCGATGCGATGCAATTAAACATTGTATAAGCACCCTAATGGGTGCTTACAATGTTAAATGCACCCCCCTGCCACCCCCCCACTATAAACGTGAACCCGAAGCGTGGTGAGCGCAGCGAGCCCGCGAGGGGCGGCGGTACGCGTCCTCCGACCTTTTCATACCTCCACTATCCACATCGGCCTGGAGGTGAGAATAGAAAGTGTAGCGAGCGCAGCTTCGGGCTCGGTGGCTCGCTGCGCTCGCTACACTTTCTATTCTCACCCAACGTGGATAGTGGGGGTATGAAAAGGTCGGAGGACGCGTACCGCCGCCCCTCGCGGGCTCGCTGCACTCGCCACGCTTCGGGTTCGCGTTTATAGTGGGGGGGTGGTGTGGGGGTGCATTTAACATTGTAAGCACCCATTACGGTGCTTAAAAGCACCCTTTAGGGTGCTTATACAATCTTTCATCGTATAGGGGCAAAAATTGCGTCGCATCGCATGCCATCGGGTGCATGGCATGCCATGCGATTAAAACATTGCGCGATGGAAATCGGGGGCACCGCCAAAATACACAAGTACCGCAAGCGTACTCATCCAAATCTCAGTGACCAGTGTACGGTCTCAGGAGGTGGAATATTTATGGTCATTATAAATAGATGCTCTCAACTTAATCACTTTTTCGAGAGCTTATTATGCACAGTGCCAGAACACTGCAGATTAATTGTCAGAATCCAAGCCTTTTCTCAATTACATTTGTATAATTGAAAACAGCTATGATAACACCTGAATTGACAGAAGCATATGAATAAATTATATGATGTATAGTTTACCGTCATTTGTCATACATCATAGTCAAAAAAAAAATTCAGTTAGGTGTTGGCTTTCTTTTTTTTATCATTTCCCTTTTCACTCAGCTTTAGTTTTGCCAATAATTGCCCTGATGGGACAAAACATCACCTGATTGGCATATCTATTATGGGTGCAGGGTGTGCCAAGCACACAGGCCACTGGGTCTGGGGTACATGCACCCATATGCTTCTACCTACATCTCTGGAGTCCCATGTCAGCCTAGTGCTGCGGAACAGCAGAAATCACTGGGAAAATGGTGTGGCGGCCATTTTTCCAGAGATTTGTGTCTGTGCAATAGGGAAGTCCCTGGGAACATGGCCCGGATAAAATGTCCCAGGAGACCTGTGCAGGAGCAGTTTCCTCTGGTACAATGCCAGAAATTAGGGGTGACCACACGGAACCACAATTAATATAAAATTAACCATGCACAATCTAAAATCATATATATATATAACTGAATGAACTTAACAGTCAATTAATATATATGTGTATAGTGCTGCTATCAGTAGTATTCTGGGGTATTGAATATGCAAATATCTAAATACTAGTGTCTATTTAGTTTACTAGTATAGAGTGCAAAAAAACACAGAAATATAAACTAAAACTGTATTTATTATAAAATGTACAAGTTAAACGTGTTAACATTTATTACTGTTCTTCATGCATAATAAGACCACAATTTTTTTTTTTACAAAGGAGTTTGCATTACGTACAACCAGTAGAAAACCAAAGAGGAAAAAAACCCAGAGAGCATAAGTATGATCCAGGGTAGGTGCATTCATTTTAGGTAATAAATTCCACGGGTTATATATACCACTCATGAAAGGTACAAGGTGAGTTAGCCGTCTCACCTTGGGCGCACTACGTAGGATTACCCTGGGTGGAATAGGTCATGCCTAGAGTAGATTACATAAGATGTGGTGGTTGCATTGTACTAGTGCTTGCAGCAGGGTCCTAACACAACTGTCAGTTCAATGTAGTTCACATCCCATTAACGAGTATACCAGGTGAGACAGCCATGGTGGGCGCACTACACAGGGTACACTGGGAGACAGGGCCTTTGCAAGGTTTTTCGGCACCCTAGGCAAAACTTCCGCATACTGATCCGACCACCACCACCCACACACACCAATACCGACTTTCCAGAACCTCAGGTGAACAGGGGGAGGTGGCATCTTAGAAGTTGCATTTGCATTAAATTCAGCAAGGATGAGTCTTTCAGAGTCATTCTTATTTTTGTAATAGAATCGGGGTGCCCCTCAGGTTCAGGAGCACCCGGACAGCTGCCTAATGGTAGAACCGGCTCTGCTGGGAGATAAGCCACACAAGGAGCCAAGTCCTATATGGGACAACTGACACGTGCGATATTATTACTGTATATCAGGAATTCCCTAACTCACACCAACAGCCCAGGCCCCAATGCCATCTGTGCCTGAACACAGGTGATCCAATTAGTCCCTGGGTTATTTTGACTTAACCATCTCTATACTGTAACCTGAATACCACAAAAACCTGCATTGTCAGGACGCTGACCATCCTGCTCTTTATGAATAGTTTGAAATATAGTGCAACCTACCCTTAGAGGAACCATCCACAGCAGCCACCTGAGTTGCAGAGAGTAGTTTGTTTCTGGCAGGGTGTACATAGTACAGGTATAGCATACACTGGGATGTAGATGTATTAAGCCTTAACAAGAGATAAATGCAATGGTGATAAAGAGAGATAAATGTCCAGCCAATCAGCTCCTTACTGACTTTTTTCAAACACAGGCTGTAACATGGCAGTTAGCAGGTGATTGGCTGGCTGTTTATCTCTCTTTATCACCCTTGCATTTATCACTTGTTAAGGTTTAATACATCTGCCACATTGTGTGTGTGTGTGTGTGTGAGTGTGTGTGTGTGTGTGGGGGGTGTTTACAGGAATAAAATATGACAAAAATTATACTGAATTAATCATAATAACAGTGATACTAAATAATACACTGCTGGTATTTTATATAAGTGGTGTCCACCTCGTCTGCTCCATCCTCCTATTTCAATTTCCTATAAGTTCAAGGCACACAATTAGGTGAGGGGTGTCAGAGCTATTCAATTAGCGGGGCTTACATTATGCACACGCGCTTACGGTCCTGTCCAAGAGTCCTCAGAGCCAGACAGCAAAGTAATCGTAAGAAAAACACGAAATCTGGTCACTCGCGGGAAAAAACTCCACTGTATCCACAGTTTATGCAGAACCAGTGCATTTCTGTGCATGCGTCGCATTTTTTTTCTGTGGAAAAAATGCTATTTCATGGATTTTTACTTTCAATTATAGTGTGGCTAATTGAATACCACCAATATGAGTGAAACTAGGCAGAGATAAACCCTGTTGACATACAGTATGTCCCAGGATGCTGTGGATTATACAGAACCTGAGTGAGGGAGCACACACCAGCTGGCTGCAGCCACACACTGGCACCTGGGAGGATTCGCAGATTCCCACAGTGGAGAAAAAAAAAGGTATGTGCTCTGGTCAGTGGCGTAGCTAAAAAAATTTCTCCCCCCAGCCCAAAAAAATCCTGCCCTCCCCCCCCCCCCCCCCCCCAAGAAGGGGTGAGGCGATTGATTATGGGCGCCGCTGGCTGAGCAGACAGGCAACCTAGGCAGCAGTGGGCGCTGAGGTGGTCTCGCTCCATGCATATTTAATGAGCGGGGACAAGCCGCAGCGGGGTCTGTCACATATGTAGCTACGCCACTGCTCCTGGTTTATCTAGTACTAGTGATCAGCCCATCAACATGACGGAAACACTTCACAGCAATGTCAGATACTTAGAGCAACACCTGAATTGCTCTGTCAGGCACCATCTTGTGACCACCAGCGCGCTACAAACATGAATTCCCCCATAGAGGTGAGGAGACATACCTGGAGAAAATGAGACACATGCTGGTCTCATCGATACCGTATATGGAATGAACACAATGGTATATAAATACATGTAATTTCTCAGCATGTACAGTATAAAGCCTCCACTGGTACATTATTGTGCTGAAGAAGTGACTTTATTAAGATACAGTAAATGTTTTTTTATAATAATATCATGTTGTGCATTTTATTTCATTGCGTAAAGACTCTGAGAATATATTTGAAACGATTACTATATTTTAAGCAACCGTTTGTGATTATTATTTTAATTCTGAATACATTTTGAAGTTATTTAAATGGCTAATTCATGTGTGATGATTTCATTCATATCAGACTTCATTTGGCCATGAGTGCAGAATCACAATGTCATAATCTTTGTGCTTGTGCCCAGGGGCGCTGGAACGTTTTTAGGTTGGGGGGGCAAGATATAATCTCATTTTGGCGCCCCCTAAATTGCTATATGTTACCCCCGGGCACTATACACACTGGCAGCGGCATATACACGTTGGCATTATACACAGGGCAGCGGCATATATGCATGGGCATTATACACAGGGCAGCGGCATTTACGCATGGGCATTATACACAGGGCAGCGGCATATACACGTGGGCATTATACACCGGGCAGCGGCATATACATGTGGCCAGAGACTAGATCTCTGTGGGCCCCATAGCAAAAATTTTATTAGGGCCCCCCCATTCGGTTGTCACTATGATGATCTTAGGGGACAGGAGAGTCGGAGACAAATAGGGCATTGGGTAGAGGAAATACAGGGGTAAGGGAGTGAGAGGGTTTCCTGGAAAAAGAGAGAATGAGAAAGAGAGACAGGGTCTCAGGGTGAGAAGGGGGAGAGAGAAGGAATCAGGGACATGGTGTCAGGCATACGCAGGAGAAAGCAGGCTGTCACTTGCAGGGGCACGGTTGCAAGCACACACTTAGGAAAGGTTTTGGTGGGCTGTTGGCAGGCATGTGCAGGTCAGATAGGGGGAGCAGGAAAGTGAAGGTCAGAAGGGGGCAGGTAAGTGCTGGTCAGAGAGGGTCGGCAGGTAAATGCAGGTCAGAGGGGGGGCAGGTAAGTGAAGGTCAGAAGGGGCAGGTAAGTGCAGGTCAGAGGGGGGCTGCTACTACTACTATTACGCGCAGATGTCTAGAGTTGAACCATCGCACAATGACCAAGAGTCCTGGGACATAAACCAGTGAGCATCGAGAAGATGTAATGTCCATGACAGACAGAGTTCCTCAGTATATGCCCATGTACGAGGTCAGAGAGATGATGGTGACCCCCCCCCCACCCCGACCCCCCCGAATCACCCGTCCGCTCGCCCGCCCGCAGTACCTGTGTGCTGCTGCGTCTTTCATTGGTGACAGCCGGGCAGACTGTATGTGCGCTGCCCGTCTGTAGTCTCCGCAGGATAATCTTTATTTTCATATCTCCCGCTGGACCGGCGGGCAGCCAATCAGGAGCGGCGGCATTGATAGCCGCTCCTGATTGGCTGCCCGGCGGTCCAGCAGGAGATCTGTGAAAATACAGAAACTCCTTCCTCATACTAGTACAGCCGGGCAGCGCACATACAGTCTGCCCGGCTGTCAGCTACCTATGCGCGTGTGAGCGCAGATGCAGGGACGTCTCCCGTTGGCTGTGGCGTCTCTAGGGGGGTGCAGCAGCACGGCTGATTTTGGTGTCACCCCACTGACTGGTGACACCCGGTGCGGGCCGCACCCCCCGCACTCGCCTAGTGACGCCACTGCGCCCGCCCGCCTATATTAGCGCCTCAGTAATTTTGGGGGGGGCAAGCTGCCCCCTCGCCCCCCCCGTTCCGGCGCCACTGCTTGTGCCTGTTGTGTGCACACATTGCACAACAAGTGAATCTGCAGATGCTAAAATAACACAATTTTTTGAGCAAATAAATTAAAGTGGAAAAATCAGCACATGAATAGTTTGTGTTGGTAGTATGTTCAACTAAACCCAAGCAATTATAGTAAACTGTAGCACTATAATATGCTGTGTAATCTATATTAATATCTTTATTAATATTAAAGGCCGTGTTGCAATCACTAGTCAGGAAAGTATCCATAAAGAATTATATCATTGTAAGGGGAAAAAAGGGAAGGGACTATTTCATTTGGTAAGAGAACCCGCTATTTCATTGAAGGGAGGAACCAAAATCAAGCTCTGATATGTCTGTAGTTTGTGGGTTCTCCTTGAGTTTGCACAGGCTTCTCCAGATGCTCTGGTTTCCTCATACAATCCAAGAACACACTGCTAAGCTTGTTAGTTAGTAGGTAAGGATGCAGAATGTCATTTTGACTGTGGCAGGGACCAAATGTTCTCTGCAATAAAGCCCTGTAGATACCTTCTGAACCAAAGATGATATTTGAAGTTATCACGAGTTTCTGTGTAGAAGCTGCAATGCTAATCTGGTAGTTACACCACACATATTACTCCTCCATTGCTTCATGTGCTCTGCACTACTGTCAGGTTGGGAGACAGAGTCAGAACTAGCCTTCAGATTGGGATTGATTGCTTTACACTAGCCAACAGAATATGAGTTCAACTCAACACTAGCCACCAGAATATGAGTTCAACTCAACACTAGCCACCAGAATATGAGTTCAACTCAACACTAGCCATCAGAATGTGATTTCAACTCAACACTAGCCATCAGAATGTGAGTTCAACTCAACACTAGCCATCAGAATGTGATTTCAACTCAACACTAGCCATCAGAATGGGACTTCAACTCTAAACTTTCCAACAGAATGGGACTTCAACTCAACACTAGTCACTCACTGGAATGTACGTTCAACTCAACACTAACCACCAGAATGTAAGTTCAATTTAACACTAGCCATCAGAATGTGAGTTCAACTCAACACTTTTCATCAGAATGTGAGTTTAGCTCAACACTAGCCACCAGAATGTAAGTTCAACTAAACACTAACCATCACAATTTGTTTAACTTAACACTAGCCACCAGAATTTAAGGTGAACCCAAAGTGGCCATAATAGTAAGAGTTCGGCTCAACGTTAACCACCAAAATGTGAGATCAGCTCAACTCTAGTCACCAATTGTAAGTTCAGCTCAACACTAGCCATCAGAATGTTTGTTCAAATTAACATTATCCACCAGAATAAAGGGTCTTCTTGAACGACAATCTTCTGATGAAGTTAATACAAAGAACAGTGTACTTGCATTGTGACAGTGGAACTGAAGAAGGCAGGAAAGGAAAGGAGGGAGCACACTGAGAGCATAAGTAAGTGACATGGGAGACATCATAGAGCATCCTTTTGGGCATATCCAACTTTCTGGGCACAACACAGTCATAGCCCAGTATTTGAATAACATTTGCCCATCATTTCATATTAAATGCAGTGTTGCTGAATCCCTACAGAAATAAACAATTTGGTAGATTGAATAATATTGGCTTATTGCCCCACATCTGCATTTTTACTTTCTTTGCAAGCTAATTTATTATCCAAAAATGAATGACATGGGCTGCAAACAGCTTGGATGTCTGTAAGTGTGCTAGGTAAACGTTACAAGCTCCGCCTGTAGGCTGCGGGGATGCTGTATGTTCTGTTGGGAACACTGTGTAAGTAAATCTCTCCTGTAGCATATCCAGTTAACTACACATGTGCATTGCTGGCCAGGCTGTCTGCAGTGTGTCACTGTGGAGCAAGTCAGTGCTCGTACAGGGATACAGTCTCGTCGGCACACAGGCACTGAATCGCTATTTGCAGATGAATTAGATTCTTATTATAGAAGCAGCAAATCACTAAGATTTATTTTTTATTACTTCCTAAGGAATACCTATTAACTGAAGGACATTATTCGTGGAAAGAACGGTTCCTTTCTTTGGCTTCATCCATATATTGAAACATACTATAGGCTGATTTTGTGGCGTAAGATGAGTACCTGTAGGAAACGATGTAAACGTGAAATCCTGAAGTTTGTGCAGTACCTTGTAAGGTTGGCCACCGGCTCGCTCCATGCAGGTAAAGGTAAATTCCTTTTATATATATTATTTTTATCTATGCATTGGTTTGTTGTGTTGTTTTAAATGGTTGGCAACCAGTGAACGACTGCAGTAAGCATTTATATTTTTAGTGTTCTCGTAGATAAATACCCATCTGGATTCCTGTTTATGCACAAAATGTATAGCTGTGTATATTGGTTACATTGTATTGTTCCTGGTCTGTTGCATTGTCAATGGTTAAACTAAAACTGACTTTTTGTGTAGATGTGTATGTGGTGGAAAAGCTTAGTTTTTGTGACACTCTCTTTTTTTTTTTAAATATTTGTGTAGAAACAACTAGACACATATGTTTTTGAAAAATTTGACAACTTTTTTTGGTACTTATGAGTTATCCGGGCGCCCGATTTTTTGATTGTATGCCTTAAGTTAAGGCATACAATCAGATGCGATGCGATATCGCATCGCATGCGACCATCGGATGTGATGACCCGATTTTTCCATAGGAATCAATGTTAAAATGGACAGAGTCCATTTTAACATGGAATTCAATGGGAAAAAGGGGTCCTCTTCATACCCCTACTATCCAAGTGGGCATGGAGTTGGATATAAACCTGTGGCGAGCGTAGCGAGCCACCGAGCCCGAAGCGTGGCGAGCGAAGCGAGCCCCGCGAGGGGACGGTATTCTATGTCCCCTCGCGGGGCTCGCTACGCTCGCCACGCTTCGGGCTCGGTGGCTCGCTACGCTCGCCACAGGTTTATATCCAACTCCATGCCCACTTGGATAGTAGGGGTATGAAAAGGACCCCTTTTTCCCATTGAATTCCATGTTAAAATGGACTCTGTCCATTTTAACATTGATTCCTATGGAAAAATCGGGTCATCGCATCGCATCGCATCGCATCCGATGGTCGCATGCGATGCGATGCGATGTGCCCGATCCGACCCGATTTAGAAATCGGGCGCCCGGATAACTCACAAGTACCCTTTTTTTTTAAACTGCATGAAATGAACTGTACGCTGTTGAATAATAAAGCTTTATTAATTTGCACACAAAAAAAAGGCTATTTAATCACTGGAAAGCTCTGCAAGGGTTTCTGTTTCTTTGCAAGCATTGTATGTAGCCTTAAAAATGCATAAATGTGAGGATGATAAAGAGTGATAAACATGCAGCCAATCAGCCCCCAACTGTCATGGTGTAGACTGTGTGTGAAAAATCACAGTTGTGAGCTGATTGGCTGGGCGTGTATCACTCTTTATCACCCTCACATTTATCTTTTTTTAAGGCTTAATACATCTGCATACATTGTTTTATATTACAATAATCTGGATCAGTATTGACAGGCACAAATGTACCAATATGCAACATTGTTATCATGTGCACCTATTAATGTTACAAGACTATAGAACCGAGAGGGTGAGTGATGAGTCTGGATGCTCTGTGTCATGAGGACAAACTGAAAGGTTACTCCAGGGATGGTTTAGTCATTGGTAAGGACCCAGAATGTGGGCTCTGTGTCATGGATTACAGTGCTGTTGTAGTTTTCTAATAAATACATTTTTTTGTAAATTAATTTATTAAATTTGAACATTGTTTTGTTCTAAAATTCCATTTTTTTTTTAAACAGTCATGCTTCATTTTAAATAAGTAATTAGGAGGAAGTAACCGTATTATTCAAAACTGAAATGTGGTTCCCAAAGTTTATGCCCATACTGCTTGTGTGCCCCAGGCTGCAAAAGTTTAAGAAGCTGGATAATTTATTGTACCTACAGTACTGTGAATTTTAGGACTGGAAAATAAATGTGTTTATTTTGTGTTATTGTTTATGTAAACGTTGCAAGTGCTGAGTGGTGTGATGCATATGTTTCCTGTTTTGCACATTGCTGTTTTTTTTTATCCTTTCCTGATCTTAAGGGGCATACACACATTCATAGTGATGTGCGGTCCCACTCGTCGCCATCGCCCGCAGGGAAAGACAGTGCTGCTAGATCACAAGGCTTTTATTTTAAACAATACGCTTAGCCCCACTCAGCATGATTGCTCAGTACACAGCATTGCGGGGTGCATTGATAGTGCCGCTGAGCGATCTGTGTTGAACGTGTCGCTCAGCATCGCCTCATATGTACGTGGCTTTACTTTTACTAGTGGTAAATGAATGTACTACTGTAGGGGAATAAAGTCAAGTAGCCTGGAACAGAACGTGGTAGGCTCTGATGTAAAACAACTACACCAGTGGTTCCAAATTATTTTTGAACCAAGCCACCCCTAAACCAACATTTTCTTGTTGAGAAATTTACAGAAATCTGTTATATTGAGTAAGTTTAAATGACATCCTAAGGTTCAATTATGTGGTGAAGGACAGGATCCGCTTTTGTCTGTCCTCATATTTTCTAATTGGAAGCCACAGGTGCTGGTTTTGCCTATCACATTGATGATAAATAATTCACTTTAGTTCTAGACCACTTCCCGGAGCCCCCAAAGCACTTGGTTTAGGAGGCACTGCTCTATACACTTATCTTGTAATATTGTTCGTACATACCTCACTCTTGGATTTCCAGATTAAGCACTAACTGTAGGGCCGGATGAAAGGTTCCAGGCGCCCTAGGCTAATACACATGTAGCTCCCCTTGTAGGGGGTTATTCTAGTTCTCTCACAAAGGCACAATCTCAATCTCTCTTATGAACAAAACCATGTGCACTGCAGGTGGGGCTGATGTAACATGTGCAGAGCGAGTTAGATTTGGGTGGGGTTTGTACTTCAAACTGATATCTTAATTGCAGTGTTAAAATAAAGCAGCCAGTATTTACCCTGTACAGAAATAATCACTCACCCAAATGTAACTCTCTCTGCCCATGGTTTTGTCCATAAGAGAGTGATTGTGCCTTTGTGAGCGAACTAGAATAACCCCCTAAATGCTGATAAATACACTTGTATGGGCGCTCAGGGGCTCACCATTCATACTGCCCATGTGATGGAATGAAGTTATACAACTGGCATGTAGGATGTAATGCTTGTGGTCTGTGAAGGAGATGTTGGTTATAGGCTGCCCAGCTGGTGCTGTAACACAATGTACATAACATAATGGTTCAATCAGTAAGTTACACTGACACAGCCATCTGGCAGTCACCTTAAGAACTTTACCACAAGGGTCATAGGGGTGAGCAGGGCCACCAATAGGGGGTGCTGAAAGGGCCTGGGCAGCTCATTTTGCACACCGCAACCCCCCCTCCCGACTGCCTACACTTCACTGCGCTCAGTTCGCTGAACAAAGCAGGTCCCGGAGTGCACGCTTTTCAACCCAGAATGCCGGGGGCCAATTAAAATGCTGCACCGGATTTTGAGCCAATCAGAGCTCACATACCGGTAGCCAATCAGAGCGGTTGCCTGTACGCGAGCTCTGGTTGTCTCACCAGCCGGTGCTGCATTGTAATTGGCCGCCGGCTTGCTGAGTTGAAGAAGCCTGCACTCTGGGACCTCTGGGCTGCAACTTAGCAGAAGCGGAGATGGAGGAGCAGAAGCCGGGTTACGTTTAGTCAAGTGAGAAGGGGGGGGGGACCCGGACTGGAAATGAGTCCCAGGCCCCAAAATTCCTGATGGCAGCCCTGGGGATGGGTGACCGCTAACATGCATGGAATAAATTATTCCTTAATTTTAGCTTTTTTTCTCAGTGCTATTTTGTTGCCATACTACACACTTATCATTTGAAATATCAATTCTAGAATAACTACAATGCTCCTGTTCTGTGATATAATAGAAAGACCAATCTAGAAAATGTTTAAAAGTACTTAGAAGTTTTAGCCTTGTTGAGGCCTGCAAGATTCCCAAATGTCCTTCTTTTCTTCCAATTTGTCTCAAAGGAGCCTAAATATTAGACAATTGTGCTCTTCATATATGTGGAAATTGCTGTCCCGCATGATTGAGGGCAGACCTAAGTATCCCTACAATGTAATAAGACAGAATGCCAGAGGTATCAGAGGTATTTCTTGCTTTCCAGCCACCAGCCCGTGCAGCAAATTTCCCTTAGCATAGTGTGTTCGTGGGGATGGTATACTGCAAGATCTGCAGATCGTTGCTTTCCGAAACCTGCATGTGTCGGCTAATGCCATATTCAGATGGCAATGATCTGCCGCAGTCAGTGGGACAATAGTGGGTGTGATGTGATCCCGATGCATCTTCTGCACATGTGCAGCAGGAAACCATACATGCGCAGTAGCCCAGCCAGGGTCCGACCTCTGGAAGTAAAGTGATCATATAATGGTACTGTATACCTTGTTTCTTACTGATTGTGTCCCAGTCACAGGTCTTAAATCCAGGGTCAGAGTGCCGGGATTTAAGACCTGTGTTTACCCTTTCACACCACGGAAAAACCCAGGATTTCAAAAAATTCCCGGGTTGAAAAGCTTTAACCCGGGAATGTGCTTCTGGTGTGACTTGGGGTCAGACTTCACTCAGCAAAATCACCCAGGACTGGAAAATGCTGGTTAATTGCGGGGTGGACGGTGTGGAAGAGGTATTAGTGTTATACTGGGATTAGCCTCAATCTTAACATATTTATACTTTTTAGTTTAAGGCTTTAAATTAGAGCCATTCATTTGCTTTGTTTTAATCGTGAATTAACACATAGGGGGACATTTACTAAGATGGGCGTTCTAGTTCACATGGGATGTGGCTATAGGCAACCAATCAGAGTCTACTTCTTAGTTATATGTAACACCTTCTAGACGATAATAGATAGTATCTGATTGGTTGCCTATAGCAACATCTCAACTTAGTAAATTTCCCCCATAGAATCTGTAATAAGTTCATGCACGTATGAATATACACTGCCAGATTAGTGGAAACATCCTACAGTACTTAAAGGGGATTTTTCCTGCCAGTGGGCTGCGTTCACTCCCCAGGGATAGATTAGCTTGTGGTAAATTACTGGGCTAAATTAATTCCTCCCAAATTTGGCATTCTCATGTCGGCATTCTTATGTCGGCATTATAAATGTCAAAATATATGTCCAACTCCAGGGAAACATACTAAAATTTATGAGCCTCCCGAACATTCCAAAGGGTAGACGAGCACTGTACATGGCACCAACAATATTCTAATATGTTTAGAACCGTACTGCTCCTCTGTACCTTACAGGTCAGTCTTCATGCTGTGCAGAGGGCAAGCTGAGGAACTGTAGTTCTGGATGGAAGCGGCCACACAACCATGTGTATAGTAACATTTTATCAGCATGCAGACAGGAGGGACTGAGTACTGTAATTGTACTATATACTGCTCATAAAAACTACACAGCTCCTGAAAACAATACAGTTATCTAGAGTACAGTATGTGTCATTTGAGGGAATCCAAATTAAATATAGCCCTAAAAAGAAACATATGTAATGTATAACAAGCATTAGTCTAACATATCTGCATACTGTAGCTTCCTACCTTCCTGCATTCTGCAGGAGACTACCTGAAATAGCAGCAATCTCCCTCTCTCCCTCATTAGTCTAGCAATCTCCCTCATGTCACCTAGCCCATATTACACTGTTACATTTTGAGGAAAAAAAGGAATGCGAGATAGATACATTTACATTGAATCATCAGCACCATTTCCCAGCACTCCCAGTATCTCTTACTAACTTCTTTGGGGCTCATCTACATTTGGATATAAATCATTTTAAATCACACCCCAACGCTTCTAGGTGCCACATTCACAATCTCTTTACACAATCTCTCCATATAAGGAACTAGACGTGCCCTTTGGGTGGAGCATGATACACCCCCTCAATGAGGAGCTTTGCAAAATTCTATTACCAACTATAATCTCCCTGAAAGTAGTTTTTAAAAGTAGGCAAGTTTGAACATATGTAATAAAGAAAAGCTCTTACCAGTAATGAATCGCTTGTAAAAACCTTCAGTCATTGCGGGGTGAGCTGCAGCAGAGGATCACCGCTGGAGGGGGGATGGTAATGTATATTGGTGTTAAACTAATGAATGTAATAAAGCTGTACCAATCTGGGTGTGTGTGTCTTTATTTTAACATTCTTTTTACAGGTGAACTACAAGTCTAAGGGGGCTCATTAATGCTCCACATGCTGGGACTTGTGGTTCGCAAAGCATGCGGGGGAGGCCTGCGGGGACTTTTAGTCCGACTGTAAAAAGCAATGTTTTTTTATCGCAATTTTACATGCATCGGCCCGGCGTCCACTGCCCTGGGGCGCCGGCAGGGCCAGCAACAGAAATCTTGGGGCCCTGTACACTGATATTTCTGCCGCCCCCCCCCCCCCCCCACGTAATCCCAAATATTAAATATTTATTGGGTAGGAGTGATGGGAGTCATTACAAATTAAAGGTGTTGGGAAGCATAAAAATATAAATGGGTGGGTGTGAGGGGGGCATCATTAAATGTTATATAAGGGGTGGAGGTGATGGTTTGCACATAATATACTATTCTCGATCGACGGCACTTACAGGCGACGTCAAATAAGTCCGCAGTTAGCATCAATGTTTCAAAGCTTGTATTCGCTTTTTCATCAGGATCCTTATTTGAAGTCGCCTGTGTGTGCCACCGATCCGGAATAGTATGCTTCTCCTCATTTACTAGTAAGGTAAAGGAAGGAACAGGTAAATCTATCTATCCATCTATATATGACACTGACCTTAGGGGCCGTTTCAGATCCGCTCGTAGCGGGCCGAATTCGTCCCCGATGGTCATGGTTTGCGCAGGCGCACACCCTGGGAGCAACTAGCTTTGGCGAGTTTCACATTCGCCAATCAATTCGCTCCAGGAGGGGTGGTAAGGGGAGGTCAGGGGGCTGGAGCAGGGGAATAACCAGTGTGTCGATGCCTGCTTGGGGCAGGTGGCTGATGTCACATGAATTTGGCCATCTCCAGCCAAGCTCCAGTCCAGACTGACTTTTATCTGTGAATGGGGAAAAAATCATTTGATGGTCAGTGGTCACTGACCATTAAATGATTTTTTGCTTGTGCGGATGCATGCGAGGGAATGTGTAAGCGTAAACATCCCCTGGCATGCAAATTCAGTGTTTCGCGTGAGGTGGGGAGGCGGGCGTTCGGCCAGGCGGTGATTACCTGTTTGCTAGGCTGCGAACATACGCAGTTTAGCAAACAGGCCTGAATCAGGCCCTTATTTCTAGTGCAACAGCGTACAAGTCGCCATACTCTGATGTCGACATTACGTTTTAAGGCATGGAAGCCTAAAGAAATTAGGACATGTGGCAAGTGAAGTGTGGAACATAAAAATACAGACAGTGCCTGTGCAAGTGCAGAGAGAAACAGGTGGTCCCTCACACACACACCACTCTCTGTTCCCCCAGTCCCTACACAGGGCACACATTACCTTCTGCTCCAGTGACCTCAGGAAACAGCCAGAGGAAGAAGGATCAGCACTGCAGCAAAGACTCCTGCACTCAGCGTCCAGCCCCAGGCAAAGTCGAGGGCGTGGCCTAATCGCGGCCCCTCGTGGCCACGCCCCCTTTAGAAAAACTTCCCTATAATGTATTAGGCTTCATAAATTATTGATCTGAAAGATATAGGAGCGAGGTGGGCAGGGACAGCCTGGGGTGCACCACAGCCAGCACACAAGGGGACTTCTACTAGAGCCGTGACAAAGGGGTAATGCAGGATACCTGGGGCTGGAGCTGGAAAAGAGCATACCTCCCAACTTTCTTTGCGCCCGACCCGGGACACAGCTGATGCCAGAGGTGCCGATTTATGTTTTTGCTGGTATATGCTCAAGCCTGTTAAAGGCTCAACAAGCAAATACAGTGGCCCGGCATTGGGACACTGGAGTTACGGGCACGTGGGTGCTCATTAATTCCTGTGGGTGCTCGGGCCCTTGAGCACCCACAGAATCGGCACCTATGGCTGATGCGCGCCTGCGGCGCGCCAAAATTTTCGGGAGGCGTGACCTAATTTAGGGGCGTGGTCTATACCCACGGCTCTCCCGTGAGGCCACGCCCCCATTTTGCCGCTATGTGGGCATGTCCCAGAGGCTCTGTGAGCCTCTAGCCATGCCCCACAGCCCCCTGGCTATGGGAGTAGATGCTGTGCGCATGCGCACAGCGTTTATTCCCTGCTGCTTAGCAGCCGACAGGGGGGACTCCCAACAGCCCCCCCTCACCGCGGGACACTGACGACTGCGGGAGGGACAGCAGGACAGGCCCTGATAATCTGGACTGTCCCGCTGTAATCGGGACTGTTGGGAGGTATGTAAGAGACATACATCAGTTGGGGGGGGGGGGGGGTGTGCATCACCCGGCCGCTGCACTCTGCTGAATATTGGTAAGGAGAAGTGTGTGTCACTCGGCTTGGGAAGTCCCTGGAAGGAGCTCCTGCTACAGTCAGCGCGCATACAAAGACACTCCGTCCTGACCTGCTCTCCCCAGCTCTCTGACTCATCTTAGGTTGCGGGGCGGGTAGTCACACGGGTGGGGGCGGGGCGGCACGCACAGACTGCACACACAGTACACACAGTGGGGGTAACACAGCTTATAGACGGGCCCCGGCCACGGCAGGGCTCTGGGGCCCTTCAGATCGCCGGGGCCCATCACACTTGTCCCCCTAGTCCCCCCCCTGTCGCCGGCCCTGGGCGCCGGCGACAGCCCCAGATCTCACTGATCTGTGCATGGGTCAGTAAACTCACCAGCCTGAACTTGGTCTATTTGTTTTGCGATTTTAGATAACGTTTACCAAAAATTGTACCCTATTACATTTGCAAGCTGTATACTTTGTAAAACATCTGGGTGCGAATTGAAGTGTGACAAAAAAAATCCCTTGATTTTTACCATAATTTGCATCCTATTACAATTGCGATTTTCGGAAAATGTGCAAATTCGTCCGTTTTTCTACCAAAAATCGCACATTAGCCAGAGATGCACTCTTTGTTGGTGGAAAATGTTTTGATGTTATAGCTTAAACTAAAAAAAAATGCTTTTAAATAATATATTATTTGCCTAATTCATTAGTTAAAAACTAATTTCTGAGAGTTTTCTAAGAAAAAAAATTGTGGTTAAGATACAGCCAGAGATACACTTAACCCTTTGAGTGCCAAGTGAATTTGTCAAAAAAGATAACAATACGGGCTCCCCCAGCTGTGCCCAGTAAAATGGAGGGGGCATGGCCACCGGATGGGGTGGGGCATCCTGGAGGGCCGAGCCAGTGAAAAAAAGAAATAAATGAGAGGGAGAGAGATGACAGGATGCCGCTGTCTCCAGCTCAGCAAATGGGACTGAGCAGCGTGTGCTGAGATAAGGAGAGAGGCTCCCTGCAGTAGTGGAGGGGGGAGCGAGACCTTGGCCCATTCAGCAGACCCGGCCCGCATAAAGAATACCGGCTCCCTCTCCTCTCTACGCCACTAATGCTCCCCTGGGTTGTTGCAGACCCACTCTGTTGTCTGTACATGATAAAACATAAACAAGTTGGTGACGGTAAAGCAAACAATATATCGTTCATTCTGGAGCACCAGGAGTTCAAGGGAAATCATTAATGATATAATTGACTGAGCATATTGCATAGTGTGTACCCAGCTTTAATGTATTCATGGTTATTGCTGTGATGATCACTGCTTACTCCATTTAGGGCATCTATAAATGCTGTGGCCAGTTTGCATGTAAACCTTGGCTGTGTTCCGTGGAAAAGATGGGAATTTACACTGCCCATGTCCCCTAATACATCCATATGATGGGACTGTACTGCTGCAGATCATCACTTCTTCCTCAGGAGTACAATATTCTGTGCGAACTGTAAACCTCTGTCCACAACAATGGAATAGATACATTATTAATGACAGAACAGATCAATAATGGATCACAGATTACCTTTTCAGAGTTAGATTTATTTCCAGTGTGAATGTATAGTCAGGAGCGAGTTATATGATCTCTTCATTCATGGATGTCTGGCTTTACTAAACCTTCTAAAAACAACTATTGATGCCAACGAGATGCATGTTCTTGTATGTCCGCATTACTAGACAGCATAGGATAACGGTCTGACACTCAGGGGGAAATTTACTAAAGGAAATTTGTAAAAAATAGGTGTAAAAATAGGTGTATTTGTATCCAGAAATACACTTATTTTTGACATTTACTATCCCGAAAATACGGCAATTCGTATTGATAGCACATCAATACGAATTGCCGTATTTTCGGGATAGTAAATGTCAAAAATAAGTGTATTTCTGGATACAAATACACCTATTTTTACACCTATTTTTTTACAAATTTCCTTTAGTAAATTTCCCCCTCAATATTGTCCTGTCACAAGTCTTATCCTGCAAACTTCTTCATTCCTGTGCGTTTATGTATAGGAATACATATTATATAGATAGAGGCAGTGGCAAACGCAGGATTTTTAGAAGGGGGTTTCCAAATGTAATCCAAAATCTTCCACTCTGCAGCGCATTGGGGTAAGTACGGGAGTCTGGGGGAGCGATAACAGCCCTGAAAATTGGTAATTTTATACACTGGATACTGTATGGAATAGAGTATTAATATTTAACAGTACAGATGGTCTATAGTATAGGCTGTTTCAAACATTTAAATAACATAAGTGGTCAGGAAAAGGATAAACATATAATAAATAAATACAAAAACATAATAGAACCAGTACTGCGCTTTATAAGCTCACAATCTCCCATTTCATGGTAAGGCTCCTGTCTATTCCTCCTGGCAGCTACTCTCTGGTCCATTGTGATGTTTGAGGGCTCAGATCCACACATACAGTAAATGTGGTAGAAGAAGCTGGTACACTAGGCATGTGCAGCAGCTTAAGGTGCCCATACACTGCCTGCGATGTCTCGCAGCAGTGTACGGATACCCGATACCCTACGAGCTGCCAGGACCTTCCTGGCGGCAAGGTCGCATGCGATCAGTTGTGATGGATCGCATGCATCCCTGCTTACCGCACGCCTCGCCTACTGGAGGAACGGGTGGTCGGACGGCCTGCCGCACTGGCGTAACTATAGCACCGCAGCCCCCACTACCGCGGGGGGGGTGCTGTGCATATGGGGGCGCCGGGGGCTGCGGTGCTATAGTTACACCTCCCCCCAATCCCCCGCAGGCTTACCTATTTCGCTGGTCCCGGCGGCTCCGTTCTTCTGCTGAGGACCACCACAAAATGGCCACCCCCATATAGCACACAGTTCTCTGAAACTGTCTGCTGTATGGGGGCGGCCATTTTGTGGTGGTCCTCAGCAGAAGAACGGAGCTGCCGGGACCAGCGCGAAAGGTAAGGCTGGGGGGGATTGGGGGGGGCTTGAATTGGCGGCGGGGGGGTGCCCAAAACGTAGCTACGCCGCTGGCCTGCCGGTCCAACCACCCGACGGCATGTAAGGGAGAGGCGATTTGGTCCGATTTAACGGGCCGATTGGTTGCAATCAGCCGAAATGGGACCAAATCGCCTCGTTGTAAATTATGGGGGCCTTTACACTGCATGATGTGGTGGCAGCTGTATTGATCATCAACCAGAACCCCCCCCCCCCCGTGTGTTTGCCTATGAAAGGGTGGTATAACTGCAAAGATGTGCACTACATGCATCTGTGCATTGAGGGGGGGGGGGGTGCTCAGCTCTGCATAAACCACAAGGAAAATATTGCATTGGGCATTTTCCTGGAACTTCGCTTGAGAAATGTCTGCTGTGCTATCTTTTCTGCATATGCGCACTAGACTCTGGGACAGCACTAAAGTTTCCCATGTATTGGTAACAACCCCCCGCCCCCCCTTGTTCCGCGGGTCCCAGAGATGTCACTGAACAATATCGTTTAATGATATTGTTCAGAGTATAAGCTTAATTTGTTCTCCCACAGCCAATATCATTATCGATATTGGCTGTGGTACGGGTCATCTAGTGTGCATGGGGCTTTGCAGTCCACTGCAGTGCCAGGTGCCCCATCCATTGCTCCAGCACAGTCTAAATACTACCAGGCGTAAGCTATCCTATCCCCTATTGCAGGTGTTAGTAGGGATCCTGGGATGGAGCTAATTAACTCTGCAGCAGCAGCAGCGGGTGCACTGCAAATTTTTGTTGGAAGAGCAGTAGTTCCAACCACATATTTGTTGCTATACTGTACATGCAGGTACCCCTTCAGGCTGTGGAGCCCAGAGGCAGGAGCCTCCATTGCCTCTGGGAATTACACCTCTGCTTCTAGGGCCCTTGCACAACTAAGGCCCTGTTGCAATGTACATAGGTTGGTATGTTCTAGTCATACGCTCATCCCTTTAACCTGCATAATCATTAGAGTTCTTGCCATTTGCAATTTAAAATGAAATAAGCTGCTTAAGATTAGCCACAGAGGCTGCCATGTGCATATGTGCACCCATGAGGAGAGAATATACTCATTTGCTTTGCGGTTATGTAGCTCTGATGATGTTCCGGCTTAGCAAGCGTATCCAGCCTGTTAATGAGATGTTCCTATCCCGAAACTCTGAAATAATTACTGTCCACTCTCCCCAGTGATTATGGTATGGTCTAGGCTCAACCACAAGGTGCGAAGTGTAAAATATCCTCAGCAATCAGCATGATAAGACTTTTCTAGAGACATCAGGGGGTAAATCATTAAATATATGATCAATGAAACTTTATTTTTTATGCTCATTTGAAAAATATATATTTATAGCTATCTCACTAACTTTATACCTGCAAGCTTAAAACAGGGATATAAATAATATATATTATATATATATATAACTCTGACCAGACACCAGATTGTCAGCAGAATGTGGATCTGGATTCACCTGGGTGTACAGCACAGAGCAAGCCTGGAGAGACACTTGAGAGGTAGGAAAGTGTTTCTAACACCCCAATTTCTGACACCTGCATCTGCTACTACATGCACTCTGCCATACCACCGCCACCTGTACATACATATTCCAAAAACATCCACATTAAAGATGCAGATTGGACCTATAGGCATTTCAATGGTTCAAAAGGGCAGCATACAGGAAAATACTACTGCAAAGCAACTGAAACAACCAATAGGTGTGTAAATCCTGGCAAGAAATCAGTCACATTTATATGAATTCTACAAATAGCAAAAGCTCATTTAAAAACCGTCAGAAGGTGTGGAGTCTTAAGTGGTCATTACTCTCAGACACAATCAGATTGACTTCAAAATAAAGAAATATTGCAATTTTTTAATTAATGTAAAACAATGAAAAGTACTTTTGTAATTACTTTCTAGTTCTACTTCAAAAAGAGTGAAAATGTTGGAATTAAAAGGTTCTTTAAAAAGACACATGGTAGAATTATTTTTAGGGATCGGTATAAATAGAAATGACTCCACTCAATTACACACAATTACGCTGTATTAATGAAAGCTGCAGGGGGAAATTTACTAAGGCAAATACACCTAAAAAATTCATATTTTCATAGTAAAATACACATTTTTAAGGCGTATTCGTATTTTTGGCATTTACTATGCCAAAAATACGCATATTCGTATTTTTTTTTTTTCAAAATTAGATTTTTATTAGCTTTTAATTAAACACATAAAGGAAACAGGGTACAGAATAGAAAGGGAGCGGGGAAGGGAGGGACAGCGGGGAATAGGGATACATTCACATAATTACAATTACAAAAAATAGTCGTAAGGCTTTAAGGCAACAGTATATAAAACACCATGACGTTCTATTGGGGTGTGGCCACCTGATCAATTACACCTGGGTACCGACTACAAGAACAGTTAATCTGTTATGGTATATAGGGATAGCTGGCGAATTCGCAAGTCATCTGGGCATTCATATCGCATGCAATCCTAGGTTGGCTTGTCCGAGGGTTCACTTCAACGGGTGACGGGTTCTATAAGCACCCCAGGAGGACCATCGGAGAGCCTGGTTAGAAGGGCTATCTCGGAACCGAAAACCAGCAGTTTCATATTCACAGTGGGATTGGACCACGTGTTCTACTGCTGACAAAGTGGGGACTTGAGGGGTGCGCCAATATTGGGCAATCAGCAACCTGGTAGCTACTAATATATGTCCCAGCATATTCGTATTCTTATTTATGGCACATTCGTATTTGTATTTACAAATACGAATGTATACGCCATTGGGAAAAACGAATAGGAATCACCATTCAAAAGAATGGTGATTCCTAATTTACAAACTACCGATAATTGCCAGCCAAATACGCCAGGAAAATAGACCTCAATTTCCTGGCGTATTTGGGTTTAGCCTGCACGGATCAATCAGATCCAGGCAGGCTTCAGTGTAAAAAAAAAATTGAAAAATAAATGTAAAAAACGGTGTGGGGTCCCCCCCACAGCCATAACCAGCACCGGGGCTGGATTTAAAAAATGAGGGAAAAAAATGCGTAGGGCTCTGATGATTTTTTAAAACCAGCCCCAGGCCCCAGAGCCGGGGCTGGTTCCCAAAATACGGGGGACAAAATGACTAGTGGTCCCCCGTATTTTAAGAACCAGCCCCAGGCACAACCAGCCAGCAGGGTAATGCCACAGCCGAGGGGAGACATTTTATACAAGTCACCCAGGCCAAAGCATTAACCCTACCAACCAGTCAGCCTGGACAGGGGTCCTGGGGAAGTGGGGACCCCCCAATAAAGGACTTACCTGGCCAGGCTGAAGCCTGGTGCTGTCCCTGGTACCCCTGGGCATTTGGTACCCTGCTAATCTTTGAGTAAAAATAGAATCAAACACCATTGTCTAAAACTGTGGAACTAGGAGTCCCAGCAAGCCTCCCCTGCATGCTGGGACTTGGAGAACCACAAGTCCGAACATGCGGGTCATTAAAGGGCCCGCTGGTACTTGTAGTTCCACAGTAATATAAATAGTTAAAAAAAAACACACACTGACACAGATGAAAATGATACTTACCTTTCTTGAGCCCGTAGGTAGCCCTGGGTCCAGTGGTGAGGGAAGGCTAGGCGGACGGCTGCTGCCTGATTGATGCGCCAGTTCTATTACAGATTTTTTTTAAATGATGCCTAGAGAAAAGTGCTGGCCTCTTCTGGGACCAACTGGCTCATCTTCATTTAAATGATAAATAAGGGGCGCCCTCTAGCGGCCAGCACCCTAGGCAGCTGCCTAAATCAATAGGCAACCATCAATGTTAACATCGATAGTCACCATTGACAATCAACCATCGATAGTCATTGTTGACTGCCACCATCAATAGTCAACAATCATTAGTCAACCATCTATTGTCTACATTGATTGTCATCAACTCATTGCTCTAACCATCGATTGCAAAATCTGTCCATACCATTGACCACTAGCTGCTCATCCTTGGCCGGCACTCGCCAGATCCCTTTCACTGGCGAGCACCGGCGATAGAGATTGGGACGCGTGTGTGTCTCGAGCGCACGTGCGTCCCAGTATCACAGCGGCTGGGCAGCGTTTCCCTGCCCATCTCTGCTTCAGGGAGACGCTGCCCAGTTTGGGGGGGGGTCGGGGCGGCGAGGGGGACCAGTCGCGTCTTGTGCGCGCGTGTCCCTGGCGGTAGCTAGCTGCAGGTGGGGGATGGCGGTAGAATTGGGTTACATCTGTATTTGCAAGTCTCAAGATTATCCCACAGCAATTACCACTGTTTAAATTACTGTTCAATAAATACCAACTTGATTTTATTCCTGTTTCCTTCATCTTTGGTCATACCTTTGGGCCATGGACTTTGCTCACACACCTGAGGGTATCCACACATGTGGACTTTTTAGTCAAATCACACCAACTAATACCTCAGGCGTGACAGCAGGCAACTAATAGTTCAGTGCTTATCCAGTGGTGTAGTCATATGTTCCTGCCCTTGCCTGTGCAATGCAAGCATCTGCATACCTCCCAACTGTCCCAATTTTTTGTGAGTGTCCCACCAGCAGCCATCAGTGTCCCATTTGTGTGTGTGTGTGTGTTGGGGGGGCAATGAGAGTCTAGCAGAGCACTGGTAAATATACACTGTGCACATGGTATAAAGAGGGACATGGGGACATGACCAGAAGTGTGCTGGCTATGCCCCATAGCATCAAAAACAGGGGGCATAGCCTTGTGGGAAGTTCTGCATTAATAGGCCATGCCCCTAGCCACAAGATCACACCTTCTAATTTTGGGAGCGCCCCTTTGTCCCACGGCCCATCTGTATTTTCCTGGCTAGTCTGCTTGATTATTTTTAAAGGGCAATCATTTAAAAGGAGATGATTTAAAACATCAGGTGAGAACTCACTGATGCCTCAAACTGAAACTGGCATGTTATCACTAAATTTCAGTGTATCAAGTTTACAGAATTATTTGGAATAATGACTTTACGGTTTTATAATAATTTATAATAATAATAGTAAAATGAGCACAACAAATAATATAAAACAAATAGAAAATGAGCGACTGATTTATTATATAATAATAGAATGTGAATCATAAGTAGTACTTTATTTTTTTTAAGGTACTGTATATGGTACTATTTTATCTTCTGTTTCCATCTTTGCTCTGCATAGGCAAACGCAGGAGGGGCTTCTGATTGCCCGGAAATTCCTCGTCCTCATGGCAAGTGCCTTAAATTGTGACAACAATAGCACTGGTATATAATATGATTAATAGAGCTGCCACCACACCATGCAGTGTAAGGGACAGAGCAGAGCTGCTGCATATGCCCAGTGTACCAGCTTCTTCTACCACATTTACTGTATGTGTTGATCTGAGCCCTCTAACATCGCATTGGACCAGAGAGCAATAGAAGTAGAAGGAAAAGTTTAATTGCACAGGGAGAGTATATTTTGTGAGTAGATAATGGGTGACCCCTTAGATGTTTGTATTATACACATTGATCATCATGGCAAGGGTGTGCTATCACGGGACATATAATTTAAGCAAAAGGGAAATTCTTGAAGGACAAGAAAAGGAGAATGTCGCTTTGTGATGCACCAGGGGGGAGGGAGAGTTTTTTAAAATATAACCTTTATTTATTTATAACATAAGAACTCTAGCGAAAGTTTAAAAAGACACAATACAAACATATAACATAAACATAAAAAAGGATAAAGGTATCCTTAGGTCTGTGGAGTCCCACTTCCTACTGTTTCCACAATAAATATATGCTTTTCACAGTATTTGTGTTTTGTGCACTTTATTTGTCTGTAAGTTGGTCTGGTTACTCCAAATAGTGCCAGTCACACGTGTATAGGTACAAATGTTTTAAATGTTCCTTAACGGTAGTGCTGACTTTGCCCTATCAATATGAAAAAGACCGTTGGGGTATAGTGTGTGGCAATGACCGTTCATACATGGGTCCACACATTAAACGGTTAATCTATAATTGATAAAGTACAAATGCTCCCAGTCTAATAGTACTGAAGCCCTGTCCAGGGCTAGACTGTATGTATTATTTAAGAGCAAGTCAGGAGTAAGCGGTAGGCTAAGTGCTGTGTTTCCGGACCGCCAGCCAGGACAGCAGGATGCGCAGTTTCGCTATCTGGTGCACTGCGCCCGCTAGTCGCGTCGGCTTGTAGTGACGTGACCGGCTCCCTACAGCATATGGTGAGAGATCAGCCTGTGGGGCTGTGGGACCGTACACTCCGTGGTGTGCTCCCACTTCCCTTTCCCCCATGATTGCATTTTGATCTGTACTTTTATTCCTTAGCGGTAGTATGCACTAGCACTGATTGCGGCGAAAGAGGCGCGGAGTACTACACCAGACTCCGGCGCCGTGTACCTGAGCTGACAGCCCCACAGGCTGATCTCACACTGTATGCTGTAGGGAGCCGGTCACGTCACTACAAGCCGACGCGACTAGCAGGCGCAGTGCACCAGATAGCGAAACTGCGCATCCCGCTGTCCCGGCTGGCGGTCCGGAAACACAGCACTTAGCCTACCGCTTACTCCTGACTTGCTCTTAAATAATACATACAGTCTAGCCCTGGACAGGGCTTCAGTACTATTAGACTGGGAGCATTTGTACTTTATCAATTATAGATTAACCGTTTAATGTGTGGACCCATGTATTAACGGTCATTGCCACATACTATACCCCAACGGTCTTTTTCATATTGATAGGGCAAAGTCAGCACTACCGTTAAGGAACATTTAAAACATTTGTACCTATACATGTGTGACTGGCACTATTTGGAGTAACCAGACCAACTTACAGACAAATAAAGTGCACAAAACACAAATACTGTGAAAAGCATATATTTATTGTGGAAACAGTAGGAAGTGGGACTCCACAGACCTAAGGATACCTTTATCCTTTTTTATGTTTATGTTATATGTTTGTATTGTGTCTTTTTAAACTTTCGCTAGAGTTCTTATGTTATAAATAAATAAAGGTTATATTTTGAAAAACTCTCCCTCCCCCTGGTGCATCACAAAACGACATTCTCCTTTTCTTGTCCTTCAAGAATTTCCCTTTTGGACCAGAGAGCAGCTGCCAGGAGGGAGAGACAGGAGACTTAACATGAAGTGGAAGATTTTAAGCTTAGAAAGTGCAGTACTGGTTCTATTATGTTTGTGTATTTACTTATCATATGTTTAACCAGCATATATCTCTTTACTTATCACAAAATATCTCCCATCTTGACCACTCCGCTCTGCACAAGATCTGCGTCTCCCTTCTGCACGTATCACTAGCTCCCATTCACTATTACAGGACTTTCATTGGGCTGCTCCCATCCTATGGATTGCCCTTTCACGCACAATAAGACTCTCCACTAGCCTCCAAACTTTCAAGCGTTCCCTGAAAACTCACCTCTTCAGGCAAGCCGATCATATTTAAGTTCCACAAGCATAACCCTCTGGGGCACTTATGTATTATATAGCTTCCCTTCTGGACCTACATGCTATTACTGGACAGTTCCTTGTGTTTCCCTCCTATGTCCCTATAGATTGTAAGCTTGCAGCAGGGCCCTCCTACCTCCAAGTCTGTCTGTTGTTACCCAGTTTGTTTTATCACTGCGGAATCTGCTGCACTATATAAGAAACTGAATAAATAAATAACCTTTTCCTGAACACTTATCTTATTTAAATGTTTGAAAGAGCCTGTACTATAGACCATCTGTACTGTTAAATACCAATTTTCAGTATCCAGTGTATAAAAAGACCAATTGTCGGGGTTGTTACCGCTCCCCCAGACTCGCGTACTTACTCCAACTCTGCCCTGTAGAGTGGGAGATTTTGGATTTCATTTGGAAACCCCTCTCTAAAAATCCTGCGTTTGCCACCGCTCTGCCTTCATTCACGGGCGAAATAAGAATGAAGAAATGGCAGTCCATTCTAGAATCATGAAGCATTATTGTCAATGATGGTTCCGTGTAATGCGATACTTTATCAGGGCATGCTGCCACCTCTGCCTAGTGGGTCTGCGCTCACAGATAAATTGGTAATGCCGATGCTTTGGGGTTTTCTGAGTGCTGTCTCAGCGTCTATTCATGCTCCACAATGGTGAAAACAGGGCCTCGGCATCGTGGGAGACCCGCGAGTATAGGCCATGCCTCCTTATGCTTGGCCACACCCCCAACATTTCCAGTGCACCTATGACGCATATGACGTCTCTCCTGCTCCAGCACAAAATTTGGGAAGTATGTCTTTCTTATTCCTTCAGCGGCCCCGCCCCCCTGCCTACAGGAACTGGCTGCCCTCTCACGGAGAGGGCAGCCATAAAGTAGGAGACCCTGTAATAATAACAAATGATAGTTTCCTGTTTCCTAGCATTTCAGTATCTGGAGCCATGAATAGGTCACATTGTTTAGATTGCGTTGTGTGCCTTCACATTATACCATGATTTACATTGTATAAAAAGCACATAGCCTGCGTTCTGTCAGTGTGTACTCGCAGGCCGTGCAAATTATATATTGCTTTTAGTAGTCCCAAATGGAATTTAAATGGGAAAACTGCAGGGAATGAATCATCTTATTTTATGCTACATTAGACATGTTATACTGCGCAATAGCTGTATTGTTGGATGTGATTGTTTAATGTGCGCTATAAGTATCTGGAATCACATTATCTTAGCAAAGAAACTTCACAATGGCATATACGCAACACATGTGCCAAATCCAGCCTTGTACTTACTATTTATACTTCTAGTGACGTAGTAGTACAAGGATACATTCTGTTTTACTGCATTCATTTTCTTTATGAGATATCCCACCCTCAGCATAGATTGTCTCGCCTGAAGGAGCCCACACCCGCACCGTTGCCGGCGGTGCGATGCTGTACGATGGGCTGCGCGCTCCCGCGGCACCTCATCGTACAGTACAAAAAGTATTTGCTGCACATACTTTTTGTACTAGCTTTTTCTAGCACAGCATCGCATCGCATGCACATCGTATGCACAAGGCATACGATGCGATGCTATGTGTGCTAGTTAAGCCCACAACGCACGCCGGGATCGGTGCGTGTGTGGGCTTCATTAGAAGAGAAATCTGCCAGTTCTGGTTACCCACATTGTACATGGGGACTGATTTATCCCTGATCACAGGGTTGTGAATTGGTAGCCCAGGGAATTATTGGAGGGTCGTACATGTGCGGGATGCGGCCATTTGGTTGACATGGAAGAAGGTCAACATGTTTCTAGGTCAAAAGGTCATTAGTTCGACAGGTCATTAGTTCGACAGTGTCTAGGTCGACAGTGAAAAGGTCGACATGGAGTTTTTCACTGTTTTTTGAGCCGACATGCCGTATTTCATGCCCTACCATCCACTAGGGCGTGGTGGGAGAATAAAATAGTGTGCCCGACGCATTGCGAGTGCAGCGAGCGTCGCGAGGGGATGTGGTGCAGTTTAAACTGTGTCCATGTCGACTGTGTTGACATTCATGTAAAAAAAAACCATGTCGACCTAATGACCTGTCGAACTAACGACCTGTCGAACTAATGACCTTTCGACCTAGAACCATGTCGACCTTTTCCCGTATCGACCTAGACCCATGTCGACCTAATGCTGTCCACCTAATGACTGTAAACATCATGCTGTAGACCAAATGATCCCAACCCACATGCACACAGTCCACAGTGTGCATGCGCGAGCAATCTATGCGGCCACAGCCAGCGATGGCCTGTGATCAACGTCCGTACGCTGGCTGATTGACAGCCAGAAGGTGTTTGTAGGCGGCACAAAAGCGTTTTCTTGGCGTGTCACACAAATACGCAGATGGACCACGGCCATCACAGCACCGAGTAAGTATTTATGCTGCGCTGCACTTAGGTGTGGGGGGGGGGGGAAATACATTTGATGATGAGTGGATTTCACCCTCTTTGCATGGCTTAAAAGCCATTTGCAGCCATGCACATAGGCACAGGCGTGGGCCATCACTCTGGTGTGGAGGGGGCTAACTGATTGCAGGGCTGTAAAAAGTTGCAGTCCTGAGATCCGGCCTGAATCAGTCCCATGGTACCAACTGCATAACTGTATTATGGACCTTATTCAGGTCCGTTTGCTGTGGCCCCTTGTTCGCACTGGGACCGATGTTTGTTGTATGCCCATTTCTGCGCAGGCTGGACGGGGGATGCGTGGGGTGGTGGGCTGGCCCCTTATTATATTGGAATGACCAGTGTTTCATGGACGTTCTCATGAGAATGCTGGGCATTCTTATGCTATTAGCGATGACGCGGATGCAGATGTCCGCTGCCCACCCATTCCACCCCCCCCCCCGACTTTAGACTCACCTTTCTATTGCGTGCGCCTTCGCCATAATTCGATGGTCGCCAACCGTCGAATGATGGGGCAGATACCACAAGAATGGATGTTACTGTGTAACATCCGTTCGTAAGCCCTGCGTGCGAATCCACCTTACAAAAGGGAGGCGCCCGGCCACCATTCGCAAGGCAGGGTTTGGTTGACTCGCAAAGGTGTCAATTCGCATCCGATGACAACCAAAATAACCCTCAATGTGTACAAAACAGAGAGACTAACAATAATAATAATAATAACAATAATAATAATAATAATAATATGCTGCAAATCTGGGTGTAGCTAGCACATAAATGCATGGGGATTCGGTTCATACTTTGATAAAAACACTTAAGCTTGCAGCCTCGCTGCTAGGCGCAAGCCATCAATTATCCTCTTCCCTTTAGAAACCTTTATGTCTGACTGTGTCCAGATTTCCTGGAGTTCATCCGCTGTGTATAGGACGGGTGAGAATAAAATAAACACTTTCCACACTGGGAAAAGTTGATGAATCACTGGAGGTAATAACACACCCAATAAATGGCCATAAAATACAAAAGTGAATTACAAATATTTTTTCTTATCTGCTTCTAATCAATACCCAGGGGCCCAGGGTTTCTAGGGGCCCACCCCAATGAGGAAGATGGCACTGCCCTGGAGAGTTGCTGAGGCTGCGGTGGCAATCAGTGGTGACTGGAAGCTTATAGCACCACTATTTGCAGGGCGGGAAGGAAGCGCTGTTGAATAGGGATGGCCATTGACCATCGATGATTCAAAATCATCGATGGTTGATGGCCGATGTTGAATACTTTGCCATCGATGGCGGAGAACCAGATCGTTTCCCTCGGCACAGCAAAATTGATGTTATTTTTTTTTCAAAGTTCAAGGACACAGAGCATAGCTCCACCCCCACATTCTGATTGGCCCACCGGCCAGTCAGTCAAAGAAAATGGATGACCATCGATAGGTAAAACTATCGATGGTCATCCGTCACACAGTTTAATATTATTGATGGCTGTTGCAGTATCAACATCGATGGCAACTGCACCGATGGCCATCCCTACTGCTGAATTTGAAAAAAACTGGCCGGACGCTGATTGGCTGAAAGAATTCAGGCAATCAGTGTCCGGGCCAGTCTTTTGAAATTCAGCAGCGCTTCCCGCAGGCAAATAACACACTGCTGCAAGCTCCCAGCCCCAGTTGCCCTGATGCCACTGCCTGCACTTAGGGGCAGTGAGGTGGGGAGAGGGAGAGTGAGAGAGGGGGCCCAGTTAATTATTTTGCCCAGGGGCCTGCGCTAATGTTAAGACGGCCCAGCTGTCAGTGTCCCATAAGGCTCTGTTCTATTTATTTGGATTTATTTTTCACTGTTCAATACATCTCTTGGTGAGCAAAGGGAAAATGTCTCAAAGAGTGGAGAGTTGCCCATAGCAACCAATCAGCTATTTACTGATCATTTTAATCAATATTTGTTTCCGGAAAGCCGATTAAGGGAACTTATCCACTTCACTCTTTGTATTGTTGGCTACATAGAGGGGGAAATGTATCAAGACCTCTACAGACTGGAGATGTAGAAAAATAAAGTTGCCTATAGCAACTAAGCAGCTACCTATCATTGTGTAGACTATACTTGATAAATAATAGCTAAAAGATTATTGGTTCTTATGGCCAACTTTTCTACTGGTTAATACTTTGGAAGGCTTTATATATCTCCTCCATAGTGTCCAGGAACATAGGGTTTCCCTGGTAGGTACACACAATTGTGCATATAGGCCCTCATTCTGGTCTGGTCACATGGTTGTAAATTCGCATTGGCGACCGATGTTGAAGATCTGCGCATGCGTAAAAGCAAAATATGCTCATGTGCAGGTCTTCACTGCGGGTGCCCTCGGAGGCTCGCCTAGTCCTGAGGCGCTCACAGCGGAGGGTGTGCAGGAGGCATGCTGGGGGCGTTGCCATGCGAATGGGTGGCTACCTGCCTTCCGGGGCAGGCAGCTGACATCACCGGATGTCAACTGCCCGCCATGTTCTCAGAGCAGGGCGCCGCACCAGGGAGTGACCTAGATTAGTGAGCGCTTGCGAAATCATTCGATGGTCGGTGACCATCGAATGATTTCGGGCCCGCACGCAAGGCTGTGAATGGATATTTATGCAAAACATTCATTTGCATTCTGCATCCAGCAGGGGGCAGGCGTCCATGTGGGCGGCATTAGTTGGTTTGCAAAGCAGCGAAAAACCACTGCATTGCGGGTCAATCGGAATCACCCCCATACTGAGGTCACACAGGCGGTTAACCTTCTATTATATTTGACAGGCTTTACGGTGCCCATTGCAGCACTTTAATGAAGCTTTTTTAAATTGTGCAAAATGTACTTTATAATAAATCAGGAAAAAGTTACCAGGGAAGAACAAAAAAAGTATTTAATAAATATACCTAGTGTAAAGTTAAATCCCTAACTCTTTTTTTCTGATTTCATGGTAAATCTCAATTATGACACAATGCTCAGCGATATATAACCGTATTCCCTTGTCTCTACTGCCATCTTGTGGCACGAAAGAAATTTGCTAAAGTTTACAGTTCAGTGTTCCACATTGGCTCTCTTGGCCTTATTCTGGTTCACTATTAGAGACAAATTCCTTCTTAGATGGACAAAACCATGTGCACTGCAGGGGGCAGATGCAACATGTGCAGAGAGAATTAGCTTTGGGTGAGTTATTTTGTTTCTGTGCAGGGAAAATACTGACTGCTTTATTTTTACACTGCAATATAGATCTCCCTTTGAAGAAAAAACCCACCCAAATCTAATTCTCTCTGCTAATGTTATACCTGCCCCACCTGCAGTGTACATGGATTTGTCCATTTGAGAAGGAATTTGCCTCTAAGAGTGAACTAGAATAAGGCCCTCTGTGAGAACCAGGGACCAGAAGAATGTGGATGACTTTGGTTGGAATTCAGCACAAGTGAGTGAAGCCCGACCAGATTTGGCACAAATACACCAATGTACGTACAAAAACGCTCTTTATGGGTGCACCATGGGACATGGCAGCTGCATATGGAGGTTACCCATCTGGATTAGAGACTGGAAGAAAATAACCTAAGTAGGATCTTCTTTTCTATAAATACTTTTAGATGTTTAATTTTAAGCAGCATATTAGCGATACTGTATATGTTGGCGATAGGACAGCTTTAAACATTTATAGAATTAGTGTGACGCTTGTGTATATTTGTGGATTAATATTTTGCCAAATATAAGTTTATTTTGTATGGATGTGAAGTTTTTATTCTAGCCTTTGGTAGATGAAATCATCAGAACACTGTTTTTCCCTAGCTTTGCATGGACATAAGTGATTTGGCCACCTCTGGGCTAATGTAATTATAAATCCAATTAACCTATATTGCTTTAGTCATGTGCAGATCACTGGAAGGAACGTAATTACCAATAATATAAGTGATGCACTGAGAATATTAATGACTTGAAATAATCTGGATAAAAGCAATATAAAGTAATTGGATGGAACTACAAGTTCCATCCAATTACTTTATATTGCTTTTATCCGGATTATTGGGTTGTTACAGGATCTCCAGCTGTAAGATTGGAACGTACAATAAAAGCACATGTAATTAACATAATTTATCGTATTACCATATTAACATAACCATATTAACATAATTTATCCTTCCAACATAATGAGCAGGTAGATAGTAGGAACCCATGTCCTTTTAGGTTTTATGTAATACCCATCTGCCATAACATTAAAACCATACTTGCCTACTTTTGAAAACAAGTTTCAGGAAGATTACAGAATTTTGCACAGCGCCCCATTGAGGGGGCGTGTCATGCTCCTCCCAAAGGTTGTGTCTAGTTCCATATATGGAGAGATTGTGAAAAGATAATGTGAATGTGGCACTTAGAAGCGTGAGTGTGTGCTGCTACATCTGAGAGGAATCTTTTAAAATGACTTATATCCAAATGTAGATGAGCCCCAGGGCAGTTAGTAAGAGCTACTATACTTGCTAAAGAAAAGTCACTGATTAGTGTCAGGGATTGTTCATCTATTGTGTCTTACACGTGGTTCCATATAAATGGGCACAAGACATGCAAGTAGCCATTGGGATCCTTCTGTTTTATCACCAATGCTGGGAAATGGTGCTGATGATTCAATGTAAATGTATCTGTCTCTCATTCCTTCAATGTAAATGTATCTGACTCTCATTCCTTCAGTGTAAATGTATCTGTCTCTCATTCCTTCAGTGTAAAGATATCTGTCTCTCATTCCATCAGTGTAAATGTATCTGTCTCTCATTCCTTCAGTGTAAATGTATCTGTCTCTTATTCCTTCAGTGTAAATGTATCTGTCTCTCATTCCATCAGTGTAAATGTATCTGTCTCTCATTCCTTCAGTGTAAATGTATCTGTCTCTCATTCCTTCAGTGTAAATGTATCTGTCTCTCATTCCTTCAGTGTAAATGTATCTGTCTCCAGTAGCGCATGCAGGGGGGGGGGGGGTCTGAGTACCCAGAAACCCCCCAGGAGTCTAAGCTGAGGGTCTCCTCTTTCCATGGGTATAGGAATTTTAAAAATCGGCCCTTAGGAACCAGAGATATCTGACTTCAAAGCAGTGGTCCCCATCCAAGCCTATTAATTGCTCTTCCCAGTCAGATATTTCAGATTCTGTCTGACTTAGAGATTTTCGGAGGGTATATTCCAAAAGCTGGGACTCTACCCCTTTGATGAACACTAGAAGCTTGTCTCTCCTGTTCCCAGAACCAGAGATATCGGCCTTCAAGTAGCTGGTTACTGCTCCAGCTCCACACACCTGGTATGTAGTTTTATATACTCATTGGCAGATTGCTCTGCCTCCTGAACTCTGATCCCCTAGTGCCCAATACCATTTGGTAGGTGGGATTCTCTAGTTTAAATCTAAGAAATCTATTTCCAGGAACTGGAGATATCTGCAATCAAGCAAGCTGTCTCCCCACCAGAAAATTATGAATAATAAGCCTACTCCAACTATACACCCCTCCTCTGCATATTAAACATCCTCTACCACCCTGGAAGTTATGTATCAGGGCCCCTTCATTCAGCCCAATGCCCCCTTCTCCCACCATCTGTGCAGTAAAGGGGTAATTAGTGGAAATTACTGATCCAGGCCCTACATGCAGAGCGGTTGATATAATACCCCCTAACATCCGCAGGACATCAAAGCTTTCCCCACCCCTACCGCTGGAGGATCGGTAGGGGCCCCAATACATTGCTATGCCCAGGGGTCTACACTGCTGTTGACGTCCCTGTATGTATGTATATATATATGTGTGTGTGTGTGTGTGTGTGTGTGTGTATATGTATACATATATATATTTTAATTATTATTATTTATATACATTTGGTCTATCTATAATACTTTAACTGACCCGGGGTATACTGGGTCACCTAAGTGTCCATCTCCGTGCTTTGCTCCGCCCCTCTGATTCCACTTCTTTTTTAATTAGCATCTTCTAAAAGATAATAGATAGAATGTGATTGGTTGCTATGGGTGACATACCATCTTCATTAGAACTCCCATCTTAGTAAATGTACCCCTTTGTGGCCTTATTACTCAAACATTCAGAATGAATTTCTGAAGTGTGAAAGGGTGCTGTCACAGGGTGGACTGACTGAATGTATTGTTACATCTGCCCCACCTGCAGTGCACATGGTTTTGCCCATTTTCCAAAAAATTTGTACTGCAATCAGATCTGAATACAGGCCAATGTGTGTGCCTCTGACTAACACTCTGGGTGAGATGTACTAAGCTTTGAAAAGTGATAAAAAGGAGAGTGATAAAGTGCCAGCCAATTAGCTACCAACTGCCATTGGGCCATACACATGGGGTGACAGAGGGCCATACACATGGGGTGACAGAGCATACACAGGGTGACGGAGGCATATACAGGGTGACAGTGGAAGGGACAGTAGGACAGAGGGACAGTGACACATATACACTGGGTGACAGAGGGGCATACACATGGGGTGACAGAGCTACATACAGTACATAGGGTTACAGGGGCATACACAGGGTTGTCAGAGGAAAGAACAGTAAGAAAAAGAGATAGTGGCACATATATGTGATAACCACAGGTGTACATTGGTTGTGTTCTCTTACCGGTATGGCCACTTGGAGGGTGCTGCTTCTTCTATGTCACAGAGTATTGGAGGCATGAGACAGCGTGGTTCAAAAAGGGTTAACACTTTATTTGCGCAGTATAAGGCAACCTGCGCCTTTAAACACAGTAAAGAATGCACAATAACAGTTACGCAATTCACCAATTGTCTGGCTAACTACGGCTGTCAGGAGTCGCTACGTTCTCTGGTTCTAGCCGGTAGCTTTAAACAACTAATCTAGGCTTCACGTTCACTGGCCTGTAGCTTTTGGCATATTATCTGTATAAATCAAAACAATACGTATATTCACTAGTATATCACTAACGGCAGACTGGACTAATTAAGGCATGGACCACAGTAAACATATAAGTATCCCTATTGCATAAATAATGGCAAACAGTTAAATGTTATTGCATAGGCCACAGTAAACATATAAACATTCCTATTGCATAGCTAACGGTAAACAATTAATTCTTACGGCATAGATAGTGACAACAGTAGATATTATTGCGCAATAATTAATGGTTTTATAGTGCACTTTTAGTACCTGAGATGATATCAATGTTAGTCCTTATAGAATCCTTGGAGAGGAAAGTTCAATCACCCCTTAAAAGTCTAGAGTCTATCACAGAGAGCCCAAAGGTTCAGTTCCTGCTTTGGACTATATACTTGTACTGAATACTGTATTTGTAATCCACTGGGTTTTGGACATACTTAGTGAGATAATAAATGTCTTTCCTGCAGCAGTCTTTTGTTCAAGAGGATCCAACTTTAAGAGGTTAAAAACAAACCAATGCAATAGGATATTGGTTAACTTGCTGTAGCTGCCTCTTCTATAAGCTGTAATCACAGGGGCCAATGATACTTTCACCCCCTGCCACTGAGCAATTCTGGAGTTTTTCAATACAGTCTTTTAACATGACAGTCTTTCTTGGTGTGGCTGGTTAGATTCGGGAGAGGTCACTTAAAGATGAATTCCATTTGCCCAGCTTCTTAAAGTGTCCATTCACACAAACTTACATGAATGTCCATTCACACAAACTTTGGTACTCTTTACCTAGCACGGCGCCCATCGCGGGCATCACGGCCATCAAATGCACTAAAAAACGGGTGCGACGCGATGCCCGCGATTTCCCATAGGGAACAATGTTAAAAGTGTGATTGGACGCGATTTTACTGTTCAATGCCTCAATGCCCGCGATTTTTCCATAGAAAACAATGTTAAATGGGCCACAGAGCCCAAATAGTCCCCCTGAAGTGTGAAATGGCCCCCACAATTGTTAACGCCACCCCACGATCAACGTGAACCCGAAGCGTGGCGAGCGCAGCGAGCCCGCGAGGGGCGGCGGTATGCGTCCTCCGACCTTTTCATACCCCCACTATCCACGTCGGCGTGGAGTTGAGAATAGAATAGTGTGGCGAGCGCAGCGAGCCACCGAGCCCGAAGCGTGGAGAGTGCAGCGAGCCCCGAGAGGGGACGAGGATACCTTCACAGGTAAACGCGTCCCTTCGCGGGCTTCACAGGTGTCCGGGTCCCCTCACGGGGCTCGCTTCGCTCGCCACGCTTCGGGCTCGGTGGCTCGCTGCGCTCGCCACACTATTCTATTCTCAACTCCACGCCGACGTGGATAGTGGGGGTATGAAAAGGTCGGAGGATGCGTACCGCCACCCCTCGCAGGCTCGCTGCGCTCGCCACGCTTCGGGTTCACGTTGATCGTGGGGTGGCGTTAACAATTGTGGGGGCCATTTCAGACTTCAGGGGGACTATTAGGGCTCTGTGGCCCATTTAACATTGTTTCCTATGGAAAAATCGCGGGCATTGAGGCATTGAACAGTAAAATCGCGTCCAATCACACTTTTAACATTGATCCCTATGGGAAATCGCGGGCATCGCGGGCATCGCGTCGCACCCGTTTTTTTAGTGCATGCGATGGCAGCGATGCCCGCGATTTTTTACCCCCGATGACCGCGATGGACATCGTGGGCGCCGTTCTAGGTAAAGAGTACCCAAACTTTTGTGTGCTCAGTCTGACCATCAGTGCTGTGCATCTTCACTCTCTCTCCTCTCCTCACATGAGCCCAGCAACTTCCTGTTTTTTTTCTCTGACCTGCAACTTTATTTAACAAAGTGCAAAAAGCACAATTTGGCTGGGATAGTCCGTTCCCTACATCCTGGAGGGGTATTTACCTTTTAACAGGGTCCAGTCTAATTCAAATAGGCAATTTAATGTATGCATACATATATCACATATACATATGCCAACAGAGAGGCATACATATGGGCCTGGTGAAAGCTTACACAAATTCCCCACCTTGTGCCAGCCTGCAGAGAACATGAACCTCCCCACCCCTGCCCAGGTGACAGCTACAACAGTAGCTCTCCCCTCAGACAAGGTAATTTATTTCAATGACAGCTAAAACAGATCCCCTTCTCCCAGTGACCGTTTACCCTCCATGCAGGTTATGCAGCTCAGTTTGTAGGTACCTGCAGTGTGCTGCCGACGCTGCTGCATAGAGCAGTTCCTCCATGGTCCCGCAGACGCAGTCCTCCCTTTTGCTTCTGGCTGCGTCTGCTTCCGGTGTTGGAGCAGGGCGGAGCTTGAAGACCTGAGCCTCTGGCTGTCCCATCATGCTGGTCATGCAGGTCAGTTTGGAGGTACCTGTTGTGTGTGGTCGACGGTGCTGCATAAAGCAGCTCCTCCACATCCCGCAGATGCAGTCCTCCCTCCTGCATGTGGCTGCATCTGCTTCCAGTTTTGGAACCGGGCGGAGCTTGCAGACTCCGAGCCTCTGGCTGTCCCGGGTCTCTCTGCCTGATCCCCCCCCCCCCCCTCTTTGCTGCATTTTTTTTCTGTAGCCACCCGAAGCAGCAGATGGCCTCACTCACAGTACGGTGTGCACTTTGTGGAATTCTCTGCGCTCCCCGTTGCTGGCTCCCCCAAGCCACCGCGGGGGCTGCTGCACTATAGTTACACCAGTGATGTCCCAATGAGGGGGCAGTTCTGCTGCGATATGGACTAGGCAGAGGCAGATCTCTTGTAACATCATAAGGGACCACGCATGCTAAATACACGGAGTCAAATACCCTAAACGCAGCGCTTTGTACAATGGCATTGCTTGCCCATCCCACCATTTTATTATGTGGGGTCCCCCACAAAGAACTCAAATTCAAGCAGCAAGATGGCAGGAGTGTTCCATTAAATCAGGACTGTCCTGCGCAATTGGGATACATTATTTCTGCTGTATTTGCGTTACCTGTAACCATTCTCCTTGTAATCAGGTATTTTATTTATGTATTTATTAACAGTTAGCGCACACAGATTCCGCAGCGCTTTACAGAGCATAGTTATGATAAAAAAACACATAACAAATTACAGTACAAGACAGTTTAGGACAAGTCCATGGTTAATATGGATAGTTGCACCAGGGGACAGGACACTGAAGCAATTATCAGGATGGCAAAGGTTTATATATTCTAAGAAAGGCACATAAGGAGAGAGGGCCCTGCTCGTGAGAGCTTACATTCTAAAGGGGGGGGTTAGACAGACTGGGGTGACACAGAAGGCGAAGAAGTGAGCATAAACAGGTTAGGTTGAGAGATTGTCAGGTTTTATGCAGGAGGGTGGGAAGAGGTCAGCTTAGTATTTAATATTTTAAGTCTAAAAAAGTGCTGGGTCATCCAAGAGTAGACAGCAGAGGGACAGTTGGAGATATGAGTGAGGATAGAGGGCGAGAGATCAGGAAAGGATCGGTAGATTTTAGTATTATCAGCATAGAGGTGATAGTGGAAGTTAAGTGAGCAAATAAGCTCACCCAGAAAGGACATGAAGAGATAGAGAAGGAGAGGGCCAAGAATAAAATGTTGGGGGACACCTATTATCAATGGACAAGCAGGAGAGGTGAAGTCATTAGAGGTACAGCTGTGCATTTTCAAAACAAACAGTGCATATGCAAGCAGAAAGAGAAATATTCAAAGTTTTAGCAGATAAGAGTTGCACTTATGTTGATTGTAGTTTCCTTCAGTTTCTGTCCAGTTTAAGTCCAGGCTAAGTCTAGGCTGACAGTATGCGGTTGTATATGTCAGACACCGTCGCCCGGGTGCCAGGGATTCCGGGGGAACGGTGGTGCGGGGGCAGCGTAGCAGCGGCAGGAGCAGCCGCCGTCCGGATACTGGGGATTCCGGACGAGTGGCGGGGGGCGTGCACAATTGCGGGCCGGGGGACGTCATTAGACAACGTCCCAGGCCGCAATCTGACGCCGGGCGTCGGGGCGTTGCTAGGCAACGCACCCGGACTTCCACCCGGCGCCTGGCGACGTCAGACGCCAGCCTCAATGAAGAGGCACCAAATTCAAATAAAAAGCCGGCGTCTGCTGCTCACAGACGCCGGTTATAGCTTTTTTCAGCTGTTCCTGGTCCCCGGTGTCTTCAGCTCCTGGAAGCCTTTCGCAGAAGCTCTTCCTCGTGCCTGCTGCCCCTTCCAGTGCTTTGGGTCAGACTCGGCTCCTGGTCTGTTCCTCTGGATCCAGCATTGTCCAGTCCCTTACTTCCTCCCAGGTCACGTAAGTGCTCCGGTGGAGCCTGGATATTTCCCCTTCATTTTCCAGCAGTCAGTTGGCCTAAGTCACTCTCGGTTTGGCTACCTGCCTGTTTACGTTTATTTTGAGGGTACAGGTTCGCCCTGCCGAGGGTCCTGCCTGTCACCCTTCCTGGTGGTTACCAGGTCCTGTTTCCCGTTTCATTAACCCCTTATTAGTCTTCCAGGTAGGAAGAGTAGTCAGTATTATCTGTTTTGGGGATTCGCCTGCTGTCCCTGTGGTCATTTCTGTGGAGACTCCCCCTCATTCTCTTTGTGCGTGCGACTGGGTCGCAATCCCGTCCTTGGCCAGGTGCCGGCAGGTAGGGGTTATTTCCAGCTTAGGCCCATTAGCTAGTTATTCCTTTTGAGTCAACCTCTGACGATTGCAAGCTCTTTGTCTCCTCATAGACCTAGCTGCATCGGGGTTGGAGCGGGCGTAACTCGCTCCTTCGGACGCGGCGGCGACAGGTGAAGACTAGCATCTGCAGGGGCTTGCCATCTGTCCGAGGTGCTCAACAGAGAGAGTGTAGGGTTCGCTGTGGCCGTCCTAAACAGCGGTCACGGCCAGGGGCTCACGCCTGACCTCCCACTCCCGTTTCCTTGGTGCAGTAACGCACAAACTCCCAGTTAATCATAACATTATAACTGGCCCAAACAGGTTGTCTAACAGGTCTTGTATAACCATTTATTTGTTGGTGTGGTTGGGTCTCATTTATTATGATTCCTAGTACTCAAACATTTGCTGACCAGCTTCAAGGGGTAACGCAAATGGTTAGAGAGCTGTCATTAAAGGTAGCTTCTCAGGAACAACGTTTGCGCCTGACAGAACCAGAGGTTCCTGAACCCCAAGTTAATCTACCAGACCGTTTTTCTGGTGATAGAAAGGCTTTCTTTAATTTTCGTGAAAGTTGCAAGTTATATTTTCGGTTGCGACCTCGGTCCTCTGGGTCTGAATCCCAGCGTGTGGGCCTGGTAGTATCTTTACTACAGGGGGACCCCCAAACTTGGGCCTTCGGGCTTCCTGCGGATAGTCTTGCCCTGACTTCAGTTGATAATTTTTTTTCTTCTTTGGGGTTGTTATATGATGACCCTGACAGGGAGGCTTCTGCGGAGACTCACCTCCGGGCCCTTAGACAAGGGAAGGACCCGGCTGAGGTTTATTGTACGGAATTCCGCCGGTGGGCAAATGACTGCAGTTGGAATGACCCTGCCTTACGGAGTCAGTTCCGCTGCGGTTTATCCGATGCCATAAAAGACAGCCTTATTCAGTATCCGACCCCTAAATCATTGGATAAACTGATGGAATTGGCAATCAGAATTGACCGCCGCCTCCGTGAAAGAAGATCTGAGCGGGGTGTTTCTACACGACCACTTCCATTTGTTCCGCTAGTTTCGGAAGATAGCGAGGAGCCTATGCAACTTGGGGCTACTCGCATCTCACCTGAAGAAAGAGCCCGCCGGTTCAGTTCTGGTCTGTGTCTATATTGTGGTAACAAGGGACACATTCTCAAGAATTGTCCTAATAGGCCAGTAAAAGCCTTGGCCAAGTGAACGAAGAGAGGGTTCACTTTGGCCTACAGCTTTTTTCCTCTCACGATTCGCTACTAGTTCCTTGTTGTATTTCATTTGGTGATAATAAATTTTCTGGCACCGCATTTATTGATAGTGGGGCGGCCGGAAACTTTCTGGATATCACCCTTGCCAAAAGATTGGGAATTCCCCATCTCAAACTCAATGGGTTGGTTACCTTACGAGGTTTGGATGGGAATGTTTTGTCCAATGGGTCAATAGCGTTTCAGACCCCTTTTATTTCTCTGTCCATTGGTTTGTTCCATAACGAAGAAATTTCTTTTCTTCTTACATCTTGTCCAGTCGTTCCCATCGTGTTAGGGCATCCTTGGTTGGTAAAACACAATCCCACCATCGATGGGGGGGGTCTGCGGGTGAAATTGCTCGTTGGAGTTCCAGCTGTTCCAAGCTATGTTTTAACACTCCAGTCTTATTGGCTTCTATTTCCCTCTCGGGGCTTCCGTCCCCTTACCACGACTTTGCTGATGTATTTTCAAAGGGAAAAGCAGATTGTCGTCCACCCCATCGCCCTTACGACTGCGCCATTAATTTAATTCCCAACGCCCCCTTGCCCAAGGGTAGATTATATGCTTTGTCCATCCCTGAGACGAAGGCGATGGATGAATATGTTCAGGAGAGCCTGAAGAAAGGGTTCATTCGACCATCCAAATCTCCGCTCAGTGCAGGTTTTTTCTTTGTTGCTAAAAAGGATGGTACCCTAAGGCCCTGTATTGATTTTCGTGCCCTAAACAAAATCACTATTAAGAATACTTACCCGCTTTTCTTGATTGCTGTACTTTTTGACCACTTACGTTCGGCGACCATTTTTTCCAAGATTGATCTCCGGGGCGCCTACAATCTTGTTAGAATTAGGGAAGGCTATGAGTGGAAGACGGCATTCAGTACTCAGACCGGGCACTATGAGTACTTGGTTATGCCCTTTGGTCTTTCCAACGCCCCCGCTGTCTTTCAAGATTTTATAAATGACGTCCTTCGTGAATTTTTGGGTAAATTTGTAGTCGTTTATTTAGACGACATTTTGATTTTTTCCCAAGATCTGGATTCCCATAGAACTCAGGTTCGGCTGGTTCTACAGAAGTTACGTGAGAACCAGTTATTCGCCAAACTGGAGAAGTGCGAGTTTGAAGTTACACAAGTTTCTTTTTTAGGATACATTATTTCTTCTCAAGGGTTCCAGATGGACCCTAAGAAACTTCAGGCCATTGTGGATTGGGCTCGTCCCACCAACTTGAAGGCAATCCAACGGTTTCTTGGTTTTGCGAATTACTATAGGCGATTCATACATTCTTTTTCTTCCATCGTGGCGCCCTTGGTGGCGCTAACCAAGAAAAGGGCCGACCCTACCCATTGGTCTCGGCAGGCTGAACAAGCCTTCAAAATTCTGAAACAAGCCTTTATCTCGGCTCCTGTTTTAAAACATCCGGATCCGAGACTCCCCTTTATTGTGGAAGTTGATGCCTCCGAGGTTGGGGCAGGAGCTGTACTTTCTCAACGAGATTCTGACTCGCTCAGTCCACATCCATGTGCCTATTTGTCTAAAAAATTTTCCACGGCCGAGGCCAACTATGATGTTGGTAACCGGGAATTGCTCGCCATCAAATGGGCCTTTGATGAGTGGCGACACTGGTTGGAGGGGGCTGTTCACCAGATTCTGGTTCTGACTGATCATAAAAATCTTCAGTATATCGAATCTGCTAGAAGGCTGAATGCCCGACAGGCTCGTTGGGCCCTCTTCTTTACCCGCTTTAACTTCATCATATCTTATAGGTCTGGCTCAAAAAACATCAGAGCGGACGCCCTGTCACGGTCTTTTCTTCCCCAACACGAGACCAAGATTGACAAGGGGCCCATCCTGCCCACCTCTTGTATTCATGCGGGAGTCAGTCAGACTCTGGAGAGTCTTATTCACCAGGCACAAGGGCAAGCTCCGGCTCAGGCACCAGCGGATAAATTGTTTGTTCCTCCGTCCCTTAGACGCAGAGTTCTTTCTGAGTATCATGATACCAAGATAGCTGGCCATCCAGGAATTCTTAAAATGATGTCTCTTCTGTCTAGGGTATTCTGGTGGCCAGGCATGTCACGAGATACCAGGGAATTTGTGCTGTCCTGTCTGGATTGCGCCCGGCATGAGGTTCCTCGTTCTCGGCCGATGGGAGAATTGGTTCCTTTGTCCATCCCTGTTAGACCGTGGTCTCATTTAGCCATGGATTTTATTGTGGGGTTACCTGTTTCGGCTCAGTGTCAGGTAATCTGGGTAGTCATTGACAGGTTTTCGAAAATGGCACATTTTGTGGCCTTAAAGCAGTTACCTTCGGCCAAGGAGTTGGTAACTTTGTTCTTGGAACATATTTTTCGGTTACACGGGTTACCCACTGACATCGTGTCCGATCGTGGTCCACAGTTTGTGGCACAGTTTTGGAGATTGTTTTGCTCCGCTTTAAAAGTCAAAACCAGCTTGACTTCTGCCTTTCATCCCCAGTCCAATGGGCAGACCGAGCGATTAAACCAATCTCTCAAACAATATTTGAGATGCTTCGTGTCCAAATTGCAGGACATTTGGGTGAGCTTTCTTCCCTTGGCTGAGTTCGCCTACAACAATGCTTATCATTCGGCTTCTAAAACCTCACCCTTCTTTGCTGTGTTTGGGTTTCACCCACGAGTCAATGCCTTGGGACCGGATGCCCCCAGATCAGTTTCTTCTTCAGTCGCTCAACTTAGAGTTATTTGGAAGAAAGTTCACGCAGCTCTTAAGGGGGCATCATTGAGAGAGAAGGTGTCAGCAGACAAATCCTGACGCCCTTGTCGGTTAAAGGTCGGTGACTGGGTGTGGCTTTCCACCCGAAATATTAAACTTCATCAACCATCCGCAAGGTTAGGGCCACGTTACATCGGTCCCTTCCGGATTGTCAAGAGGATTAATCCGGTAGCGTTCCGTCTTTCCCTACCTAAGTCCCTCAGGATTGCGAACACCTTCCATGCCTCGCTGCTCAAACCCGTATTTTTTTCTCTGAGATTTCCTCGTAGAATCAACACTGGGTCCACTCCAGTAATGGTTCAAGGACAACAAGAGTTTCGAGTGGAGAAGATACTCGACTCCAAATTTTTGAGAGGTTCCTTACAGTTTTTGGTACATTGGAGGGGGTTTGGTCCCGAGGAGAGATCCTGGATCCCGGATAGAGATCTGCATGCGCCCAATCTCAAGAGGATTTTCTTTCAAGAATTTCCATAAAAACCCGGTGGTAGGGGTTTGTTAACCCCTCCTCAAGGGGGGGGGGGGGTACTGTCAGACACCGTCGCCCGGGTGCCAGGGATTCCGGGCAAACGGTGGTGCGGGGGCAGCGTAGCAGCGGCAGGAGCAGCCGCCGTCCGGATACTGGGGATTCCGGACGAGTGGCGGGGGGCGTGCACAATTGCGGGCCGGGGGACGTCATTAGACAACGTCCCAGGCCGCAATCTGACGCCGGGCGTCGGGGCGTTGCTAGGCAACGCACCCGGACTTCCACCCGGCGCCTGGCGACGTCAGACGCCAATCCCCAATGAAGAGGCCAAAATTCATATAAAAAGCCGGCGTCTGCTGCTCACAGACGCCGGTTATAGCTTTTTTCAGCTGTTCCTGGTCCCCGGTGTCTTCAGCTCCTGGAAGCCTTTCGCAGAAGCTCTTCCTCGTGCCTGCTGCCCCTTCCAGTGCTTTGGGTCAGACTCGGCTCCTGGTCTGTTCCTCCGGATCCAGCATTGTCCAGCTGCCTTCTTCCAGTCCCTTACTTCCTCCCAGGTCACGTAAGTGCTCCGGTGGAGCCTGGATATTTTCCCTTCATTTTCCAGCAGTCAGTTGGCCTAAGTCACTCTCGGTTTGGCTACCTGCCTGTTTACGTTTATTTTGAGGGTACAGGTTCGCCCCGCCGAGGGTCCTGCCTGTCACCCTTCCTGGTGGTTACCAGGTCCTGTTTCCCGTTTCATTAACCCCTTATTAGTCTTCCAGGTAGGAAGAGTAGTCAGTATTATCTGTTTTGGGGATTCGCCTGCTGTCCCTGTGGTCATTTCTGTGGAGACTCCCCCTCATTCTCTTTGTGCGTGCGACTGGGTCGCAATCCCGTCCTTGGCCAGGTGCCGGCAGGTAGGGGTTATTTCCAGCTTAGGCCCATTAGCTAGTTATTCCTTTTGAGTCAACCTCTGACGATTGCAAGCTCTTTGTCTCCTCATAGACCTAGCTGCATCGGGGTTGGAGCGGGCGTAACTCGCTCCTTCGGATGCGGCGGCGTCAGGTGAAGACTAGCATCTGCAGGGGCTTGCCATCTGTCCGAGGTGCTCAACAGAGAGAGTGTAGGGTTCGCTGTGGCCGTCCTAAACAGCGGTCACGGCCACGGGCTCACGCCTGACCTCCCACTCCCGTTTCCTTGGTGCAGTAACGCACAAACTCTCAGTTAATCATAACAGTGTATTCCTACTTAGAATTCTGAGTAAATTTCTAAAGCCAGATTTCTATAGCCAGCCAAGGCTTACTCAGCCTCCTATACTCTAATAAGTAGGTCTGTAAAAGCTGTTTCTAACTTCAAGGTAGGCTATACTACAAACTAGGGTTACCACCCGTCCGGGATTACTCTGGACAGTCCAGTAATTAGACCGGATGTCCGGAGTCCGGACGGGTGGCATTCCCGGACTATATATGTCCGGGAACTGGACACTGGAGGCGACCATCAACGGGAGATCATCGCGCTGCCGTGAAACAAACAGCCAGGTAGAGTCCGGCAGTGTCATGAGGATGAGACGAGCAGGAGCAGTTCCACGGCGCCTGTGACTATTTCAAATAGCCCGCCTGCCCAAATAGTCCCCGCGCCCAGGTGATGTCACAGTAGTGGCCGGAGTCCTGGTCAGAGAGCGTTCGGTACTGCTGCGATGGATGGAGCTCAGGAGACGCTGCGCGGGTCATCTTGTAATGGTAACTGCGCGCTGCGGGGGTCGAATGGTCTGCTCCCCAGGTCACCTTTATACACACACAGGCAGCTCTGTGCTCTATATGTGTCCCCAGTGCTCTGCTGTCTATGGGTCGCCTATATGGGTCAACTATATACTAGGGTTACCACCCGTCTGGGATTTCTCTGGACAGTCCGGTAATTAGACCGGGTGTCCGGAGTCTGGACGGGTGGCATTCCTGGACTATACAATGTCCGGGAACTGGACGCTGGAGGCAACTGTCGGCGGGAGATCATGGCTCTGCCCCGAAACAAATAGCCAGCTAGAGACGGCAGCGCCATGAGGATGAGGAGAGCAGGAGCAGTTCCGCCTGTGGCTATTTCAAATAGCCCGTCTGCCCTGCTCGCGGTCTGGCAGCAGTATTTGAATTAGCCACTGTCACAGTCTCCCGGACCGCGGGAGTCTCTTACCGGTCTGGGGACGTGCTTACTGCGGGCGGCAGGCTGGGCATGGCGGGCGGCAGGCTGGGTACGTCAGGCGGCAGTTCGGGCGGCAGGTGGGTCAGACTAGGCGACGCCGGTCTGATGCGGGCGGTAGCCGGCAGGACAGCAGGCTGGCGGCGTTCCCTGCTGTCGGATCTCCGGCAGCGCGTCTCTGGCTTCCGGGTACACGGGCGCGCGCTCACTAGGGGCGCGTGCGCCGCACACTCTAGAATTTAAAGAGACAGGCAGGAAGCTGACGTAGTCAGCTCACAGTATAAAGGAAGTCTCTGGCAGGCAATCCCTGCCAGAGTATAGGCTCACACCTACTCCAGCGTTCCTGTGCCTTGTACATTATCACATTTGCTATTGTTCTGACCCGGCTAGTTCCTGACAACTCTCCCGCTTGATCCCTGGTACTTCATTTGACCTCTCCGTGTATGATCTCAGCTTGCTCCCGACCATCCCTCCGTCTCATCCTAGTGTACCGCTACTGTGTCCCCCGTGTATGACCCGGCTTGATTTGGACCTTCTTTGCCTCTCCCCTGGGCACCTAACTGACCGCATTGATACCGACCCGGCTAGACGACCGCCTCTCCATATTCCCTACTCCCGGCCTCCAGCTCATAAAGGTAACCTAACCAGAGGACCGCGACCGACGTGTCGAGTGCCGCAAAAGCCCATCCCAATTGGAGGGGTCACTGGCAGAAAACTCTTGGCACGGTTAGACTCCGCACCTCTGCGTTAGGTCTAGCCAATTCCCGAGCTGATAGGCATGTAGTCCAAGTATATTTGTGACAGAATACTCTGGCCCATAAATATGGATCCAGCGGCCGATCCGTCTCCAAAGGAGCTTTTGGAGCATTTGCTAACCAGGGTGAACAAGCAGGAACAGGATCAGGCTCAGATCATGCAATGCCTGCAAACCTTGATGCAACGTATATAAGCCCCCCCGGTTCCACCCCCTCCGGCACCACTTCCTCTGGTGGTCGCAGCAAGTGCAGTTCCTCTTCGCATTCCGAACCCCGCTAAATTCGATGGGAACCCAAAGGAGTGACGGGGATTCCTAAATCAGTGCCTCATCCAATTTGAAATACAGGCTGCATCCTTCCCGTCAGATAGGGCAAAGGTAGCCTACGTGATTTCCCTACTCACGGGTCAAGCTTTGTCCTGGGCCTCTCCACTCTGGGAGAAGGATCACGCGGTGATTAATAGCATCACTGAATTCATCACCGAATTCCGTAAGGTTTTTGATGAACCGGGTAGGGTGACATCCGCCGCTTCAGCCATTCTCCGGCTAGGACAAGGAACCCAGACTGTGGGACAATACACGATTCAGTTCAGGACCCTCGCATCCGAATTAGGGTGGAACGAGGAGGCTCTGATGGCCACCTTCACACAGGGGTTATCTGAGAAAATTAAAGATGAATTGGCAGGTCGGGAGCCGTCGACCTCTTTGGACGACCTCATTTCCTTGTGTACACGGGTGGACCTTCGTTACCAAGAGAGGGATAAGGAGAGGGAACAATCCCGGAAGTACAGTTTCAAGTTGGCACCCCGATTTATTCCTCCAGCAACTAGCCCACCTTCGGCATCGGCTTCCGTGGCAAGTCAGCAATCGGAGGAGCCCATGCAGATTGGGAAAGCTCGCCTTCCTTTCGCAGGAAAAGAGCAAAGATTTAAAAATCGGTTGTGTCTGTATTGCGGGGAGTCAGGTCATCTTCTCTATGCTTGTCCCAAGCGTCTGGGAAATGACAAGGCCTAACTGATTGTAAGGGGGTCAGGTTAGGCACACTATCATATACCTCTTCTCGAGTGTCTGCAATCGGATTCACTATCGATGTAACCCTAGTTTATGGGAACTCCTCCTTGATCTTCAAAGCTTTCCTAGACTCCGGCACGGATGGTAACTTTATCACCGCAGAAACAGCTAAATGCTTGGGAGTTCCTTGTCATGGACTGACGAACCCCCTACACATTATAGGGGTAGATGGCAAAAGGTTGCCCTTCTCAAACATTCTTTCCAATACAGTAGTACAGATGAAAGTGGGGATTCTTCATCAAGAGTCCATCTCCTTCTTCGTGCTCCCTTCAGCAGAAAATCCCATCATTTTGGGATTGCCATGGCTACAGTTACATTCACCTGTGCTGGACTGGAAGCGTCGTCAAGTATTGGCATGGGGACAGGAGTGTCAGGGGCGATGCCTTGTACAGATCAAATGACATTCCTGTACTGTATCTTCCTCCAAGCTGGGGTCCGGGGCCAAGCTTCTAATTGCTTATCAAGCCTTTGCGGATGTTTTCAGCAAGAAAGAAGCAGAGAAGTTGCCAGCCCATAGGATTTGGGACTGTGCCATCGATTTAGTTCCTGGGAAATGTCCTCCTCGTGGCCGAGTGTTCCCGTTGTCCATGGCGGAGTCTCAGGAAGTTTCAGATTATATCAAGGATAATTTGGAGCGAGGTTTTATCAGGGAATCCAAGTCACCAGCGGGAGCGGGTCTGTTTTTTGTCAAAAAGAAAGACGGGGGCCTCAGGCCTTGTATTGATTAGAGGGGTCTCAATGCCATCACTGTCAAGGATCACTTTCCCCTTCCTCTCATCTCTGAACTCTTTGACAAAATCAAAGGGGCACGCTTTTTCACGAAACTGCATCTCCGCGGGGCATATAATTTGATCCGAATTAGGTCAGGAGATGAGTGGAAGACGGCCTTCAACACGCGAGATGGACACTTTGAGTACTTAGTGATGCCGTTCGGCTTGAGCAACGCCCCGGCAGTTTTCCAGAGATACATGAATCATATCTTCCAAGATTTGTTGAACAAATTTGTAATTGTCTACCTGGACGACATCTTAATTTTTTCAGGGAACCTTCATGCACATCAGCAGCATGTTCAAGAAGTTCTAGCTCGTCTTCGTAAGCACCGGTTGTACTGCAAACTAGAGAAATGCTCATTTGAACAACAAGAGATGCCTTTCTTGGGGTTCATTGTTACTGGTTCAGAGTTACGGATGGATCCAAAAAAATTGTCTGCAATCTCTGACTGGCCGCAACCGGTAGGGTTGAAATCCATTCAACGCTTTTTGGGTTTTTGCAACTTCTACAGACAGTTTATAAAAGATTACTCTTCAGTGGTAGCTCCAATAACCAAGCTTACTCGCAAAGGAGAGAATACTAAGGAGTGGTCTTCGGAGGCTAAGCAAGCCTTTTCGTTACTCAAGCAACTCTTTGTGTCTGCACCCATCCTAAGGCGGCCTGATCCTGACAAACCCTTCTTTGTGGAAGTGGATGCTTCTTCAGTAGGGGTGGGGGCAGTTCTTTCCCAAAAAGATGAGACTAACAAATGGTATGCCTGTGGTTTCTTCTCCAAGAAATTTCAACCTGCAGAAAGAAATTACGCTGTAGGAGATAAAGAGCTGTTAGCCATCAAATTGGCCTTACAAGAATGGCGTCATATATTGGAGGGCGCAAGATTCCCAGTAACAGTCTATACTGACCACAGAAACCTGATGTACCTTAAGACGGCCCATTGCCTAAATTATAGACAGGCTAGATGGTCCTTATTTTTTGACCGATTCAATCTAGTGTTAACTTATCGTCCAGGAGACAAAAACATTAAAGCAGATGCACTTTCACGAATCTTTGGGCCAGCTGCTTCAGAGGAGTTAAATGACCAGAAGCCCATCTTAAAGTCATCTTGTTTTATTGCATCCTCCAAGAAGATTAAAGTTCCTGTAGGGAAGACGTTTGTGCCATTAATATCTCGAACTAAACTTCTACGTTGGTTCCACTCCTCTCACTTCACCGGACACGCTGGTACTAAGAAGACTACAGAGATCATTTGTCGTAACTACTGGTGGCCATCAGTTAAAACAGACGTCAAGAACTTTGTAGCTGCTTGCGATACATGTGCTCAACACAAGTCTATACCACAAGCTCCAGTTGGGCTGCTTCAGCCCCTCCCAGTTCCAAGTCAACCCTGGGTTGACATTTCGATGGATTTCATCACCGAGCTTCCTGTTAGCCAGGGTTTTAATACGATCTGGGTGGTGGTGGATCGTTTTTCCAAGGCGGCCCATTTCATTCCCCTCAAGGGCCTTCCATCTGCTTCTCAGCTTGCCGAGAGTTTTATTAAAAATATCTTTAGGTTGCACGGATTTCCTCAAAGTATTGTGTCAGATAGAGGAGTCCAATTCACTTCCATGTTTTGGCGAGCTTTATGCTCTTCCTTTAACATCAAACTCAACTTTTCCTCGGCTTACCACCCCCAGAGCAATGGACAAACCGAAAGGGTTAACCAAGACCTCGAGAAGTTCTTAAGGATTTACGTGTCAGCCAATCAGGATGATTGGGCGTCCCTGCTCTCCTGGGCAGAGTTTGCCCACAACAATCTGTACCATGAGTTCACCGGGTATTCCCCATTCTTTATTTCATTCCTAAAAATTTTTCCAAATCTTCTAGTACTCTGCCAGCCGTTCAACATACGGTCAAGAAATTTTTGAGCATCTGGTCTGAGGTGAGAAGAAACCTTAGTAAATCCTCTGATCGCTACAGACGCTTCCCCAATTATAAAAGGAAAGAAGCTCCTCAATTTAAACCCGGAGATAGAGTATGGCTCTCCACGAGACACTTAAGGCTCAAAGTCCCATCCATGAAATTAGCTCAAAAATTCATCGGCCCCTTCCATGTTCTTCAAATAGTTAATCCAGTGGCAGTAAGACTCAAACTTCCTAGATCCCTTAGGATCCCCAACGTCTTTCATGTGTCACTTCTGAAACCGCTTATTGTCAATAGGTTCTCTTCCCTCAGACGTTCTTATACACCCCTCCTGGTAGGAGGTCATGAGGAATATGAGATAAGTCAGATTCTGGATTCAAGGGTTTCCAGGGGTCGTGTTCAATTCCTCATTGACTGGAAAGGATTCGGTCCTGAAGAGCGTTGCTGGGTTAAGGCCTCTGAAATTCACGCCCCACAGTTACTCCACAAGTTCCATCGAAAATATCCCAATAAGCCTTTCATAGGGTGTTCGGTGCCCACCCCTAGGGTGGGGGGTAATGTCACAGTCTCCCGGACTGCGGGAGTCTCTTACCGGGTCCGGGGACGTGCTTACTGTGGGCGGCAGGCTGGGCATGGCGGGTGGCAGGCAGGGTACGTCAGGCGGCAGTTCGGGCGGCAGGCGGGTCAGACCAGGCGACGCCGGTCTGATGCGGGCGGTAGCCGGCAGGACAGCAGGCTGGCGGCGTTCCCTGCTGTCGGAGCTCCGGCAGCGCGTCTCCGGGTACACGAGCGCGCGCTCACTAGGGGCACGCGCACCGCACGCTCTAGAATTTAAAGAGACAGGCAGGAAGCTGACATAGTCAGCTCACAGTATAAAGGAAGTCTCTGGCAGGCAATCCCTGCCAGAGTATAGGCTCACACCTACTCCAGCGTTCCTGTGCCTTGTACCTTATCACATTTGCTATTGTTCTGACCCGGCTAGTTCCTGACAACTCTCCCGCTTGATCCCTGGTACTTCATTTGACCTCTCCGTGTATGACCTCAGCTTGCTCCCGACCATCCCTCCGTTTCATCCTAGTGTACCGCTACTGTGTCCCCCGTGTATGACCCGGCTTGATTTGGACCTTCTTTGCCTCTCCCCTGGGCATACAGAAAAAGGGAAAGCACAGAATGTCCGGTATGGTGCACCTTGGAAGGAAATGTACAATAAAATGTAACTTTAAATGAAGGATGTTTAAAAGATTGCGAACATAAAAACACACTAACAGACAAATACACACAAATAGTGATTTAAAAGAGGAAGAATTCCTCATGCAGTGTGCCCCGAATTTATGGTACAAATAACATTAGGAAATTTTGTTACATTTGTCTCCTGGTGTGTATGCACCGCGGAGAACCCCACTTTTAGAAGTTTACTGTTAAATTCAAGAACAGTTGTGCTTCATGTGTAACCCTGAAATAAGATCTACCATGAGATCGGGTTCACGTGTATCAACTCAGTCCGTGGCAACTGTTACATCAATCACTGGTATGGATCGATTGGTTTGATATTTACACAGAGAGTAATTGTAAATGGTTGCGATTTTTTGAGAACCCTAGACAATAAGACCCACTGTGGGATCGGGTTCAGAATTTGCGCTCAAATGATTTGCAGAGAGGCTGGAGACTGATATTTGGAATGATTCCAGGTGCAGGGTATGGAGAGCGTCTCCGTTACCTGCCCTTGTGGCGGTCACCGTTGCCGTGTCTCAGAGAGTCGCCTAAACTCTGTCAGTGAGGCGCATCTGAGGTATGTGCCCTTGCACGGCCTCAGAGATATCGAAGTGCTGCTAGAGTCAGGTGACGGCCGTCACAACCTGATCAATGAGCAGCGGGGTTCCGTTTGCGGCGGAGAACCGTTAGGCGCAACCAAACAGATCAAAATACAATAGTAAGTGGGGAGGGGGTAGGGGGGACACACTGCGAGCGGTCGGCGCACGCTTCGCAAGAGCTTCGTCAGGACCACCCACTGGGCGTCCGGAAGCCGTTTTTATACCTTAGCTCCTCCTCATTAATATGCTAATTAAGGGAGCGGTTAGTCACATACTGAAAGTATGTTATAGATTGAATCAATCAATCAATTAATGATCTGACAGTCTGAGTCGGTGTTGACTGCCTTGTATGTTTATTATTTGGGAATCATTGTCTCCTGTTTTCATTTGTATACGATGTATACGTGTCTGAATCCATTATAAATGGACAAGGATGGAAAAGTGCCATATGTGAGGACTTAATTGTGTTAATAGTACGATCTGACAGGTGGTTGGCAATTGTCATTTTTATAGCGAAAGGTATCCAGAAAGATAATAAAAATGTCTCTTATATTAGAAAGTTTTGCATTTGAATGCCTTATACGTTTCTGGAATAGGAGATCATGTATTGCGGGACAACATTTATGATGATGTTGTTTTTGTGGACATCAATAGGTCTGCTATGTCCTTTAATGATCAGTGGCTGTGGATGTTAAATGTGCTGCGATCAGATTATCTGTCCAACATTAGTCCTCATTTAGGGCCTTATTCGAGTTCACTCTTTCAGACAAAATCCTTCTTAGATGGACAAAAACATGTGCACTGCAGGGGGGCAGATGTAACTTGTGCAGATCTAATTAGATTTGGGTGGGGTTTTACTTCAAAGTAAGATCTATATTGCAGTGTTAAAATAAAGCAACCAGTATTTACCCTGCAAAGAATCACCAAAAAAATCACCAAATCTATTTCTATCTGCACATGTTACATCTGCCCCCCTGCAGTGCACATGGTTTTGTCCATCTAAGAAGGATTTTGTCAGAAAGAGTGAACTCGAATAAGGCCCTTAGTCTACAGACCAGGCGATCTATCAGGAATAAAAATTCTCTTTTTCATGCAAGTTCGTTGTGTACAGGTATCTCATGAATTCCATACAGCGCATTAGCACTGGTAATAACATTGTGATGGTATTCATGATGTCACTGGTGTATGAGTAATGATTTGTACGCGCTCCCAATTTTCAAATGGGTGGTCATCCGCATGTTCTTTGTAGTTCATGCGTTCGCATGATTTTGCTCCATATCCTAAAATCGGGAAGTGATAACATTTCTGCATATCTCTTAATTGGGAGATATGGGGTATAGTCTTGCAGTCCCTCATATTCCTATGACGTTGAGGACCACGGTTACATGTAATGAGCCGATTTGACTTAAATCGGTGTAAGGGGTTTAAACCTTTTTGATAAAGAGACCATGGGTTCCTCCTATGTCTCTCAGTCGGATGCTGTTCCAGAAATATTGTCTAATATAAAGGATTTAAAGGCGAAAATTGTAATAATAGGTGCGTGATCTTATAATTGATAAAGGTATTCATAGGTGCGATCGCTTTGGTCTCATGCGACCGCATGAGTGTATTGAGTGTGATGGCAGGTAGATGTGAGAGAGGAAATACATTCTGATTAGCCTTGGTGACATATTAGTGATAAAGATGGGTTGTAGTGCTAGGTCATGTGTTTGCGGGAATAAGTGCCGCTATGGATCCAGTATAGTGGTATTGGATATTGGAAAATGTCCAAAAAATAAAGAGCAAGGGAGGGGTGTGTGTGCAGAAATTTCATATAAACAAAACACCATTGTGAAACCATCCGACAAGGGAGGGAACGTGGTACTGTGGTCCATTGAGAAATACAAAAGAGAACTGGCACAACAGCTGGGGGACACCTCCTGTTACAAACCACTTACCTTTAATCCCACCAATGATTTTCAGGATAATTACACGAGGATGCTCGAACAAGCCAAAAAAGATGGGGTCATAACCAAAACACAACATGACTTCCTGGAGGTCAAAAATGTGAAAATCCCTACTCTATACCTATTGCCAAAGGTACACAAATGTGAAGAGAACCCGCCTGGTAGACCCATTGTGTCCGGCATAGGGGGGCTTACGGAAAAAGCGAGCAAATTTGTGGACCATCACTTAAGGAAATTTGTCACCACGCTACCCTCCTATGTGCGGGACACAATGGATGTCCTTAACAAATTGCAAGGAATCACATTAAATACCAACTGCTGGATAATCACATGCGATGTTGAAAGCTTGTACACCAGTATTATTCATGATTATGGTGTACAAGCTGCGGAATACTTTCTGAGCATGGATCGTGACACACCCCTGAACACCTTTATCATCAAACTTCTGAAATTCGTACTATCCAAAAATTACTTTGTGTGCGAGGACCGCTTCTACCTCCAGGTGCGGGGGACCACGATGGGGAGCACGTGTGCCCCCACGTATGCGAACCTGTACCTGGGATGGTGGGAGCGGGAACATGTCTTTTCAGAGAACAATGAACAATATACCCAACATATATTAATATGGTTGCGGTATATTGATGACCTGTTGATTGTGTGGGAGGGAGAACCTGGAACATTTATGGAATTCATAAACAAACTGAATATCAACCAATTCAATATTAAACTGACATACCAGATGAGTCAGACAGAGGTGGAGTACTTAGATCTCCGGATAAGCATAGAGAGTGACGGAAACATCACAACAGATCTGTTCCGCAAAAAAACAGCCACCAACTCTCTTCTCCACAATGACAGCGCACACTTCCCATCAGTAATCAAAGGTCTCCCTAAGGGGGAATACCTACGCACTAAGCAGAATTGTTCTAAAGACACCACCTATGAAGAAAAGGCAGACGAATTAGACCTCAGGTTGAGAAACAGGGGTTACAGCAAAAGATGTATCCGTAAAGCCAGGAAAGAAGTCCAAGCCTATGACAGAGATAAACTACTTGTCCCAAAGACCAATAAAGACCCAGATACACAGGACAAAGTTAGGTTTATCGGAACAATTTGTCAAGAATGGCGGGACATACAATCCATCCTGAATAGACACATCAATGTCCTCAGAACAGACAAAGATCTAGAAGAATTACTGAGTGACAAGGTTGACATTAGCTGGCGCCGCAGCAGCAACCTACGGGACATACTAGTGCACAGTCACTTCGAGAAAAAGGGAACCAAACCCAAATTCAACAGGAAAGGATTCTTCAAATGTGGAACCTGTAGAACTTGCACATACATGACCCCACAGAATTCCTACATCGATAGATTTGGCAAGAAATGGAAGATCCAACAATACATCACTTGCGACACAGCAGGGGTGGTTTATAACCTGGAGTGCCCCTGCGGCAAACAATATATCGGTAAAACCCGGAGACCCCTGAAAAAGAGAATAGCAGAACATCTCCTCAGCATCCGTAATGCAAAAAGGGATAAACAACAAATGAAAACTCTGACACCTGTGGCAAAACACTTCCTCAGATACCATCAAGGAAGTCCCAATGGTCTGAAAGCCTATGGCATGCTGCATGTAATAATGGGCATTCGAAGAGGAGACTGGGACAGAGAAATCCTCAAACAAGAAACAAGAATGATATTTCTCATGGGAACACTATCCCCCAATGGCCTAAATGAAGAGAATAGCTACACAGTCTTCCTTTGAAACCTATAATATTATTATTATTTTTATTCTTTAACCAAACCTCTTGAACATATCTGACCGTGGGTGATACTCATACTGTACGCCTGGCCAGTCTGCAACCTTGTCTGCAACCTTGTCTGCTCACAATCATGCTCCATATTGTGTCCTCTACCTAACGGATCCTTCGATTTACTAATACACCAAAGACTCACGTCATGTACACTCATACTCTATGTCCCATGAAATCAGCATGACCCTTACACCGTCAATAATATCATCTGTCTCTCCAATCCACTTTTACAGCAATTATTTACAGTGCGATAAATTACAATACGCACCATTACGCACTCCAAAAATCACTTTTATCACTATGACTGACATTGAAAAATGTCCACACCCATTTTTGTCACCAGTTGTTTTGTTTATATGAAATTTCTGCACACACACCCCTCCCTTGCTCTTGATTTTTTGGACATTTTCCAATATCCAATACCATTATACTGGATCCATAGCGGCACTTATTCCCGCAAACACATGACCTAGCACTACAACCCACCTTTATCACTAATATGTCACCAAGGCTAATCAGAATGTATTTCCTCTCTCACATCTACCTGCCATCACACTCAATACACTCATGCGGTCGCATGAGACCGAAGCGATCGCACCTATGAATACCTTTATCAATTATAAGATCACGCACCTATTATTACAATTTTCACCTTTAAATCCTTTATATTAGACAATATTTCTGGAACAGTATCCGACTGAGAGACATAGGAGGAACCCATGGTCTATTTATCAAAAAGGTTTAAACCCCTTACACCGATTTAAGTCAAATCGGCTCATTATATGTAACCGTGGTCCTCAACGTCATAGGAATATGAGGGACTGCAAGACTATACCCCATATCTCCCAATTAAGAGATATGCAGAAATGTTATCACTTCCCGATTTTAGGATATGGAGCAAAATCATGCGAACGCATGAACTACAAAGAACATGCGGATGACCACCCATTTGAAAATTGGGAGCGCGTACAAATCATTACTCATACACCAGTGACATCATGAATACCATCACAATGTTATAACCAGTGCTAATGCGCTGTATGGAATTCATGAGATACCTGTACACAACGAACTTGCATGAAAAAGAGAATTTTTATTCCTGATAGATCGCCTGGTCTGTAGACTAAATGAGGACTAATGTTGGACAGATAATCTGATCACAGCACATTTAACATCCACAGCCACTGATCATTAAAGGACATAGCAGACCTATTGATGTCCACAAAAACAACATCATCATAAATGTTGTCCCGCAATACATGATCTCCTATTCCAGAAACGTATAAGGCATTCAAATGCAAAACTTTCTAATATAAGAGACATTTTTATTATCTTTCTGGATACCTTTCGCTATAAAAATGACAATTGCCAACCACCTGTCAGATCGTACTATTAACACAATTAAGTCCTCACATATGGCACTTTTCCATCCTTGTCCATTTATTATGGATTCAGAGACGTATACATCGTATACAAATGAAAACAGGAGACAATGATCCCCAAATAATAAACATACAAGGCAGTCAACACCGACCCAGACTGTCAGATCATTAATTGATTGATTGATTCAATCTATAACATACTTTCAGTATGTGACTAACCGCTCCCTTAATTAGCATATTAATGAGGAGGAGCTAAGGTATAAAAACGGCTTCCGGACGCCCAGTGGGTGGTCCTGACGAAGCTCTTGCGAAGCGTGCGCCGACCGCTCGCAGTGTGTCCCCCCTACCCCCTCCCCACTTACTATTGTATTTTGATCTGTTTGGTTGCGCCTAACGGGTCTCCGCCGCAAACGGAACCCCGCTGCTCATTGATCAGGTTGTGACGGCCGTCACCTGACTCTAGCAGCACTTCGATATCTCTGAGGCCGTGCAAGGGCACATACCTCAGATGCGCCTCACTGACAGAGTTTAGGCGACTCTCTGAGACACGGCAACGGTGACCGCCACAAGGGCAGGTAACGGAGACGCTCTCCATACCCTGCACCTGGAATCATTCCAAATATCATTCTCCAGCCTCTCTGCAAATCATTTGAGCGCACATTCTGAACCCGATCCCACAGTGGGTCTTATTGTCTAGGGTTCTCAAAAAATCGCAACCATTTACAATTACTCTCTGTGTAAATATCAAACCAATCGATCCATACCAGTGATTGATGTAACAGTTGCCACGGACTGAGTTGATACACGTGAACCCGATCTCATGGTAGATCTTATTTCAGGGTTACACATGAAGCACAACTGTTCTTGAATTTAACAGTAAACTTCTAAAAGTGGGGTTCTCCGCGGTGCATACACACCAGGAGACAAATGTAACAAAATTTCCTAATGTTATTTGTACCATAAATTCGGGGCACATTGCATGAGGAATTCTTCCTCTTTTAAATCACTATTTGTGTGTATTTGTCTGTTAGTGTGTTTTTATGTTCGCAATCTTTTAAACATCCTTCATTAAAAGTTACATTTTATTGTACATTTCCTTCCAAGGTGCACCATACCGGACATTCTGTGCTTTCCCTTTTTCTGTATGCTCAAAATTTATGTCCCATGGTAGCACACCCTCACAGGTTTATTCAAGTGAATCCCACACAAAATAACCTATATAAGGGTCCACCTGAATGAAAATAATACTATATTCTCCTGTGCGACTGGCACAAACCCTTGCTCTCCCCTGGGCACCTAACTGACCGCATTGATACCGACCCGACTAGACGACCGCCTCTCCATATTCCCTACTCCCGGCCTCCAGCTCATAAAGGGAAACCTAACCAGAGGACCGCGACTGACGTGTCGAGTGCCGCAGAAGCCCAAATCCCAATTGGAGGGGTCACTGGCAGAAAACCCTCGGCACGGTTAGACTCCGCACCTCTGCGTTAGGTCTAGCCAATTCCCGAGCTGATAGGCAGGTAGTCCAAGTATATTTGTGACAGCCACAGGCGGAACTGCTCCTGCTCGCCTCATCCTCATGGCGCTTCTGGTCTCTATCTGGCTGTTTGTTTCGCGGCAGCGTCATGATCTCCCGCTGATGGTTGCCTCCAGTGTCCAGGTTGCAAACAAATCTCCTCTGCCCGGCTCCAGCTGCCAGCCTGTGCCTGCCTGCATTTGCATTACCCTTGGCAATGAGCATTTGTACTCCCCCTTGGCAACAAGCATGTGCCCTCCCCCTTGGCAACAGGCATGTGCCCTCCCCCTTGGCAACAGGCATTTGCCCACCCCCATGGCAACAGGCATTTTCCCATCTCCTTGGCAACAGGCATTTGCCCACCCCCTTGGCAACAGGCCCTGGCACCGAGCATGAAGGCCCATGCACCGAGCATGAAGACATACAGTAGGCAGGCAGCACTTATATGGCATAATATGTAATAGCCATTACAATGTGTGGTATATGTAATGGGCATTATGGGGTTTGGTATAATGTGTAATGGGCATTAGAGTGTGTGGCACTGTCCATAGTGTCCATATATTTTTTTTAATTGTCCAGTCATGGCATAACGTGTAATTATGGCATGTGGTATAATATGGGTGTGTGATGTGTAATAGGCATTATGGTGTAATTTTTTGGCGCGCACTGACCATTGTGTGGCTGATTTTTTTTTATTATTGTCCAGTCCTGGCAAGATGTGTAAGGGGCATGTAGTATACTATGTAATGGGTGTGTGATGTATAATAGGCATTACGGTGTAAATTTTTGGCGCCCACTGTCACTCTTCTCCTCATTTAAAAAAAATTTGTTGCGCCCTGGCATAACGTGTAATAGGAATTATGGCATGTGGTATAATATGGATGTGTGACGTGTACTAGGCATTATGGTGTAATTTTTGGGCACGCACTGTCCATATTATCCCTATGTTTTTTTTTTTTTTTTAATTGTCCAGTCATGGCATAACGTGTAATAGGCATCGCGAGAGTGGCATAATGTATAATGCGCATCACAGTGTTTGGCGTACTGGGCATCATGGTCTGTGGCATAACGTGGAATGGGCATTACAGTGTGTGACGTAATGTGTACAGATGGAGCACTGTACATCCTGGCTGGCGGATCGCCAGAACGTACACGCTGGCGATCCGCCAGCAGACTCGCCATCCATTATACTGAGACGCGCGTGCGTCTCACACGCACGCGCGTCCCAGTCTCCGTCGCCGGGGCAAAGGAAACCCTGTCCGTCTCTGGCTCAGGGAGACGGACAGGGTTAGGGGGGGTGCGGGCAGGCGGCGGGGACCCCGGGTTACTGCCGACAAGCCGGTGGGGACCCGGGGGAGCGGATGGAAGCGCCGTCGGAAGGGGACGCGCGCGCCTCTCGTGCGCGCGAGTCCCCTTCTTGCCATCGATATGGCGCTGGCGGGGGATGGCGTCGCCAGCGCCATCCCCTGCAAGGATGGGACATACTCCATCTGTATGTGGCATTACCATGTGCAAAATCAAGAATAGATTTGAAGCAAATGTAAAAAAAAATATGGTACTTGTGTACTTTCACGGCTCCCATCTCATGCCATTGCATGCCATATGTAGTGGCATGCGATGGGATGCGATTTTCCTGTGTTTTTATGCATTTTTGATGAAATCGCATGTGATCGCATGAGATCGCATGCGATCTGATGCGATGCGATGTCATTTTTCACAGAAATAATGGACATGAGTTGACATCATGTAAAATGCACCCCAAATGTCATTTTTCACACTGTACCACCCCCACTATCAACGCCAACCCGAAGCGTGGCGAGCGTAGGGAGCCCGCGAGGGGCGTCGGTACGCGTCCTACGACCTTTTCATACCCCCACTATCCACGTCGGTGTGGAGTTGAGAATAGAAAGTAATGCGAGCGCAGCGAGCCACCGAGCCCGAAGCGTGGCGAGCGCAGCGTGCCCCGCGAGGGGACGTGGATACCTTCACAGGTATCGGTGTCCCCTCGCGGGCTTCACAGGTATCCGTGTCCCCTCACGGGGCTCGCTGCGCTCGCCACGCTTCGGGCTCGGTGGCTCGCTGCGCTCGCCACACTTTCTGTTCTCAACTTCACGCCGACGTGGATAGTGTGGGTATGAAAAGGTCGTAGGACGCGTACCGCCGCCCCTCGCGGGCTCGCTGCGCTCGCCACGCTTCGGGTTGGCGTTGATAGTGGGGGTGGTACAGTGTGAAAAATGACATTTGGGGTGCATTTTACATGATGTCAACTCATGTCCATAATTTCGGTGAAAAATGACATCGCATCGCATCAGATCGCATGTGATCTCATGCGATCGAATGAGATGCGATGCGATTTTCCCTGTACGATGCACATCGTGGGAGCCGTGAAAGTACACAAGTACCAAAAATATGATAAGGCGGGCCAGGGGGGTGTGGCTGGGGGTGGGTGAGTAGTGGATGTGTCAAGGGGCGGGCCACTGTCCGGGAATCTCTCAACACAAAGATGGTAACCCTACTACAAACATATGTGATAGAAGCATAAGGATTATATGTAAATTAACATACAAATGATTTCTGTTTTTACATGGTTTTATTTTTACAGCAGGCATTTAGCAGAACAATCTGATATTACTCCAGAGAGAGATCACAAAAGAGTTCACAGCACACCGTACAGTAGTTCAGTTTGCTATGAAAGTTGTTGCAGTCCCATTGCCTGTGCAGCAGATGGCAGTGTAGAATCAGTCTCTGTGCTATAAGTACTGATGTTCTTTGCAAGCCCATGTGAATGTAGCAGACAGATTTTCATTACTATTTATGACTGCTTACCCCATTGTGGCAATAGCTATAATCTTTTATTGTTCCAATAAAATGTTGTTATCACCAGTATTTATGTAAAAATCTAACCAAGGATGTTGAGCGTCACACAGCTGCCCTGCAATAATGGCCTAGAACTGTAACAGTTACATGACTGTTTTCCCGGCCAATTCCCATTCTCTTCTTGTTAGAGCCAGATTTGGGCTTTAAGTTGCATTTCATTCATTTACATTAATTCTTCCAGTATATACATAAAAAGAAAATAGTGCCTGCCGCAGAGGGCCTGATTCAGGTTTTCTTGGAAAGCTGCAAACATCGCAGCTGACCGAGCACCTGAGATGCTGCCTCACTGAATGCGCAAACCCGACCATCTACGACAGGAGTGGAACCGGTAGGAGTGGGAATCAGCAGAAGCTGAAGAATGGATGTCGTCACTGATATCCGAAGATGACCATCAATGGATGAAGAAGAGTTAAGTATCTTGGAAGACACTGGCAGGTAATAAATAAGCTGTACCGATACTGGACAACAATGGTGGTCCACATTATCGATGGTTTGACTAGCCAAAGATAATAATCGATGATCACTATCGATGAAGACAGTTGATGGTGACAATCGATGAAGACAGTTGATGGTGACCATCGATGATGACAGTCGATGTTGACAATTGATGGTGACAGCTGATGGTGGCAATTGATGAAGACTATAGATGATGACATTCGATGGTTGCAATCAATGAAGTCTATCAATGGGGGAAATCTATGGTTGAGGAGTGGACAGATTACTTTGAAGAAAGCAAATTCAGAACTCAGCTGGGACTGAGAGGAGCCTCCAGGAGCACTGGAGGAAGTCAGACCATGCAGCAGGTTGGTGAGTGCACACAGAGACTGCACGATCTCACTGGAGCTGTGGAGACGTCTCTGGAAACATGATTGTACTGGAGATTTCCCAGGTCTCAAACTATATTTATAGGGAGAGCTGTATGGGGATTGGTTAGAGCCAGGGCTTAAAGTGGTCATGGAAAGGTGGTGGAACTCATTTTTCCTGCCCCCCCTCGTCCAATTTAACTGAGACCGGGTCAGGTCTTGGGTTTTCGGCACCCCATACAAACTGCTAATTTGTGCCCTACCTGCAATAATAAATCGTCAGTGGTCTCACAAATGAGGGGTATGGTCACACAGCATATTGACCACATGGTAATCACATTATGACACACAGAAGTACCCCATATTGTCTTCAGCATACACAAAGCCTGCTTCTCTTAGTGACTTTTCTTTGCTTCAGTGGTAGTTACATACACCGTGCCAGAAAAGAGAAGAGACTGGGACAGGATTTTCTGTTGGAATTACTGTGCAGGGTTGTGTTGGAGGTGGAACTGAGTTCCCCCTACCAAACCAGGCGGTGGAGCTAAGTTCCACCCAGTCCCCCCCCCCACACTTTAACCCCTGGTTAGAGTCTATGATGTCAGAAACAGGAAGTCTGTGATTGGTTGGAAACAATTATGTTACTGAATCCAAGATGCCATGGGAATGGAGGGAACTTTGGTTTGTATGCAGCGTGGCTGCGGCCTGCAGCAATGGTTTAAAGGCAGCACTGAGTATCATAGGGTGAGGCAGATAAGCAGAGTCAGGAGAGAGTGCTACAGTATGGTAGTGAGCGCTACAGTATGACGCACAGACCAGACACTAGATTGTTAGCAGCATGTGTATCTGGATTCACCCTCCTGGGTGTACATTGCAGAGCGAGCCTGGAGAGAGACGTGAGAGGTAGGAAAGTGTTTCTAACACCCCGATTCATGGCAGAATAAATGTGCTCATGTTTAGGCTGCTGCCAAACTGTTTGGGGCCTATTGTTCTGCATTTGCTTGTTGGGTGTGGTAGATTAGATTGACAATGTCTACAGTAGGTCAACATTGTCTAGCCCGACTTCAAAAGGTTGACATACACGAGGTGGACAATGGAAAAATGTCAATATGGAAAAGTTTAACACATGAAAAGGACAACATGGGTTAAGTCTTTTTTTTGTGTGGGTCAATGTCAACATCTGATCGTGTGGACCTCAATTATTGTACCATGTCCTCTTGTTCACTTCGCCAAGGGCCTCACTCTCCTACCGCTGGGTTCGGAACACTTTACCTTTCCCAATCTGAGTCCATGTGGATGGTACTGTATGAAGAATCCCAAAAAGACACAGATATGCAATCCCTGCACCCCCTGTATATTCCTTTGTTTCGGTGACTACTGCCGGCTATGTTTTCTGTGGTCAAGGCAGACCTATTCACATCCGCTTGTATTACCACAACCTCCCATGCTCCCTATTCTAAAAGGGTGCCGGACGCGGTCCTGACAGTCATTTACCCGACGTTGGGATCCCGACTGTCAAAACGCCAACAGACAGGTGCCTGGCGGCCACCTGCTATTTTCCCTCGTGGGGGTCCATGACCCCCATAGAGGGAGAATAGAACAGGTGGCAAGCATAGCGAGCCACCGCGCCCGCAGCGTGGCGAGCGCAGCGCGCCCGCAGCATGGCGAGCCCGCAGGGGGCTTTGTTGCGCTCACCATGCTGTCTGAGTCCGGGCAGTCGGGATCCCGACGTTGGGCTAATGACTGTCGGGATCCCGACAATCGGAACCCTATAACACACCCATTCTAAAATGGAGTCTCCCTTCTCGTGTCTTGGCACTCAACATGGGCGGGGGGGGGGGGGGAGAATCCCTAAGAACTCATGTTGACATTTTCATGTGTAGACTATTGCCATGTTGATCTTTGTTTGTGTCAACCTGTCAACCAGTCCACCATTTGTATGTTGACCATATGATGCCAACCTGTCTGTCAGCCTCTGGATACCAAGCAAATCCTGCCATTACTGTAATGTTATTTCCATCTGTATCTTATCTGATTTATATTTCCAATTCTAAACCCCTTTGAATGTAGTTTCTTGTGTTTACCGTAAATGCTTCTTTTGCCTGACTGACAACACATTTATTTTCTCCATATCCTAAAATCTATATCTATATTTGTCTTTCTTCCTGGGAAATCCACTTGATTCCCCGAAAAGGAAGATAGTACTGGGTAATGGCAGTTGTTCCATTCCGATTCAGGACTTATGTTGCTGTGTATGGATTTTGGGTGGTTAGTGAGTGGAATAATAACCTGTCAGTCATCTCTTACAGACGCCATGTCTGCCACTGTACACTGTGACAACATGTCTCCACATTTTCAAAAACTTTTGTCATTCGAGTGAATTGGGCAGAAATAAGCTGCAGTAAGTAAATGATGCCCTGCGTCAATCAATATTTCTTCATGAACTGTAAAACAGACATGTTGGAAACACATATCTAACTGTACCCAAACTGAACTTCTGGAAAATAATATACTGTATATGGAGGAAGTCACCTGAAAGGATTTGTGGCCTGATTCAGAACTGTTTGCTAGGCTGCATACACTTGCAGCCTAGCAGACAGGTCAGCGGCGTTCCGCCGAATGCATTTATATTGTAAAAGGAGGTTGCAACTTTCTGAACATAACCATTGGGACGCATTGGCCACACAGCATTAGTAGATCATGGGGTATAATTATCAACTATTGGCTTTTAGACCTGATTATTCTGGTCAACATTTTGACTCCTGGTTGTCATTCAAAAAGATCTGTTCTTCTTTTCAGGATACGGAAGGTCTGGTAAGTCAACACTTTTTTTGGTTGACATTGGGTAAAATTTACTAAGGTGGGAGTCGTATTTCACATTGGCTGTTGCTATTGGCAACCAATCAGATCCTGTCTATTATCTTCTAGAGGGTGCTAAATAAATAAGAAGTCGATTCTGATTGGTTGCCCATAGCAACATCCCATGTGAAATAGAACTCCCATCTTAGTAAAATTTCCCCAATGTCTCTAAGGGCCTTATTTTGGTTCATTCTTTCTGACAAAATCCTTCTTAGATGGACAAAACCATGTGCACTGCAGGGGGGCAGATGTAACATGTGCAGAGAGAATTAGATTTGGGTGAGTAATTTTGTTTCTGTGCAGGGAAAATACTGACTGCTTTATTTTTACACTGCAATATAGATCTCACTTTGGAGTAAAACCCCACCCAAATCTAATTCTCTCTGCACAAGTAACACCTGCCCCACCTGCAGTGCACATGGTTTTGCCCATCTAAGAAGGATTTTGTCAGAAAGAATGAACCAAAATAAGGCCCTAAGTGGACAGTTAGTAAGTTGACATCAGGCATGCACAATAGGGGCTTATTCTGGTTTATTCGCTTGGATGCGACGTCACATTCTTGCGAGTGACCCAGATCCCGCCTTGCGAATGGTGGTACGCCGGCCCCCCATTTGCATACGTTCTCACTGGCTGCAAATGGATGTTTTACATAACATCCATTCGCATGCTACTGGGAACCTCCAACATCTTTTGATGGTCGGCAACCATTGAAAGATGTGGAAAGTGCACGCATAGGTAAAGTTTACCTATGCGTGTACGCTCAGGTGAAAGTGGGTGGGCAGCTGGCATCTGGTGATGTCAGCTGCCTGTCCCCGCATATGTCCATCAAGGCTCCATTAGCATGAGAAAGCCCAGCGTTTTTAAGGAAACACCCATGAAATATTGGGCATTCCCATATGCTAATGGGCAAAATCATCGGCCCCGTGAGAACGCACGTGGGCCTGCAAACGGACCAGAATAAGGTCCACTATCCACCCATGCGACAAATCGTGCCAATATCACTCTAGTGTGTGCCCGGCCTTTAAGCGTTAAAAAGTACCAACCACTGTAAAATGTACAGCCTGTAAAACGACAGAAGCTTATTGACTGGTAAGTTATCAGTAGAGACAGGATTATATGCAACATAAAAAGCTTGAAATATGCATGCAAATATGCATGAAAAATACTTAAAATATGCTACATTAAATAATAAATAAAAAGTAATTTTTGACTTATTTATTTAAAAATCAGCATACAATTAGTTGCAAATAAACCTCAAAAATAGGCCCACAACATCTGTCTAGTACTGTACACAGGATTTTTTTTCTTCCTGGCTGCTACAGCAGACTGCAGCGTCCATAGCTCTTCTTGCATCAACTACACGGACCCTCATCTCCAGCGCCGATGGACCAAATGTCAGTATAGCGTGTGAGGGCGGCGCAGTGGATGGCTTCCTCCTTGCGCCGCAAACTCACTGTGACACGGCATTTCCTCCGCACCGCGTGATGTCACAACCCTTCTTCCCGCCTCCTCTGCTGCAGTAGTCTGTCTCTTGGTGTAAAGTCCCAGGCCAGGGGCAGGCAAAGGTTCAGGAGCTTTGTAATGGCATCCACCCCGACTGACTTTTATCAACATGGATTGGCAGCCTAGAGCAGTGTCAGACATAGCGTACATCCAAGGTTCCCCACAGTGCCCACATATTGCCCCAGCCAGCACACTCTACCACTACCTGGCCAGCAGCAGCAGGGCAAAGCAGTGCGAGAAGAGGGCGAGAAGAGGGCGGGGCCTAAAATATGCACCATCACTAGATTTTAGGTAAAATATGCAATAACCAGTGAGAATGGGCAAAATATGCAAATGCATATAATCCTGTCTCTAGTTATCAGCAAGGTTTATTTATATCTCCAATGTTAGATACATTTCCCCCTTAAAAAGAAAATATTAAGAAAAAGTAAAGTAAATAAAACGACACCCTTCCCCACCAACAAAACACATTCTCACAAAGGCCAGACTAGATGGACCTGTATGGTTTTTTATTTAACAGCTGTCAAATTACATGTGCCTGTCTCGGAGGGAGCCAACAGGAACAATTTATTTCTGGTGGATGGCAGTGAAGTGTACAGGGATTTAAAACGAAAGCTGGGAGCAATTTATCTTCTTCAAATTGGAAGTGTGGGCAGATAAGTGGCAGATAAGGCTTAATTCCCATATATACATATTAGTGATAGTTGTGTCAAAGGGACTAAAACACAGCTAAATAAAAGCATTTCTACTTGTTGCTGCAGCGCCATGGGGAAATCTAATAGGCTAATTGTATGTGATATTATATATATTGATAATCAACTGTTTGGAATTGAACCTGTAGGAAATGACTTAAGGCGCCTATTGACTTATGTTGTTGTTATTCATACCTTTCTAACACTTATGCCTAGAAATAACTGACACCAAACACCTTATCTATAAATAAAGACACTGACACCAACTGCGTAAGGTTAAAAGGTCATATATGTTTATTTAAGTGGTATGACCCCTATTTGTAATAAGGGATGGCAAAGAAAGCTCTTGAGACCATCCCACTCACGGGTGTGCCATGGTAGCGACCTTAGCGCCCCCAATGACCACACCCCTTCTTGTGGGTACAGCCTGCACTGTGACGGACATACCGCCCCCTTCTATTGCATGACGTGGCCTTCCAGGAAGGACCAACGTCCCCAGCCGGAACTGGGGACTCGCCCGCCTTCTTGGCAAAGGGGGGGCAATACCGCACAGCGACCACCTGACAACCCACCTGTTTGCTGGTCGAGAGCGCCTTCTCGCCAATTTTTAACTATAACTATGAAAATAGCGAACCAAATTTGGTGAAAAGGCTGTATGCCAGGTAGCACAGAGAAAAAGGGTAGGGAGGGTGGGGATCCAGCTTCAAAGAGGCTCATTTCCTGTCTCTTGCCCACTAATATAACCTCACTGGCTACCGCCCTCTCCTGCTACCTGATTGGCTAGAACTAACTGCCACTCACTGCTATTTCCATAGGCTTGACGCTGCTGCTGATCTGATCTACTTATGGACACCAAACTCAAAGGCTCTTATATTCCCTCCAGCCTATGCAGCCCTCGCTCTGATTAAGGCGCCTATTGACTTATGTTGTTGTTATTCATACCTTTCTAACACTTATGCCTAGAAATAACTGACACCAAACACCTTATCTATAAATAAAGACACTGACACCAACTGCGTAAGGTTAAAAGGTCATATATGTTTATTTAAGTGGTATGACCCCTATTTGTAATAAGGGATGGCAAAGAAAGCGCTTGAGACCAGCCCACTCACGGGTGTGCCATGGTAGCGACCTTAGCGCCCCCAATGACCACACCCCTTCTTGTGGGTACAGCCTGCACTGTGACGGACATACCGCCCCCTTCTATTGCATGACGTGGCCTTCCAGGAAGGACCAATGTCCCCAGCCGGAAAAGGGGACTCGCCCGCCTTCTTGGCAAAGGGGGGGGCAATACCGCACAGCGACCACCTGACAACCCACCTGTTTGCTGGTCGAGAGCGCCTTCTCGCCACAGCCTGGTCACGCCAACCCGGTAGGGTTACCACGTGTAACCAGGCCCCGCCATCCTAAACAAATACCCCTACGCTAACTGTACTACACTAACCTAAGGAAAATGTCCTGCAAGAACACGGACATGCCTACGTCCGAAAGGTGGACACCATCAGTTCTGTATAATTCTACTGAATCTGTAACAATGGTGGGATGTCTAACCGCCGTGCCGCCCATAGCTACCACATGCCTAGACACCGCATGGTTCAACTTCCTCCTGGCCCTCTCGATTGCTTTCACATTCCGGCAGCCCCGCCAATTAATGCGGGGAACTATGTCGGACCACACAATCCTCACACCTGGCCAGAGGTCCGCCAGGCGTACCAAATCCGTCTTGATCTTGATGGTGAGCTCAATGCCTGTCCTTTTGACCAGGTCATTGCCTCCTAAATGCACAACCAGAACATCCGGGCGGCCCCCTTTACTGGCTTTGGCGGATAGAAGCTCCCATAAACTGTCCCAATGTAGACCCCTGATTCCAAACCATTGTACACTAAGTGCCCTCTCCAGGACTGGAGAACTGGAGGCTAGTGGATGCCTAGCAGCCCAAAAAATAAAAGAATGCCCTACCAACCAAACCCTGCCCAGAGCCGTGAGGGAAGGGGGGGGAGCTGAAAAAGAGAAAACCTAGCGGTTAACATATGGAACTTTACACACAACGAAATGCATTAACTACGGCCCAAGTGAAGGTGAAAAACTTAAAAAACCTCCTGTGAACTTTAGGGGACAGCCAATTGAATTAGTTCACAATGCAGGAAAAAGTAAAAAATTCCCTTCACACCGTCGATTCCGGAACGCTTATCGTTCCAGAACCGATTGTAAACAATCGTTTTTGAGCCGGCGCAACAGGCGCTTAACTACTACTTATCCAAATTATCTAATCTTACATAACTCTTGTATGCGGAGGATTTCCACCTACCAACTGCTTGAATGGCAGAAGGTGAACATCCTGCCGCCGCTGCGCAAGTAGCAGCCCCAATTCGGCAGGAATGCGTTCCGAAATCCTGCTCCCGCAGACCCAGCTCAACCAGGCATCTCCGAAACACAGCAGAAAACTGGAATCGGGTCAGTGGTAGCCCGTCGACGTGCGACAAAAACTGCAAGGCAGCCTCTGGCCTGCGGGAGTTATATTCATTAGCCCAGGACACTGGACACACGGCCGCTTCAGCCTGCGCGTTAAGGGTGACCCAGTGGCCCCTACCCCTCTGATCCGTTTTGGACCTGTTAATCTTGCATAGCACCTGCCCTTCCCGGAATACTACGTTGTCCCCCAGTAACCCGGAGGCGGAGCTTTTGCTGGCTGCTACTAGCTCACTAATGCGAAAAGCGCCGTGAAACGCAAACGTAAAAGCCACCCTGAACAATGACATTTCGTATACGCTCTCCGCCACTGTGGCCAAAGAACCGACTAGGTCCCTTAGTATGCCTATATCTATGGGTTTACGGGAATCCGGGGGAACCGGACGCACCCGTGCCCAACCCTTCATGGCCTTAGACAACACAAATGACTTTGTGGGGGCAGGTTCGCCACGCAAGCGCGAATAGAAAGCGATGCCTGCCAATGCTGCCGCCATAGCCGACTTTGACCTGCCCCGCCTATGATGACCCCATACAAACGCCAGCAGCCTGTCCTCCTCTGACTTACCGCTAGCTTCGGGGGAGCCCTGAAAGTCCACCCAATCTCGCCATGCGGCACCATAAGTTCTACGAGTGGGGGGGGGCCAAAGACAGTAGAGCCAGGTCCATCATGCCTGCTCTATGATCTGCCACACAAAAGGGGGACAAATAAGCCCTATGGGGGAGGCCTCTGGGGCCAATTCGTGAAACCTTGCGAATTGAAACCTCGAGAGGGCATCTGCTATGTTGTTCTCCACCCCCGGGACATGCCTAGCTTTAAACTGAATGTTGTGCCGTAAGCAGAGCAGAACCAAATGCCGTAGCAGGCGCAGAGCCTCAGGAGAAGCTGCCCTCTGGTTATTAATGGCGTGTACCACCCCCAGGTTATCACACCAGAACACTATGTTCTGGTTGGCCAGCCTAGAGCACCACAGCTCCGCAGATACTATAATCTGGAACAGCTCCAGAAGCAGCAGGTTGACCGTGAAACCTCGATCAACCCACGACTGAGGCCACCCCGACGCGCACCATTCCCCATTGAAATACGCGCCGAAACCCGTGGACCCCGCCGCATCCGTGAACAGCTGAAGTTCAAGGTTAGAGGCGGGGTCGGAAGGCCAGATGAGTTCCCTATTGAACTGTTTGAGAAAAACCGACCAGACCATAAGGTCGTCCCTAATCTCTCTGCACAGTCTAACGGTGTGATGGGGGTGCCTCACCCCCGCCGTAGACCTCTCTAGCTTACGGCAAAACACCCTACCCATCGGGATGATGCGACAAGCAAAATTAAAAGATCCTAGCAATGACTGTAGTTGCCGTAACTTGACCCTCTTCCTCTGCCCGCACTCCCTGATGAGGGCCTGCAGCTTGCATACCTTGTCCTCTGGGAGCCGGCAGCAACCTGCCGCCGTGTCTATCTCGATGCCGAGGTAGGACAGAACCGTGGTAGGGCCCTCTGTCTTATCCGCAGCAATGGGTACTCCTAAAGACTCCATAACTTGCATTGCAGAGGCCAAAATGTTTGCACATGTGTCGCGCCCCCCGGGTCCCACAAAGAGAAAGTCGTCCAGATAATGCGCCACGCCACTACAGCCTGTGACGTCTTGAATGCACCAGTGTAAAAATGAACTGAATTTCTCAAAGTAGGAGCAGGAGACCGAGCAGCCCATGGGCAAACACTTATCAATAAATATACCCCCGTCCAGGTGGAACCCCATGAACCTAAAAGACTCGGGGTGTAGGGGAAGGAGCCTGAATGCTGACTCTATATCTAATTTGGCCATAAGTGCCCCGTTGCCGAAACCCCGGACCATGACAAGGACCTCATCAAATAATTGATATTGAACGCTACAAAACTGCTCGGGTATGGCGTCATTAATGGACGCCCCGTGGGGGTAAGACAGGTGTTGAATCAGTCTATATTTGCCTGGGGTTTTCTTTGGAACTACCCCAAGAGGGGAGAAACACATCCCAGGTAGCGGGTCAGATGGAAAAGGCCCCGCCATACGCCCAAGGCGGATTTCAGCTTGCACCTTGTTCCTTACCACCTCGGGGAAATCCCTCGCTGACTTGAGGTTCTTGTATGATACCACTGAGACTGCCTGAGGAATGGGGAGGCGAAAACCCTCGGAGAAACCGAGACTTAAAAATTTAGCGTCAGCCCCATTTGGGTAGCGGTCTAGCCTGCGTATCAATTCCGGGACAACGATGGGGGAAGGGGCCTTACTTACTGCTAGTGCCGGGCTCACCCTGGTCGGCCTGGCGACCTGGAGCCCGACAGGACTTACCGGGGTGGCCAGCCCCGCAATAACGGCACTCGTGACGGAAACGGCACTTAGCGCCTCGGTCACATTTGCCGTCGTTAAATGCAAAGCACTTCCCTTTGCTGCCGGGCTTAGCCCCGGGTTTACCCCCGGGAAAGGGCTTCGTAGTGGTTGGATCAGCGGATGGCTGGCCCTTACCAATAACCTCCAACCAGATCTCTACGTGTTTGCACCCCATTGGCATAATCCTGGCCCCATCGTGGTTAAGATGAAACTTTTCGTTGTAGTCACGCCAGGCGGAGCCCTTGTAGGAAATGAACGTCTCGTTCACTAAGTAAAGATAACGCAGAACATTAGCATGTTCCTCTGGCCTGGTGCTGATGTAACATGAGGCAAAGACCAAGAAACCTTTGAGCCAGTTGTGAAAACTCTTGAAAGCAAGCTCGCTGTTACCGGCTGCTTTTTTGGCCTTGTCCAAATCCTTCTTCATGTCAGTGGTAAGGGAAAACAGGTCTACAAACTTGCCCTTCCTGATCTTATCCCTGATAGCCTTGCGCAAACCCCGCGATATTGCGGTGTTTGAGCAATGAACCATGTCCCCTGCGGGTGGACCCTCACCCTGTGCGCCATCCTTCCTAGTGCGTTTCTTACCCGCCACTTTCTTGGCTACAGCGCGGGCCACCATTTTCGCAAATTTACGCGGGCGCTTAGGGGACCCTGAACCATCGCTGCTAGCGGATGATTGACCAGATGATGATTCACAACCAGAAGAGTCAGTATGCTCACCACCCGCAGATGTGTCTCCCTGTTCAGCCTGAGTGGAGGCTAGAGGCCCCGGATCCGTGACCCTGATGGTTGATGCCGACAACGGGGCCCTCGGCGGTGTGCTGGGCAGCTCGCCAGCTGCAGTACTGGATGGGCTCCCACGTCTGCCCGTGCCCGAGGTGTTTGGCGTCGGCGGTCTAGGTGACCGCGTCCCATCCTGTACGGTCACCTGCTCACTGCTGCCAAAGGATCCCCCAGCTCTAGAGTCACGCCCTGTACCTGTATTGGACCCGGGAGACAAAGGCACTGCATTAACTGTATGAAGGAACAGTGATGAATCGCCTGCATCACCCCTGCGCGCTCGCCGTCCTGCCCGGCCCCCTGCGGCTGGATAGTGGGGTTGCTGTGCAGCCCCAGACTGCGGCTGAGCGTAAGGGTGAAAATAAGGTGTCCCAGTGTAACCCTGCTGCTGGCCGGCCGGCCAGTCATGCCCAGGGTGCTGTGGGTAGCCCACACCGCTGTGGCCGTGAGGCCCCCCAGGCACCCCGCTTGCCCCCGCAAAATAAGGGAAACCCGGTGCATGAGCCCACTGGGCCTGAGGCCCAAAGTACTGCTGTCCCTGTGTGAAAGCCTGCTGCGCTGGAGCAGGAGGGGTATTAAAAGCCCAAGGCTGTGGAGCCTGTGGTTGGGGAGCAGCCTGTTGGAAAGGGGGGTATCCTGCTGGCACGCCAGGGGGGCCATAGCCTTGTGCGCCCTGCTGATGAAAACCCTGCCCTTGAAAACCAACACCTGCGCCAGGTCCCTGGAACCAGTGTTGTTGCTGTGCAAAACCCTGAGCAGCTGGCTGTGAAGGTGCTGGGGCGCCGGGTTGCCCCCCAGGGTCCCGTGTCACCCGTACCAACAGAGCTGCCGTGGGAAACATACCTGCTGCTAAACCACCCCTGGGTGGCACCAGTCCACCCCCACCTATGGCGATAACGGGGCCCTGCCCCATGGGGATAGCCCCCGTTGCGGGGCCCCCTGAGATCTGCTGCATGGGACTACCCGCCGGCGTGGATGAGCGGAGAGGCCCCCTGCCCTGAGGAGAAACGGGGGCCAGCATCCCCCGCGTGTCAAACGGGCTCCCGGCCTGGGCGCCAGATGCCAGCAGGCCGGAGCCTGTCAGCGCGTCGGCAGCGTGGTCTAACCCGACCACCGCCGCGCTGCTGGGAGGTGTATCGGGGAACAGCGTTCCCCCGTCACTCCCCGCCGCGCGACTCGCGGCCTGTGACATCACGGACGCGCCGGCGGCAGCACTATGCTGCGCGCCGGCCGCGCTCCGTGTTGCGGCAACGCCCGCTCCCAGCGAGGATGTGCTGGGGCGGGCAGGGGATCCAGGGGAGGAAGGGGCGGTGTGGTAGCTGCGGCCGCGTGGCGTCCGCCCGCCACCGCGCTCGGCAGCGCTGGACAGCGGACGGGCAGCATCAGCCAACCATCGGGGAGGGGGAGCTGAGCGCTTGGGGCGGCCAGACATGTTAGATGCGAGCACAAACAGTAAGTAAGAGGTAACTTAGCTTCAGCTGCACCGCGACTTCTTTCCACTGGATCCAGCTTCAAAGAGGCTCATTTCCTGTCTCTTGCCCACTAATATAACCTCACTGGCTACCGCCCTCTCCTGCTACCTGATTGGCTAGAACTAACTGCCACTCACTGCTATTTCCATAGGCTTGACGCTGCTGCTGATCTGATCTACTTATGGACACCAAACTCAAAGGCTCTTATATTCCCTCCAGCCTATGCGGCCCTCGCTCTGATTTGTTACAGTTAATGAATGTCAGGTCACTTTATAGAAACTGTACATCCACAGGGCCTGTATTTTGGCAGGACACAGAGAGCAACTGTAAGCCCTTTGTGTTCAGATACATTGCTTAAAGTGTGCGGGAATGCTAGCGTATGTCATACCGGCAATACAAGCACTGAAACTTTTTTTTTTGGCTTCTCTTCTCTGTGGTTGGCAGTGATCGGGCAGCATAGTGGCACCCAACTAGGCAGAGACATGGCATACAGTCCTCAGCAGCCTCAGGGTGCGAGGACTGTGCTGTGCCCTACAGAATCCAGTGGCAGTCCGCTGTGCCCACCCACTCCATCACCATGCACAGAAAGTGCCTGCCACAGTTCCCTGTGCATAACCCCCCGTCATTACGACATCTGATGTATCACAATGCACAGTAAATGCCCCAGGTGCCCGCCACAGCTCTCAGTGTCCCAAGTTACTTTCCTACAAGGGTATATCTGTACTGAGACCTGCATAACTGTGTCCCTCTCCCACCCTGCATCTCTCTCCCATTCAGTGTCCTACTCCCCAATTATGTCCCACTCCCACCCAGCATCCTTCTCTTCCTCTGTCCCCAATATAGATTGTAAGCTCCACTGGGGCAGGGATGGATGTGAATGTTCAATGATTCTCTGTAAAGCGCTGCGGAATATGTGTGCGCTATATAAGAAACTGTTAATAAATAAATATATCATAACGGTGAAGCAGCCAGAACTTGACTGACAGGAAGCTGGCATTTGGGGGTGGTAATTGGAAGGCATTTTAACCCCTTCCCGACATATGACGTACATGTACGTCATATGACGGTTGCGGGGGAATCAAGCCAGCTCACGGAGTGAGCTGGCTTGAAAGAGAGCAGGTAATGGCTGTATATTACAGCCAGGTACCTGCTCTCACGGCCACGAGCGGCGAGTTCGCCGATCGTGGCCGTTTAACCCTTTAAGCACCGCGGGCAAAGCGCCCGCAGTGCTTAAATAGCTGATCGGAGGGGGCGCGCCCCCCTCCGGCGCCGATCGGGGCCCCCTGTGGCGAGATCGGAGGGTGCCGATCGGTTGCCATGGCAGCCAGGGGTCTAATGTAGACCCCTGTGCTGGCCATGTCAGCATTCCTATTACATCCTGCCTGAGGCTATGGCTGAACCTAGTACAGGCGATCGCCCCCCCTAGTGGTCAAGTACACTAGGGGGCCTTGTAGTAAAAGTAAAAAAAAAAAAAAAAAAGTTAAAAAGTAAAAAAAAAATTAAAAAATATTAAAAGTTCAAATCACCCCCCTTTCCCCATTTCACAAATAAAAATAAATAAAAAATAAAAAAAATAAACATATTTGGTATTGCCGCGTTCCTAAAAGTCCGATCTATTAAAATATAACATTAGTTATCCCGCACGGTTAAAGGCGTAAACGTAAAAAAATTCCCAACGCCAAAACTACGTTTTTTGGTCGCATCGCCTACCCAAAAAAATGGAAATAAAAGAGAACAGAAAGTCGCACATATCCCATAATGGTATTAATTAAAAAGTACACTTCAGCCCGCAAAAAATGAGCCCTCACCCAGGTCCGTAGGTGGAAAAATAAAAAAGTTATAAGCCGCAGAACATGGCGACGCGACGCAAATTAGAAAAAACGTAAAATTTTCTATTTTTTTTTAGTGGTAAAACGTAACGAAAACTATATAAGTTTGGTATCACCGGAATCGTAACGACCCATAGAATAAAGATAACCCATCATTTTAAACGAACTATGAACTCCAAAAAAACCGTAACCAGCGCAAAATTGTGGAATTGCATTTTTTTTCCTTTTTACCCCACATTGAATTATTTCCTGATTCCCCAGAATATTATACGGTATAGTAAATGGTACCATTAAAAAGTACAACTTGTCCCGCAAAAAAAAAGCCCTCATGTGTCTATATAGCCGGAAAATTAAAAAAGTTACGCTTATTTGAACGCGAGGAAAAAAAAAAAAAGTTAACAAAAAACGCCCCGTCAGGAAAGGGTTAAAGGACTGTCTGTGATATCAGCGCCAGCCTAAAACAGCCTGTCTCGGTCTCAGATTTGTGGAAGGGTTAGAGCTACTTACATTTGCACAGACTGCAAAAATATTTTGATGGTTCGGGAATTGTACAGTATATGGGTTTGCGAGTCAATGCCAGTTAGCAATCCATTCACAATTCCCTTGCAAATTGGGGCGGGTTTTCTTTCTGTCTGGATGGAGGCTCGCAGTCATCTGCAACTTTGCAGATTAATGATCAAGTCTGAATCAGGCGCTATGTCCATGTCTGATCAAAAGAATATGGGGGAGCTGTAGGCACGACCCTAAAAAAATTAGAAAATGGGGTACTTGAGTAATATCACGGAGCCCATTGCATCTCATCGCATACCACTAAATAGGGTATGCGATGTTGTGCAATGTGTTTTCCACGTGATAAAGCCGGAACGTACAATTAAATATCGCATCGCATGCCAGCAAATGGCATGCGATGCGATGGCATGTGATTTTTATTGTACAAGCACCCTGATGGGTGCATACAATGTTAAATGCCCCCAGAATGTTAAATGCCCCCCCCCCCCATTGTCAATGCGACCCCCACTATCAACGCCAACCCGAAGTGTGGCGCGCGCAGCGCGCCTGCGAGGGGCGGCGGTACGTGTCCTCCAACCTTTTCATACCCCCACTATCCACGTCGACGTGGAGTTGATTTTAGATAGTGTTGCGAGCGCAGCGAGCCACCGAGTCCGAAGCGTGGCGAGGGGACACGGAATACATGTAAAGTAATCCGCATCCCCTCGCGGGGCTCGCGGCGTTCACCACGCTTCGGGATCGGTGGCTCGCTGCACTCACCACACTATCTAAAGTCATCTCCACACCGATGTGGATAGTGGGGGTATGAAAAGGTCAGAGGACGTATACGGGTTGGCGTTGATAGTGGGGATGGCGTTGACAATGGGGGGGCATTTAACATTGTAAGCACCCATCATCGCATGCATCACATGCCGCTATATCACATGCGATGCGATGCAATGTGCTGCAGTATGATCAACATCGTGGGCGCCGTGATAATACACAAGTACCGAAAATGGCCTAGGTATTTCGTACCCCTCAGCAACACTGATCACACCCGGTCATGTCATGCCACTGCTTAAAGCTTAAGGTGCCCACACGTGGCACGATTTTATAAATAATCCAATCTGTCATCCAGTTTCCCTTGAAATCTAGAACACTCCTGGCCAAATAATATGCACACACACACAGAACAATTGTGTAAACCAGGGGTTCCCAATCTTTTTAGAATCACGGCACCCTAGAGTACCAGAATTTTTCCAGGGCAGCCCTAGGCCCAAAAATATATATATAAAATGAAGTAGATTGTGTTTATATGTGAATCTTAGGTTCAATTATGTGGTAAAGGACAGAATTTGCTTCTGATTGTACACATATTTATGATTGGCAGCCACCAGCACTGGTTTTGTCCCAGAGCCGGCCCTAGCCTAAATGACGCCCTAGGCAAGATTTTGGCTGGTGCCCTCTAGCACCGCCACTAGTTCCGCCCCTTTCCCAGCACCATCAACCCTCATAGCAGTCATCATTTTGGTGCTCCTACCCGCAATATTTAAATAGAAACAGTGCACACATTCGGTGCGCAGCCCATACAGGGGTGTGTTCTTGCTGGGAAGGGGCATGGCCACCCAATAGTACACCCAATTCAAATTATGCCACACAGTAGTGCAACTTTATTCACAATATATCATGCAATGGTGTCCCTTATTCACGTTACATCACACAGTAGTACCACTTTACCTTATACATATTACTCCTCACATTATTCACATTACACCCTTAGAAAAAAATCCTGAGAAAATATTGTATTTTAAGCACCTCCATGGCCACACTGCAACCCAGCACAAAGCAGTGTGTGCTGGGCAGAGGAGAAGAGCTGCAGCTGCTGCTGTCACTTAAGGAGAGGGGGCCCGGGGCCCCCACTGGGCCCTTCCATCAGACTTTGGCCTGGGTAATTTGTACCCCCTAACCCTTTCTCTCGGCACCCCTGGTAATACCACACAGTAACCTTACACATGACACACATTATTAATGTTCTTATAACCATAATGCCCCTTACACATATGCCGAACACTATTGCACAACCAACCCACTTCACAGACAGCACTCGCACAGCCGCTAACACTGTGACCTCTGCCTCTGCTTGGATACAGATGTTTCCTCATACATCTTGCCTCAATAGGCCATGCAGCTCCTGGCCAGTTCTGTTAACGTTGGGTGCATTTTTTGCTGAAAATTCGTCTTATTTGCATTGTTATGACCAGCACACACAAGGAGCTTCTGATGATTAAAATGATATGCGGCATGCCTATATTCTGTGTGCGACTGTGGCTGTACCTGCATACAGAATGCTATGTTACAGTGATTCCCATGAATACACTATTTCATATCCAGATACAGCCTCACTCACACACAGAATATAGGCATGCTGCATATCATTTTAATCAGCAGAAGCTGCTGATGCCCCTATGCATTCCAAATGCCCTAGGCAATTGCCTAGTTGGCCTATGCCTAAGGCCGGCTCTGTTTTGTCCATAAATATTTGATCATAAATAATTTGAATGGTTCTGGACGACCAACCCGAGGTACCCCTGCAAGTTGCAAACAAATGTACATAAGCAGATAAGGTAAATGGTGAGAGCCTTGAATGAGCCTCGTGGGGGAATTGGGGTGCCAGCAGGCCCCTTTCTACCATAAGCCTTACAGGCTTATGTCTCATACAGGTTTGGATGGTGTGGATGCTGCCAGAGATAAGCCCTTTCAGGTGTAAGGGGTCAGCAGAACCCTTTAACCATAAGCCAGCAGGCTTATGTCTTATGTAGGCAGATGAGCGTGTAGGTGGGGGAAAGGGGTTCCACTCCCAGAAGTCTTACCCAGATGATCCTTTTGCAGAGTATTACGCAGCGGTGCTGTGCTGGAGTCCCGGGCTGTCAAGGCCCCAGTGGCTGAAACGCGTTGGACACACTGCAAGAATCATCCTACAGCATCTCCTACAACACAGAACAAAGTCTCCTCCAAGCCGGAGTCGAGCGCTCAGTCCCCCGGTGACGTCATCGCGCTAACCCGGAAGTAGCGTCCGGGTCGCATCACTCATGCAGGCCGCACTTCCAGCTGAGCGGCAACAACATCTCAGCCAGCCGGGTGAGCATCCCTCACCTCGGACTGGCACAGACAGCCCGGGACTCCAGCACAGCACCGCTGCATAATACTCTGCAAAAGGATCATCTGGGTAAGACTTCTGGGAGCGGGACGCCGCCACCCAGCGCAGCCCACACAGTGATCCAGTGACTTTGCCTCCAGCCCCTGTTGTTGTTCTGCACTGTAACCTCCACCCACCCGCCCCACAGGCAAACCCCTTTCCCCCACCTACACGCTCATCTGCCTACATAAGACATAAGCCTGCTGGCTTATGGTTAAAGGGTTCTGCTGACCCCTTACACCCGAAAGGGCTTATCACTGGCAGCATCCACACCATCCAAACCTGTATGAGACATAAGCCTGTTAGGCTTATGGTAGAAAGGGGCCTGCTTGCACCCCAATTCCCCCACGGGGCTCATTCAAGGCTCTCACCATTTACCTTATCTGCTTATGTACATTTGTTTGCAACTTTATCAATAAAAGCAATTTGACTTCACATAATTAACATCTTGTCACTCATTTTCACATACAAAGGAGAGCGCTTAACTATAACTTTTGATTAATACTATTTTTGAGCACGGACCACTCAGTTAAGCTGCCCCACATACAAAAGGTTTATAGCGCTGTAACCACCCCAATTGTTTACCCCTGCAAGTGTCCCAAGGCACCCCAGGGAGCCACGGCACACAGTTTGGGAACCACTGGTGTAAACGATCAGAGGATTTGATTGGTCATATGACGACTACAAATCATTAATGCATCAGTGCCACATCATTCATCATGCAACGATGTGTACCATATCCTGCAAGACAGGGCGTTCCCTTTCTGCATGCTGATGGGATCAGAAAGCTAGTGTATACACGCATTGCATCATTATCATGCCCACACAGTGACCATTTTTAAACAATGGGTTGTTCCAATTGGTCGAAAACGGCCATATTGATTGAGAAACTCTATCCGTGTGGGGGGAACCTTCAGATTACATTCCCCAAATAACGTGGAAAACACGATCAGAATGAGCTCTGCTACAGCCATCTCTGCACAGTAGGTCCTCTGGTGTAGAGGCATGATCTCTTTAGAGGTTCACCTTGGTCCATACTATATTTCTAGAAACATAGAATTTGACGACAGCTAAGAACCACTTGGCCCATCTTCTGATCCTAGGGGGTATTTTATCTGTGCCGCTATTTCTGCCGGTGAAAATAGTGGCACTTGCCTATTCATTGCTGGCATTTCCAACAGCATTGAAGGCTTTTTATATTTGGCTTTTTTAAAGTAGAATCTGATATGTCGTAAATGACCGATAATTGTAATATTTGCGGACGATTCCGACAATTTAGTGTCCGTTTACGACAAAATACGGCCGTTCCAATACTCGACAGTTCGAACATTGAATAACGACTGTCGAGTTACAGTTGGAATTGGTCAAAAACGGCTGTGAATCCCGACAGTCGGACTGAATACCCCCCTAGGTGTTGCCTTCACGTCTCAAATATATTCAAGTCTTTATTTTTGCTGGATTATAACATTAAATGAAACAGTTGTTCTAGGTGCTCTAAGAACAAAGTACAGGTAGCAATTATACCTACAGACATGCAATATGAAGGTATCCTTAAATGTAGGTCTGATGCTAATTGAGTTTAAATTTAGATGTTAATTAACAACAGGTGAAATGCACACATAGAACAATGAGTACCTCATTAATCTAATTTAAAAAAAATAGACAAACCTTATTTCACTCTTAAAATAGACTGTAATGACATTCTACATCAAAAATTGTCCCTGGCTTCATTTAGTTTTAAAAAGTATACTTTAGGGGTGAAAGCCAGTGAGAATTACCACAACCCCTTCACCACTTATGCAAGGAAGGGTGAGTATATTCGAGATGGGGTACTCAGAGTAGAAACAGGCGCCCAATGGGGTGTTGTCTTCACCACTTACAATGGAAAAAAAATAAGTTCAGAGATTATTATCAGGCACCCACAAGTAGAACGCAACATAAAAATAACACGCAACATTGATAACCATGTTAGTTGATACTTATACAATCATTGCCAGACTCCCTTGATAGGAACATTTACATTTACCCAGGGGTTGAAGTGAGGGGGAACGAGGTGGAACTGAGTTCCACCACCTCTAATGGTAGGGGGAACTGAGTTCCACCTCTACCACAGTCCTGAATAGTAATTTCAACAGAAAAGCCAGTACCAGCAGCTTCTTCTGATACAGCGTATGTAATGTAAAGTTAAGATGAACAACTGTGGACATTATGTGTATAAGGGGCATTACCGTGTGATTTAATATGAATCAAGGGCACTGCATGCGGTGTAATGTGTATACGATTGTGCTACCATGTGTTGTGGGACCATTATCCCTTTATGGGTGGTAGGGCACAAACTCCCTGGCACTGGTCTAGGCTCTGCCTAATGAGGGGGGTCGGTGTTAGGGGAACAGAGTTCCACCACCTCTCCAGGACCACTTTAAGCCCTGCATTTACCCATTCTGGGAAGAGGGCGGGGGCAGTGTCAGAAAGAGAGAACGAGAGAAATGAGCCAGAAAGAGAGTGTCAATGAGAGAGAGAGGGAGAGTGAGACAGGGTCAGGAGAAAGAGAGTGTCAGATCGCAAAGCCGAATCGGTCCTGGGATTGTGATCAGACCTGTTTTTTTTGATGATGTGAAAAGGGGTAAAGAGGGTGAAGAGAGTGAGAGACAGTATCAGAGCACAGCAGAGAGAGAGAGAGAGAGAGAGAGAGATATGAGCAAAATAGAGTTTCATAGAGATAGATGTGGGATAGAGGGGGAGCAAGCAGGAGTGACTACCTAAGTACAGCACTGCACAGGTCTCTGATGGGGGACAGGCACTTCACAGCATTAGGCCCCACCCTCTAAATATCACTGTAGCACTGTGACCCAACCAGGTAGGGCAGAGTGGGCCTGGACAGGCTGGGGCAATGTTGACCGCTGTGTGCCTCCTCCTCTCTACATCCTCAATGGCTGTGCTATAGACAGCGGTTGTGGGTGAAGGGGGAGCCTCAGAACTAAGATTCAGCCCGTGACTGGGTGCAGTTGGAGCTGAAAAAAGTTTGGGCCCCCAAATGTAGCTGTGCCACCTGCACTCATGGTAGTTACACCACTGGCTATACAGTGTTTTCGTAGAAACCAGTCAGTGACACTGTAACCTAGCATTTTGTAAGCATATGGCGTTGCATGGAACCTGTCAGCTCACTCACACCAGGCATACACTAGATGTATGAGGACACATCTGTACTTGCTTTTGTTTTGTAATCAGAATCAGGCCCTTTAGCAGCGGAATAATATTCTCAGCATTAATATTCACAGGTATTCTCTCGGGTATTCCCTGTACAATCTCCATTGATAGCTTGGCAGCGTATTACTCCAAAGTTGCTTCAATGCTAGAATTAAAAAACAATCTCCATGGTGATTGCACAGGCCACGGAGTATCTTACTGCTCGTAGGGGCATATGTACTAAAGCTTCTAAAAATGAAAAGAGATTATGTTGCCGATAGCAACCAATCTAATTCTGTCTAATATTTTCTAGGATGCATCATGGAAATGATAGACAGAATCTGATTGGTTGCCATGGGCAACATCATCACTTTAAATTTTTAGAAGCTACAGTATAGTAAATTTACCCCATACAATCCATCACACGGTGGAGCAAAAAGGGACGGCAGATATTAGCATTTGCATATTTCTACAACTCCTGTCCTTTTACACTTATTATTATTATTATTATTATCATTATTATGTCATACCTCCCAAAAGTGATATCCCGTTGGACAGGATGTTTGTGTCTGAAAAGGAGGCGTGGCCTCTGAAGTGGGCATGGCCCATGGTGATGCCACGGCTGCTAGTCACACCTCCAGTTTCCGTCACTATGATAGCATGGACAGTACTGTGTAAGCTGCTGGCCATACCCTCAGCCCCTCTGTTTCACAGAACATGCAGCAGGCAAGAGGGACTCCCAAATCCCCCCCTAACCACTGGCCCTGGGTGGGACGCAGGAAACAGTCCCAAAAAATGGGACTGTCCAGTGAAAATCGGGATAGTTGGGAAGTATGTTATGTTGTACGGCTGTCTTGTGAATTACTGTGGGTACATAGGCATCAACACATAATAGAGAGGGCACATTATGCATCAATCCAATTAAATGTTCCTTTATGTTTGGCCTCCACATCCAAGCCATAATCATTCAGCAAGTAAGGTAACTGTAAGCAAACTTGTTCCCTCTACTCCTGACTTTTTCCTTGGAAACATTGAGTAAAAGTTTAGCTATGTCTCCTGAAGTCACCCAGAAATAATGAAAGGGGCTTAGAGTTCTTAAAAATTGGGTTTTGTTTACAGCAATTGGCGCTGAGATAAAGACGCTTCACTGACAAAATAAATGGAAAAATCACTGACCTTTATCAAGCTGAAAACTCTAATGATGTCTAGTACTGTAACTGTGTGTATGGACAGTTATCAAATACTGTACTGTATGTGCCGCTGTCTGCCAACTGAACAAGCATAATGCCAACAAATAATGCAATATCAATATCCGCTCAATCATTTAACACTGTGTTCTGTGTGGTTTATCAGAAACAAGCGGGGCTGTATTGCCCCAGAGAACCAAAAGAAATAAAAAACATTAGAACAGAAGATTGTGTGTTCCACGGTTCTGACACAGCATCAGTGTGACATTTCCACCGCTCAGTCTCCCAGCCGTGTTGCCGCACCACTGCAATAATTATACTCCAAAATCTAATTGTCTGCATTGTATTAAAATCATTTTAACATTTCACAAAGTACAAGAGGTTTCAAGAAGAATCTATTATAAGTTACAGCTACAAGAAAAGTATTGCTCATTGCTTTAAGAGAAGTTACCACTTTATTATCATAGACCCGCTGACTTAGTTTAATCCAGGTCACTACAGTTATGCGCGTGATATGCTCAAAATCAGTTCACGCTACATTTCTATTTACTGGTGATTTAAAGCCAGCTGCAATAAAACCACAGAAAATCATCTATCTATCTATCTATCAATATATATATATATATATATATATATATATATATACTGTATATATATAGTGAACAGACCCTTGCGTCATGCCACAGGTAATTAAAGTACTAGTGTGGGGGCAGCCTTACTCACAAATCCCCTGTTGGATGGGGTATAGGGGGGAAAGTATGGAGTACAATTGTGAGTTGGCGCCCCTATTTTTGATCACCACAATTAGATCAATACAGCCTTAGGTAATTTCACTCTAGCATACAGTAAAAAAGTCCATATAATTTCAAAGGTTTATTAAAACGTATTTTTCCACACAGTGGTAGCAGTTATTCCAGATCTTTATAAATTTCATTGAGACATCCCAGACACTTGGAAACAGCAGAAAATACCCAACGCGTTTCACCCCTTAAAGGGACTTCATCAGGGGTTAACGGATCACAAGAATAGGTTAAAGGTACGCTTCACAAGAAGAAACAATTCATAACAGGATAGTTAATGGGTCCTTGCATACATGAATTACCTATTCTTTTATTATCTATGTTAGTAGATCGGCTGAACGGGGAATGATCTTCCTCCAGACAAGTTTATTCTTTCTGACAACAAATTTGCAGGTAAGTTCTCTTTAAGTGGGTACACCTATAAAAGGTCAAAACGATAACCCCTGATGAAGTCTCATAAAGAGACGAAACGCGTCGGGTACTTGGTACGATCCTTAATCCAAGTGAATACTTCTGCTCCAAGAGTATCTACTTTTTATATGTTTTATAATAAATGTTTTATATTTGAAAAGAAGTCTTGGTTGATAATTTTACAACAAGCGGAAAGACTGAATTTACTATGTTGATAAATTATATATGGGCACTGTTTAACACTATTGGGTTGTATATATACAATCAGGAGGGGGGGGGTGCTCAAGCCACAAAAATGGTAGTATATGGAGCAATAAGAAGCATGGTGTCCTTGCAGTCCTTTAACTACATGTAAAGTATGGATTTCTGCTTCTGCTTTGTATCCTTCTGCAATATTCATTGCCTTGTACTGCAAGTTGGATTGATGCCCTTTTTCATATAAACAGTGACGTGCGGTGAGGTCAGTGGCTGGTGAGGCACTGGTGTGTAAGCAAAAAAAAATTTCTTATGTGGTACCAAAAATGGTCGTGGTCAAGTGCCATGAGTTGGTGTGGTCACATGCATCTTGGGGAGTGGCTACATAACAATTGAGGCATGGTTACATTATGCTATACACCATAATGTCCATTACATATGGAGGGTTATTCTGGTTGATTTGCAAGGCTTTGCGAGTCCACCAATCCCCGTCCGGCGGATGCCGGGCCGCCGCCCCTTCGTCAGCACTGTCTGCAAATAGATGTTTAACATAAACATCCATTCACAGGCTATGGGGAACCATCCCCATCATTCGATGGTCGCCAACCATCGAATGATGGGGAAGGTGAATGCATATCTAAGTGACTCTCAGGTCACTTAGATATGCGTGCACCCTCGGGAGGAAGTGGGCGGGCAGCTGACATACAATAATGTCAGCTGCCCGCCCCCCCCCCACCTCCACCTGCGTCATTGGGCGATATGCATGGGAACGCCGCCGCACGTCCTCCGATCCGCAATCCTGGGTGCATGCGTACGGCGAACACCCCCACAATAGGCTTCTAATTACTCACTGCAAGGGGTTTCTTGGCAAAAAAGAGGCAGCTTTGTGCATCTTCTCCCAGCGGTGACTCCAACTTCCCGGAACTTCCGAGTATCGCTATACATGAACTGGTGTAATAATACATTTTCCTTCCTGGAATTTTAGTGTCGCTTAAAAGCATAATGCCCCCCAGCAGTGCGGCATAGTCGCATAATGCACCCGCTAGTGTTGGTTAAAAAGAATGCTTCTAGTAGGAATTACCATTCTACTGTACATGCTTGTTGCAGTGGGGGGTTATATGCTCATTGCCATGGGGGTTACATGCTTGATGCCATGGGGGTAACCTGCTTGATGCCATGGGGATTACATGCTAAATGTCATGGTGGTTACCTGCACATTGCTATGGGGGTTACATACACATTGCCATGGGGGTTACCCGCACATTGCCATGGGGGTTATATGCTCATTGCCATGGGGTTTACGTGATCATTGCCATGGGGTATACATGCTTGTTGCCATGGGGGTTATGGCTGGCTGAGTAGAGTAAGATGACAAGGGGCATGGGTGCTTACTTACCCTGTCCTTCTCAGCCTGCAGCTCCTCCAACATGGCGCTGACAGCTTGATAAAAGACCTTCCTAATGAGCCCAGAATGCGACCTCTACATAATGTCCCTCAGGGCAGCCATGCAGAACTGAGGACAGTTGAGGGGAGTGCTTCAGGACAACGCTGTTGCCGGTCCTCAAACTCCTCTCCTCCTCCCCTCGCCGGGAGCTCCACGTGCACTTCAGCAGCCTCTCTGCAGGCTGTTGTGCCCCAGCCAGGACTCCTTGAGGACGTACTTCTACCGCACCTGCCGCATCTTTCAGGCACACAGGAGCGCGGCGATCGTGAGGTCCCTCTGTGCCCACAGGTACCGGTCCGCTCCCCATTTCGTCTGGGACTCGGCTCCAGCACCTGCACCTGCTGCAGCTTCCCGGCACACAGGAGCGATCGTAAGGTCCCTCTGTGCCCGCAGGTACCGGTCTGCTCCCCATTTCGTCTGGGACTCGGCTCCAGCACCTGCACCTGCTGCAGCTTCCCGGCACACAGGAGCGATCGTAAGGTCCCTCCGTGCCCGCTGGTACCGGTCCGCTCCTCCCTGGGACTCGGGTACTGGCTGCTAAAGTTGGGTTAGGGTGCAGGGTGGGCGCCGACAGCAGGGAGGGGGGGCGGATTGGCCTTTCCAATTCAGTGACAGGGGCATGCTTTCAGTGGGTGAAAGCACGCCCCTGTCACAGAGGCACTTGTAAAGGTGCCGCTTTCACTAGTATTTTAAATGGGCTATTACAGCCGTCTGTATGTCCCCGCCCCGAGCCAGCCCCCTGCTTCCAGCTTTTTGCAAGGGGCAGATGGAGGCACCGCTTTTGGTGCCTCCAAAACCAATTTTCAACGATTAAAACAATGAGAATGATTAGATTAATATAAAGAAGATACTTATTACACAGAATATGTGTCATAAGTATCTTCTTTGTATTATTTTAATCATTAATGACAGGGGAGGCACTGCCTCCCCTGCCTCCCCTGACTGCACGTCCCTGCATATAAAGTTTTTTCATCTTCTATCAAAGACTGGTGTGCTTGCTTCCAATTGCTCCATATATATATATCATATCCTGAAGACGGTATCAATAAAATACAGAAACGTTGATTGAAGACGTATGACTACGTGTCGTCCTTTTGCCAGTGACGTGAGTGCCACTTTGCCTAAAGTGTGCTATTTGGAGCTGACCTGCGGCTGTTTGCCAGGCCAGTTTTTTGGGGGCACCCGTCCAAGTATACCTGGTTCTTGGAGTGCCGGATACGGACAGAGGGAGCTGGGAAAACAGAGATTGAAGGTAGGAGCAGATAGAGACTAAGCCATAACTTTGACAGGCTTTTAACCAGTTTAGTCAGGTTCTCCTACATGTACAATATCAGGAGATATAACGAAGGATGAGGGATAAAGGTTCAGATATAGACACATTTCGTACTCTAGCTGAGTCTTTGGATGCAGAGGAAAGGTTCTGGGTCCATGATTGCACAACGTTATGCAGTTTGTGAATGATCACAACCAATGTCTCAATGCCACGCATGTGTTGGGATGTATCAAGCAGCGGCGGTACATCACGCCAGTGCTCATCACATATGTACTAACATATGCGATGAGCAACACAAAGAGCAGCTCTCCCAATAAGCTGCCCTTTGCGATCCCCACGGCTGCCTGGACTTTCTCATTTCTTATGAGGAAGTCCCTCTGCGCATGCGAAGCTGAGAGGCTGGCGGCTGCGGTTCATGCAAGGAGGGGTCAGTGTTGGATCCCTCATACAGCAGCACTGCAAAAAAAAGTATATAGGCCTCTATGGGTTTACATTAGCTAGAGCTGGTGTAACCCCCGCCGCGAAGTCCCATGGGGCTGGGATTTATTGCATTTGAAAATGCAAGATGCTATGCTGTACTGTAATGATTTAATACATTTGCCCACTGCTTTCATCAAATCTATCTATCCAATGATACACCAGAGGGCCTATAGACAGTGTGGTTAAACCCTTAATTTTGGTACGCAGTGAATATATTAAATGTATCCATATTGGAAATCAGGTAGACTTGAAACATAGGGCCTAATTCAGACCTGATCGCAGGGCACATTTTGTTAGCAACTATGTTGCACCGCAGATAGGGCAAATGTACTGTAACATGTGCAGCGAGAGTTAAATTTGGGTGGGGTGTGTTCAAAGTGAAATATAATTGCAGTGTATGAATAGAGCAGCCAGTATTTACCCTGCACAGAAACAAATAACTCTCCCAAATCTAACTCTCTCTGCACCTGTTACATCTGCCCCACCTGCAGTGCACATGGGCCCTTATTCTGATTGAGTCGGATGGCTGCGTGTTCGGTCAGACGGCCGATGTTTTGTGTTTCCGCATGTGCAGAAGCGTTTCTGCACATGTGCGAATGCTGCGCACGTCCGAATATGGCGTGACTTCCGTACAGAAAACGATCGGTCGGAACAATCCAAACAGGGGTGGAGAGGGGCGTGAAGGGCTGTTTGGGCTCATTACCTTATGCGTACGCCCCGCGTTTCATGGGCGTTCCTATGAAAATGCTGGAAGTACGTATGGTAATCCGGCCGTGACGCACGTGTGGGGGGCCGACAGCTGACATAGCCGGATGCCAGCTGCCCGCCCATATCCCTGCTTTCGCACGGAGAAATGTCCGGGTGGTCTGGAGCACTCGGAGCTGTCTGAGCGCTCAGTCCATCATTCGATGGTTGGTGACCATCGGAAGATGGGGGAGGTTCCCACAGATGGGGGAGTTGTTCACATGAAACATCCACTCGCGGTCCATTCGCTCGGCGTCTTACCACATTCAGACGATGTGAGCGATCCGTACGGTAGGTGGGGCTAAGAACACTCAGTGGCCGTCTGAAAATTCGCATCGGTCCGAGTCAAGAATAAGGGCCATGGTTTTGTCCATTTGCTAATAAAATTAGTGATCAGGCCTTAATTTGGCCCTTGATGTTGTTCCAAGGTTGTTGTTTAAATGTTTAAGGGTGGGGTGCTCTAAAGCAGGGGTTCTCAAACTGTGGATCCGGACCTCAAAGGGAGTCCCGACCTTCTCAGCATGGGGTCGCGACTCCATGTTGCTGACCATCAGGCTGATGGCTTTTCTAATCTCAGTCAGTGATTCAAGGAGTCTGAAACATCTGTTGAATTGTCTGTTATTTTAGACTCCTCCTATCATTTTGTGCCTCCACAATGCTGCCATGTATGTGCTGTCTGGTGACTACACATGTGATGTGGCGGCCATTCTACAGTAACTTGCTGGGGTCCTGTAAATATTTTTATTGTCTGATGGGATACCAGAGAAAAATAGTTTGAGAACCCCTGCTCTAAAGTATAGGTGGGGCTAATTCCCAGTATTAATTGCGGGCCATGACTGTGGGTTAAATTACATTTAAAACAATTTTGGTCTGTCGGGAGGGGGGTTCTGGGTACTCAAAAATCCCAAGAGAAAAAACCACTAGGCGCCCTATGTACACACAGAAATACAATTTAATAACAACTTAATAATAAATCACAATAAAATCAATTAATTGCATGCATGCAAGCTAAAAACTGGGGGTACATTTGTTACCAATTATATACGCTTGAATTTAAATGTTCATAATAATTACCAATACTGGTCCCGGGAATGCAAAAAAATTGTTTCACAGATAACACAGCAACTTGCTGTCAGTCTCAGCTACGGGATAGATGTCCCACCAATTGGCGGGGAGATGATTTGGAACTCACAGTGAGTTTTGCTGAGTGTAGGTTTTTGTATCTACACCTGTGAGCCCCTGTGGAAACCGGTGGGGCAACTGTGGGGTCCAGAGTATGGGGGATGGAGGTGTGCACAAATGCAGTACTCACTGACTGTCCGCAGATAGTGTTGGACTGTCACCAATGATATTATCTAGCGGGTCGACCTCTGCGTGTACACGGAGCCTGCTGGCACCTCGCAGCGCCTGTCCGTCTCCACGCTATATCGCCAGTCAGCGGGAGGAATGCAAGCTGAAGTATGCTGGTCACAGCGGCTGCGTCCTCTCCAATCGCAGGGATGATTGCGGGGCTGAGCTGTGTTAGCACTCTGCCAGTACTCCACCTGTGCTGCCGGAACCGTGGTAGGTGACCGATTGAATTGCAAATGTGAGAATGCGGCTTGCATATCCCTCCAGACTACGTCGGCTTTTTCAATTCAGAATAGTAACAAATGTACCCCCAGTTTTTAGCTTGCATGTATGCAATTAATTGATTTTATTGTGGTTTATTATTAAGTTGTCATTAAATTGTATTTCTGTGTGCACATACGGCGCCTAGTGGTTTTTTCTCTTGTTCTTGTTCCACATTGAGGGCGGCATCCCTCTACCACAGGGCAGCCATTTGTACACGGCACACAACAGTCAGTCCCTAGCGCTCATACTTTGCTTCTCTATTGTGTACTCAGAAATCCACCCTGCGTGTGCCACTGAGTCTGCATAGCCAAAGACCTACCCAAACAGTTGATGTTCCCTGCTGTTATGTTTAGGCTGAAAATGTGTACACCATTGCAAATGGGTTTGCGATTGCTCAAGGGGGCGTGTCCCTTAGTATCTGTGGAGTGGACCAACTTCACTTACTAACATTAGTAGCCCCATAGCCTATTAGGCCCATATACACAAGTGCCATTTAGTAGCAAATCTAGGCTTTCAAGGGCAGTTACATACATGAACAAACATAAGTTACTAGTAAGCCCGCTCAAAGCAAAAGCTTTGAAAGCTAGTTGCCTCTGTGAAAGAGAAAGAGATGTAGTTTCACTCGCTGCCAACAGATGGAAGTGTTTTAGAGCCACACAGACACAATTATTATGATGTATTATTTATTAACAGTTTATTCCGCAGCGCTTTACAGAGAATATTTCAACATTCACATCTGTCCCTGTCCCAGTGGAGCTTACAATCTATATTCCCTACCACATGTACACGCACACACAGACATTCTAGGGTTAATTTGTTGGAAGCCAATTAACCTACCTGTATATTTTTGGATTGTGGGAGGAAGCCAGAGTACCAGAAGGAAACCCACGCAAGCACGGGGAGAATATACAAACTCCGCACAGTTAGGGCCATGGTGGCCCCACACAAGACATATATATAGATGATAAGTGAATCACTTAGCATGGAATACTATACTAATCAGCACCTACTGTACTGTATAAATGAATTTGGAATTATAAGATTATGCATGTGTAGTTTTTTAGATACACATAAATCACTACCCAAATAAACACATCCTGCAAATTGCAATTGTTGTAGTAATTACCAGATCTCTACGCACAAAATAATCCAGCAGCAATGAAACAGTAATTGGCAAACCAACTAATATGGCTGCAAATCTTTCAGATTTTCATGTTCCATTCTTACTTGCTTAGTGTTTAATTTGTAAGTCATTAGTTGGAATCTCAACTGTGAAATTGGTGGCTAATATTTATTTCATTAATAGTACAGCGCATTCCCCTCGGTTCCTGAAAATACAACATTAGCATTTTAATTAAAATACTGAAATAGTCAAAATTAAGCCTTGGGTGAAACTATTTTCGGTTTTAAATCCAGTAAAATAAATAAAATAATATTTTACAGAATATCCGTTACTGCACAATACAAAAACTGTCCGCTGAGCAGAATAGGGCTTTGTATTTAAGATAGGATTTTAGTGCACAGCATAATAATATTTACAACTGTAGTTACAATTATTCTTTTCTGTTTTAACTTATGCAGTAATTATGGACCTCTAGTACAGATAGCTGTACTGTACCACAGCATCAAATGTGCTTGAATAGTGCAAAAAGTCTCAACTGAAAGCAATTGTTGACAGCTGATCACCACTAGCTCAGATACACTTAAGGGGCGGGATGTACTAACGGGAAAATGCGGTAAAACACCCGTTTTACAGCATTTTCCTATGTATCAATACCCGTCCGCCCCGTTTTCGCAAGGCAGGGTATCCCCACCCTATGGGTGGGGATACCCTATAGAAGCCTATGGGCTTCTTTCGCTGCCCGCTGTCCACGCGCCCCCCCCCCCTCCCGTCCTCCTTTGATCTCCTCCTCCCCCAGGTATCACAGCCGGCAGGACATCCGGCTTCAGCAGGGAGGAGGAGACGCAGGGGGACGCTGGCAGCCGCTGGGAGGTGACGGAGACCCCCGCAGACCACATCACAGGTATCGCGGGGGTCTCCGTCACCGCAACCCGATGCTGGCCGCATATGTTAGTACATATGCGGCAGCATCGCGGCGGCTGCCAGGCGAAGGGCGGCGATGTATATTAATACATCCCGCCCAAGGTGTGTACACACTGTCCGATATATCAACTTTTCAGTTGTATGGTCGATATATAGATGCACCATCGGCCTGTGTGTGCAAGCAATATATCTGTGAAAGGCGTCCGCCGACCGCCCGTACAGCCATGCCGTTGATTGACAGCACAGTGGGTTGGCGCATGCAAATGCACCTGCCCATTTGTCATGTCAGTCTCGACGGAGAGGGCAGCGTGTATGGAGAACATGCTGCACGATCTGTCTGTAGATATATCTGCAAATCGATTGTAGAGACATCTGCAAATATATCTACTAGTGTGTATCCAGCTTTAGGAGTGAGGTCAGCACATAAATAGCTGTGGTATACAGATCTTAAAGTGGTCATGCAGTGGTGGGGGAACTGATTTCAACATGCCACCTAATTTCGTTGAAAATTACTGTGCAGGGCCAATGTGGAGGTTAAAATGTTCCACCCCACCATTAGAGGTGGTGGAATTCAGTTCCACCCCGTTCTCAAAGCTGGTCCATTCAGAGATCTATCTTGCTCCAATACTTAGCAGCCTGACCAATGCCCTGTTTTGTTTACTTGAACAATCTTTATAAGTTGAGACACCTATTAAATGGGGCAATCAAAGGTTTGTCTTCTCTGTAACTGCTTCTCCTGCCCCTGGACCCCCTCTGGAATAGAGTGGCCGTTCTCTCCAGTGAGAAGAAAGTTGGTCTTTTGGATGATATGATGAGAATGAGGGTCTACCTCCAGGTGCGGGGAGGGCCAAAAGGGGGAACCTACAGAATACAGGATGTCTTTGTAGTCTGGGCTTTTCAATGTATTTAGCATTAGACACACAAACATGTACACTTAGTGATAAGTTTGGAAAGATTGTAGCCCTTATAGACCTCCAAGGATAGATGATCGACAGCAGTGACTACATTTAGGGGATGTCAATTGTTGCAGAAATCTGTAAAAGAGCAATTTTCGGAGGGTTTTCCACAAAGAAAATGTTCCGAAAGATGCCCCTAATAGTTAATAGATGAATGTCCCCAATAAATTTATAATCTTGGAAGTGTGCCATAATAAAAACTGGTTAGCAGATCACATTGGGCATGATATATGATAAAGGGCTGCGAGTGTCCGGAGCCCAGCGAGCAGGTAAACGGCGCCCCTTTGCACAGCTGTGAATACATTTGCAGTCGTGCACACAGAGGGAAAATCACTCCCAAACAAATGATTTTCCCCCTACTCACAAGCACAGAGTAAATCTAGACTTGCTCAAAGGCCGCGGGGTAAAGGAGGCCGCTGATGATAGCAGTGTCCCTCCCTCCCAACAGCCAAGGCATGCCTGCGTTTCTGGGACACTCCCAGAAAATGCTGGGTGACAGCTCCCTCTGCCGCTCCCACGACGGAGGCGGCGAAAAGAAGCCCATAGGCTTTTATAGGGTATCGCCACCCAAAGGTGGTGATACCCTGCCTGGCGATATCGGTGCAGCCGGGTTTTAGTAAATATCAAAATGCGGTAAAAAGAGGGAATGGACTAAATCATTCCCTCTTTTCCCATAAAAAATGTTCTCCCCCTCCCTGAATCCCCATATGTCTCTCACTACCTCTCTCGCTCCTCTCTCTTGCTCTCTCTCTGTCTCCCTTTAACATCCTCTTTCACTGAATCTCTCTCTTGCTCTCCTAAATGACAATGATGAGTGGGGGGCTTTAAAAATGGTTTCCAGAAAGTTCTTCCTTGTGTTTCCCATGATTCTACTGTATATGAGTTTTTTTTTCCATTTGGCAGTACATGGGGCCCTTATAAATGTTGTTATAGGGCCCACAAATGATTATTGCTCCACGCAGCATTGATGGGCTAAATAGAGGATGATGATGATGATTATACAATGGCATACAATGTGATGGTATGAGATTTTTTATTGTACAACCACCCAGATGGTTCCTTACAATGTTAAATGCCCTCCCACTATCAACGCCAACCTGAAGCATTGCGAGCGCAGCGAGCCCGCGAGGGGCGGCGGTACGCGACCTCAGACCTTTTCATACCCCCACTTTCCACGTCGGCATGGAGTTGATTTTATATAGTGTGGCGAGCACAGCGAGCTCCGCGAGGGGACGTGGAATACATGTAAAATAATACGCATCCCCTCACGGGGCTCGCTGCGCTCTCCACGCTTCGGGCTCGGTGGCTCGCTGCGCTCGCCACACTATCTAAAATCAACTCCAAGCCGAAGTGGATAGTGGGGGTATAAAAAGGTCGGAGGACGCGTACCGCCGCCCCTCGTGGGCTCGCTGCACTCGCCACGCTTCGGGTTCGCGTTAATAGTGGGGGTGGCGTGGGGGTGCATTTAACATTTTAAGCACCCATTAGGGTGCTTATACAATAAAAAATCATATTGTATCGCATCGTATTGCATCGCATCGCATGTTTTGTATGCGGCTATATGGCATGCAATGTGATGTGATGGCATAAGATGCCATAAGATGAAAAAATTGGGCGCCGTGCTAGGAAACAAGTACCAAATAATGATAGTGGGTTATTTATAAATAGTACATCATAAATAATAGAGTATTAGGGATTTTACAGTTTCTGGGTGAATTTTTCCATGTGATTATTGGTTTACATGTTTCCGTATTTTCTGACGCTTTGAAACATTATGGTTTAAACTTTTCAATGCATTCAACTACATGTATTGTGTACAGTGGCGGTTTTTACCTATGGGCTGCAGGGCTGCAGCCCCCCAGGTAAAATCTGCCACTGTCTCTGCCTAAAGTGAAGCCAGATGCAGTCTGTGAGACTGCACTGGCTTCACTGTTACTGGCAGTGACTTCCTATTGGAAGTCTGACCTGCCAGTCACTTAAGGCATCCCATCAGGAGGTGTTCGCGCATTGCGGCAGCCCCCCTCCTTTATAATGGTAAGAGCCGCCACTGATTGTGTATGTTTTAAAATTTAAACTTTTTATCACCTAAAGCCTGGCATACAATATACAATTATCTTGCAGATCATCTGCCAGATCTGGCTGGTTGGAATGAAAATCTGGCAGTGGATTAAAGCAAATGACAATCGACCAATTGCTCTATAACACTGGAAAATGGACAAAAACTGTTGTTCAGACAAACTGGTTAAATCACGGATCTAATGAAGCTCTTCTTTTGTCAGGGGAGAGCCAGTCCTCAAATTAAGTAAATAAGCATAAATATCTTTAAGCAGCGCTGATCTTATTGTACTGACATCCAGTTAGTAAAAAATAAAAAAAATCACTGCTCATTAATAAACAGTAGCCTTTAGCACAGTTTACTATGAATAAAAAATAACTTTCAGATCAGCAGTAACAATGATAATTAGATTTCACATGTGACTTTGGTAGTACCCAGGGCTGGTGCTAGGCATCTCGGCGCCCCAGGCACAAACAAAGTTTGCTGCGTTTGCCGCTGACCTGATCCATGAATGGGAGGGGGGTTGTTACTACTCGCACCCTGGGAAAACAGGTGCCACTCGCGGTTGACGCTGACCTGCTCCATGCGGGCGGGGGTTCTTTTTGCCAGAGTTTGGGTGCGGTCGCCGCTGATCTGCCGCAGGGGGGGTGCGGGTGCAAGTAGTTGTGGTCAGGGAGTGTGCAGCCGCCGCTGGTGCTGGAAGAGGGAGAGCTTACTTTCCCCTGCTCCTCACGTGCCGGGCACCTGCTTTCCTGTTTCTGTACCACCCTCCAGTGGTCGGTGCCCACAGGCAAATGCCTAAAGCTGCCTAGTGGTGGTGCCGGCCCTGGTAGTACCATGTTATATGTCTCATTCTTAGCCTGGCTAGAACTGATCACATATGGGGTGTAGGTTGGCAGTAATCACCTCTAAACCAACAGGCAACATCATTAACTGGTTAATGTTATATAAGGACCCTGTGCATGGAAGTAAATATGGAAAAACACAGATCAGAGAGAGCAAACTCTTGGTACTAATGTGTGATGCGAGTTAGAAAAGAGAAGGTAAAAGCAAAGTATCGCTCCAATAATTGTGATACAATGGTAATGATTAAACTGACCCCCATTATAACGAGTGAAGAGAAGAACAGTTCCTCTCTTTCTTGAGGGGGAATGAGGGAGATGTCCCAATAATGATAACTATTAAGATGAAGCTTAACAGGCTTAACAATAATTACAGATGCACACAGGGGGTTATTCTGGTTCATTCGCTCGAATATGAATTTGCATCCTTGAGAGCGAACCAGATCCCGCCTTGTGAATGGTGGTACATTTGCAATGGCTGCGAATGGCTGTTTTACTGTACATCCATTATCTTGTCACTGGGACCGTCCAACATCTTTCGATGGTCGCCGACCTTCGAAAGATGTGGAAGTTACACGTATATGGTAAGTTACATATGCATGTACGCTCGAGGGAAAGTGGACGGGCAGCCGGTGGTGTCAGCTGCCCGCCCCCCGCATGTCCGTCACGGCCGCATTAGCATGAGAACGCTCAGCATTCTCATTATACGCTGGGCGTTCCTATATGCTAATGGGCCGCCCTGCTGCCCCCCCCGACATGCATTGAGTTGACCACTGAAGGTTGACAGGCCTTAGGGCGACACCTGAAATAGGTGGACATGGGTAAGGTTGACAGGGTCTGAAGGTCGAAACAAGCATTAGGTCAACAATGGGAAGGTTGAGAGTCAAAATGTGGATGAGCTTTTCATGTGTTGACATAAGGCCTGTCAACCTTCAGTGGTCAGCCTAATGCATGTCAACCTTAATAGTGTTGAATTAATGAATGTATACCATAGGTAGAGGAGTAGCACCCATCAATGTTAGGCTGGTTGAAGGCTAAACCTCTAGCTCTGATGGGCTGCTGTCACCATCGTAACTATAAATACACCCCTCCTCCCCTGCCGGAAAATCTGTCACTACCCCAGCCCATCCCACTACCCGCTCGTTGTAGGGCCACCTCTCCAGCCACTACCAAGGTCGGTCACTTCTGCCTCCATTAACAATCCCCCCCCCCCCTAAAAGCAACAGAGAATAATAACTCCATATGGTAGTTTTGGGAGGGAAATTTTTATTGCTCTAAGGCACAACGGGACCCCAGTGATGGATGGAGGCAGGACAGAGGGGGGGATCCCTTCACTATGAGCAAGTACCAGGCAGTGGTATCAATATCCCCCTGACCCCCAGCTCCAACAAGCCAACCAAGCTTCTATGGGGTCTGTGAGGGCTTATGTTACACCTCTGGCTGCTACCATGATGCTCACATTTGATGTGGACACTGGACAGTTCTGGACCAGATAAATACTCATAATATGTACATTATATTCCTTGTTCGTCTACAACAGGGTTGGGGAACCTTTTTTGTGCCAAGGGCCGTTTGTATGGGGAAAAACTCCTTCGGGGGCCATATGTAAAAATGTATCTTACAAATTGGCCTGCTGCAGCCGTCCTTCCCTCCTGCGGCTTCTTCTGAATAGGACTGACAGTCTCTGGCTGCTGTTGATTAAGAGGAATCTCGCAAGAACAACCGTCCTCTCGCGAGATTCTCCTGTACTTGACTTGAGTCCTGGCAAAGCCGCCGTACGGGCGGAAGGGCCACTCAGACCGGCCACGAGGGCCGCATACAGCCAGCGGGCCTGAGGTTCCCCACCTCTGGTCTACAAGGTGCAATTTACTAATAAATAAATAATGGCGTTTGGATCAACTTGGACAAATCAGGAAACATTAATGGTACAGGACTCCCTCTGGTCCTCTGTACTGATCTGGACTACCTCTGTACATTAATTACTGGGCCTCTGCATCAAATCGAGATATCCAAGGGACCTCCAGCAACTTTCACTTTCTGGTACTGGTGGATTCCACATTGGGAGACTTTCTCTGACACTGGCAGCTTTCTCTGTGATTCTGGCAACTTTTGCTAGTAACCTAGAAGCTACCCCTCTTAAATTAGCTGTCAGCAAGACTGGCAGCTTCCTCTGCTAGACTGGCAGTTCTGTCTAAGAAATTGGCAGCTCTTCTCATTGCATTCTGTATGTAATGGAGTTTCGCTCTCTGCGGCCTCCCTCTCCGCGGTACTCATCCAATGGTTCATGTGTTCCATGGCAAGCTCCGAGGAAACACCAAAGTCCCGGCATTGGCCAAATTTCTGTAATATATAGTAGCAATTATCCTCTTCTTCCTCTGTTGTACAAACCTCTTGGCAGAAACTAACATCAGAATCTGACACCTACTGTACGTTCAAGAAATACTTTTGGGTTCTTCTCTGGCACTAAATATGTTTTTATATACACAAGATCTTATAGTTAGAAACATATAAAATAAACTATTTTAAACCTCAAGGCAGATTTTCATCTCCTCAAAATAAAACTGATTACTGATATTGTACGTACAGACGAACCGTAAACTTTCTTCAGTCACAGCTGTGTAATCCTGAAGGACACTTGTCTCTCATCTCTGTGTAAATAATCCTCACTTGAGTTCAGAAACATGTTTTTCATTATTTGCTAGATTTTCAGTTTTCATTTCTATTTTACTTGTCAAGTCGGAGTTGAGTGCCCAGTACAAGAAGTGCTCCGACGCTTCCATATAACGTGGCTGCAGCACACTGACAAACCTCGCCTGCAAATGAGTTTGGTTCTTTCTTTCAGGAAGAAACCCCTTGAAGCAGGAAGAAGGAAGCATCAATCACTGTGTCTCCCAGTTACCAAAACACCTGGGCAGATTATGATAAAAATATACGAGCTGTATGAAGATTCTGTATACAGAATTTGGAATTTTTAGCTAGTGTCACTCTAATCTTAGAGATGGTAAACTAATGCAGGATGGGTGAGGATCTCCACCTGCCGAAGTTACAGGATTCTGAAATAAGTAGGTATTGTAGCCATCTTTAATACGGTCTAATTATACCCCTTTCACACCAGAAATGCAGAGACCAACCCGGGAATTAAATTCCAGGGACATGCAGGGACATTCCCGGGTTGGGACCCATTCACACTTGCTTTTGAAGCAGGGACAACCCAGGTCGGCACCTTTCACACTGAACCCGGGATGACCCTGCATTTCTATGAGAATATCATTGAAAATGGCCTTTTTTAGGCCCACAAAGATGAGGTTATTAGGAAGAGGGGTAAAGGGATAGAGAGAGGGCGGGCCTTTGCAGACATTGCAGGCTTTCAGGGGTGACATAGCACTGCTGGGGTCTGTTGTGCCACAGAGCTTGCATAGCGTCTTCCTGTATGCTGTGTGATTGCCAATGCAGGCACACTTGGCTTTCAGGCTGTCAGGGGTTAAAAAGCACTTCTAGGGTCTGTGATGCCACAGAACATGCACATTGTCTCCCTGCAGGCAGTATGCTGTCACTGGGCGTGTCTGTGAGCGTCCACCACAACAGGAAGTTCCCCTGCTAGCAAATCAGCATTAGCAGAGGCAACACGGGAAGGAGGGACATGTGCCTGCACCTTTCACACCAGCCAGTAGTCCAGGAAGGACCCGGGAGCAACCCTGCTACGTAACAGGGTTGAAATGCCGGCAAATTTACCCAGGAATTTGTCCCTGGAACCTTTCACACCAGCGCTAGTTACAGGTTGTTCCCAGACCCAACCCGGGAATTTAGGCTGGTGTGAAAGGGGTATTAAGGAACAAGGTTTTTAATTGGCTAATTATAATTCAGTGCACTCAGTTTAGCCTTATCCTTACTTTGACTTGGAAGGGTATTTTTAATGTACAAGTGTGTATCAAGTTAAGGCCACACCTTTGGGATGTTTCTGTACCGCTCGCTAGGCTTTGGTCGATTGCTGCTTAACAAGCGGCTTAACACTGCCCACCACCTGGCCAAATGCCCGAGCCGCCGAACCCCCGCCCCCGAATCCCCTTGGTACCATTCGAGGGGATGTACGGAACACATCCCCTCGGATGCAGCTGAAGTGGAAAGAATTAATTCGATGGTCACCGACTGACTTTTATTTCCGTTGGTGTCCGCGCACTGCCATCATGTTACGTCAGATACCCCCCCCCCCCTCCCGGCAGGCATCAGACCAGCTGCGGACCCAGGAGAATGCACAGTGTTTTCAAGGGGAGTATGGGCGTTCCCCTGCCCCGGCCCAATGTGCACCCCAGCCCGTCCCCTCTGCTCGGCGAGTTTTAATGTCGCTGAAGCCGTTCACTCCTGGGGTCTTCACATGTGCAATAGTTGAGAGGTATCGGGAATGTACTGTATATAGTGAAAACATTTTCCAGTGAAGATTTGTGCAGTGGACTCTGGCACAGTACTACAGAGCACTTGACACATGCATGGGAGGGATGAGGAGCAGAAGGGACTGCATAGAGGCTTATAAAATGAAATTACTCATGGTCAAAGTGATAGTCAAAACCAATGCTAGTGGCTGCCAATCATATAACAAGTAGACAGAAGCACAACAGTACACTACCACGTAACATAACCTAAGTATGACATGAAGGCACCATTTACATCATTTATCAATAAAAATTTTTTATCTTGCCATGTCGTGAACAAATAAGGTGCCATGATTCAAGAAAGTTTGGGAATCACTGAAATAGACATTAAAATCAAATCCCATTCCACTTTTTGGGGGCATATTCAATCCTTGACGCTATTTTCGACGGCCTATTCAATGCTGTCTTTCCCGTTGGGCTCGTTTTGCCCATAATGGCCGTGAATTATCATGATCACAGGCAAATGTTGAAAATCCACTGCCGTTTACATAGACACATCCCCTTTTTGCTGATCGGTAGGCGGGACATTGAATCCCGCTTGGCAAAACGAAACCGGGCCAGGGTCGCGGCTGAAATAATTATGGACTCAAATAAACTCACCCTATGACCCAAATACATAATAACTAATGTAGCCTACTTTGCATATTATAATGATGGCAATTATGCAGATATCATGTAACCCACAATCAGATTATAGCTACCAATTTTCAAGCTCAGTTTAAAAAGAAAGCAGGCATCTGATTGGTTACTATGAGAATTACAACACACATATAGAACCACATATTTAAATAAAATCCTGTAAATTTATACATACAGTACAGTATATTACAGAAATCAAAATTTTTAGATACTGAAAATTGAAACAGAATTGTTGAAAGTATATTAGATAGTTGTGAGATATTGTCAAAGTTAAGAGGTCAGTAGTGTAAGGCTCCGGGGAACTAATTAGTTGCACTCTTTTTTTTTTATCTAAATGTCATTTTATCAGAATGGTAAGAGTTATAGATACAGTCAGTGCTAATATAATAATTTAATCAAATTCTATTTCTTTACATAAGCGCCTTTGGGGCAGATGTATCATAGCAGCGCTTATCGCGCCGCTATGATACTTCCTGCTTCGCCTCAATAGCGAGGCGAAGCAGGAAGGGACATCGACAAGATGTATTAACATCTTGTCTGCCGAAGCGGGGGAGCGCTAACTCCCCCCTTCGGCGATGTCCCTTTCTGGAGATAGCGCATCAGTTAATACTGATGCGCTATCTCCTGTCCCCCGGCCGGCCGCACTGGGCATGCGCGGGATCTCGCTGTTCACGCGAGATCCCCAGCGCAGCCCACAGCTGACAGCAGGGACAGCGCTGTCCCTGCTGTTTAGATAGGGCTTCGCCAGCCTGAGGCTGGCGAAGCCAAATCCGGCTTCGTGCGGAACGGTCAGCGATGCTGACCGTTCATACATTCGGCCTGCTATCATTTTGATAGCAGCGCCGATATGGACAGGGGCGCATAGCGCCCCTGTCCATTACCGCACGCTAGCTCCATCATACATGGGGGAGAAGCGGTATCAGTGCACATAACGTGCGCTGATACCCTTCTCCCCCATAACGTCGGATAATACATCTGCCCCTTTGTTTCAAGTTTTATAAATATTTTATGCAGCATTTTCAACCGCAACAGAATAGCGTTAGAAGAATGTTCCTATGTTTAATTAAGCAATTCTTAAATGTTAAATAATGGATTTATTATGTAAAAGATTAATATACACCAAGTAATTGCAGCTTTATCTTTCTGAGTCACGCTGAGCTGAAATGTAGAATATCTGAGCTCGACCAGGGAGGTAATTTAGTAGCCATCAATCAGGCACTGAAACCACCAGAGAAACTGATGGGTAACATTTCTCCAATTCAATAATAAAAAAATAAAAAAACAGAGAAATGAATTGAGTCCTTAGTCATTTTTCCATGAACTCTTGAATTAAAGAAATACTTTTATTACCATTACTATCCGTTGTCCTGTAGACCCAACATACTGTACATGTATTACACAGCGCATTCTAGAGATTATTTTGAGGGCTAGCTATATATTATTACGTTGGGTTTGCTAAAAAAAGTTATCATTCCACACTACACACTATTTGATATTTACAGATGGTACTTGTGTAGTTTCATGGCGCCAGCATGGCACTGTGCGTCTGAGTCCCCTTGCGGGCTCAGGAGCTGATTGGCTGGTGATAAAAACCAGACACTTTATCACTTCACCGAGCTTAATAAATGTACCCCACAGTGAGCTGTGTGACTTATGGCACTGGCAGAATCTGAAACTCAGGCCTCAGTACTTATATCGCTCGATGCTTGGTAATTGGTGGATAGCGTCAGGTGAGTTAGGGAGTCTCAATCTTGTTCAGGATTGGTTGGACCATGGTCAGGTGATCATAACCTGTCACAGCAGTATTCCAGAATAGGCTGTGATGTGGATTGATGTCTAGCAGGCTGGGAAAATCTAAAACCTAAAAATCTTCAAATGTATAAAGGACGCAGTTCACATCATGGCTTCACAGGAGTGGTAAGTGACACAACAGCAAGGTAAACAGGACTGGATTGTGACAGTCTAACATGTGTGGGATAACGGCAAAACCAGCGAGTATTTACCCTACACAGAAAAACTATAAATGTACTTGCTTCATTTGCATGGCAACATGGTTTGTACCAGACAGGGCATCACTTACCCCGATGACACCCAGTGCAGCTCTGAGGGACGTTTGAGCTCGCTGCAGGCGCATGTCATGTAAGGGGGCATTTGCGTACCGGTGGCCACTAGATGGCCTGCAACAGAGGTATTAAAAGTTTGCTTTGTTCGGGCACGCCCAGCCAATGCTGACATTATTGTTACGTTGTTCTGTCATTTTTAAGGGCTGGTAACTATTGTCAGTGAACCGCAAAACTGGAATTTTAAATCAAATGCTATATATAGAAAATCCTCAGGTGCTACACATTAATTCATAAGTGAGGTCATGTTTCTAGATGGAAAGAATAGATGGGTGAACTGAATCTTTCCTTGGACGTGACAGCCATTAATTGGAAATGTACTGCTAGGTGAGAGAGTCTTAGAAATTAATAGGAAATCACCATGGGCTGAATGACAAATGACTTGCGATTCGCTTGTGATATCTTGTCACTTTCACATTTGTCAGTTTAGATTTTTTCTACATTTACAGAAGACGTTACAAAGCTGCATGTCTCTCCTTCCAGAGACCTGACACATTGTAGTCAATGAGACTGTCACACAACAGAACTTTATGCATGTTCCATTTTAACTGATAAAGCTGTGTGACAAAAAATGGTACTTACTGTATGTAGTAGCAGTGCATTCTATATGTGGTTTACATAGCGCTAATTGAGTGTGTTTTGGAGCGATCTCTAGGTGATTACACCATTACAAGTTAAATTAGTAAAAAATCAAGGTAAAGCCGGGATCCCGCTGTAGTCGACCTTATTACATATGCATAAGAACATTGTGCTCGAAAATCTCTCTAAATGCTTGTATGGGGTTATTCTTGATCAAAGATCTACAATGGACTAGCTTAATTAATTAATTAAACCGTCAATTGGTGAATTAGGTCAATTGGGTGCAATTATTGCACATAAAAAGGTCAAATTCAGGACAATAGATGAGTCAAACTATAATATATATATATATATATATATATATATATATATATATATATATATATATGAGTAATAGAGGTATAGAGAGCGCTTTCAACCACCAAATGGAGATTCAACCAATGATTTGTTAAAATACAAAACAGTACAAATCTTAATAAAACCAGTGTGCTTTTTATTGAAAGATTTATTGAAAGAGTCACATCTGGAAGTGGTATCCTTTTCGGAAATGCAAGTAACCCGACGCGTTTCGTCTTGAAAAAGACTTCATCAGGGGTTTAGTACTGCAGATGGTGAAAACAATGGTGGTAGTACATTATATACTGATAACACATGTACAAAAATATTCACATTTTATACATACACATTTTATACATACATTTTATAAAATTAATATTGTTAAAAAAAGGCAGACCTATTAGTCCTTAAAAGTCAATGTCACTTAAGAGAACGAGCACAGAGAAAAGAATAAAGAACATGATTGTATAGAGAGAGCACTAAATCGAAAATGTAATTGAGGAGAAATATAAGGGTATTGAACATACCATAGTAATATTAGAACGCTTATACCAGCGTGTATTTCCTCAAATATGCGTAAATGGTATTAAAACTCCCTCAAAGGGGCGGACCTCAAAATCTGTAGGAGAACCATGTATTACAAAAAGTTTTATACATTATATATTTAGTGTTTAAAGAAGTGAGACGGTTTGGAGGATATAGGACATACCAAAAGCAATTTAGCAGTGTTTGTACCAGCTTGTTATGCTCCAAAATTACGTGGGTAGTGATGACCTCCCTCACAGGAGTATAATTCAGATATCTAGAGGGCAAAAAAACTCCTATTTCTAAACTCCGCCTCCCACTAACAGGGGGGGACATAGAGCAGCTGGTTATAATTCTCTAAGGGCGCACGTGGGGTCACTCTTTTGATATATATATATATTATATATATATATATATATATATATATATATATATACTGTATATATAAATCAATTGTATCCGGCACTCACTGTCGCTGTAAAGAATACTGCCCTGGTGCCCTCCTATGAGCAGGATTCCTCCTGCCCCAGTATGCAAAAGCAGAGACGGGCGGCACTCAGGTAGATGTGAACAAAACCAAACTGGGTTTATTGGTGCATACAGGCAACATTTCGGGGAGTCGCCCCTTTCTCAAGCCAAAAACAACAAGACCTTGTTGGTCTTGTTGTTTTTGGCTTGAGAAAGGGGCGAAGCCCCAACACGTTGCCTGTATGCACCAATAAACCCAGTTTGGTTTTGTTCACATCTACCTGAGTGCCGCCCGTCTCTGCTTTCGTGTATATATATATATATATATATATATATATACATAATTAGCTGTCTTAAGACACAAGCTGAGATGTCAGCAGTCAAGTAATGCTTGTCAGTGTCAGTACCTTTTGAAGTCCTCTTGACGAAACGTGTAGGGGCGTGGCCTGGCGTCGGTCAGAACTCCGTGTTGGACGAGAGAGTGGTGAGAGCACTTAGATCCTAGCACACTGCTGCCCGGGGCAGCACAGTACATGCTGTTGATCACCCGCGGTTGTGCCTAACCGTCTCTTGCGGTACGTGATACCATCTTGTCTATACCTGTCGGATATTTTAATGCATTTGAAAATAAAAAGATAAAGCACTATTTGGAGCGCTCCTCTTTCCTTTCCTAGAAGAAATAAATATATATATATATATATATAGAGGGGGGGTGGCGGCACTCAGAAATAATATGCAGACCACACGGGTATTACCCGTGTGGTCTGCATATTATTTCCGAGTGCCGCCAACCCCCCTCTACATATTTGGCATCCAGCCAAGGCACAGCCAGGAGGGCACCGGACCGTTCATTATCTCCTACACGTCTAACATTGGAGTTTCGTTGGAGTGCCTCCTCACGTTCTTCTATCTATCTATCTATATATATATATATATATATATATATATATATATATATATATATAGGAGATTTGTGGTGAGGCACTCGTGGCAATTGTAATCCAGAACAAAGCTAGCCAACAGGAGATAGCAGCAACGTTTCAATTTATTACTTCAAATTTTCGTCAGGTTACACAGAAGCAAAGATAAAAACATACCTTTATAGCACACTACACCAGAGGAGTGAGGCTGAGATGCCGGGGTTTGGGACGACGCCCACAGGACGCCATATGATGACATCACCTGTTCAGCCAGTGCACAGTGACTGGAGAGTAGGGTTACCATAGAAACGGTAAACAAAGACAACTCCTGCACTGAGGGGAAAACACCATAAATTACAAGAGAGTGTGGGAAGGGGGAGCTGGAAAAATATATATAGATGCAGGTAGCGCTATCTGCATACAATCTCAGGATGACTTTCAACAAAAATGCAGGCAGCGCTGTCTGCATGCGATCTCAGACTCACTTCACAAAGGGATGTAAGAAATGTAATAACCGCAAAAATAGATGAGAATAAATGTAACAATATCATAGTGACTCAAAACAGACAATAAAACATTATAGCGGTATATACAGAAAAGGACAGTACTAATAAAAAGAAAAACAGACGATATAATGTTAGCAGCATCAAGTAAGAAAACATATTAGCAGCATCAAGTAAGAAAACATGTAAGGGCATAGCAGCATTAACGAAAGACAGCAAACGAAATTTGCTCATTAAGGCCTTTCGGCGCAATGGTGTTAAGGCGGTGTATCCACCGCGCTTCGCAGCGCAACAATTGGGTCCCACGGTCCCCACCACGGATATTGGGAGGCACCCAATCAATCATCCTATATCTGAGACTATGTAGAGGATGTTTATGCTCGACAAAATGTCTCGCCACAGGGTGTTCGCTGGCACCAGAAGTCAGTGCCTGGCGAATGGTACTCCTGTGCATGGTCATTCGCTCCTTGAATTTCCTGATGGTTTTGCCTATATAAGACAAACTACAAGGACAAATCAACTGGTAAATAATAAAGGAAGAATTGCAAGTTAGATAATGCCGGATTTTAAAAGCCTGTCCAGTGTGGGGGTGATTAAAGGTATCACCTGTCAAGAGAAATTGGCAAGTAGTGCATGCACATTTAAAACAGCCTTTCTTTTTATTGGCACCCAGCCATGTCGTGATTTGCGGTGCAGGGTCAAAGGAGACATTGGTTTTAACCAAAATGTCCTTTAAACTCCGACCCTTAGAATAACAGGGCATAATGCGATGCTCACCAAACGGTAGAGTCGTATCACTTTTAATCAGGGGCCAATTGCTTTTGACCATGGTGGTTGTATCAGTGGAAACAACATTATACCGGTTGACCCAGGGCATAATTTTAGACATTGTTTTGTCTTTGGGTCTAGGTTGTAATAAAGATTCACGGTTAAGTTGTAGAACTCTATTTTTACATGCCAGCAAGTCTTGGCGATTAAAGCCACGTGCCAAAAATTTATCGATGAGGGCATCGAGCTGGAGATTGCAGTTGGCTTGATCGCTATTAATGCGATAATAGCGCAACATTTGAGAATATGGCAGTGACATAACAAGACTGCGGGGGTGACAACTTGTTGGAGATAGCATGGTGTTGCGATCGGTTGTCTTGGTGTACACACTGGTGGTGATTTTACCTGAAACAAGGGTCACCTTAACGTCAAGAAAATAGACCTCCACATTTGAGGTCACAAAGGTAAACTTAATTGCATTATTGGTAGTATTGTGTTTGGATATTAAATTATGCAATAAAGCAATATCACCTTGCCAGATGGCAAACAGGTCATCTATATACCTTTTGAATACAATAAAATGATCTGCAACCAAGGAATCAGACAAAAAAATATCAAACTCTGCAGAAAACATAAAAATGTTGGCATATGACGGAGCTACGGAGCTGCCCATTGCACAGCCCCGTAGCTGTAAATAAAAGATATTGTTGTAAATGAAAAAGTTGTTATGCAAAATTAAATCCATAAGTTCAACCAAAAAAATCAATTTTCACAGAGTCAAAATCACTGTGAGAAATAAGAAAACGTCTCAAGGCAGAAAGACCCATGGAGTGTGGAATGACAGTGTACAAATTTACCACATCAATGGTGGCCAAATGGCAATCGTCGGGCAAATTGGGGAGTTGGTGGAGAATCTGTAAAAAAGTGGTGGTATCCAAAAGAAAAGTCGGTTGTGTCTTGATAAGGGGCTGCAAGATATCGTCCAGATAAGTAGCTGAAGGTTGTAACAAGGACCCGCATGCCGACACAATCGGGCGTCCCGGGGGAGGGGATAAGCCCTTGTGGATTTTAGGGAGTGTGTACAGGCACGGGGTAATAGGAAAATCCGGTATTAAGATGGCTTGTATATCCTTGGAAATAATCTTGGCATCAACGCCCATCTGAAGAATGTTGGACAGTTTCTGTCGACATTGTAGAGTAGGATTAACTGTCAACTGACGATAAGTGTCGACATCAGCCAGTTGCCTCATTATTTCTGTATGATAATCGGACAGATCCTGGAGGACCACAGCCCCACCCTTGTCCGCCTGTCGAATAATGAGGTTTTTGTTATTACTTAAATTTTGTAATGCCAGCCGTTCAGATGGCATGAGATTAGGATGGACATTAGAGGAGCGTTCTATTATATCCGGTAAACCTGCATCCAGCATTCTTGAAAAAGATTTAATGCTGGCGTTGTTGGAGTAAGGTTCAAATGATGACGCTGGTGCGAACTTTTTTAATGTCGGTGGCAAAGGTGGTTTAGCTGGTTTATTGGAGCTGGGTTGGGAAGAGAAAAATTCTTGTAGTTTAATTTTTCTGACCAGTTCATGCTTCTCAATTTGCCACTGAAGATCACTAAAAGGGACAGAGGGTACGAAAGAGAGTCCATGATTAAGGAGTTTAATCTCACTTGTAGATAATTCATGGGACGAGAGATTGAAAATTATGTTCTCGGATTTGTTGGTGGGCGACCCGGACGTCCGCCTCCTCTTCCACTGCTGCCCCCTTCGGGTATGGCGCCTCTTGCGTCTGGGTTGGGGCCACCTCGACCCTTCTGGGGATGCCTCCCTAAAGGGCCGGCTTTGGCACCTTTAGTTTTGCGCTGATCAACCTCACTGTTGGAGCTAGTATTATCAGCTGATGTCTCGGAATCGAATTGATCGATATTCCTCTGCGGGCGTCGTTTATTGCGACGAAAGAAAGGTTTTCTGGAGGAATCTTCGCCAGAGTTGCCTGCCAGCCACCTGTAGACAGTATGTCTGTCATAGTCCATTTGAACTTTAGCCAACTTTTCTTTTTTGAAAAGAATAAGCTCCCTTTTATAAGATGCCAATTGGCTTTTCAGCCTCTCCAACCAATCAGTTTCCTTTTCAGCTACCAATGTAGCTAGATGGATAGTTTCAAAATTAGAAATTTTTTCTTTAATTGCTGCCAACTCCTTCGATGATTGCTCCACGACTAGCACCATTAAATCGAAGGAGCATTTATTAAGCGTTCCGATCCAGCGTTTACAGAACTGGGGGGTCGTAGCGCCCGATCGTCGGGCAGTTCCTAACGCGGAATCCACGAGGGATCATTTTGGATTTATAATAGTCGCTGAGCGACAGAGCATGAAGATGATAGTCAATTTCCTTCTTTTTAAGGCGCAGGAGATCCCTATATATAATATCAGTTGCAAGGGATTCCTCTTCATCATTGATGCCACCTTTCAGGATTATGGCATGAATCTCAGCCTCAGAAAGGGAATGAATATCGCCTAAAGGAAAATTAAATTGTCCGATGCTCTCTTCATCAACCATATTGGATGGTGTGTATGGTACACCCAATCCAATAAGTGAGGCACAATAGAAAAACAATGAAAAAATGTAGAAATCACAGCAACCAGTCCCAGTGAGAATAGAAAATGAACAAGAGGAGGGGGATCCCAAAACAGACGGTGCTCAGGTAACTCACTGATGCAGTGAGACAAACAAATAAATGCAGGGTGCCTCAACTTGCAGGCTCCTTGTGGCAGGGGAGCAAGCAGATTATAGAGGACAGGGGTTTGGCACTCCTTGTAACAGCAAAAACAGCAGCGCCGGTGCCTACACAGAGGATTGGTAGGAGATTTGTGGTGAGGCACTCGTGGCAATTGTAATCCAGAACAAAGCTAGCCAACAGGAGATAGCAGCAACGTTTCAATTTATTACTTCAAATTTTCGTCAGGTTACACAGAAAAATTAAACTACAAGAATTTTTCTCTTCCCAACCCAGCTCCAATAAACCAGCTAAACCACCTTTGCCACCGACATTAAAAAAGTTCGCACCAGCGTCATCATTTGAACCTTACTCCAACAACGCCAGCATTAAATCTTTTTCAAGAATGCTGGATGCAGGTTTACCGGATATAATAGAACGCTCCTCTAATGTCCATCCTAATCTCATGCCATCTGAACGGCTGGCATTACAAAATTTAAGTAATAACAAAAACCTCATTATTCGACAGGCGGACAAGGGTGGGGCTGTGGTCCTCCAGGATCTGTCCGATTATCATACAGAAATAATGAGGCAACTGGCTGATGTCGACACTTATCGTCGGTTGACAGTTAATCCTACTCTACAATGTCGACAGAAACTGTCCAACATTCTTCAGATGGGCGTTGATGCCAAGATTATTTCCAAGGATATACAAGCCATCTTAATACCGGATTTTCCTATTACCCCGTGCCTGTACACACTCCCTAAAATCCACAAGGGCTTATCCCCTCCCCCGGGACGCCCGATTGTGTCGGCATGCGGGTCCTTGTTACAACCTTCAGCTACTTATCTGGACGATATCTTGCAGCCCCTTATCAAGACACAACCGACTTTTCTTTTGGATACCACCACTTTTTTACAGATTCTCCACCAACTCCCCAATTTGCCCGACGATTGCCATTTGGCCACCATTGATGTGGTAAATTTGTACACTGTCATTCCACACTCCATGGGTCTTTCTGCCTTGAGACGTTTTCTTATTTCTCACAGTGATTTTGACTCTGTGAAAATTGATTTTTTTGGTTGAACTTATGGATTTAATTTTGCATAACAACTTTTTCATTTACAACAATATCTTTTATTTACAGCTACGGGGCTGTGCAATGGGCAGCTCCGTAGCTCCGTCATATGCCAACATTTTTATGTTTTCTGCAGAGTTTGATATTTTTTTGTCTGATTCCTTGGTTGCAGATCATTTTATTGTATTCAAAAGGTATATAGATGACCTGTTTGCCATCTGGCAAGGTGATATTGCTTTATTGCATAATTTAATATCCAAACACAATACTACCAATAATGCAATTAAGTTTACCTTTGTGACCTCAAATGTGGAGGTCTATTTTCTTGACGTTAAGGTGACCCTTGTTTCAGGTAAAATCACCACCAGTGTGTACACCAAGACAACCGATCGCAACACCATGCTATCTCCAACAAGTTGTCACCCCCGCAGTCTTGTTATGTCACTGCCATATTCTCAAATGTTGCGCTATTATCGCATTAATAGCGATCAAGCCAACTGCAATCTCCAGCTCGATGCCCTCATCGATAAATTTTTGGCACGTGGCTTTAATCGCCAAGACTTGCTGGCATGTAAAAATAGAGTTCTACAACTTAACCGTGAATCTTTATTACAACCTAGACCCAAAGACAAAACAATGTCTAAAATTATGCCCTGGGTCAACCGGTATAATGTTGTTTCCACTGATACAACCACCATGGTCAAAAGCAATTGGCCCCTGATTAAAAGTGATACGACTCTACCGTTTGGTGAGCATCGCATTATGCCCTGTTATTCTAAGGGTCGGAGTTTAAAGGACATTTTGGTTAAAACCAATGTCTCCTTTGACCCTGCACCGCAAATCACGACATGGCTGGGTGCCAATAAAAAGAAAGGCTGTTTTAAATGTGCATGCACTACTTGCCAATTTCTCTTGACAGGTGATACCTTTAATCACCCCCACACTGGACAGGCTTTTAAAATCCGGCATTATCTAACTTGCAATTCTTCCTTTATTATTTACCAGTTGATTTGTCCTTGTAGTTTGTCTTATATAGGCAAAACCATCAGGAAATTCAAGGAGCGAATGACCATGCACAGGAGTACCATTCGCCAGGCACTGACTTCTGGTGCCAGCGAACACCCTGTGGCGAGACATTTTGTCGAGCATAAACATCCTCTACATAGTCTCAGATATAGGATGATTGATTGGGTGCCTCCCAATATCCGTGGTGGGGACCGTGGGACCCAATTGTTGCGCTGCGAAGCGCGGTGGATACACCGCCTTAACACCATTGCGCCGAAAGGCCTTAATGAGCAAATTTCGTTTGCTGTCTTTCGTTAATGCTGCTATGCCCTTACATGTTTTCTTACTTGATGCTGCTAATATGTTTTCTTACTTGATGCTGCTAACATTATATCGTCTGTTTTTCTTTTTATTAGTACTGTCCTTTTCTGTATATACCGCTATAATGTTTTATTGTCTGTTTTGAGTCACTATGATATTGTTACATTTATTCTCATCTATTTTTGCGGTTATTACATTTCTTACATCCCTTTGTGAAGTGAGTCTGAGATCGCATGCAGACAGCGCTGCCTGCATTTTTGTTGAAAGTCATCCTGAGATTGTATGCAGATAGCGCTACCTGCATCTATATATATTTTTCCAGCTCCCCCTTCCCACACTCTCTTGTAATTTATGGTGTTTTCCCCTCAGTGCAGGAGTTGTCTTTGTTTACCGTTTCTATGGTAACCCTACTCTCCAGTCACTGTGCACTGGCTGAACAGGTGATGTCATCATATGGCGTCCTGTGGGCGTCGTCCCAAACCCCCGGCATCTCAGCCTCACTCCTCTGGTGTAGTGTGCTATAAAGGTATGTTTTTATCTTTGCTTCTGTGTAACCTGACGAAAATTTGAAGTAATAAATTGAAACGTTGCTGCTATCTCCTGTTGGCTAGCTTTGTTCTGGATTACAATTGCCACGAGTGCCTCACCACAAATCTCCTACAAATCCTCTGTGTAGGCACCGGCGCTGCTGTTTTTGCTGTTACAAGGAGTGCCAAACCCCTGTCCTCTATATATATATATATATATATGCTATGATCTGTTTTTTTATCATTTTGACCAACCCTGCCACCTGACTACATGTAGACGCGCACCCCATCTTTATAGCTATTTGCCGTACGTCTGTCCCTAGTCACCCCGCCGGCTGACTACATGTAGACACGCACCCCATCTTTATAGCAGTTTGCAATACATCGGTCCCTAGTCACCCCACCGGCTGACTACATGTAGACGCGCACACCATCTTTATAGCGGTTTGCCATACATCTGTCCCTAGTCACCCCACCGGCTGACTAGATGTAGACGTGAACCCATCTTTATAGCAGTTTGCGATAAACATTTTAAAATACAGGGTCAAAGCCAGTTTTGCTGTCTGAAAGCAGCACATGGCTCCTCATCGTCACGTTGTTTGTGCAACTGAACATGTACATGGGGTGGAGATTCGATCGCTATAAACCAATCACACAGTTTTCTCTGCACGCGTGCGGCACGAAAGAATCTTCATTCGGGAGAAATACGTGAACGTAAACAGCAGAATACACATTCTTTTCATTGGTGAGTACTCAACCCAGTTTATTGTTGTAATGACAATGGCTTTATTGATGTATTTGTTGTGTGTATCATGAAAGTAATGTCCATTATTTTATTTTTTTGAACAGACATTTAAAAAATGGCTGAGAAGAATGTGGAATTTATGGAGGAGTTCATTGAGGGCTACAGAGACCAGGATTGTCTCTGGAATAGTAAATCCAGAGATTATTCCAATAGGCAGAAGAGAGCTGTAGCCCTGGAGGAGCTGGTTAAGGTCAGCCTCCCTTACTACCCCACTGCAAGCATTGAATGGGTGCGGGGAAGGATTGCCAACATGAGGACAGTTTTCAAAAAGGAGCTGAACAAGGGAAGCATCCAAGAAATCAGGGGCCGGTACAGACCAAGTGTATGTGCCCAGGCTCTGGTACTATGATCTGCTGGCATTCACAGTGGACCAAGAGCTGCCGAGGGAGTCCTTCGGCAATCTGCCTGCGGCCCAGGCTGCCCCATGCTCCACACCTCGCACCCCTGAACTTGCGGAGGATACCCTCTCTGGCACAGTAATCACACAGATTACACACATTTGAAATATTTATTGAAAATGAAGATAAAAGTACAAATAAAGTACAGTAAAAAGGTAGCATGTCATAGCAATTCAGCAGATCATGTCTTCCTGCCAATCCACTGCGCCTAAACCATTAAAGTACTGCAATTACTCTTCTCTGGTCAATTTTGCACGCATAGTAGCATTTCCTGTATTTAGATTGGTCTCCAAGCATGTTAATCCTACTGCCTCACCAACTATTTCACTGTCATCCATGCCGGAAACATTGGGGTGCTTGGACTGTGTTTTTCTGCGTAGATAGTTGTGCAGCACACAACAGGCCATAACTACCTTGTCTATTTTATCTAGCTGCAGATTTAGGGCACTATGGAAAATCCTAAACTCGCCTAGCTCGAGACAGCCGGTAATTGAAAATTCTGCATTCTTGATTAAGCGACCTTTGTGGGTAGCATTCAAGGCAAATGCCTCATCAGCCACAAAAATAAAGTTTAAACCATGCACATTCTGTGTCCGCTCTGGTAATTGAAGTCCATTGTTTTTAAGTTTGTTATGGAACATGGTCTTTTCCAAAGCCCCACCATCAGATACCCTGCCATTTTTTCCAATGTCCACGAAGATGAATTCATACTGTATTTGGCATTGGCAATAGCCATTAAAACAATTCTAAAGAAGCCCTTATAATTATAGAAAAAAGAGCCACTATTAGCAGGGGGCATGATGCGGATATGTTTTTCGTCGATGGCAATTGTGGAAATTCTAAAGATCCTTAAAATCTTGGGCAATAGCTTGCCACTCCTCAGTACTCGTAGGGAACTGAAATATAGTAAAGAGGTTTTTAAAAAACAAATCACTAATTTGGTTGTTACATAATGTTTTACAGCCTTCTCTATTCATGGAAGAGGAGTGTTCACAGACACTGGATGTGCCGTCGCAGCTGCCTTCACCGGTCCTCTGCTCTACACACACAGCCAGCACTCAGCAGGCCGCGCGGCAGCAGCCTGAACCTCCATCAAGGAGAGGCCGTAAAAGGCCACGTCAGATTGCGGATACGTCTGAGGTCATGACTCGCCAGATTCTGGAGTCTGCCAATCGACTGATGGCGTTGGACTAGGATGAGCAGGACCATGTGGGGAATTCAATTGCGAAAAAACTCAGAAAACTTGATTCTGCTACAAGGGCAGAGGCTGAGCGGATCATCAGTGACACCCTGTACCGGCCCAGATGACCCCACTATGTCACAGGTTGAATTCCAACCCATCAGCCCTGCCCCAGTACCACACCACCAAATGTATCACCCAGGTCATTATCCCCACTATCCCCAGTATGATATGCGCACACATCCCACTTCTGCGCAACCACGGCAGCAACCAACTGGAGTACCGTCACCATTGACAATAGCACCAGGTTCAGCCAGTGGTTCCTTCCAGGGTTTTGGGAAAACACCATCTCCCTCCCAAACAGCGATGGATACAGAGCATTATCCTCTTAATACCATCCATTATCATAACCTTTAAACAAATTCTAGTTGTTTTTTATATATTTATTATAAAGATTTTATATTTATATTCTAAATGTTTACAAGTATGTTAAGTTAATAAGAAAACATTTTACTTTTAAAATATTATTTGGCATATCTTTATTTACCTTCATGTATTGCTCCTGTAGAACTTGGATGATGGCATTACAGGTCTCAGGTATTATGAGTCCCAGAGCTTGAGAGGATATAGTGGTGCTGTAGCTCAGATCCGCAAGGGTCCTCCCAGTAGCCAGGAAACTTAGCATTGCCACCAGTCTCTGCTCAGCTTAGATAGGTGTCCTCTTTTTCTCCTGTACCAATGGCATATGGGAGAAGGTGTCTCGCCTCAGAAGCCAGTCTCTGGTCCAGCAGCTGCGATTCTTGCGCCTCTTTTTTTTTTTATAGACTGCAATGTTGTGGCCGTAGCAGCAAGAATGCAAGCACAAACCTTTGTTTTCCTCAAGCTCCTGATGAAAGTGATAGAAAACAAACAGAACGAAGGAACATACGTGCGTGTTCTCTGTACAGCCAGCACTGATGTAAAAAAGAAATCGCTTTTGTTTAGGTTCTGTACTTGCGCCTCTTTGTTTTGGTATGCCCTTAACCCAGCCCATTATGATAATGTTGTTTATATGTGACGTGTCAATAGCCCGAATCGAGAGAGTGTGTACGGTGGTACAATCTTTTTCTTGCGATTGTTTGGACAGGAGTAGATCGGATGTCGCAAGTAAAATTGTATAGGTGTGTACGCGCGTATCGGCTGGTGTTTGTGGATGGTCGGTCGCGTGTATGGTCGATCGAATGCTCACAAAAAAAAGGGATTGTATAGATGTGTATGAATAAGCCCCAAGCCGTCGTCAAGGCTTCTAGGTGTGCGGTGCGGCACCCCCAAAAATCAGCATAAGTCAGAAAGCCCAGAGTAGCACACCAGTGAAAAAATTCTAAAGTATTAATAAATACAAGTGTTAGGAAGCCAGAGCTACAGTATATACAAAAGGTGATGGGGGAAATTTACTAAGATGTGAATACTACTTCACATGGGATGTTGCTATGTACACCCAGATCTAGACCATCAGATCATGTCTACTATCTAGAGGGTGCTAAATAAATAAGTAGATTCTGATTAGTTGCCCATAGCAACATCTAATGCAAAGTAGAATTCCCATCTTACTAAATTTCTCCCAATGTCTTCTGTTTCATGAAGAGATTAGTAGGTGTTAGAGCTTGGATGAACTGGATGGGGGATCACACTTTAGGGCAGAACTATCAGTATTGCTGCCCCATCGGGAAAACTTTAGACCAATAAAACCCTGGTCCATCTTTCTACTCATACGGTTTTAAGAATTTTTATTGGTACTTATGTAATATCTGGACTCCCGGTTTTCTTTATGAGACCGTGTCCCCTCGCGGGGCTCGCTGCGCTCGCCACGCTTCGGGCACGGTGGCTCGCTGCGCTCGCCACACTATATAAAATCAACTCCATGCGTAGTTGGATAGTAGGGGTATGGAAAAAATGGGGTGCATTTAACATGGGAGCCCAGATAATACATAAGTACCTTTTTATTATATGTACTCTAAAGGATATTATTTGATTTCCTGACAAATCACTATTATATCTCTTCTATTGGATATGCCCCCTGAAGAAGTCGTATGACGAAACGCGTTGGGTTTACTGATTAAAACAGCTACAATCAATATGGAATCTGTATTTCATCTTCAATCATGAGAATTTATTAATACTGGATGCTCAGAACAGTGATCTCCATTTTCTGTTCTTAACTGTGCAAATTGTTATAAAATTATTTTATTGTACTCATTTTGTTTTGTATTCGATGTATAACTTGATATTTTAAGTATCTTGTGTGGCTTACCATTCCACTACTACGCCCTCTGGTAATTCTACATCCATATATATTTGCTTGTGTCGACCTTTCGACATGTTGACCTAATACATGTCAACCTTTTTAATGTGTCTCTTGACTGTCGACCAATAGTGGTCAACCTTTTGACTGTCAATTTATCAACCCATAACCACAACATCCGGGGTGCGACCTGGCTATTACAATGAAAACATGATGCGACCGTGTTTTCATTGTAATATTTGTTGTATTTTATTATACAGTTATACACTATGGGGCGTATTCAATGTGTGCCGATATTTACATCAGTCGGAACTATCGGCACACATCTATTCAATGTGGCCATTTTCAGCCGCATTGAAGCCCATGGAGATTCAACTTTTTTTAAAGTCAAATCTGCATTGTCAAAATGCAGTGGGTGTGGGCTGTCTGCTGCAGTTGCCTCTCTCCCCTTCTCAGCACACAGCACTGAGCAGCATGTGCTGCGGCAGCCTCTGCTCTCTACTCCCACTGCCTGGTCTCTGCAGCGGGGGAGGGGAGCGCAGGACCTAGTACAGGGTAAATAGTACCCCCCCCCTTCAACAGCACTGAATACAACACAATAAACAGACTCCCTTGAGTGGACCCTTAACCCCTTGAGCGGTGGGTTTTCCTGGGTCAGGACAAACCTACCAGGGCTGGTTTATCCTGCCCCAGAAATACCACAGAAGGGGCAGCTGCTTCCTTCGGCAGCAGCCCCCACTCACCTGGGGCTGCTGCTGCCAGCTTCGGCTGTTTGCAGACGCTTGGAGAAGTTTGGGGTTGCTTGGGGGGGGGGCTCTGGAGTGCTCAGGTGTTCGGGCACTCAGACGTTTGTCTGTTTGGGCATTCCTGTGTTTGGACGCCATGAACACACAAACATCGAGCGTGGGCCAAGGTGCCCTGATCCTCCTAGAGTGGCACCGATCCCCTCAGAGGGCATCTGTAATGGGGGGTTCATTGACAGGGAAAATGATGGTGCGCCAGTGGTTCACCACTGGAGGCACCACTGTTGCACCCTTTCTTTACAGTGGCATGCACGGAGTCCACTCCTGCATTGCTGCTCAGCCCAAGAAATTTCCGACCATACCACTAAAGGGTTTAAAGGCCTATAAGGGTCCATTAAATGAAAAACATTTTCACTTTACAAAACTTTTGAGAATTGCATAAGCATAAACTTATGCCCGTCCGCCGAACGGCCATTAAGACTAGTTTCATATAGTGCTAAAGTGAGTGTGGTACAGTCCAACACAATATATATATATACTTCCTATTGCTAACCCACCCACAGCATACTTCCTGTCACTAATTCACAGCCCAACACAATGCAGACTCCCTGTTCCCAATTCACTGCTTAACACAATTCAGACTCCCTGGGTGAGATTTAATAGGATGAGAGATTCAGAAAGTAGGATATTTGGTGAGAAATCTCCAGTTTTTTTAAAGCGGCAATCATTTACACTGCAAAACCAGTTTGATTTTGAAGTTTAAATGATTGCAGCTTTAAAAAAAACTGGAGATTTCTCACCAAATCTCTCACTTTCTGTAATTCTCATTCTAGTAAATGTCACCACGTGTCCTTTATTAACCAATTCCCAACACAATGCAGACTTCCTGACATAATGTAATATTGTACATACCTCCCAACTTTGCCTCAACAGTAAGCGGGACCAATCTGCATGTATCCATCAACCGCCAGAAATTAGGGTCATGCCTATTTATCAGGGGGCGTAGCCTATGATCACATCACTTTCTGCAGGACCACGCCCGATTTTTGCCTCTGTATGGGCATGGCCAGTGTTTTGTCAGCTGCTGACCATGCCCCCAATCACTCTGTTTCGAATAAGACATGAAGCAATCCCAACTGCCGTCTCCATTGCAGGACACTGCTACTTGCGGGTGGGATGCAGGACAGTCACAAATAATCATGATTGTCCCATGAAAATCAAGACAGTTGGGAGGTATGTCTCATATGTTTACAATAATTAGGGCTAATTATAGCACATGACATTAAGGGGGACATTTACCAAAATGGATTCGTATTTTAAAAGTGAAAAAAGTCGTATTCGTAGTCGTATTGGTGTGAATTTCTGGCGTATTCGTGAAATCATAATTTAACAAGTAAAAAAATCGTACTATCGTGGAAATTATCTTGGCGTGAACTTATCATATTGAGGTCGTATTCGTATATCAAAGTACGACTACGCATGTGTACGAAAAGTCTACACCATCGATAGAATACAAATGATTTTTGCATGGGCTAGGCGTATTTTCATCATGTACTAAAAATTCGTATTCGTGAAGTTGTAAAATAGGATTCGTAAACAACTGAGAATCGTAAAAAAATTGGTGAAATAAAATACACCCTCCTTGACAAGGTCTATTTTAAAGTGTATTTCACCGGCTTCAATGGAACACATGTGTTATCATTTTAAAAACACATCACAGACCTTAGAAATCACACATGTGTGCCTTATAAAAGCCAAACATCCACCTACAAACACTTCCTGACTTCTAGCATGGCAGACTATATGCTATATTAGGGTGCTTCAGTGTGGGCTTTGAGACAGCTGATGTCTTGGCTGTGCCAAGGAAGAAGACACCGGCGTCATGAAACTGAGCATGACCAGCAGGTCCAGCAGGTATCACAGAGGCTGCGTCGGCCTCGTTTATTTAGGCCGCGTTTATATTTAGACGCATTGCCGGATGATGTGGTTATACAGATGTTCCGGCTTAATCGTACCAACATTCTCCGTCTGTATGGGCTCATTAGACTGGAGCTAGATCCTGTGACAGGACGCTCATGCGCTGTCTCAGGCCTGCACAAACTGCTGGCTGTGTTGTACTTTCTGGCGTCTGGCAGTTTTCAACATGTCACTGGCCAAGGCATTGGCATATCTCAGCCCACACTGTCCAGGTACCTGACCCAGGTGCTTGAAGCTTTTCTGCCACATATGGATGCCTCAATCTGCTTCCCAAGCCAGGAGACAGAGTGGCATGATGTTAGGGTAGCATTCTATCGCATTGCATGCATGCCAAATGTGCTTGTTGCTATTGACTGCACACACATTCCGCTGAGACCACCTCGGGATACTGCCCGTTCCTATTATAACCGACATGAAAGCACAAGTACCAACGTGCAGGTGGTCTGTGATGCAAATCTTAAGATCATGAGTGTGTTTGCAGGCTACCCTGGCTCATGTCATGACACCTATATCCTCGGCCAGTCAGTCCTCTTTGATGAGTTTGAAGCCGGATCAATGGCAGAGGGCTGGCTACTGGGTAAGTGTATAATACTGTATAAACTGCTGTATGCGACACATAGGGAATTGATGACACATGTGTGTTTATCTCTCTGTCAATTTGGGTGTGTATGCATACATTATGAACTCTCTCTCTCTCTCTCTCTCTCTCTCTCTCTCTATCTATCTCTCTCTCTCTCTCTATATATATATATATATATATATATATATATATATATATATATATATATATATATATATATATATATATATATATATATATGGGAAGCGGTCATCTATTAGAATTTACTTAGGTCTACAGGCATTAGATCGACCCCACTAGGTAGACTGGCAGGAAGGTTGACCTGATTTAAGATCGACATGGGCCAAGGTCGACATGACTTAAGCTCAAATTTGCATAAAGTTCGACATGAGGAAGGTAGACTGGTCATAAGTTCAACATGGGTATTTCACTGTTGTTTGTGCCGACATGTGGCGACAGCCGGTATTTCATGCCCTACCATCCACTAGGGCGTGGAGGAGCTCATTCAAGCTGTGGCAAGCAAAGTGAGCCGTCGTGCCCGATGCATTGTGAGCTAAGCGAGCGCTGCGAGGGTCCAATTCTCATTGCCAACTGTGTCCATGTTGACTGTGTCGACAATCGGTTCTAAAAACAGTGCAAAAACAATGTCGACATTATGACCAGTCGACCTTCCTCATGTCGACCTTTATGCAAATTCAACCTTACGTCATGTCGACCTTGGCCCATGTCCACCTTAAGTCAGGTCGACCTATCTGCCACTCGAACTAATGGTGTCGACCAAATGTCTGGAAAAACAAAACAACACAAACAAATAAACCATGTGAGGTGTATTGCATGTTTACTCATGCAATACACCTCATGGGTCATGGGTGTGTGCCTCATTGGTGACTAAACAATGGCTGTTGGTCCAAAATGTTATGTGGCATCATAACTATGAACAAATTACTGCAATGACCACTACTCACCAACATGTCGCCTATCTGTATCAAACACACCAGGTGGGCTGATCACTTTCTTAGGAATGAGAGTGGCCATTGCCCTCTCATAGCTTTTCCAATCAATCCGTGATGGGACATTGGGCCCAAATCGGCGGCGATGCTTATCCTCCTTCGTCATTTTTTCTTTCACAAGGCGGCAAATGTCATAAAACCGCTTTTTGCAGTTTGAAAAATCGCGGACAATGGTCCCATGGGCATTGACCGCTTCCACTACCTGCTTCCATATAGTGGCCTTCCATGCTGCCGACACTGGTTTAAAAAAGAGGGGGTCCTTATGCTTAATAATGTTGTGCACAAGGGCAATGCTCTCTGCAGGAGTGAACATTGGCATCTTCTTGCCAGTATTCTGTGAAGATCAGTGATGTAGCTAGGTGCCACGGTGCCCGGAGCACGGACATGCTTCGTGCCCCCCCATTTTACACATAATGCTCACTGTAGTAGTAGTCCTGTTGATACACATGCTTACAATAGTGCCATATACACATAATGCCCCTTGCATATAATGTCCACTGTAGTAGCAACACATACACATAAAGCCCCCAATAGTAGCACCATTTATACACACAGTGCCCACTGTAGGTTCAGTGCTCACAGAATGCTAGAGACGAGTCTGGACACTTACTTTGCAGGAGTAGGGACAGCTGGAGGCTGAGTGACCTGAAGGACCTCCGTCCTCTCTGCTCTAATAGGCGTCATTATAGTTGCTGCCAGTGCTTCAGGAAGATGAAGAGAGAGGACAGAGGAGGAGCCCCAGCAGCACAGGAAGGAGGGTGGATAAGAGGGTGTTGCTGAAGATAAGCCGGTGCTGCCTGACAGACAGAGCGGCTGCGGTAGCCGGCAAGAAGAGGTCAGGAGCAGAGGATGCACAGCGCGTCTCCTGCACGGCGCCTGCTGAGCTGAGCGCCGGGACCCGCACAATAAATTACAAGTCAAGTCAGCTCCGCCTCCGGCTGTACACTTCTATTTTGAATTCAAGTCTCCCGCTGGGCTGCGGCACTAACCAATAGGCGCTCGCAGTCCAGCTGCCACCAATGCTTCTGATTGGCTGCTGGACTGCAAGCGCTTATTGGCGAGCGCCGCGGTCCAGCAGGAGAGAGACTTGAAGCTGAAGACTGAAGCGCTGCGACCTCAACGCTTCAGTCAGCAGTGTCATTCTCCTGCTTCTATCGCCACCGCAATGCACTTGCCGGGCACAGCAGGGAGCGGGCGAGCAGGGCAGGGGGAGCCGGTGGCAGGGTGCACGGCTCCGGCGCCATGTGATGATTCTGCGCCTGGAGCTTGTGCTCCACCGGCTCCACCCTAGCTACGCCTCTGGTGAAGATGCCTTCTTCTTCCCCTTTTTAGAGGCAGCAGGGGTGTCAACAGGCTCATCATCATCATCAACATCATCATCATCCGCACCCTCACCTTCCTCAGCCACATATTCCTCCTCCTCCTCCTCCACCAGCTCCTCGTCAGCCACCATCACAGCAGCCACCTCCTCAACCTCACCCATGAAACTGTCACCACTCTCAGACATGATGCCAAATGTAGAACACACAAAAAAAATTCAACACAAACAACACAAAACACACTCCTACTCCTTCCCTCAAACAAACACACACACACACACACACACACACACACACAAACACACACAAATATCGACTATAGTACAAAAAAAAAAAAAAATGGGACAAACTTTGAAAAGGACAAGACAAACAATAGCACAAGACAACTTTCAGAACAATACACACTCACAAATCACTTTTCACAATCTCACCAAAAATCACCAACCAACTCTCCACTGCACCTTTCTCCTACACACTCCAAACTACACCCACAACAAGTTTTGGCACCTCCACGACTTATATATGGGTGTGAGAGCCCTCCCCAAGTGTAAAAGAGATACACCAATCACGCTTGTAGTTTCATTTTCGTAGTGAGCCATGTGGTTGAATATACGAAAATTCGTATTACATTTCACGACAAATTCGTGAAATAACGGCGTTTTCAGACAAAAATCTCTACGCCATTCGTATTTCACCTACGACTCTACGACAATACGAAAACATGCGTAAACCAACATACGTATGCCTACAACATCGAAAAATACGAATTTTACAAATACGACTTTGTAGTAACTTAAACCCCGGAACACGACTTTTTTAGGATCACTATCATTCGTACTCATTCGTATTTCCTACGAATACAAATACGAATACGAATTTTTAGGAAATCCATTTTGGTAAATGTCCCCCTAAGGTACAGGCACCAAGTCCAAGGGGTAAATTTAACCCTTTGAGTGCCAACATCTCTGCGAGAGAGGTTCAAAATATCCGCAAAAAAATGCCGACGTCGCTCACATTTGTTATATAAATTCAAATAAATATCTTGTGTATAAAAAGATTCTATTTCCTATATAAGGTAACATTACAGGTCTTTATGATGAATAAAAATGTTTGCTTGGCATTTTTTTCACACCTACTGTATTTTGACCAAATTCACTTGGCACTCAAAGGGTTAAGCTTCTAAAAAAATGTAAAAAAGGTGTCTATCATTTTCTAGGATGCAACAGAAAAATGCCAGACATAGGTCCTCATTCTGGTTGAGAAATTAGGGGAGGTCACGTCAGTCGCACAGAGGTTAATTGGAAATGCAAGGGTGGACCCTCCTTATATAGATTAAACACTTAATTAATGATAGGTATGAGGGTGTGCTACCACAGACACAGAAAGGACATGCTTAGAGAAAAGAAAAGGGTGTCTTTTGTTGGTGCACCTAGAGAAAAAGTTCATATAATAAAACGTCACTTTTATTTAATTCATTAAAATAGTTTGCGAATATAAAAAGGAATTGACAATACATGAGACAACAAATAGTGAAAATAAAAAAGGAAAAAAATTTTTCCTTACACCTAGTGGAAACCCCACTATCTATTATCCCAATGATTTTTAATATCCTGTGTGGCTTAAATTAATGGGTGAATTCCCGTTTAAGTATAGCATAAATCAGGGATTTTGCTAATATGTATCAAGTGTAGCAATAAACCCTGGGCTCTCTCTAGTAGCTGCTGGGAAGCGCCTGAGCACGGGTAAAATTCCGTCTCAGCGCTCCTGCAGGCTTGCTGGAGCCAGGGGTATCACGTCCTGTAGTTCTCCCACTGAGCAGTGTGAGAGGAGTGCCTGTGTGCACTTCCTCGCTCAAGTGGTTTGAGAGCAGACAGGGACACTGACGGTTCTGGCGCCAGATACCGTCTCTGTGTCAGTTTTCTAGGCTCCGTGTCCAACGGTAAGCCTAGCGCAGCCAACAGGTTAAATACAATTTATAAATGGGGAAGGGAGAGTGGGGTATTAAACACACTCGGTGTGTAGTACAGTCGAGCGTACGCTTTCGCAACAAAGCTTCCTCAGGACCACCGGGCAAGCCGCCGGAAGCTCCTTAAGTACTAGTTCCTCCATGAATATTCATCATGTGCAAATTCAAGTGAATCGTCTATTGGTCAATTAATATGGGTGTCATGCATTGTGCATTTGTCTACACCTACTGTCAGTATTTTCAAAACACGTATGTTACACTTTGTTTATGAGGGTTGCCTTAGTAATCTCTATTCTCCTTGTTTGTGCTGTCCCTTTGGATCACAAGGTGATGTACCCGTGTGGGTCTCTGTCTACCTGTCAGTGCACCTTATGTCCGCAGCGGGAGGGAGAGCTGCGAGTCATCGCCGTGCATCTCCGTGTAGTCGGAAAGCCTAAGTCCCCGTTCAGGAATAATTAATGGTCGCTGACAAAGGCATGCTGATCCATGATATAGAAAGAGAGAACGGCGTACAGCAGAGCCAGAGGGCTCGGGTACTGCCTGGACGTGCCGCCGGTCCAATCGTATGGAGGCTGATCGTCCCGTGTGTATGCCATCCACTGTGTCAAAATAGCGCATTCGTAGCGCTTATTATGCCAAAGGCAAATGTATCGGCTGTGGTCATTCTATATGTACTGTACAGTACGGGCATTGTTATTTGTTATGGGGGAAAGGAAATCTTATCATGCTGCACATTGCTATAATGTGTCTTTCTGTTGGGGTTAATGCTGTCACAGACAAATGTAATGGACAGAGATAAAGTATGTGTTGGTGTGAGTCTTTTTTCTTTTAGCGTTGACATGGACACCGCGGCAAGCTGGACACGTAACGCAGACCGTCCGACCTGGTGAGTATATTGGTGGGCACGGGTAGATGATTGGGGTATAGTTGACACATATATGTAAATAAATTGGTGGGGGAGATTTGGGAATGTCACAGTCTTCAGCCGCTCACGCTATCCTGTGTCACTCCTCCAAAGAATTCGGCAGTATCTAGTGTCTGATATGATTGGATCCGCTCAGTGGATGTTCCTGTATTATTGTATATATTACCCATGTGGGTCTCTGTCTACCTGTCAGTGCACCTTATGTTCGCAGCGGGAGGGAGAGCCGCGAGTCACCGCCGTGTATCTCCGTGTAGTCGGAAAGCCTAACTCCCCGTTCAGGAATAGAGTAATTAATGGTCGCTGACAAAGGCATGCTGATCCATGATATAGAAAGAGAGAACGGCGTACAGCAGAGCCAGAGGGCTCGGTTACTGCCTGGACGTGCCGCCGGTCCAATCGTTTGGAGGCTGATCGTCCCGTGTGTATGCCATCCACTGTGTCAAAATAGCGCATTCGTAGCGCTTATTATGCCAAAGGCAAATGTATCGGCTGTGGTCATTCTATATGTACTGTACAGTACGGGCATTGTTATTTGTTATGGGGGAAAGGAAATCTTATCATGCTGCACATTGCTATAATGTGTCTTTCTGTTGAGGTTAATGCTGTCACAGACAAATGTAATGGACAGAGATAAAGTATGTGTTGGTATAAGTCTTTTTTCTCTTTTAGCGTTGACATGGACACCGCGGCAAGCTGGACACGTAACGCAGACCATCCGACCTGGTGAGTATATTGGTGGGCATGGGTAGGTGATTGGGGTATAGTTGACACATATATGTAGATGAATTGGTGGGGGAGATTTGGGAATGTCACAGTCTTCAGCCGCTCACGCTATCCTGTGTCACTCCTCCAAAGAATTCAGCAATATCTAGTGTCTGACACAATTGGATCCGCTCAGTAGATGTTCCTGTATTATTGTATATATTACAGGTAAAAGTATCAGCGGTGGTCATCTGGCATGCCCTGTGCGTTGTGGACAGTGTCACTTTTTATGGGAACAGTACGATCCCATCAGGCGCATGCATCACTAGGGTTTATGCTGGCGCAGGCACTGTTAGGGACAAGGTGACGTGTGTATTGATGTACGTCATGTCTTTTTCATTTAGCCACGACTAAGACACCGCGGCAATGCTGGATGCGCCAAATGGGCCGGCCGATTTGGTAAGTATTAACTGTATGCGTACTAGAGTATAGCTACGCATATGTGGATAAGTATGTTGTGGAGATCGGGAGGTGTACATCAAACCTCTGATGTTTCAGCGGTATCCGACATGTGATAAAATTCAGTCTGCTTAATGGATGTTTCTTATGGTAAATTTAAGTGCAGAATATTGTGTGTTCAAAGCACGCAAAGGAGAGGCATATAGGTTGGTGGTGTCATAGATGTAAATGTCCCAGTTTTGTCATTCTTGAAAGGAGGGACGTGTATATTCCCAAGTGCCCCGTCTCTTCGAATTGTGTTCTTAGTGACACGCTGGTGGCATTAGACACGGCGTGTGCACCCAATAGTTGTACATGAGGGTGGATGCTGGCTGGTACATGGACCCTTAGTTGCATAGTTTGCACATGCATATATATGAGTTTGTTGTAAGGCATGACATTAGCGGTATTGTTAGTACTTCAAACCCGGCATCCATGGTTGACACACGGTAGAGATGTGTCGACCAGAGTGCGTGATGCTATTATATAGATATCTGATGTCGTTGGGGCAGACCAAGTGTTGGATGTGGAAATAATATATGTTCATCATGGACATCTCTCGTGATTACATTGATGGAGTGTTCAAATTGTTGAAGATACCCCACAATGGTCGACCCGATGAGTATGTGGAAAAATAAATTTGAGATATATCACTGCTGACAATAGCGCTAGAGCAGTGTGGGAGTGGTCAACATGTCTAAATTGTCCTGTCTGTCTTTAATGAGGCTCCGTATGGTCATAATGTAAAATTGCAGATTGAATATCGATAGGGGTTTCATCAAAATCATGGGGGAAGGGGATTCTGAAGTTGAGCTGGGTTGATTGTCTGGGATAAATCCCAATACGGTGGATATTGAATCGGATCAAAGGCCCTGAATCAATGTGATTATATGGTGGTATTACGCTGGAAGTGAGCTCTAGTGTGGGGATATTAAGGTTGAGAAAACCGTGAAAAGTGAAAAAATACAATACATATGAAACGGGTGAAAAGAAAGTCACACGTGATGAAACTACAACCCTAAGATGAGTGGAATTAGGTAGTGGGATGTAGAATGAGAATGGAATAAAATGATATACTAAACCCTGTGGGTCACGAAATATAGAGTGATGGATGTTCATTTAGTGTCAATCCTTAAATAAGTAGATCCCTGTTAGGAGGGTGGGATTTCCCAATAGAGGGAGTGAAATCCAGTGCTAAATCGTGATCTAATAGGAGAAAAGGGTCTGAGACCATGGGAGGGTCAAAAAAATGTCACACTGATTGAGGGAGTGACAGCTCTGTCATAAGTCATACTTAAAGTACTGTATCAAGATGCTTGTTATATGGACCTGTCTAGCTTCACAACTGCATATAGAGAATGCTTAATGCAGAATTCCAAGATGTTCTTTTAATGTGTGTGAAGAGGTGGAGATAACAGGCAAAACATGGTAGGTATTCAAAGATAAACCATATAGTTGTTCTCTTCATTAAGACCTTTCGGGGACATACTCCCCATAAGAAAAATGAGTCTGGTCTCCTGTTTAAGGAGCTCCCTATCCCAGTCTCCCCTTCGGATACCCATGGATACCTGAGTCATCCCATAAGCTTTGAGGCCACATGTGCTGCCATGGTGATGTCTTAAAAAATGTTTGGCCACCGGTGTGAGGGTTTTCCCTTGTTGTCGGTCCCTCTCCGCGTTCCTGATGCTTGTCAGATGTTCTGACAGGCGTTTTTTAAGAGGTCTTTTGGTTTTTCCAATGTAATTTTTGCCACAGGGGCACTGTAGGTTATATATAACCCCTGCGGTATCACATGTTATGTATTGTTTAATCTTCCACTTTTTGCCGTATTTATCGGTGTATCCATTTTGTTGTGTCATATGTGGACATATCTTGCACGTTCCACATTTGAATGATCCTTTTTTTGTGATTTTGGGTTTAGTTGTTTTACTCTCAAAATGGCTGTGAACCAGTTGATCTCTGAGGTTGCTACACCGTCTCCAACTTATGTCAACTCGATTGCCTAAGATTTCATCCAGGTCTTTGTCGGTCTTGAGAATGTTCAGGTGTCTATTGAGTGTGTCCTGAATTTCACGCCATTCCTGGCAGAATGTCCCGATGAAACGGATTTTCTCATGTGAGTCCGTTTGTTTGTGATTGTTAGGTACAAGCAGCCGTTCTCTTTCATATCTGCTAGTGTCTCTTCTTGCTTTGCGCACAGATCTCCTACTGTAACCCCTGTTTAGGAGTCTGGTATCCAGTTCTTTAGCCCTCTTTTCGTATGTGTCATTATTAGAACAGTTGCGCTTGGTTCTCAAATATTCCCCTTTGGGGAGTCCTTTGAGAACCGGGGGGAAGTGGGCACTGCTATTATGAAGTAGTGAGTTGGTCGCCGTGGTTTTTCGAAACAAATCAGTAGAAATTAGCCCATCTGTCTCTACGCTGATGCGGAGATCCAGGTATTCTACTTCCTTCTGGCTAGTGTGGTACGTCAGTCTCAGATTTAGATCATTGTTGTTCAATTTGTTGATGAAATCTATGAACTTGTTGATGTCCCCCTGCCATATGATGAACAGGTCGTCAATGTACCGTAGCCAGATTAAGATGTGTTCAGTGTACTGTTCATTGTGTTCTGTGAACACATGTTCCCGCTCCCACCAACCCAGGTACAGGTTAGCGTACGTGGGGGCACAAGTGCTCCCCATCGCAGTCCCCTGCACCTGGAGGTAGAAGCGGTCTTCACATACAAAGTAATTGCGGTACAACACGAAGCGCAGCAGCCTGGTGATAAATGAATTGAGAGGGGTGTCACGTTCCATACTGAGAAAATACTCAGAAGCCTGTATACCATTCTGATGTTTAATACTAGTATACAGGCTTTCGACGTCGCAGGTGACAAGCCAAGAGTCTGGGCTGAGTACAATGTCTTGTATTTTTTTGAGGACGTCCATCGTGTCACGTACATATGAGGGCAGGCTGGTGACATATTTCCTCAAATGGAAGTCAACAAACTCACTCGCTTTTTCCGTAAGACCCCCTATGCCAGATATAATTGGCCTACCGGGTGGGTTCTGTTCACATTTGTGGATCTTAGGAAGGAGGTAGAGAGTTGGAATTCTCACCGTTTTTACTTCCAAGAACTCATATTGTGACTTAGTTATAGTCCCTTCTTGCCTGGCTTGGTCCAGAATTTTCTGGTATAATTCCAGGTAGTCGTTGGTGGGGTTAAAGGTGAGTGGTTTATAACAGGATGTGTCACTAAGTTGCCGCCTCAGCTCTTTTTTGTACATATCGGTAGCCCATAGCACAATATTTCCTCCTTTGTCGGAGGGTTTCACGACTGTGTCCCCCCATTCTCTAATTTCCTTGAGTGCTCCTCTCTCAGCCACAGAGATATTATCATTATAGTGGCAAAAGGGTTTGTTGTTCTCTATCTTATCAAGGTCTCTGCTGACCATTTCCAGAAACACTCTTATTTGTGGGCATATTGATACATCAGGGAGAAAGGTTGATTTTTTCTTTAGTCTGGGAATGTTAGCTCCTGCCCCATCAGTGGATTGGGTGTCAGGAGATTCATCACCACATTCCTCTGAGAGGTCCTCAAGGATCCTAAGCATGTCTCTGTCATTGCCATCAAAGTAATGATCTATACGGGTTTGTGAGGGGTCAATGATGTAATCTGTCATACATGGTTCCTCTACGCTGATAATATTTTCTTGTCTTTTCTTAAAGAATTTTTTCAGCAAGAGTTTCCTGACGTAGAGGTGGAGATCTTTCTCACACTCAAAACGATCTAAATTCTTGGTGGGGGAGAAACTGAGGCCTTTATTGAGAATGGAGGTTTGTGCCTCTGTGAGTGAATGGGAGGTTAGGTTAATGATTCGGAGTGAGTCAGATGTTGTTATCTCCGATATCGCCTTGTCTCTCTCTGATCTTCTCTCCAATCTCTGGGTCCTCTCTTTCCTCTTCTTCCCCCTCCTTGTCCTCCTACGTCCCGTCCCAGGTTTTCCCTCATATCCCTGGGACTGACCCCTAAAAAATCCCTCTTGGATCTAGCAGAGTATGACATTTCTGATTGTTCACTTTCTGAAGAATCAATTTCAGAGGTGGTATAACCCCGAGCATTGTCTTGGGTCTTTCTTTTTTGTGCAAAATTCCATTTATATGCTCTGCTAGTCTGGAAATCATGCTGATCTCTCTGTAATTTGCTCTTTTTCCGACTTATTATTTCTTTTTCTATATTATCAAGTTCGGCTTTGATCCTGTGGTATGTTTTCTGGAATTTCTCCAGTTTTTCAAAACCTTTTAATTTTTCACTGAGTGTTGCTATTTCTTGTGCATGTTTGTTTAACATGATTTCATCATGCTTGACCAATATATTGATAAGACCGAGTGAGCAGCTTGTTAGTGTTTTCTCCCACTCAGTTCTCAAAGAGTCATCGGCAAGTTCAAAAGATGGAAAAATTTTTGGCCGGAGGCCTCTAGGGGTAATCTGTTGTTTAATGTAGTTTTCAAATGTGGCCTTATTCCAAAACGCCTTTGTCTGTTTGACCAGGGCCGTTTTGAGATTATAAAGATCATTCATCCAATCTTCTTGCCTAGTGTCCATATGTGTAATGTCTTTTTCCAACATGTTTTCAAGGCATTTTCTAAAGTTAGTTTGCCTGTCATTTAGCTCTTGACTGAGACTAAATGTTGTTGAGGTAGTTGCCATGTTTGGAAAGAGTGACATATTGCAACGGACTATTAGATGGAGGTTGGAGCTAAACGGCGCTTGGCGCCTGGATTAACACATTAAATGTTAGTGTATAAGTAATCGTCTATTGGTCAATTAATATGGGTGTCATGCATTGTGCATTTGTCTACACCTACTGTCAGTATTTTCAAAACACGTATGTTACACTTTGTTTATGAGGGTTGCCTTAGTAATCTCTATTCTCCTTGTTTGTGCTGTCCCTTTGGATCACAAGGTGATGTACCCGTGTGGGTCTCTGTCTACCTGTCAGTGCACCTTATGTCCGCAGCGGGAGGGAGAGCTGCGAGTCATCGCCGTGCATCTCCGTGTAGTCGGAAAGCCTAAGTCCCCGTTCAGGAATAATTAATGGTCGCTGACAAAGGCATGCTGATCCATGATATAGAAAGAGAGAACGGCGTACAGCAGAGCCAGAGGGCTCGGCTACTGCCTGGACGTGCCGCCGGTCCAATCGTATGGAGGCTGATCGTCCCGTGTGTATGCCATCCACTGTGTCAAAATAGCGCATTCGTAGCGCTTATTATGCCAAAGGCAAATGTATCGGCTGTGGTCATTCTATATGTACTGTACAGTACGGGCATTGTTATTTGTTATGGGGGAAAGGAAATCTTATCATGCTGCACATTGCTATAATGTGTCTTTCTGTTGGGGTTAATGCTGTCACAGACAAATGTAATGGACAGAGATAAAGTATGTGTTGGTGTGAGTCTTTTTTCTTTTAGCGTTGACATGGACACCGCGGCAAGCTGGACACGTAACGCAGACCGTCCGACCTGGTGAGTATATTGGTGGGCACGGGTAGATGATTGGGGTATAGTTGACACATATATGTAAATAAATTGGTGGGGGAGATTTGGGAATGTCACAGTCTTCAGCCGCTCACGCTATCCTGTGTCACTCCTCCAAAGAATTCGGCAGTATCTAGTGTCTGATATGATTGGATCCGCTCAGTGGATGTTCCTGTATTATTGTATATATTACCCATGTGGGTCTCTGTCTACCTGTCAGTGCACCTTATGTTCGCAGCGGGAGGGAGAGCCGCGAGTCACCGCCGTGTATCTCCGTGTAGTCGGAAAGCCTAACTCCCCGTTCAGGAATAGAGTAATTAATGGTCGCTGACAAAGGCATGCTGATCCATGATATAGAAAGAGAGAACGGCGTACAGCAGAGCCAGAGGGCTCGGTTACTGCCTGGACGTGCCGCCGGTCCAATCGTTTGGAGGCTGATCGTCCCGTGTGTATGCCATCCACTGTGTCAAAATAGCGCATTCGTAGCGCTTATTATGCCAAAGGCAAATGTATCGGCTGTGGTCATTCTATATGTACTGTACAGTACGGGCATTGTTATTTGTTATGGGGGAAAGGAAATCTTATCATGCTGCACATTGCTATAATGTGTCTTTCTGTTGAGGTTAATGCTGTCACAGACAAATGTAATGGACAGAGATAAAGTATGTGTTGGTATAAGTCTTTTTTCTCTTTTAGCGTTGACATGGACACCGCGGCAAGCTGGACACGTAACGCAGACCATCCGACCTGGTGAGTATATTGGTGGGCATGGGTAGGTGATTGGGGTATAGTTGACACATATATGTAGATGAATTGGTGGGGGAGATTTGGGAATGTCACAGTCTTCAGCCGCTCACGCTATCCTGTGTCACTCCTCCAAAGAATTCAGCAATATCTAGTGTCTGACACAATTGGATCCGCTCAGTAGATGTTCCTGTATTATTGTATATATTACAGGTAAAAGTATCAGCGGTGGTCATCTGGCATGCCCTGTGCGTTGTGGACAGTGTCACTTTTTATGGGAACAGTACGATCCCATCAGGCGCATGCATCACTAGGGTTTATGCTGGCGCAGGCACTGTTAGGGACAAGGTGACGTGTGTATTGATGTACGTCATGTCTTTTTCATTTAGCCACGACTAAGACACCGCGGCAATGCTGGATGCGCCAAATGGGCCGGCCGATTTGGTAAGTATTAACTGTATGCGTACTAGAGTATAGCTACGCATATGTGGATAAGTATGTTGTGGAGATCGGGAGGTGTACATCAAACCTCTGATGTTTCAGCGGTATCCGACATGTGATAAAATTCAGTCTGCTTAATGGATGTTTCTTATGGTAAATTTAAGTGCAGAATATTGTGTGTTCAAAGCACGCAAAGGAGAGGCATATAGGTTGGTGGTGTCATAGATGTAAATGTCCCAGTTTTGTCATTCTTGAAAGGAGGGACGTGTATATTCCCAAGTGCCCCGTCTCTTCGAATTGTGTTCTTAGTGACACGCTGGTGGCATTAGACACGGCGTGTGCACCCAATAGTTGTACATGAGGGTGGATGCTGGCTGGTACATGGACCCTTAGTTGCATAGTTTGCACATGCATATATATGAGTTTGTTGTAAGGCATGACATTAGCGGTATTGTTAGTACTTCAAACCCGGCATCCATGGTTGACACACGGTAGAGATGTGTCGACCAGAGTGCGTGATGCTATTATATAGATATCTGATGTCGTTGGGGCAGACCAAGTGTTGGATGTGGAAATAATATATGTTCATCATGGACATCTCTCGTGATTACATTGATGGAGTGTTCAAATTGTTGAAGATACCCCACAATGGTCGACCCGATGAGTATGTGGAAAAATAAATTTGAGATATATCACTGCTGACAATAGCGCTAGAGCAGTGTGGGAGTGGTCAACATGTCTAAATTGTCCTGTCTGTCTTTAATGAGGCTCCGTATGGTCATAATGTAAAATTGCAGATTGAATATCGATAGGGGTTTCATCAAAATCATGGGGGAAGGGGATTCTGAAGTTGAGCTGGGTTGATTGTCTGGGATAAATCCCAATACGGTGGATATTGAATCGGATCAAAGGCCCTGAATCAATGTGATTATATGGTGGTATTACGCTGGAAGTGAGCTCTAGTGTGGGGATATTAAGGTTGAGAAAACCGTGAAAAGTGAAAAAATACAATACATATGAAACGGGTGAAAAGAAAGTCACACGTGATGAAACTACAACCCTAAGATGAGTGGAATTAGGTAGTGGGATGTAGAATGAGAATGGAATAAAATGATATACTAAACCCTGTGGGTCACGAAATATAGAGTGATGGATGTTCATTTAGTGTCAATCCTTAAATAAGTAGATCCCTGTTAGGAGGGTGGGATTTCCCAATAGAGGGAGTGAAATCCAGTGCTAAATCGTGATCTAATAGGAGAAAAGGGTCTGAGACCATGGGAGGGTCAAAAAAATGTCACACTGATTGAGGGAGTGACAGCTCTGTCATAAGTCATACTTAAAGTACTGTATCAAGATGCTTGTTATATGGACCTGTCTAGCTTCACAACTGCATATAGAGAATGCTTAATGCAGAATTCCAAGATGTTCTTTTAATGTGTGTGAAGAGGTGGAGATAACAGGCAAAACATGGTAGGTATTCAAAGATAAACCATATAGTTGTTCTCTTCATTAAGACCTTTCGGGGACATACTCCCCATAAGAAAAATGAGTCTGGTCTCCTGTTTAAGGAGCTCCCTATCCCAGTCTCCCCTTCGGATACCCATGGATACCTGAGTCATCCCATAAGCTTTGAGGCCACATGTGCTGCCATGGTGATGTCTTAAAAAATGTTTGGCCACCGGTGTGAGGGTTTTCCCTTGTTGTCGGTCCCTCTCCGCGTTCCTGATGCTTGTCAGATGTTCTGACAGGCGTTTTTTAAGAGGTCTTTTGGTTTTTCCAATGTAATTTTTGCCACAGGGGCACTGTAGGTTATATATAACCCCTGCGGTATCACATGTTATGTATTGTTTAATCTTCCACTTTTTGCCGTATTTATCGGTGTATCCATTTTGTTGTGTCATATGTGGACATATCTTGCACGTTCCACATTTGAATGATCCTTTTTTTGTGATTTTGGGTTTAGTTGTTTTACTCTCAAAATGGCTGTGAACCAGTTGATCTCTGAGGTTGCTACACCGTCTCCAACTTATGTCAACTCGATTGCCTAAGATTTCATCCAGGTCTTTGTCGGTCTTGAGAATGTTCAGGTGTCTATTGAGTGTGTCCTGAATTTCACGCCATTCCTGGCAGAATGTCCCGATGAAACGGATTTTCTCATGTGAGTCCGTTTGTTTGTGATTGTTAGGTACAAGCAGCCGTTCTCTTTCATATCTGCTAGTGTCTCTTCTTGCTTTGCGCACAGATCTCCTACTGTAACCCCTGTTTAGGAGTCTGGTATCCAGTTCTTTAGCCCTCTTTTCGTATGTGTCATTATTAGAACAGTTGCGCTTGGTTCTCAAATATTCCCCTTTGGGGAGTCCTTTGAGAACCGGGGGGAAGTGGGCACTGCTATTATGAAGTAGTGAGTTGGTCGCCGTGGTTTTTCGAAACAAATCAGTAGAAATTAGCCCATCTGTCTCTACGCTGATGCGGAGATCCAGGTATTCTACTTCCTTCTGGCTAGTGTGGTACGTCAGTCTCAGATTTAGATCATTGTTGTTCAATTTGTTGATGAAATCTATGAACTTGTTGATGTCCCCCTGCCATATGATGAACAGGTCGTCAATGTACCGTAGCCAGATTAAGATGTGTTCAGTGTACTGTTCATTGTGTTCTGTGAACACATGTTCCCGCTCCCACCAACCCAGGTACAGGTTAGCGTACGTGGGGGCACAGGTGCTCCCCATCGCAGTCCCTGATTTATGCTATACTTAAACGGGAATTCACCCATTAATTTAAGCCACACAGGATATTAAAAATCATTGGGATAATAGACAGTGGGGTTTCCACTAGGTGTAAGGAAAAAATTTTTTTCCTTTTTTATTTTCACTATTTGTTGTCTCATGTATTGTCAATTCCTTTTTATATTCGCAAACTATTTTAATGAATTAAATAAAAGTGACGTTTTATTATATGAACTTTTTCTCTAGGTGCACCAACAAAAGACACCCTTTTCTTTTCTCTAAGCATGTCCTTTCTGTGTCTGTGGTAGCACACCCTCATACCTATCATTAATTAAGTGTTTAATCTATATAAGGAGGGTCCACCCTTGCATTTCCAATTAACCTCTGTGCGACTGACGTGACCTCCCCTAATTTCTCTACCAAATGCATGGTGAGTGATCTCACCCTCTGTCAGTCAGCACGGCACAATTGTGTCAGATCCTTACTTATACACTAACATTTAATGTGTTAATCCAGGCGCCAAGCGCCGTTTAGCTCCAACCTCCATCTAATAGTCCGTTGCAATATGTCACTCTTTCCAAACATGGCAACTACCTCAACAACATTTAGTCTCAGTCAAGAGCTAAATGACAGGCAAACTAACTTTAGAAAATGCCTTGAAAACATGTTGGAAAAAGACATTACACATATGGACACTAGGCAAGAAGATTGGATGAATGATCTTTATAATCTCAAAACGGCCCTGGTCAAACAGACAAAGGCGTTTTGGAATAAGGCCACATTTGAAAACTACATTAAACAACAGATTACCCCTAGAGGCCTCCGGCCAAAATTTTTTCCATCTTTTGAACTTGCCGATGACTCTTTGAGAACTGAGTGGGAGAAAACACTAACAAGCTGCTCACTCGGTCTTATCAATATATTGGTCAAGCATGATGAAATCATGTTAAACAAACATGCACAAGAAATAGCAACACTCAGTGAAAAATTAAAAGGTTTTGAAAAACTGGAGAAATTCCAGAAAACATACCACAGGATCAAAGCCGAACTTGATAATATAGAAAAAGAAATAATAAGTCGGAAAAAGAGCAAATTACAGAGAGATCAGCATGATTTCCAGACTAGCAGAGCATATAAATGGAATTTTGCACACAAAAGAAAGACCCAAGACAATGCTCGGGGTTATACCACCTCTGAAATTGATTCTTCAGAAAGTGAACAATCAGAAATGTCATACTCTGCTAGATCCAAGAGGGATTTTTTAGGGGTCAGTCCCAGGGATATGAGGGAAAACCTGGGACGGGACGTAGGAGGACAAGGAGGGGGAAGAAGAGGAAAGAGAGGACCCAGAGATTGGTGAGAAGATCAGAGAGAGACAAGGCGATATCGGAGATAACAACATCTGACTCACTCCGAATCATTAACCTAACCTCCCATTCACTCACAGAGGCACAAACCTCCATTCTCAATAAAGGCCTCAGTTTCTCCCCCACCAAGAATTTAGATCGTTTTGAGTGTGAGAAAGATCTCCACCTCTACGTCAGGAAACTCTTGCTGAAAAAATTCTTTAAGAAAAGACAAGAAAATATTATCAGCGTAGAGGAACCATGTATGACAGATTACATCATTGACCCCTCACAAACCCGTATAGATCATTACTTTGATGGCAATGACAGAGACATGCTTAGGATCCTTGAGGACCTCTCAGAGGAATGTGGTGATGAATCTCCTGACACCCAATCCACTGATGGGGCAGGAGCTAACATTCCCAGACTAAAGAAAAAATCAACCTTTCTCCCTGATGTATCAATATGCCCACAAATAAGAGTGTTTCTGGAAATGGTCAGCAGAGACCTTGATAAGATAGAGAACAACAAACCCTTTTGCCACTATAATGATAATATCTCTGTGGCTGAGAGAGGTGCACTCAAGGAAATTAGAGAATGGGGGGACACAGTCGTGAAACCCTCCGACAAAGGAGGAAATATTGTGCTATGGGCTACCGATATGTACAAAAAAGAGCTGAGGCGGCAACTTAGTGACACATCCTGTTATAAACCACTCACCTTTAACCCCACCAACGACTACCTGGAATTATACCAGAAAATTCTGGACCAAGCCAGGCAAGAAGGGACTATAACTAAGTCACAATATGAGTTCTTGGAAGTAAAAACGGTGAGAATTCCAACTCTCTACCTCCTTCCTAAGATCCACAAATGTGAACAGAACCCACCCGGTAGGCCAATTATATCTGGCATAGGGGGTCTTACGGAAAAAGCGAGTGAGTTTGTTGACTTCCATTTGAGGAAATATGTCACCAGCCTGCCCTCATATGTACGTGACACGATGGACGTCCTCAAAAAAATACAAGACATTGTACTCAGCCCAGACTCTTGGCTTGTCACCTGCGACGTCGAAAGCCTGTATACTAGTATTAAACATCAGAATGGTATACAGGCTTCTGAGTATTTTCTCAGTATGGAACGTGACACCCCTCTCAATTCATTTATCACCAGGCTGCTGCGCTTCGTGTTGTACCGCAATTACTTTGTATGTGAAGACCGCTTCTACCTCCAGGTGCAGGGGACTGCGATGGGGAGCACTTGTGCCCCCACGTACGCTAACCTGTACCTGGGTTGGTGGGAGCGGGAACATGTGTTCACAGAACACAATGAACAGTACACTGAACACATCTTAATCTGGCTACGGTACATTGACGACCTGTTCATCATATGGCAGGGGGACATCAACAAGTTCATAGATTTCATCAACAAATTGAACAACAATGATCTAAATCTGAGACTGACGTACCACACTAGCCAGAAGGAAGTAGAATACCTGGATCTCCGCATCAGCGTAGAGACAGATGGGCTAATTTCTACTGATTTGTTTCGAAAAACCACGGCGACCAACTCACTACTTCATAATAGCAGTGCCCACTTCCCCCCGGTTCTCAAAGGACTCCCCAAAGGGGAATATTTGAGAACCAAGCGCAACTGTTCTAATAATGACACATACGAAAAGAGGGCTAAAGAACTGGATACCAGACTCCTAAACAGGGGTTACAGTAGGAGATCTGTGCGCAAAGCAAGAAGAGACACTAGCAGATATGAAAGAGAACGGCTGCTTGTACCTAACAATCACAAACAAACGGACTCACATGAGAAAATCCGTTTCATCGGGACATTCTGCCAGGAATGGCGTGAAATTCAGGACACACTCAATAGACACCTGAACATTCTCAAGACCGACAAAGACCTGGATGAAATCTTAGGCAATCGAGTTGACATAAGTTGGAGACGGTGTAGCAACCTCAGAGATCAACTGGTTCACAGCCATTTTGAGAGTAAAACAACTAAACCCAAAATCACAAAAAAAGGATCATTCAAATGTGGAACGTGCAAGATATGTCCACATATGACACAACAAAATGGATACACCGATAAATACGGCAAAAAGTGGAAGATTAAACAATACATAACATGTGATACCGCAGGGGTTATATATAACCTACAGTGCCCCTGTGGCAAAAATTACATTGGAAAAACCAAAAGACCTCTTAAAAAACGCCTGTCAGAACATCTGACAAGCATCAGGAACGCGGAGAGGGACCGACAACAAGGGAAAACCCTCACACCGGTGGCCAAACATTTTTTAAGACATCACCATGGCAGCACATGTGGCCTCAAAGCTTATGGGATGACTCAGGTATCCATGGGTATCCGAAGGGGAGACTGGGATAGGGAGCTCCTTAAACAGGAGACCAGACTCATTTTTCTTATGGGGAGTATGTCCCCGAAAGGTCTTAATGAAGAGAACAACTATATGGTTTATCTTTGAATACCTACCATGTTTTGCCTGTTATCTCCACCTCTTCACACACATTAAAAGAACATCTTGGAATTCTGCATTAAGCATTCTCTATATGCAGTTGTGAAGCTAGACAGGTCCATATAACAAGCATCTTGATACAGTACTTTAAGTATGACTTATGACAGAGCTGTCACTCCCTCAATCAGTGTGACATTTTTTTGACCCTCCCATGGTCTCAGACCCTTTTCTCCTATTAGATCACGATTTAGCACTGGATTTCACTCCCTCTATTGGGAAATCCCACCCTCCTAACAGGGATCTACTTATTTAAGGATTGACACTAAATGAACATCCATCACTCTATATTTCGTGACCCACAGGGTTTAGTATATCATTTTATTCCATTCTCATTCTACATCCCACTACCTAATTCCACTCATCTTAGGGTTGTAGTTTCATCACGTGTGACTTTCTTTTCACCCGTTTCATATGTATTGTATTTTTTCACTTTTCACGGTTTTCTCAACCTTAATATCCCCACACTAGAGCTCACTTCCAGCGTAATACCACCATATAATCACATTGATTCAGGGCCTTTGATCCGATTCAATATCCACCGTATTGGGATTTATCCCAGACAATCAACCCAGCTCAACTTCAGAATCCCCTTCCCCCATGATTTTGATGAAACCCCTATCGATATTCAATCTGCAATTTTACATTATGACCATACGGAGCCTCATTAAAGACAGACAGGACAATTTAGACATGTTGACCACTCCCACACTGCTCTAGCGCTATTGTCAGCAGTGATATATCTCAAATTTATTTTTCCACATACTCATCGGGTCGACCATTGTGGGGTATCTTCAACAATTTGAACACTCCATCAATGTAATCACGAGAGATGTCCATGATGAACATATATTATTTCCACATCCAACACTTGGTCTGCCCCAACGACATCAGATATCTATATAATAGCATCACGCACTCTGGTCGACACATCTCTACCGTGTGTCAACCATGGATGCCGGGTTTGAAGTACTAACAATACCGCTAATGTCATGCCTTACAACAAACTCATATATATGCATGTGCAAACTATGCAACTAAGGGTCCATGTACCAGCCAGCATCCACCCTCATGTACAACTATTGGGTGCACACGCCGTGTCTAATGCCACCAGCGTGTCACTAAGAACACAATTCGAAGAGACGGGGCACTTGGGAATATACACGTCCCTCCTTTCAAGAATGACAAAACTGGGACATTTACATCTATGACACCACCAACCTATATGCCTCTCCTTTGCGTGCTTTGAACACACAATATTCTGCACTTAAATTTACCATAAGAAACATCCATTAAGCAGACTGAATTTTATCACATGTCGGATACCGCTGAAACATCAGAGGTTTGATGTACACCTCCCGATCTCCACAACATACTTATCCACATATGCGTAGCTATACTCTAGTACGCATACAGTTAATACTTACCAAATCGGCCGGCCCATTTGGCGCATCCAGCATTGCCGCGGTGTCTTAGTCGTGGCTAAATGAAAAAGACATGACGTACATCAATACACACGTCACCTTGTCCCTAACAGTGCCTGCGCCAGCATAAACCCTAGTGATGCATGCGCCTGATGGGATCGTACTGTTCCCATAAAAAGTGACACTGTCCACAACGCACAGGGCATGCCAGATGACCACCGCTGATACTTTTACCTGTAATATATACAATAATACAGGAACATCTACTGAGCGGATCCAATTGTGTCAGACACTAGATATTGCTGAATTCTTTGGAGGAGTGACACAGGATAGCGTGAGCGGCTGAAGACTGTGACATTCCCAAATCTCCCCCACCAATTCATCTACATATATGTGTCAACTATACCCCAATCACCTACCCATGCCCACCAATATACTCACCAGGTCGGATGGTCTGCGTTACGTGTCCAGCTTGCCGCGGTGTCCATGTCAACGCTAAAAGAGAAAAAAGACTTATACCAACACATACTTTATCTCTGTCCATTACATTTGTCTGTGACAGCATTAACCTCAACAGAAAGACACATTATAGCAATGTGCAGCATGATAAGATTTCCTTTCCCCCATAACAAATAACAATGCCCGTACTGTACAGTACATATAGAATGACCACAGCCGATACATTTGCCTTTGGCATAATAAGCGCTACGAATGCGCTATTTTGACACAGTGGATGGCATACACACGGGACGATCAGCCTCCAAACGATTGGACCGGCGGCACGTCCAGGCAGTAACCGAGCCCTCTGGCTCTGCTGTACGCCGTTCTCTCTTTCTATATCATGGATCAGCATGCCTTTGTCAGCGACCATTAATTACTCTATTCCTGAACGGGGAGTTAGGCTTTCCGACTACACGGAGATACACGGCGGTGACTCGCGGCTCTCCCTCCCGCTGCGAACATAAGGTGCACTGACAGGTAGACAGAGACCCACATGGGTAATATATACAATAATACAGGAACATCCACTGAGCGGATCCAATCATATCAGACACTAGATACTGCCGAATTCTTTGGAGGAGTGACACAGGATAGCGTGAGCGGCTGAAGACTGTGACATTCCCAAATCTCCCCCACCAATTTATTTACATATATGTGTCAACTATACCCCAATCATCTACCCGTGCCCACCAATATACTCACCAGGTCGGACGGTCTGCGTTACGTGTCCAGCTTGCCGCGGTGTCCATGTCAACGCTAAAAGAAAAAAGACTCACACCAACACATACTTTATCTCTGTCCATTACATTTGTCTGTGACAGCATTAACCTCAACAGAAAGACACATTATAGCAATGTGCAGCATGATAAGATTTCCTTTCCCCCATAACAAATAACAATGCCCGTACTGTACAGTACATATAGAATGACCACAGCCGATACATTTGCCTTTGGCATAATAAGCGCTACGAATGCGCTATTTTGACACAGTGGATGGCATACACACGGGACGATCAGCCTCCATACGATTGGACCGGCGGCACGTCCAGGCAGTAGCCGAGCCCTCTGGCTCTGCTGTACGCCGTTCTCTCTTTCTATATCATGGATCAGCATGCCTTTGTCAGCGACCATTAATTATTCCTGAACGGGGACTTAGGCTTTCCGACTACACGGAGATGCACGGCGATGACTCGCAGCTCTCCCTCCCGCTGCAGACATAAGGTGCACTGACAGGTAGACAGAGACCCACACGGGTACATCACCTTGTGATCCAAAGGGACAGCACAAACAAGGAGAATAGAGATTACTAAGGCAACCCTCATAAACAAAGTGTAACATACGTGTTTTGAAAATACTGACAGTAGGTGTAGACAAATGCACAATGCATGACACCCATATTAATTGACCAATAGACGATTCACTTGAATTTGCACATGATGAATATTCATGGAGGAACTAGTACTTAAGGAGCTTCCGGCGGCTTGCCCGGTGGTCCTGAGGAAGCTTTGTTGCGAAAGCGTACGCTCAACTGTACTACACACCTAGTGTGTTTAATACCCCACTCTCCCTTCCCCATTTATAAATTGTATTTAACCTGTTGGCTGCGCTAGGCTTACCGTTGGACACGGAGCCTAGAAAACTGACACAGAGACGGTATCTGGCGCCAGAACCGTCAGTGTCCCTGTCTGCTCTCAAACCACTTGAGCGAGGAAGTGCACACAGGCACTCCTCTCACACTGCTCAGTGGGAGAACTACAGGACGTGATACCCCTGGCTCCAGCAAGCCTGCAGGAGCGCTGAGACGGAATTTTACCCGTGCTCAGGCGCTTCCCAGCAGCTACTAGAGAGAGCCCAGGGTTTATTGCTACACTTGATACATATTAGCAAAATCCCTGATTTATGCTATACTTAAACGGGAATTCACCCATTAATTTAAGCCACACAGGATATTAAAAATCATTGGGATAATAGACAGTGGGGTTTCCACTAGGTGTAAGGAAAATTTTTTTTTCCTTTTTTATTTTCACTATTTGTTGTCTCATGTATTGTCAATTCCTTTTTATATTCGCAAACTATTTTAATGAATTAAATAAAAGTGACGTTTTATTATATGAACTTTTTCTCTAGGTGCACCAACAAAAGACACCCTTTTCTTTTCTCTAAGCATGCTCATTCTGGTTGACTTGCACAGCAGCATTTTTTGCTGCTTTGTGAGCCAACTAACGCTGCCCGCATGAACGCTCGCCCCCGCTGCCTACCGAATGTCCCCGCAGGCCTGCAAATGGATATTTTGCATAAAAATTGATTCGCCGTCTAGCGTGGGTGGACAAAATCACTCGATGGTTGCCGACCATCGAATGATTTCTGAAGTCATCGGTAATCTATGTATCTCTCTGGTGACTTAGATTAGCAGTGCCCTGCTCTGTGAACATTCAGTGATGTCAGCTGCCCGCCAATGGAAGCACAGGAAGCCGCCCCCAGTTCCCATGGGGACATCCAGCATTTTCGTGGGTACGCCCAGGAAACGCTGGGCGTTCGCATGCCAACACCCCCAGCACACCTCCTGCACACCCCCTCTGCTGCGAGTGCCTCGGAGACTATGCAAATCTCCGAGGGCACCTGTAGAGAAGACCTGCGCATGCGCAGATCCTCAACATCGAACGCCGTTGCGAATTCGCAACCAGAATGTGGGCCATAATCTGTTTGGTTTCTATGGGCAACAACAACCTCTTCATTTTTAGAAGCTTTAGAATTTTTTGCCAAGAATCCTCATATTAGTTTGTTATATAAGGTACACAAATGTAGGCACAAGATGCACACAATAGGTATACAGGATCTTACACTGCAGCGGGCTGCTATTTCTGTATCACAAATGACCCAAGAGCTGTGTTCTCCTGACAGGAGGAATCTGCGGTGAAATATGTATGAAGTAAAGAAAAGAGACTCGACAGCATCTATAAATGTGAGGCAGGTTACTGTCATTTCTACAGCCACTTTGTCTTTGTAAAAGTGAACTCCGTGCAACTTGTTTTAATAAATGTCTCCCAAGGTGCCAGTGATTTGACATGAAACTGCTTGGTAAAATTTGTGAGCACTCCGACTTACAGCCCAGATTGTGGGATAGCGCTGACACTTCCATGATGTTACCCCAGAGATTCACTATGGGCAGTTGCAAGGCATTTGGTTTGTAGCTGAGATACCGTGCACTGTGGCTGTGCTAATATAATACGCTTCTATGCTGTTGAATTTAGCCATACAGATGTAGCGCTGCTCATCCAGCGCCGGGGCTCGCCAAACCACCCCCACTGGTGAGTGGTGCTACATCTGACTGGGACACGCGAGCGTCCCACACGCACATACGTCCCAGTTTCCAGTAGGCGGGGGGAATGGGAACCCTGCCCGTCTCTGCTTCAGGGAGACAGGCAGGGTTAGGGGGGGACGAGGAGGTGGGGGAATGCGGTGGAGACTGGCGGCGAGGCGGCGGGGACCCGGGGGAGCCCAGTTGTAGGTGGACGCACGCGCGTCTCCTGTGCACACGTCCCATTCCGGCAGCTGTAGGGGGCTGGCGAGTGGCAAATCCACCACCAGCCCCTGCAAAGATGAAGGCCGCTTCCTCTGTAACTATGATGAGTGACCGAGAATAGACAATATACATCCTACAGTGTATTGATACCACACATCTTTCCTTCTCTCTTATTACCCTTCCTGAAACTATAGGGGTGTACACACGGTGCAATGTACTTTCTATTCGATCCTGATCGAATCAGGATCGAATCGTGCGACACTGTGTACACATCCAATTTAGACCACGGGTGGGCAATAAGCAGCCCTCCAGCTGTTGATGAACTACACATCCCAGCATGCCTTGTCTTAGTTTTGCTATTTGGCCATGCTTAAACTGATGCAGGGCATGCTGGGATGTGTAGTTCATCAACAACTGGAGGGCCGCTTATTGCCCACCCCTGATTTAGACTATACAGGTATAGATCTGTATTATATAGTCTTGCCTGCACAGTTTATTTATTTTTAAATTCTATTTAGATGCCATGGGGCCGCGCGTCAGGATCAGATTTCCAGTCGATTTCGATTCGATTTTGCTTATATAAACAAAATTGAATAGAAAAATAGTCTATATAGAACCATGTGTATGCCCTATTTTTGTTGGGAGCCTACCAGTATATTTTTGGATTGTGGGAGGAAACCCACGGAAGTACAGGGAGAATATACAAACTCTGCACAGTTAGAGCCATGGTGGGAATCGAACCCATGACCTCAGCGCTGTGATATATATATATAAACAGCACTTACCTATCCTGGGAACCAGGGTAGGTAACAGACCAGCACTCACGAAGTTTGAAGTGAAGAAAAAGGTGTATTGAGTAATTCAAAGCATTATTCAAAGTACAGTGCAGCAGGGCTGACCCAACAGCCGTTTTAACTGGATGCCTTCCAGTTTTCGTCAGGGGGGAAAGGCATCCAGTTGAAACGGCTGTTGAGTCAGCCCTGCTGCACTGTACTTTGTATAATGCTTTGAATTATTCAATACACCTTTTTCTTCACTTAAAACTTCGTGAGTGCTGGTCTGTTTCCTACCCTGGTTCCCAGGATAGGTAAGTGCTGTTTATCATTATCCATTGTGGACCTTGCACCACTCTATTCTACATGTACCTGAGTGCCGTTTTGAACTACTTCAATATATATATATATATATGGGAATAAAGAGAGAGATAGATGTGCGCTCTATTCACCAATTAATCGTCATACATTGGTATATAAAATGTATATTTATTCAGACTTTTCTTAACAATATAAATGGAATAATTTTTCAATAAAAACAATGAAAGCCATATGGATTCCAGATTCAGATAAGATGTTTTTCAAGTGAATGATAGGAAGAAGATCCGACTTCAACACAGAATATACTTCTTTAACAAACGAAACCCTACGCGTTTCGTCCCTTAGGACTTCATCAGGGGCAAAAATGAAGATCTGAATGTGAATCAAGTCTGGACAGTGCCAAGCATAAGAGATTCTTCCAACATTAAAAGCTGGGTGTAGATGCTGAGCGGATAAGAGAACTGACCACGTCAGTTCAGATAAAACCTCTGTCCTGCAGAGGTATAGGACTTTGAAAAAACGGGGGGTCCAATTTCAGCCAATATGTAGCTTGAGGTGAAGCTGCTTGACCGCAGAAGTCCACGTTAGTGGTTAACAAAAAACATTTTCAGCCGGTATGTAGCTTGAAATGGAACTGCTCAACCACAGAGATCCACGTTAGTGGTTTATAGATACAGTAGATAAGTGAAATCCAACTCCTGTGGGTGTGCGTCTCGCTGCACACCCACAGGAGTTGGATTTCACTTATCTACTGTATCTATAAACCACTAACGTGGATCTCTGTGGTTGAGCAGTTCCATTTCAAGCTACATACCGGCTGAAAATGTTTTTTGTTAACCACTAACGTGGACTTCTGCGGTCAAGCAGCTTCACCTCAAGCTACATATTGGCTGAAATTGGACCCCCCCGTTTTTTCAAAGTCCTATACCTCTGCAGGACAGAGGTTTTATCTGAACTGACGTGGTCAGTTCTCTTATCCGCTCAGCATCTACACCCAGCTTTTAATGTTGGAAGAATCTCTTATGCTTGGCACTGTCCAGACTTGATTCACATTCAGATCTTCATTTTTGCCCCTGATGAAGTCCTAAGGGACGAAACGCGTAGGGTTTCGTTTGTTAAAGAAGTATATTCTGTGTTGAAGTCGGATCTTCTTCCTGTCATTCACTTGAAAAACATCTTATCTGAATCTGGAATCCATATGGCTGTCATTGTTTTTATTGAAAAATTATTCCATTTATATTGTTAAGAAAAGTCTGAATAAATATACATTTTATATACCAATGTATGACGATTAATTGGTTAATAGAGCGCACATCTATCTCTCTCTTTATTCCCATTCTTTCCATCTGGTACCTATACTAACAGCTAGGTACGATAGAAGTGCAGCCCACTACACGGCGCGGAAAAAGGATCACTAAACCCCATTCCCTTTCGATATATATATATATATATATATATATATATCAAAACATACTACTTGAAGTGAGTAGGCACCCTCCAGTAAAAAGTTGGACTAAGTGGATGTGTGCCGGACCCATGGGTTGTTTATACATATATATATATATATATATATATATATATATATATATATATATATATATATATATATATATATATATATATATATATACACACTCATTCTGTTTTGTAACTGTTACTTTGTCTAGGACATTTCTTCTGAAATGGTGATTCCTATAATAATGTGTGGCAAATATTTCCAGAACTTAGTGATCTCATATGGCAAGTATTAAAAATTCTACTGATATATCAATTAAATTGAGGAAGAGTTATGAAAGTCTCATTTTACTAGACAGTTCTTTTATCTTCCACATCAAAAGAGGATGCCTTATTTCATTTTCAAGAATAGTTTACCCTGCGGTTTTTATTTTATGAATTATAAAATATCCAGAATCTGGTAAGAATAGTGCAAAAGCAAAAGGGAGACACATTTGGATTAATTGGCTGGATAACCATGTTCTGACAAATTGTAAGATCTCCGGCATGTCATATCAGTATATATGATTATGTGAAATATTTATGTTGTGAAGAGGCAGTGTCCTTTACAATTTAGTCTTTTATTGGTTCCTTTGTTTGCTATGTTCACTGCACTAAGGCATGCCCGATCTAATGCTCGGTAGCATTGGGCCTCTACTGTAATTCAATGGGAGAAAAAGTAAATAATAAGTAAATAATAATGAGTCATCGAAATTAAACATGGCCTTGCTACAATAGGCGTGGCCTTACAGAAAGGAGCATGACCTTACAGCAAGGGGCATGACCTTACAGCAAGGGGCATGACCTTAGAGCAAGGGGTGTGGCATTTAAGGAAAAGACTACCTTACACGCGAGTCAATTCTAGAAGCCAATGACATAAGATGTTTCCTGGGAATATATATATATATAGAGAAAGAGAGAGAGAGACCCACACACAAACACACACATACAGTGGATGGATCCTGGCAGATGCGGAGAGGGTGAGAAGCACATTACAAAAAATACATATGGGGGAATGCATGTGTGTGTACTGGCTGCACATATAAAACCCACTCACTTAAAAAAAATATATACACACAAAAGGCCCGTAATAGTGACACAACAGGCTAAAATGCAATAATAAAAAATAAAATAATAATAAGTAGCCCATACCTTAAAATACCTTTACATTATTTAAACGAAAACCCTTAACTAAAATAATTGAGACGACACCAAATAACTCACGCGGACAAGAAATAACCACACTGACACCGAGAGTTAAATTTAAAAAGGTCAGAGGAATGTTTATTGAAGACCTTGTAACTAACTAGAAGAATTTGGATTTGAATTTGGATTTTTAGTCCCTAACTTTTAAACTAAAGGTTGGAGGATGGCAAAGACTAAGCCGCTACCAACACGCCAGCCCAGTCAACTTGATAAACGTAAAAAACTGCAGGAGGGGTTCACCACCGCCTCCTAATGGCACAACCTGCATCGTGAGGGTCTCACCACCCCCTAACCTGGCTGAGCCCTTAGCGGACGGTCCCGCAGGGGAACGCCCCCTGTCCACCCGCACGGGAAGGACCACCCGCCGTCCTACGAAGGGGATGGTGCCCCACGATGACCGCTTGTGCCCTTCTTTGACCGCTGGCTGGTAGCGACTTCCCGCCATGCTGGCTGGAAAGCCACAAAATAGAACTCTTTGCAGAACCGCTCCTGCAAAACACCAAAATTACTCACAGGGATGACCCATCCCTCTAGTGAGCCCGTTCATGGGGAGGGAGGGAGGGCTTCAAAATGGCAAAAAGAAGGATGAGGTCACATGATCACCTGGCCTATATAACCTTTGCCTGGCTACTCCCCCTAAACCCCTGATAGGTCCTCTCTATAGTACCTAACATTATCCAGCACCAATGAGGGATGCCTTACCACACTACCCCCCATAGCTCTAACAAAGACTCCTATGGCAGAGTTCACCTTCTTCCTTGCCTTTTCAATGGCTGAGGTCCGAACAGCACCCCGCCAATGAAACCGAGGGATAATCTCAGACCAGACTATCCTTACCTCGGGCCAATGCGCCCTCACGGCCACCAAATCGGACTTAATACTTAAAATCAAGTCGATTCCCTTGACCACACCCATGTCGTTGCCGCCCAAGTGGATGACCAGCCACTGGGGACGCCCCCAACTCCTCTCATGCCTGAAAAGCTCGTTCAAGAACTCACCCCAGCGCATGCCTCTCACACCTATCCACCTGACCGTCCTGTCTCCTAAATAATCATGCGACCTCCTTCCCATTGGGTGCCTCCCTGCCCAATAAATAAAGGAATGGCCAATGAGCCATATTTGCCCCGAGGATTCCATTGAAACTGAAAAAAGAAGAATCCTCACCGTCAGTAACTTATCAATATTACAAAACTTAAATACTCAACCCATGTGAAGGAGAAAACTTAAAAAACCTCCCGTGGACCTTGGTTTGCCAATTGAATTAAGGCCCCCTCGGAGGAAAAAGTAAAAGCAACCTTCACACCCACGATTTCTGAACGCTGTCGTTCAAAAACCGGGAGTAAACTTCGTTTTAGGGTTGGCGCAACAGGCGCAACTACAATTTATCTAATCTAACATAACTCTTATATGAATCAGACTTCCACCGGCCTAGCGCCTGGATCGCCCCTGGGGACAACCCAGCTGCCGCAGCCTGTGCAGCTGACCCAATCCGAAAGGAATGGGTACCATACTCTTGAGGCGGGAGCCCCAACACACTCAAACAGCGCTTTAACACAGCTGCAAACTGAAATTTAGAAAGCGCGGACTTATCAACGTGCAATAAAAACTGCCCCCCAACCCCTATTGGTCGGATCCCCAAGTAAGACTGAACCAACTGAACTGGGAAAATCTCCGCCTCGCTGTGCGCTTGCAAAATAACCCACTTACCTCTCCCAGCCTGATCCGTCTTGGATCTAGCTATCTTGCAGCACACGCTATCGCTGCGAAGTTGCACCTCGCTGATAAGCAACCCAGACTTACCATCCGTCTTACTCTTGGCAACCAGCTCGCTGACCCTAAAAGCCCCAAAAAATGCCAAAACAAACGCAGTGCGAAAAAGCAGTATCTCGTATTTGGACTCGCCAACTTCCGCTAAGACCCTAACTAAATCCTTTAATAATGCTAAGTCAATGGGCCTCCTTGAATCCTTCCCCGCCGGAAAAGCCTTAGCCCACCCTTTCATAGCCTTTCTTAGGACAAAAGACCGAGTGGGGTCTTCCTGACCCCGTATCCGCGAATGGAAAGCAATGCCCGCAAGGGCAGCGGACATGGCCCCTTTTGCCCTCCCTGCCTTGAAGTGTTCCCAGGCAAAAACACATAACCTATCCTCCAAGGACTCACCTTCCTGACCATACCTGCTCAGAAAAGCCTGCCAATCCCTCCAAGCCGCATCATAAGCCTTCTGCGTGGAAGGCGCCAGTGCATTTCTGGCCAATCCCACTATACCGGCTCGATAATCTGCCAGATATAAGGTGGGCAAGGTAAGCCTACGTCCGATGCGTCCGGCACCAACTCTCTAAACTTGACCCACTGAAAACGGGACAGGGCATCCGCTATCTTGTTATCTATGCCCGGGACGTGACAAGCCGAGAAAACCACATTAAAACGCAGACACTGCAAGACCAAATGCCTAAGTAACCGCAAGGCCAGAGGGCATGAAGTCCTTTGATTGTTAATGGTGTGGACAACACCCATGTTGTCACACCGGAAAACAACCTGCTTGTCCGCCAACTCCCGGGCCCACAACTCCAAGGCTACCACTATTGGGAACAATTCCAACAGCAATAAGTTCCTGGTGAAACCCCTATCCACCCATGATTCCGGCCACCCCTCGGCACACCATTCCACCCCAAAGAAAGCACCAAAACCTACACTGCCCGATGCATCGGTGAAAAGCTGTAACGCACTATTAAAGCAAGGAGGGGACGGCCACAACACCACCCTGTTGAATGACTCCAAAAAGGAAGACCAAGTCCGCAGATCGTCCTTGATCTCCTTAGACAGGTACACTGAATGGTGCTGCCTGGCGACCCCTGCCGTCGCCCGTTCCAACTTCCTGCTGAAAGCTCGACCCATTGGGATAACCCTGCATGCAAAGTTAAAACACCCCAGCAAAGACTGAACTTGCTTCAGCCTCACCTTCCTTTTTTCCAGACAATCCTGAATGAGGCCCAACCATTTATGCACCTTGCTAGCTGGCAAACGACAACAACCCTCCCTTGTATCAATCTCGATCCCGAGGTAACACAGACAATGCGTGGGTCCCTCCGTCTTACCCTCTGCAATGGGGACCCCCAACGCCCCTAAAACCTGCTCCGTAACTTTCAACAAACTCTCACAGACTGGGCTACCCTCTGGGCCCACAAAGAGGAAATCGTCAAGATAGTGCGCAATACCCTGACAACCTGAAGCTCTCTGAATGCACCAATGTAGAAAACAGCTAAACTTTTCAAAATACGCGCAAGATATTGAGCAGCCCATAGGCAAACACCTATCAACAAAAAACTCCCCTTTCAATTTAAAACCCAGAAACCGCAAAGATTCTGGGTGAATCGGGAGTAACCTGAAAGCTGACTCAATATCCACCTTTGCCATTAATGCATTCCGCCCACACCCTTGAACCAAACCAAGCGCCTCCTCAAACAGCTGGTACCTGACCTTGCAGAGCTCCTCAGGTATGGCATCATTAACCGAGGCCCCATGCGGGTGCGAAAGATGCTGAATTAATCTAAACTTCCCAGGGGTGCTTTTGGGAACCACCCCCACTGGGGAAATACATAAATCCTGCAAAGGAGGGGAACTAAAAGGGCCACACATGCGCCCCAGCCTAATCTCAGCATCAACTTTCTCCCTAACAATATGTGGGAAATCCCTTGCAGATTTCAAATTTCTAGCCGCCACTACATGAACTGAACCCATAACGGGCAACCGAAACCCTGAACTGAAACCCTCCCTTAAAAAACGAGACCCCTCGACATCAGGGTACCCCCTGAGCCACTTAACAAGCTCGGAAACCACAACCGGCGAATACGCCTTACTTGTGACTTCCCCCGGCATCCCCGGTGTCAGCTGACTTCCCAGCTGGGGCTGCGGAGCAGTCCTTTGCTGCATGGTTGCCACCACAGACTCTGCATGAGTGACGAAAACGACAATTCGCCCCCCTGGCGCACTTGCCGTCATTGAATGCGAAGCACTTGCCCTTTCCTACTATCTTAGAGGCTGGGGATGCCACCACTACCGCTTTCTTAGCCACCCCCTCCCCTGGTGGTTTGGTCTGTTGTGTGACCTCCAACCAGACCTCCACGTCCTTGAACCCCATGGGCAAAACCGCATTCCCATCCTGCTTACGGCGAAACTTTTCGTCGTAATCCCTCCACGAGTAGCCTTTTGTTTTTAGGTACATTTCATGTACCAAAAACAAGTACTTAACCACATTGGGATATTCAGCAGGCCTGGTTTCGGCGTAACAGGCCGCAAAAACCAAGAAACCCCTCAGCCACTGATGGAAATTCCGAAAAGCATTCTCCCCTATGCCATCAGCCTTCTTTGCCTTATCAAAGGCCTGTCTCATGTCCTCCGTAAGGGTGAACATGTCAACGTATTTACCTTTCCTGATCTTCTCCCTCATCCTCTTACGGAGGCCCCTAGTCACTGCTGTATTCGCGCAATGCACCATTTCGGTAAACAAAGGGGGGTCCGCAGGAGGTGGCGCAGAACTCGCGACCTTATCCTTACTCGTTGCCTTCGCTACATGACGCGCAATAAGCCTGGCCAGCTTACGCGGGCGCCGCGGGGAATCCGACCCCCCGCTAGTACTATCGCTAACAGAGGAATCACATGAAGAATCAGGAACCGTACACTCACCGGCACCCGATGTCCCCGGAACTTCATCAGCCGCAACGGCCGACCTGGAAACTGCTGATGTTGACCCCGTTGCCGTACTTGATTCCTCTCTGACGTCCCGACTTCTCCTTCTGGTCGCCCCCGATGATGCTGGAATGCTTGTATCCTGTGAACACACAGCTGGGGGGGGAGAGATGACAACAAACCGCCCCTACCTCCTGTCCCCAGCGGCGAAGCCAATGGAGGGGGAGGTGGGACTGACACGGTGGCACTGGGTGGAGGACCCCTTGGCATTGGTGGAACCCCTGCTGGCGAAAATACACTCTGCGTCCCTGTAACCCCACCCCCGACCTGGGGTAATTGCCCACCCTGGCACCTTGGGGATGCCCAGGGACCTGGAGGGGCGAAACCCTGATCCCACCCATACCCAACGGAACTATGAGGGCTGTAAACCTGTGCACCCGTGGACCACAGGAGTGGCTGGCTCGTGGGAACACCCTGAAAGCCCGAGGAAAATTGTGGCCCGGCACCTGGGACTGCCTGGTGTCTCCAAGGTGGGATTTGGGGCCACGACCCATAACCCCCTCCCCCCAAGGGAGCCTGGAAATACGGGGAACCCGTGGGGGGCCACTGCCCGTGGAAGCCCCCGGCAGGGGCAACCTGGGCAGATACTCCTGAATGAGCCCCTTGCCATGAAGGCGTGGACATTCCTCCCCCCCAAGATGCTGTGGGCTGCACCCCTGGGTGAGGGCCCTGCAACTGTAATGATGTTGCCACCGTACTACTGGAATAAACCATCTGACCCATAGCCCCAGACCCGATGGGCATCCCTGTTGAAAAAACCACTGGGTTCCATAGTGAATGAACCCCTACCCCCCTCCCAGCACTGCCCATGGGATTTACCCCTAAAGCTGTATGTTGCAGGCTCATTCCCCCCCAGGCCAGCATTACCTCCTGCCCTCAGATCTACATTACCTGTGCCTGCAGCAGCTGCTGCTGCAGACTCTAAAGACCCCCTTGCACTAATGTCCCTTCCCATCCCCATGAAAACCCTGGGGTTCTCCTGCCCGCTTCCTCTCCCCCCACTGCCTGCTTCCACCCCACCAGGTCTTCCCCCACCAGCAGCAAAAACACTGAGGTCTCTCCCCGCAAGGGAAGACACCTCTACATCACACATTGCATTTGAGAGCACAGGCCGCGCGCCCTCCGACGGCGCGACCTGGCTTAATGAGACTGGAGCAGCCAGGCTTCCCGGCTCTGGCGTTGATGACGCTAACATCGCGTCAGCCGGCGCCGAGGCCTGCTGTCCTCCCGGAGCCGCGCCTGCCACCTGCATAGACGCCGCGAGCCCCGCGCCAGCCGGCACCAAGGCCCGCGGCATGCCCGGGGCCTCCTGTCCACCCGGAGCCCCGTCAGCGATCCGTGACGCCGCCGCGGGCCCCGCGCCATCCGGCGCCAAAGGCCGCGGCATCCCCACTAACCCGCCCTCCACTTGACTAGCAGAAGCGGGCCTCGTGCCAGCCGGCGCTGAGGCCCGCGTCATCGCCACACACCCGTCTGCCGCCTGAGTGTCCGCGGGAACCTCAGGCGCCGGTTCGGAGGCCTCCAGCGTCGCGTCCCTAACGGACGCGACCTGAGGTAACAGAGGGGCGCTGACACCCGCCGAGGGACCCGGAGACGTCCGGACCTCGGCGAGCACATTACCAAGCGGCTCCCCCACGGTGGGAGCCGCATACCCGATCCCCGGTGCAGCGCTGGCCACGCTCACCGGGCATTCCTGCACAACAGGTGGCAGCGGCAAACCCGATGCCAGGCTCACCGCAGGTGAGCCTGTCTGTGAAGAGGCCTCCTGCACCCCAACCACCCTCACCCGTGGCCGGCGGTACCCCGCCGCAGATAACGGCCGGGCCGCATCCACAAGGCGGCGTGGAGGGGGTGCAGAACGCCTTGGACGGGGCATTATAAACAAATAGTGTAGTAACAGAGCAAGATATCCTTACCTCAGATCCGCGCAGGAGCACCAGCACTTCAAAATGGCAAAAAGAAGGATGAGGTCACATGATCACCTGGCCTATATAACCTTTGCCTGGCTACTCCCCCTAAACCCCTGATAGGTCCATGCCTGCAACACCAGCTTGTATCCAGGCAGAAAACCAGACTAAGCTTTTTTCTATCTTGCTGAACTTTCTATGAACCTAAGTCAGGGCTCTTATATGGATTCTGGCTTATGCAGCCCTCACCCACTCAAAACTTTAAGGCCGACACAGCATGATGCACAGATCAACCCCCCCCCCCAAAATTAAAAAACAAAAAACAAATTAGGCCCACACACAAAGATAAAGCAGGTCCCCACTGGCGTAACTACCGTCCCGCAGCCCCCGCCGTGGCGGGGAGGCGGTGAGGGTATGTGGGCGCCGGGGGGCTGCGGGACGACAGTCACTGTCTGCCTGCCTGTCTGTCTGTGTGCGCACCGTCCGGGTCCCAGCTCTCCCGGCTATTGCCGCAGCGCTGCTCTCTCACTGATACAAAAAGTGACACTTGGAAAATGGCTGCCCCCATACCGCAGACAGTTTTTCGTCTGCTGTATGGGGGCAGCCATTTTCCAAGTGTCACTTTCGTTAGCAGCAGTAGCCGGGACCCGGCGCGGACGGATGCGGCCCAAGGTAAAACACATACACACACACACGCTCTCTCCCCTCAATCCCCTACCCTCCCTCCCTCCCTCTCCCCCCCCCCCCCCCGCGCGCCACGGCTCCACGCTGCTTGTTGTTTTTTTTTTTTTTTTTTTAGGGGGGGGGGGGGGGGCGCCCCCCTGCATTTTCGGCAGGGGGGCGCACAATTATTAGTTACGCCACTGCAGGTCCCTCTCCTCACATGAAGGTCCGTACATTAACCTGCACAGGTCAATACTCGTGCCCTTTCCATTTCTTTCAACATTGTGATTCATTCTGTTGCATTATATAATAACCCACTTGGCTGGTCTGTCAGTGGCATCTGGCAGCAGCAGGCACTAGGCCAGATTCTCTAAGCTTCAAAAGTGATAAAATAGAGAGTGATAAATGTGGTGTATATAGTTCCTTTTGCTGTTTAAGTATCCCATGGAAGGATATAACAGATCTTATTTTATTGTGTGTAAGTTGGCGTATGAATACCTGTAATGTATGTAGTTCCTGTCCTGCAGTTTATGAGTAAAGAAGCATGCTGAACTTCCTGTGTCCTGCTTCATGAAGGTTTGATATACTATAAGTTACAGACTTAACACTGGCGACGAGGATAAAACCTATTCTTCAGTATTGCTCCAGTGATCAGTGGAATGCCAAAGGACTGACTCTACACAATTGCATACCTCCCAACAGTCCCTATTTTAGCGGGACAGTCCCGATTCTTGGGGCCTGTCCCGCTGTCCCACCCGCGGGCGGCAGTGTCCCGCGGTGAGGGGGGGCTGTTAGGAGGCCCCCTGTCGGGTGCTAAGCAGTGGGGAATAAATGTTGTGCGCATGAGCACAGCGTCTATACCCACAGCCAGGGGGCTGGGGGCATGGCTAGAGGCTCACAGAGCCTCTGGCTCATGCCCCCATAGCAGCAAAATGGGGGCGAGTATAGGCCACGCCCCCGAAAATTTTGCGCGTCAGCAGTGTCCCGGCGACCACAAACTTGGGAGGTATGCAATTGTGGGGTGAAAAGGGGCAGCACATGCAGACAGCCATCACTGAATACAGGAGCAGGCTGACAAGAAAGTAGCAGTCTTACTAAGTGTGATGGGGGCCAAAACATACAGTTTACTGAGGAGTTTAGTAACACCTGAGAAGCCAGCCACCAAGTAATTCACTGACATCGTGGACATCTTACAAAAGCTTTTAAATCCTAAACCATTAGTGATTGCTGAAAGATTCAGGTTTCACAGAAGAAATCAAGGTGAAAGTGAAAGTGTGTCTGAGTACATTGCTGCATTTAGAAATTTATCTGAACACTGTGAGTTTGGAGCAGGGTTATCAGATGCCTTAAGAGACCGATTGGTTTGTGGGATGATAAGTACAAATACACAAAAGAAATTGCTGGCTGAGCCTAAACTGACCTTAGAGAGTGCACTATCCATAGCTATTTCAATGGACACTGCAACCAGAGATGCATCAGAATTGCAACAGAAGGCTCCAGAATGTTCTACCACCTCCAATGTATCTAGCAGTGATGCAGCTACTAAAGGGCTCTCAAAATTGTTGGATGCCGTACAATCCATTTTCCAAGAAGGAATAGGCACATTAAAGGGCATCAAGGCGAATATAGAGATGTATCCACAGGCAGTTCCAAAGATTTATAAAGCTCGTACAGTACCATATGCTATTCAACCAAAGGTTGAGAAGGAATTACAGAGATTAGAAGACACTGGTATACTCTCCCCCGTGGAATGGAGTGAATGGGCTACGCCTATAGTTCCAGTAGTAACAAAGGATCAAATGGGAAGTATCCGAATTTGTGGCGATTTCAAGATGACAATAAATTCAGTGCTACGAACCATACAGTATCCTTTGCCCAAAATAGAGGACATCTTTGCAGCTCTTTCAGGGGGTGACCGCTTTTCCAAAATTGATCTAGCTCAAGCGTACTGGAAATTGAGGAAGCGTCCAAGAAATATCTTATCATCAACACACACAAAGGCTTATTACAAAATAACCGTCTTGTGTTTGGACTATCTTCAGCCCCAGCACTATGGCAGAGATCAATGGATATAGTCCTACAAGGAATACCAGGTACACAATGTTACCTGGATGACATAATTGTAACAGGCAAAGATGACGTGGACCATCTAAATAATTTGGAGAAAGTATTAAATCGACTACAGGAGTATAGACTCAGAGTAAATAAAAACAAATGTGCATTTTTCCAAGAAAGCATTTCCTCCTGTGGACATGTAATCGATAGAGAGGGTCTAGTCTGTGTCGCAGCTAAGATCTTACTTGGGTCTAGTCAATTATTATCACAAGTTCTTACCAGACATCTCCACAGTCCTACACCCACTAAATGCCTTATTACAGAAAAGTGCTCGTTGGAAGTGGACAAAAGACTGTGAGGAAGCTTTTGCAGAAACAAAAAGATTGATTACATTTGATAAAGTCCTTACTCATTTTGATCCAACACTGCCCATCAGACTGGCATGTGATGCCTCACCATATGGCATTGGAGCAGTGTTATCACATCAACTAAGAGATGGAAGTGAGAAACCAATTGCATTTGCCTCACGATCCTTGACTGCAGCAGAGAAGAATTATGCACAAATTGATCGAGAGGCCTTAAGTCTAGTATGGGGAGTGAAGAAATTTCATCAATATTTGTACAGACAAAGGTTCATATTAGTAACTGATCATCAACCATTGGTGTCAATTTTTAACCCCCAAAAGGGAGTTCCAGTCATGACTGCTGCTCGTCTTCAACGTTGGTCATTATTCCTGGGTGCACACTCATATGACATTGAGTTTAAAGGAACAAAACTACATGGCAACGCTGATGGTCTATCACGTTCTCCCTTGCCCCAAGGCAATGAAGCCAGTGACCAAGATGACCTGGACATTTATCACAATATGTTAATAGAACAGCTACCTATAACCAATGACATGATCAATCGGGAAACAAGGAAAGACCCAGTCTTATCTAAAGTAATGGAATTAACTCTCAAAGGTTGGCCTAAACATGGCAATGCTCAATATTGCGGGTTTTCAGCCAGGAGGGATCAACTTTCTGTCTGTCAAGGAACTCTGTTGTGTGGTTCCAGAGTGGTAATACCGCCCAAACTGAGAAAAAGAGTGTTGGAAAATTTACATGAGGGGCACCTGGGCACAGTAAAAATGAAGAGTCTTGCTAGAAGCTATGTGTGGTGGCCAGGAATCGATGGGCAAATCGAAACATTGACAAAAGGATGTGAAGGGTGTCAAGGAGTTCAAAATTCACCATCCACAGCACATATCGACTTTGCTGGTCCATTCATGAATTGTATGTTTCTTATTGCAGTGGACGCTCATTCAAAATGGCCAGAGGTAATAAATATGAAATCCACTGCGTCTGAGAAAACAATTGCTGTTCTGCGAACCATCTTTGCCAGAAATGGTCTACCAGAGCAAGTATGCAGTGACAATGGACCACAATTCGTGTCGAATGAATTCAAAAAGTTCATGCGAGATAATGGCATTAGACATTTCACATCAGCTCCACACCATCCAGCCACTAATGGGTTGGCTGAAAGATTTGTACAAACATTCAAAAAGGCTATCAAGTCCACACACCAGGAACATCTGCCTTTACAACATAAGATTGACAACTTCCTTTTCATATATCGTAGAACTGAGCACTCTACTACTGGTCAACCACCTGCTGTGCTGTTTATGCAGCGAAACTTGCGGTCTCAATGGGACTTGATAAAACCAGATGTGAGAAGAAAGGTAATAAGTTACAGACTTAACAATAAACAGCCAGCTAATCAGCTCCTACCTGACATTTTTCAAACACAGTCTGTGACATGGCAGGTAGGAGCTGATTGGCTGTCTGTTTATCACTCTCCTGTTATCACTTTTGAAGCTTAGAGAATCTGGCCCTGTGTCTCACACTCACACACTGATTGAGCTTGAAGTCTGCAAATGCAGAAAGGCCGTACTATTTCTTACAGTACATGCGATTGCCCAGCTCACGCACCATTAGAAGTGGCCCCATTAGGTGTGATAGAGAGACAGTCAGGCAATAGAATGAGGATGTGTGCATCCCTTTAAAAATGCTGAATACATGAATTGTTTGTTTAGGTACAGTCTGCTATGTATCAATAACATGCCAACTAGCCTTCATTTATCCTCTAACTACCAGAGAACGGGGCTTAATTAGTTATTTTAAGTGAAAGAGTCTCCTTTCAATATTCCATTAAGAAATTGCAATATGTTACTAATCTTTTCATGTTCAGTGATAACTTTAAAGGATATCTGAGGGCCAGGTGCACGGGTTCTGTAATCCAGGCACGCTCTGCAGAAAAAAGAATATTCTCATATCCAATTTAAAAGATTACTGTCAAGTCATAGTCATTGGTCAATGATGCTCCAAGTATGGCCGAGACATTGCATGAACTGAATAGAAATGAATAAATGGCTATCAAATTACATGGTGCTTATGAATAGAAAACTATTACCACAATAGATTGCAAATTATTGTAGATTTAAATCAATCTTTCACAAAATTTTCAATTGCCTCCTCATTTCTTAATCTCTGACGCCAAGGAACAGGAATCAAAGCAGAAAGGTTAGACTGTTATATGAGAGGTAAAAAAGTCAGGATATAACATTTTTAGAACGCGAGGAGTGTTACAGTATATGCACATCCAATGCATTTGGCTTGTTCTAGATCAGTGGTTCCCAATCTGGAGTACTAGTACCCCCAGGGGTACTCTGCAGACCAGTTGGGGGTACTTGAAATTAATATTGTTAATGGTGGAAAAAGAAAAAGTCTTTCGGTGGCAGCAGAAGACTCCCATTTCCATGGAGAGGAACCACGTTGAGTCACTTCCGGTTCTGTCTGTAGTGTCATCAGCGTCTCCTTGTGCTTTTGCCTGACCAGCAATCCACACTACTTCCTGGCTTCACACTACTCCTCTCTGCTACTCCTTAATATAAGGACACCCAAGGACACATAAGGACATGTATATCGCTTTCTTCCACTCCACTTGTAAGTACTGTGGAAATGAGAGGAAGGGGTACTCATAAATGAAGAGACTAATCAAGGGGTACGGGAGAGAAAAAAGGTTGGGAACCACTGTTCTAGATGCTGCAAACTATCCATTTTATCAGTTATAACGAGAGATGCTCTAGCACAGGATTATCCTAAATTCAGGCCACTGGCCACTTTCCAGTTTCTTAACAGCAAGCTACTCCCTAACATGGGTTTGTCCCACATGCTGCACCTTCTCTTTTTCCAGTGTCAGAAAGAGATTCTCTATCACAGGACAGCAATCGCAGGTAATAGAATATCACCCTACAGTATATGATACAGTTCCGTACCAATACAGGTGGCATGCACCTGCAGATACATGCACTGGGATATTGTATTATGGTTAGCAATAGTGAAGCAGCGGTGTGTGGCGACACCGCCTCGCTTATATGTGGCAACACTGCATGCCTGGTTGGACTGTCTGTACAATACAAGCTTAGGGACATGCCCTAGCTGTCTGGAGGATGGAGGAAAGAGAACACATGGTAAAAATGCACACATGCAAAGAAGATGCATATGGTACATTTTTGTTCCTCCCTACTAAGGGAACCTTGTTACATGGAGGAGACACAGCAGAGTTCACTCCTTGGTATAACTTTAGCTGATAGCAGTGGCGTAACTACCAAGGGTACAGCTGCAATGGGGCCCAAACTGTTTCCAAAGCCTGCAGCTCCCCTGACCCACTCAAGTCTGCCCCCAAGGCTCATCTCTCCTTCCTGCAGCAGCCGTAGAGGATATAGATGCACCCCCCACCCCCCTTCTCCCAGGCATAGCTTTCCCTAGGCCTGCTGGCTCCCGCAATTGCCACAATATGCAGGTATTTAGGGGGGTCCTAATGCCATGAAGTCCCCATCAGGTGCCTGTGACTCACAGCTCACAGTACTGTAATTCTCATTTTCCACACTTCCCCCTTTTCTTTCTCTCCGCCTCTGTCTTTTCCACCCTTTTCCCCACTCTGTCTCTCTCTAACCCTCCTTCGCATCTCTCCACCTCCCTCTTCTCTACCTCTCCCCCTCTTTTTTCCACTCTCTTCTCCCTCTCCCTCCCTTCCTTTCTTTCCCACATACTCCACCTGTACCCCTCTCCCTTTACCTTTCTCATAAAATCTCTCCCCCTCTCTCCCTGACACTGCCTCCCTCCCTTTATCTCTGACACTTTCCCTCTGACAGTGTCTCTCCCCTAACCTCTCTCCCTCGTTGACACTGTGTCTCTCTCCCTGACACCATTTCTCTATCTCTTTGACACAATATCTCACTCTCCACCCCACTCTCTTTCACCTTTTCCTCTCTCTCTCTCTCCCTCACACTTTTGCATTATTCTCTCTCCCTAACACACTCTCCCTCCCCTCTATCTCTCTCTTTTTATCTCTCTCTACTTCACATTTTCTCTTTCTCTATGACACTGTTTCTCTCTCCTGTTCTCTCTACCCTGACACTTTCCCCCCCAACCCCCTCTCTCACTATCTCACTCTCTCAATCCTCTTGTCACATGCCGCCGAGGTGGTAAACGCCGGGCATGTTACTCACCCATCCGTGTCGGCCACCGGCTAGCCTGTGTCCACTGGGGGTCCAGGGGCTGTGGGAGGCAGTGGGAGTCAGCAGGGGGATGGTTGCATTGCACTCATGTCTGACTTCTGCTTGGCAGCACTTTGAGACAGGCACCACCATATTGGTTTAGGGCAAGTGAGCTATTGTAGTTTTGCTGGGGCTTTGGCGCAGCCTAACTAATGTGATACCTGTTTTGACTACTTCTGTGAGGGTGTAGAAATAAGAAGGAGATTTAGCTGGTGTAAAAAATATTGGATATTTATTAAAGAACCTTGTGCTTGGGGTAATAAGAGGAGTTTGTAGTTTACTTGGTGCTTGTTGTTTTTGCACCTATATGGGGTCCCCACCATGGGGAAATTCCACTGCAGTGTCACAATTTGAGATTCCCGACAGGGATTCAGTTGATCCTCTTTGGGCACCTTTAAACCTCCGTAGGTCTGTTGATATATAATCTACGGCAGACATTTTCAACCGGTGTGCCGCGGCACACTAGTGTGCCGCGGCCAGCTGACAGGTGTGCCGCCATGCCTCGGGTCACGGCGACACACCACTTTGTTCACTTTGACAGGGGGGATGGGCAGGCGGCTCGGCATCATGGGTTGTGTGTGGTCGCGCGGCGCTGAGTGGCTGTCCGGGAATGCTTCCCCGCCCGCCCCCCTGTCAGTGTGCGTCCATGTGCGCACTGCCCGCCCGCTCACGGCTCCCCCGCTGTGCACTGTCCGGCACTTGTCGAGAGACGTGCTGTGCTGCTATGCAATAATCATATATCCCGCTGGACCACTAGCCAATGGGCGCTTGCGGTCCAGCAGCCAATCAACTGGTGGCTGCTGGACCGCGAGCGCCTATTGGCTAGTGGTCCAGCAGCGGGAGATATGAATATTACATATCAGCACAGCACGTCTCTCTCCCGTACATAGCGGGGGAGCCGTGAGCGGCACACTGGACGCACACTGACAGGGGAAGGGGTCGTCGGCGTGTAAGCACAGGCAGGAGGGGGGTTTGCACACGGACGCACACTGGGAGGAGGAGGTGGGGGGGAGTGAGGTGAGCGGGCCGGCTAACTTAGTATGGTGTACTCCCACCCACTCTCCCACCCTCCTGCACTCACCCAGCCACCTTCCCACTCCACTGCAGATACCCTCCCAGCCACCCTTCCACCCCACTGCAGATACCCTCCCAGCCACCCTTCCACCCCACTGCAGATACCCTACCAGCCACCCTTCCACCCCACTGCAGATACCCTCCCGGCCACCCTTCCACCCCACTGCAGATACCCTCCCAGACACCCTCCCACCCCACTGCAGATACCCTCCCAGCCACCCTCCCACCCCACTGCAGATACCCTCCCAGCCACCCTCCCACCCCACTGCAGATACCCTCCCAGCCACCCTCCCACCCCACTGCAGATACCCTCCCACCCTACTGCTCCCACCCTCCCTCCCTGCTGCACAATACTGGCGGTGCATTGAATTGCAAATAGCGGACGGGAGCCAGGAGTGGGCCACTGCACAGTTCTGTCCCCCTTGGCAACGAGCAAATTCAGTCCACCTTGGCATCGAGCATGAAGCCCCTGGCATTGAGCATGTAGGTAAGTGGCACTTATGTGTCAAATGTGTATGGTGTGTTATATAGTATGTCATGGGCATTGCGGTGTGTTATATAGTATGTCATGGGCATTGCGGTGTGTTATATAGTATGTCATGGGCATTGCGGTGTGTTATATAGTATGTCATGGGCATTGCGGAGTGTTATATAGTATGTCATGGGCATTGCGGAGTGTTATATAGTATGTCATGGGCATTGCGGAGTGTTATATAGTATGTCATGGGCATTGCGGAGTGTTATATAGTATGTCATGGGCATTGCGGAGTGTTATATAGTATATCATGGGTATTGCGGAGTGTTATATAGTATGTCATGGGCATTACAGTGTGTTATATAGTATGTCATGGGCATTGCGGAGTGTTATATAGTATGTCATGGGCATTGCGGAGTGTTACATAGTATGTCATGGGCATCATGTGTGGGCTTATGTGTAATCGGAATTACAAAGTTCACTAAAATGTGCAATGGGCATTACGGTGTGTGGCATAACATGCAATGGCCATTATGGCATGTGGTATACTATATAATGGGTGTGCGGTGTGTTGGCGCGCACTGTCCATATTGGCCCTCGTTTGCAAGAAATTTGTTGAGTCCTGGCATAATGTGTAATGGCCATTGCGGTATATGGCATAGCTTGTAATTGGCATCACGATGTGTGGCATAACTTGTAATGGCCATTAATGTGTGTGATATAACATGTAACTGGCATTATGGTATGCAAAATATCTGGAATATCTGATTAAAAAATGTTGGTGTGCCTTGGCAATTTTGAAGTCTTGTCTGGTGTGCCGCGACCTGAAAAAGGTTGAAAATCACTGATCTACGGTCTCAATAGTGATGTGCCGTGGAATTATGAGTGTGATTTGTTTGTTGGCAGGGTGGGAAAGGAGCCAGTGATGGCTAACGGCAGTCCTTTTGAACTCCGTTTCAATCTCATAGGTGTTTTCACCTATGTCCTTTCCATTCCCCTTTCCTATTGGACCTGGGTGTTTTTGGTCTCAAAGGGTTGAGAGTTAAAGTTAGAGTTATATTTAAGTCTTGTTTGATGGAAAGTGTCTGTGTGGGGAAGAGCCTTTCAGCTTCAGGCGATCCTTGTGGACCCCTTTACAATCACATAGGCTTTTGCCTATGCCTTCCCCCACTTTTGATATGTGTGTCTTTTGCCTGCAGCTCCCCTCCGTTCTAAAGTGTGGTGTATGTGGGATTTAACACTCACAGTTTTCTACGGGGTGTCGCTCTTCGTACTCACTGAGGGAGCCGCAGTGTGTGTCCACACAGACAGCGCTGCTCCGTCTCCGTGTCCCGCTGCTGGCGTGCGCTGGTTGATGACGTCACCTTCGCTCCGGAGTTGTACGGAGCTTGGTGCCGCTTGTCTTAGGTCTTCTCCCTGTGCTGCCGGGAGTGTTCTTGTTAGTAAAGTTAATGGTCTCCTACGCGTTTCGGCCTATTACAGCCTTTTTCAAGGATCGAGCTATTGGGCCAGGTCAGGGTCTTTCCTGTATGCCTTCCCTGTCAGCCAAAGGCAGTCATCCACTAGGTATATAGGGGATCTGCTTAGGCTGATCTGGGTCAGTGCAAAAAGTCCTCTGAGCCGGTAGGGAAGACTCCTGACTCTCCTAGTGCCTGCTGCTGCTCCCAGCCTAACCTGTCAGTAATCCTCTGCTGGCCTGATCCCATTGCAATAATCAAAGTCTGGCCCGATCCGTTTCCTCCGGTTCAGCCCAACTGGTCTCTTGTGGTTTTTGGCAGGGTCCTTCCGCTCCGGTCCCGGATCTAACTCCAGTCAAGTTACAAAGTATTTCAGTGTCTTTCATTGGATCCAATCATTTTGTCATTCAAATATCATTACCCAAGGCTTCATCATTTCAACAAACAACCCACTTCATTTTTCAGTCGTTCAACACCCCTAAAAAACTCCAGCTACCGTCATCCCAAATGCTTTAATTATCATTGACTTATTCTTTCTCAAAGATGTATTTGGATGCTGGCTGTTTCTGTATTATATATGAATAAGTCTTTCATTACACCAGCCCACTTTAACTCATCATCTCCTGGTCCAACTTAAGTTCCCGAGCACCACACGACTCCATCATTGCAGTGACAATTGGGGGGGGGAGGAGCTTTTCGAGATCTTACTTTGGGGCCCACAAGGTTCTAATTGCACCCCTTGCTGCTAGTACTGTACTGAAGAGTTCAAATGCCCTTTCTGTGTTATGCTGTAGCATTCTCTTTTCTTCCTTTCTTCTCTATTCTCTTTTTGTACTTTGGTTGTATACTTAGCCTTCCTGCCTTCCTGGCCGCAGCAGCTGCTGCCAAAACTTCTCTCAGTATTGGGACCTGCAGCAAGCACGATTTTAACCAGCTAAAGTTTGGAACCTAATAATACCATTATGACCAATGCCCTAAGGTATCATTTATAGTGCTTTACAATTTGGAACAAGCACAGTAATAAATCAACGCTGTGTATTAACAGACAAATAGAGAAGAGAAGCATGCTCACAAGTTTACAATCTATAGGAAAATTATATTTAATGTCCTGGATTAGGTTAAGGGGCCTATTTATCATCCAAAATCTTAAGTGAAAATATTAAATTTCACCTAAAACTATAAAATCAAAGGATTGGATATACAGTACTCATTTAACACAGTATATATCACTGATATCTATTGTTTGCTTTGCAGCCCCAATAAGGTCCACTAACCCCATACAGGAGTATGGGGACTCACTGTACATTCTCTAAAAACTGACAGTTTTCAGAGATCAACTGCGGAAAGTGACGCCTATGTGACACTACGGGAAGGAGACAAAGGATGGCCCATTTGGCCTTTTCTCGATCAAAACACGGCAGTATAAACTTTTGCTGATTTTTTATTAGTGGCAAACGTGATAGAGTTCTCATGAACTACTGCCTTTAGTGCCAATCGTTAACTTCCCCTTCCGAAGCCTAACCATAAACTCCTTGCCTGCAGCCTAACCATTAACTCCTCTCCCGCAGCCTAACCATAAACTTCTTGCCCGCAGCCTAGCCATAAACTCCTCACCCGCAGCCTAACCATTAACTTCTCTCCCGCAGCCTAACCATAAACTCCTCTCCTGCATCCTAACCATAAACTCCTTGCCCGCAGCCTAGCCATAATCTCCTCTCCCACAGCCTAACCATAAACTCATCTCATGTAGCCTAACCATATAGTCCTCTACAGCAGCCTAACCATAAACCCCTCTCCTGCAGCATAACCATGAACTCCTCTCCCGCAGCCTAACCATAAACGCCTCTCTTGCAGCCTAACCATATAGTCCTCTCCTGCAGCCTAACCATAAACTCCTCTCCCGCAGCCTAACCATAAACTCCTCTCTCGCAGCCTAATGATAATCTCCTCTGTTGCAGCATAGTCATACCCTCCCTTTCCACAGACTAGCCCTAACGTCCCATCCCACAGCCTAGCCATAATCTACTCTCTTTCAGCCTAACCATAAACTCCTCTTCTGTAGCCTAACCATAAACTCCTCTCCCGCAGCTTAATGATAATCCCCTCTGCTGCAGCATAGTCATACCTCCCTTTCCACAGCCTAGCCCTAAAGTCCCATCCCACAGCCTAGCCATCAGTCTACCATAAATTCCTCTGCTGCAGCCTAGCCCTCCTCTCCTCTCCCGCAGCCTAACCATAATCTCCTTTCCCACAGCCTAGCCATAATCTCCTCTGCAGCAGCCTAGTCTTACTCTCTTCCCACAGACTAGCTCTCAACTCACCTCCTGCAGCCTAGACTTAACCTCCCCTCCCACAGCCTAACCATAATATCCTCTTCTGCAGCCTAGCCCTAACCTCCCCTCCCACTAGCCCTAGCCTTCCCTTCCACATCCTAGCTCTAATCTTTACCCCCTGCAATTTAAGCCTAAAGGTGCCCATACACTACAAGTATTTGGGCCAATTTTACCCAATCCTGTCAGATTGGGCAGAGACATCGCGTCCTTCCTGATGTGCAGTCCCAAGCTCATTGGGTCAGACCCTGGAGATTGAACCACCTGCACATAAAATCTATTGGATCCATCAGCGGCACATTGCAGGTGCTTTTAGCACCCACAATTTATTGGGTCCAATCCGTAGGTGTGTGCCAGCAGTCACCAATGTGCAGTGGCAGCCAATGGTGAGCGACGGAGAACAGCAGCAGGTGCCGGGTAGCGGGGGGACAGGAGAGATGGTCCAGGCAGCGGTGAGCAGCGGGTTGGGCAGCGGTGGGTGCCGAGCAGATGATAGTGGCAGGTTCCGGGCGGCAGGGCGAGAAGCGGCAACAGAATTTAAAAAAATACTTTTGAAAGACTGTCCAGACACTCATCCAATCAGCGGTTGCCCAAATTGGCTGAGTGCGCAGATGCTCACAGCCAATCAACGGTCGGCCAGTCTTTTGAAAGTATTTTTAAAAATTTTGCTGCCACTTCCCACCCCGCCACCCGGCATCCACCCCTGCCAGCTGCCCTGCACCCGCCACAGCCCTCCCCACTGCTCACCGCTGCCCGGCTCTCCTGCCCCCCCTCCGCTGCTGCAGCTCCCCTGGAGTGTTACTTGCAATAAATTTCATGCGATTTATCACATTCAAATATGGCACATCAGGTGCCAAATTGTAAGTCAGCCTCCAGTGGAGCTGCCAGGGGAGCTCAAAGGGAATTTGGTCTGGCTTGTCCTTAGGACTAGTGTATGGCTTACCTAAGTCCCCTCATAGTACCTAACCTAACTATTCCCCACCCCCAGAACCCACCTCTCTCCAGTTTTAGCATGTGTCCTTGGGTTCCAATTCTTCTCTTCTTTTGGAGAATATTTCTCTCTTGTACCATGTTAAAAATCTTGATATCTTTGAAAGTGTGCATAGTTGCTACCCAGTGGGCAACTCTAAATCGGCCATTACAGTTAGGCGGCAGGGGAGTGGATTAGGAAGCGGATACTTACCTAGGATGTGTCAGGATCCTCAACATTGGGATGCTGCTGTGAATCTACTGAAGGCCAGCATCCTAAGCACCAGAATCCCGTACCCAACCCGTTTGTACAATATAGAAGTATTCTTCTTATACTTTAGCCCTTAGACTGGTAAATGGGTATTATGCTAACATAAGAATTGTCTTTTATTAATTATGTGGCATCAAATTTTGGCTGATACTGATGCAGATTAAGCTGAAAAGTCTGTTTGTTTATGATTCACAGAGAACAAAGTAAATGTGACAATAAGAGATTTGTTATCACCACATACTTGGTCACACGCTTTAAAATATAATTAACAGCTTCCAGAGTCCTGCTATGAAAGATGTCACTGCTGAGGAGATCATATGGGAGTCTATCCAGGCAGGGAAATAAATATACAGTGACCTATTTACATTTATGTAAGGTGTTTCTTCGAATTATATAAGAAAAAACCTTGTAATATGAATGGAAAGATCAGTAAATTGTTTTTCTTCCGAGCATCTTCCCAAGAGGGTCTGACATTTTCACAGCTTTCTTTATGCTGTTTCGTCCAAGACGGAAAATAATCATTGTGCAATCGGATAGAAAATATATCTATCTAGCTGAGGAAAGAATAAGTTGGTAAATAGGTACTGCAAGTTAAGTATCTACAATAATGCTCAGCATGAATTCAAGAACAGCTAGAGGGTCATATTATAGGTCAGTCTTGACCTAATTTACAAAATGCATTTGCAAAAACAATTATATCTTTGAGACCAATTCAGCATCCGTCGCATCCACAGATATAGAGCCGTTGTGACTCCACTTGTACCTGGCTGCAAGGCCCCTGGAGGCGTGGCTTCTATATGTATTTCCAAAAAGGGTAAGATAATAGTACATAGCGCTCGGTAATTCAGTTGGGATGTGCAGTATGCAGCCAAGTACTGTAGGTAATGCAGGGGCATGGTTCCTGCATTGTAGCAGAAAGCAGGACACAATGGGACATCAAAACTACCACAAGCTACCTGGACTGCCCACTTCAAAGTGTGTATACAGGCTTTATCCAATTAACTGCGCTATTTGTTTAACGAGGTGCATATAGGTCTGAAATATGCTAGACACCATTTTCTCAAGTCATTTAATAAAGTATAAATTAATAGCTACTGTATATCACAATACAAAGTGAGTGGCTGAGGCCAGGACCTCTAGGAAGCTTGCTTACTTCTATGGGTGTCAGGGAGAGTCAACTGAGACTCTGGAGTCTACCGAATGTTCTAGAGGAGTAGGCAAGTATGCCCTACAGGTAGCAGTCAGATAGAGGAGATAATTAGGATCTAAGTATAACAGATAGTGAATAGTTGCATTAGGAAATACTTTTTTATTTTTTACTTTTTATTTTTTAAATACAACACTTTTCAATAAACGAGTAGGCTTACCCATCATAAACTGAGTAACTAGCATTATCAATACTGTAGACATGGGCGGATGCATGATAAAATGACAGGGGGGGGGGCACCATGATAAAAGAGGGTTTAGGAGGGGGAGGGGCGGTGTTAGTGGTGCCAGTGTACATGCTAAGAGAGTGGCAGAGAGAGGGTGGGAATGGGATTAAAAATAGGCCCTGGCATTTAAAATACGCAGGCCCACCATGGAGACAAAAGTGAAGGATGTAGTTGTGCGCGCGCTGAAGGCGCGCTCTGGAAAAGGGGGTGTGGCCACTCAACAGGGGTGTGTCCTTGAGTGTAGTGTACAACGCTATATACAACTTCTACACATTATGCAACAAAATACTAGACCATACTTGCCCCTTACACATGATGCAAAATGGAATGAGCCAAAATTCACATAATGCCACATGGATTGTGTCAAAATTCACATAATGCCACACAGATTGAGCCAAATTCAAAAAATGCCATACGTATTGAGCCAAAATTCACATAATGCCACATGGATTGAGCCAAAATTCACATAATGCCACATGGATTGAGCCAAAATTCACATAATGCCACACGGATTGAGCCAAAATTCACATAATGCCACACGGATTAAGCAAAAATTCACAATATGCTTCATAAACAGGGACACACATCATAAGCTCCATTATGTATTTTGCCGCGATTTACCGCCAGGTGGAGAGCAGGGGGATGCCCAGCTGTATCCAGAGCACTGCAGGTCCCCGCTATTTGAAATAATAGCCCTTTCACACCAGAAAATGCAGAGACTTACCCAGGAAAATTGTTCCAGGATCATGCAGGGACATTCCCGGGTTGGCCCCTTTTACACCAGCCTAGTCCCTGCATTTTCTGGCGTGAGGGGGGGGAGACCCCCCCTTTATCTCTACAGTATCCCATTTAACGGCTATATCTTCGGAACCATCTGACCCATTTACATGAGATATCATACCAGTATCATATTGAAGAACCTATGAGTGGGCTTTGAATGATTTTGGTCCCTTGAAACTGGACAGCCATGAAATTACATTTCAGGAAAAAAAATGTTTTTATTATTATTATTATTATTATTATTATTATTATTATTATCCTTTATATGGCACCACAAGGGTTCCGCAGCACCCAATTACATACACATAATCAAAACAGGAAATCAGTGAAATACAGGGTAAATGATTATAGGAAAATCTGCAAATTACTGCAATATAAGTAACCAGGTGGCAGCAAACAGCACGCTTTGGTGCAGTCAAAGACTACTGAAGTAAGAAAGGATAAGCACATGAGGTAAGAGGTCCCTGCTTGTGATAGCTTACATTCTAAAGAGAAGGGGCAGACAGACAGGGGTGACACAGTAGGGATAGACAGGGCGAGGAACAGAAGGTTAGGTGGACATTTTGCTGGGTTTGGTGAAGAAGTGGGTCTTAAGAGCCCGTTTGAAGTTCTGTATAGAAGTGGAGAGGGAGAGGTAGCATATTCCAGAGTAAGGGAGAAGCACATGAAAAATCTTGGAGGTAGGAGTGGGAGGAGGCAATATGTTGTCAGAAGAGCCGACGGGTGTTAGCAGAGCAAAGGGGATGAGTGGGAGTGAAAAGGGATATAAGGTCAGAGATGTAAATGGGAGAGGAGTGGGTAAGGGTTTTGTAAGTGAGTGTGAGAAGTTTGAATTGAATTCAGAAAGGGAAGGGAAGCCAGTGAAGGGCTTGTAGAAGAGGGGAGGTGGAGGTAGTGTATTTGGTGAGGAAGATGAGCCAGGCTGCAGCATTGAGGATAGATTGGAGTGGAGACAGGCATTTGTGGGGGACACCAGTTAGGAGGAGAGTGCAATAGTCCAGCCTTGATATGATCAGTGAGTGGATAATGGTCTTAGTGGCATCCTAAATGAGAAAAGGTCTAATTCTGGAAATATTTTTGAGATGAACATGGCAGGTTTGTGAGAAGTTCTGAATATGTGGTTTGAAGGAGAGGGAGGAGTCAAAGATTACTCCAAGACAGCAATCTTGAGGGCTAGAGATGATAGTCGTGCCATCAGTAGATAATGAGATTGTGGTATGTGAGGTTGTGCGGGAGGGTGGGAAGATGATCATCTCAGTCTTGGACATGTTAAGTTTGAGGAAGCACTGGGACATCCAGGAAGAGATAGGAAGAGATAGAAGAGAGACAGTTGGAGATACGAGTGAGGAGAGCGGGGGAAAGGTCAGGGGAGGAAAGATAGATGATATTGGAAGTCAAAAGAGCTAATGAGCTCACCTAAACAGGAGAAAAGGAGAGGACCAAGAACAGAAACTTGTGGGACACCAATGGTTAGTGGAAGTGGGGAGGAGGTAGTGTCATGAGAGGAGACAGAGAAGGAACAATCAGAGAGGTAGGAGGACAGCCAGGAGAGAGCAGTATCAAGCAGACCATGGGAGTGAAGGACTTGGAGAAGGAGAGGGTGGTCCACAGTATCAAAAGCAGCAGAGTGGTCAAGAAGAATAAGCAGAGAGTAGTGGCCTTTAGATTTGACAGCATGATGATCATTGCAGACTTTTGTGAGGGCAGTTTCAGTGGAGTGGAGAGAACGGAAGCTAGATTGGAATGGGTCAAGCAGAGAGTGGGAGAAAAGAAAGTCAGTGAGGCGATTGTTTACCCGCAATATCTCCAGAACCAGTATGGACCAGATTGAAGGTCCAGCGATTTGGGTTTGAATGAGATCAACCACGAGCTTCGGTGATGCTGGGCGGTGAACTAGCATCCGTCGAAACTGGGAGTGGGTCAGAATTAGCAGGTCTCATGTTATCCTATGGGGAAAACGTTCCAGCTTTGCCAGGTGATATCTCCGGTTCCTGGGGGGCTAACAATGCACGGCTGGACTTGTTGGAAAGCACTGGTCCTCAACTACAAAATGAGCTATGTCTGAAATGACAGTGGAGGTGCAAATTCCCGGGTGCCCCCCTCTGAATCCTCCCATGCCCAGGAGTGATACTCTCCACCAGTTGTGGTCTTAAGGTGGCCATACATCAGAAAGATATTGTACCCAATCATACAATCTCAACTGATTGTAAGATGGATTGTATGCAGATTGTGTGCACATCTTATGTACATAATCATACAATCCATCAGCAGATGGATTGTATGACTGATTGTAAGATGGATTGTATGCAGATTGTGTGCACATCTTGTGTACACAATCATGCAGTAGATGGATTGTATGATTGATTGTATGATCGATTGTGTGTAGATTGTGTGTCCAAAAACCACCAAGGACTTCCGGGGATTTCAAGGGAAATTGTACACAATCATGAGCGCAATCGATCTTAAGATCGATCTTTCTGATGTATGGCCAGCTTAACACCTATCAGGATATGTTTGATCTTATGGAACAGGTCTTGAAGTCTGCCATTGGGATGGAGACATGGAACTAATGATCTAATGACCCTGATATCCATCCGTGCAATATCACACCTAACTGACTACTTACTCTGAGGCCCTGCTTTTTACTGTATTGGATCCTGTCCTTATTGACCTGTCACTGTATGTGACTAGATTAGTCTTCCATGACGCCTAGCCTACTTACCTAGCCTCAGCCTATATTGCTCAGTGCCTATTGTAAGTATCATTCCTTGCCAAATATATTTCATATTCAGTATTCTTATAGTTCACAAGTTTTCGTCTTTGACAAATGTAAAACAGATTTCATTGGATCTATCATGTTTCTAAAAGCTTAAAAATAAGTAAAAAATAAATCAATAAAATATTTCTTAACATCTTAAATAATGTTTACAATTCAATTGACAGAAGTAAAAAAAATGGGTTAATTGCTTTATTATTATTATTATTATTATTATTATTAGAATTTTTATTTGCAGGATTTTATTGAGGCAAAATATTTAGATGAGAAAAAACAGCAAGAACCATCAAGAATAGCTGGGGCACAAGAAATATTGGATCAAATAATAAGACCAAATGTATCCGGCACAAGAAAAGCAAAGTGCAGGGTTTAACCAGAGACAGGCAGCATGGATCATGCACTACACTTATTTGCACACTCTAAATATGAATATCCGATTGTCAAAACATAGAAGCTTCAGAGAGGGATTGAATTCAGGAGTGATATCAAATGAGAGAAGTAACTTTCTATAGCTCTTATGCTCTGAATTACTTTAGCCTTTTAAAATGTCAAAAATACATTTAAATTGCATTTAGAAATAAACATGCACACATGGGAGAAAAAAAAATCCCAATAGAATATGCATTTATAGGAGGCTAACAAAATAACCCCATATCCAACATTTATGCACAGAATAAGGCTGCGAAGCACAAAATGCACCTGCAAGATACTGTAGTTTTGACATGATAAAATGTCCTTTATTGATTTTTACAAATTGTGAAATACAGAAATAGGAATTTGTTCTTCTCTTGAATCGGACCTGTCCCCTACACACTACTGCACATTAAACAGATGTTTTCCCCTGTTGTACTCACAAAAAAAGATATTAGTATTTTTTTTGTCTAAAATGTGTGTTCAATAAAGCTTAGTAGGTGCCATGCCACTGCAATAATAGGTATAAGCACTGTGAGTCTACACTGTCATGTAGTCATTTGTGTAAAAACAGAAAAGTTTTTTTTTTTTGTATAACTGCAATTATGCAATTAATAATGATATGGATCATGTTAAGTCAAAAATAAGAGCAGGAGCAGCAACAGGTACCAGTTCTTGGTCATGATAGTACTACAACATATACTAAAGTTGGTCCAGGGGGCAAAAAGTGTATTAAAAGGCATCTGAAATCAAAATCTTTCATAACAGTAAAAAAAGGTGGTACAGATGGGTCTGTTCCCATCCTTGCAGGGGATGGCGCTGGCGTCGCCAGCCGCCATCCCCCGCCAGCGCCATGGCGATCGTGAGAAGGGGACGCGCGCGCACGAGAGGCGCGCGCGCCCCCTTCCGACGGCGCTTCCAAACGTTTCCCCGGGTCCCCGCCGGCTTGCCGGCGGTAACCCCGGGTCCCCGCCGCCTGCCCGCACCCCCCCTAACCCCCCCCTAACCCCGTCCGTCTCCCTGAGGCGGAGACGGACAGGGTTTCCGCCACGCTAGCGACGGAGACTGAGACGCGCGTGCGCGTGAGACGCACGCGCGTCTCAGTCTCCTCGCTGGCGAGGCTGCTGGCGGGTCGCCAGCGCGTACGTTCTGGCGACCCGCCAGCAAGGATGTGCATAGGCACATACTGTATGTGGCTGTTACAAGCCGCGTCTGGCGGGCTGGTGTCATTCATGTTCTGTTTGGAGTTCTATGTTCTCTCCAGATCAGCACTCCAGGTTTTGCTGATCCAACTTGCCTGGTTTTCATGCATGCCTTGGTGTCTTGGTGTGGCTGCCTGCTGGGCCTCTTGGTAAATAGGTATCCTGTCTGCACTGAGAACCTGCCAGTTATAGTCTTGTCAGAGTCTTGTTATAGTCTTGTTAGAGTCTGGTTCCTGTATTCCCATGATACTCTTTGTATTCTGCTGGTTCCTGATTATTTCCATGTTCCTAGACATTCTCAGATTCCTAGAACTGTCTGTTTATACTCCAGAGTTCAGGTTATTCCAGCCTGTGTCTGAGGAGTCCTGCAAGCATACTTGCCTTGTGTCTGAAATCCTGCCTGTGTCAGAGAAACATTATTTCCATTCCTGTCAGAGTTCAGAGTCTTGGTCCCAGCCTAGTAGATCCCCTCCTTCCAGCCATGGAGATAAGTTATCTTTCTGCTTTTTCTTGATGCTTCCATGGTCGCCTGTGCAGCATCACCTGTGTGGAGATATATTGTCTCTCTTTTATGCAGAATTTTTCCAACCTCACTGCAAGGGTTATTTTCCTGATTCTGATTATCCTCATGCATTGTGGCATACATGTGCCTAGCTTAAAGGAATTATTGATATGGTTCAATACCTTCATGCATTGTTGCATTTACAGGAGTTTGGTAGGAAATTGTATCACTGTTTCTTACTTCATGACCTTTGTTAGTAGACCCGCTTAGGGATCACCTGTCCAGTGATATTTGTATCTTGGACTACTTGAGGATCCTTTCCCGTGGGGGACAGCTGTGCCACATTTTGTTTAGTTTCCCATTTTTTTCAGGTTTTAGTTAGTCCTCCTCTTGTCCACTCTGGAGGTGTTGGGCACCTTGTCTCCCTGCAAGGCCTGTTGGTACTGAAGTTGGGGCAGACCTAATTTGTCCCTTCAAACGTGTCTATTATAGGTGAAGTCTTATCTCTGCAAGTGCCTATAATCTCTGGAGGGATTAACAGAGTCAGGGTTGGGATTGTGGCCTGTCCTCACCAGTAACCTTTGCTTGGGAATCTCCCAGAATCATAACAGTGGCAATATACAGTAAATGTTGTTGCCACCCTATAGAAAGATAAATATATAGAAAGATAGGCCTATAATGAGAGAGGGGGAGTGAGGGGGGAAATAGAAAGGAGGAGAAATTGAATAATTAGACAGAAAGAGAGAGAGAGAATATCAGGGGAGGTGAATCAGGGAAAGTGAGGAAATGTGAGGAGAAGAGTGAGGGAGTGTCAGGGAGAGGGAGATAGGGTATCAGGAAGAGAGAAATTAGAGAGCAGGTGTCAGAGAGAGCGAGAGTAATGCGGTCAGTTAAAGTGAGGAATTATAGTGTCAGGGATAGAGAGAGGGTGTTGAGACAGGGAGAGAGAGAGAGATGTGAGAAAGGGGTATCAGGAACAGAGGGAAAGATGATGTCAGGGAAAGTGAGGGAATGAGTGAAAGAAGGAGGGAGACATTGTCAGGGATAGAGACAGAGGTAGAGAGAGACGTATTCTCTTGATGGTGTATACATTCATAGTTTTTAGAAATTCCAAAAATATGATTGATAAAAATACCAATCATATGCATTTGTACGTTTGTAAATACCTGTATTCATACCCCTTCTATCTTAGTAAATTTCCCCTTATTGTTTCTCAGATCTCCTAAGGAAACGATTATTTTTACAAATTGCACATCAATGGGTCAAAATATCTTTAAACTAGGTGATTCATCGCGCCCTACGGGCGCTCTTCACACCGTCGTAAGGTACTACGCCCCATTACAGTATATATAAATATATATATTATATATTTCAGTGTGAATTATGGTTGTTTTTTTATTTTGTTTGGGGGGGGGGGGGTGTTGGAGATGTTGGATGAGCCGATGAAGGGGTACGGTGGGTTAGGAAGGGTGCTTGTGGGTGGTGTAGTACGTAGTGGTGTGGGTTGGGTATGTGTGTTTACTGCAGGATGGAGAAGTTAGCGGTTGATGGTATGGCGTGCTGAGTGGATGATTTACCTGGTATCTGTTGGTGGTAGAGTAAAGATGTACTTGTGTCTGCTGTTGCTGGTGTAGTGGGTTGGGATTTCGTGTATCAGGGTTGTGGGAAATGGTTGACAGATGTTGAAATAGCAGGCTGCGGGTGCGTGTGGGGTGGACATGGGGGTGTGGGGGTAGCAAGTGTGGGATACTTGTGGCTGGCAATGTTCCAATCAGAGGGAACGCTTGCTAACGAGGGCCGGTGTTCCAAGCGGCATGAGTTGGCATGTGTGAGGAAGGGATAATCGGTGTGCTAACTGGGTTAGGGAGTGAGGTAACGATTGGGTTTATTTGTATGGGTGAGGGTCATGGTGTGTGTGGTAAGGGATGTGTTGGGTTTAAGAGTTTGGGGGTGGGGTGTTGTCGCTGTAGGAGGAGCGGATTAAGGGTTTCTGTGGGTTAGGAAGGGGGTTGTGTATGTGGGTGATAGTCTGTTGTGGCATGGATGGGGTATGGTGAGGTGTGTACTGCAGAATAGAGAGGTGAGGCATTGCTGGTATGGTGTGCTGGGCAGGTGATTTACCTGTTACATCCGTTGGTGGTACAGCTGTGGGTGGTGTAGTGGCATGGCCTTGCGGCTGACAGGGTAGGGGGAAGCGTCAAGATTAGGAATTGCCAAACTTCTGTAGTTTAAGGCACCCTTTGGGTGGAGAGAGACAGAAATAGAGAGAGATGGAGAACAAAGCCAGAGAGAGAGAAATGGAGAGCGGAGGGAGAGAGACAGAAAGAAAGGGACTGAGAGAGCAGAGAGAGAGAGAGCGCGGAGAGAGAGTACGCGGAGAGAGAGATTTATAGGAGATAAGTCCGTTGGTGGTTTAAGTATTGTACACACTCTTTATGGATGATAACGGCAAACATGTATAATAAATATATTCTAAATGAAAACAATCTGCTGTAAAAGAAAAATGTTTTATTTTTATATTCAAAATAATTACAGTCAAATAGGCGCAAACATATTCATAAAATTACTGCAGTAAAAAGCTAAATACTGTAAGTGGTAGCTAGTATGTGAATGAAAAAACAGAGGTATATATGTAGCATACTGGAAACGACAGGGGATAACTGATGCCGAAAAGTTTTAAAAACCACTTATCACTGATTATAGCCTGTATCAGTTCTTGCAGATCCTTCCAAATGTAGAGGGTAGGACAGGAAGTGAAGGGGCTAAGGACAAAGGACAAGCAGTTAATCAGTGTGAGACGAACTAGATGGAAGACACAGGGTAAGTATGTCCAGAAAGAAGCCAGTCCTGGGCCCATGGAGAGGTGAAAGTGGTTTCCGTGGTCCCTGGTATTATGGAGCAGAGTGTCAGTACTGCTATGAAGACCAAGAGATTCCATATATGCAGTGTAAGGGAAGCAGTGTCACGATACAAGTACTTATCTGCCATTCAAATGCTTCACCAAGTGTGCACACAGACTATCGCCTTCCATCCTTCCACAGCACTCTGCTTTCTGCTTGGCGCCGGAGACATGTGGCCAGCATTCCCTGCAATGACATTCTGGCAGATGCAGCTGGAGCGCATCCGCGACCTGGTTAGTGCTATGACAGGCACTGGCTATCCGCCTCAGTACAGGCCTCTCCACGTGGATGCCAGTCGCCGGCATGGGTGCTGCTATCTTGGATCTGCCCACATGCTTCTTCCAAACCAATCCCCAACCATCCATCTCTGACATCATCCCAGGGCAGCCTATCACCGGCACGTTCTGCCTATAAGAGGGCAGAAGCTGGACCAAAAAGTCAGTCAGTGCAATGTTGTCCTTAGAGAAGCAGCATTCCTAGCTCCTGAGTACTACTGCTATTTACCAAACCTGCGGCTTTCCCACCTTGCGGCAGACTGACTGCCTCCAGTGTCCAGATTGGGATATTGCAGTGTTACCTGTTCCTAGCTGGTCATCCTCAGAGCCTGCTATTCAAGTCTATCTGCAATTAGTTCTTGTCAGTTCATCATTCTCACTGTGGTTACCAGTCACCAATCAGAGAGACAACATCAATACCTCCACCATTGGCAGATACCTGCTGTTTCCATTATCATCATCGGTGAACCCACTAGTGACAACTGCCTGAACCTACTTACCTGTGGTGACTCCTCTAAGCATCCTCCTGTGTTGGTCAGCATCAGTCAGAGAAAGTCTATACTTACCTGTTGGCTCCTCCTCTTCAATAACTTCATCATTACTCCTTTGTGGAGTCCCTCTACCGTCATCTCATGTAGTCTAAAATTATTAAAGAACACAGCTTCCATTATACTCCAGCTCCAGCCCAAGGCCACCCCTCAGACATGACAAGCAGTATGCAGAGATCATTGGAAGGAAAAAGGGGATCCCCATCTTTAGGGGTACCATAGAAGAGTGACGAGAGGTTATTCTTGGTGAGTGGTTGTAAGCCACCTTGGCGCACGAGAGGCCCCCATTGAATAGAGTCAATGAGAAATCCTGTATAGAAAGACAGAGAATCCCCAGCGATTAGAGGGAGAACACACCAAAAAAGAGGACCAGTTTGCGGCTACGGCACTACTGGTCTTAGGATAATGTACTGCTATCCCATCATTTTTTACACGAATGAAAGGAAGCGCTGGACTGATGTAGTTTGACGTAATCTATATGAATATTGTGTCGGGAGAATTAAACGTTATTTCTGTGATAACCCTGTTTGAACTTTAACCCCTTGAGTGGTGGGTTTTGCTGGGGCAGGACAAACCTACCAGGACAGGTTTGTCCTGCCCCAGCAAAACCCACCACGGAACGTAGGCCCCCCCTCACCTCCGCTCCAGCGTTTCCCGTGCCCCTGCTGTTGCCCCAGCCGCTGCTGCCCCAGCCGCCAGTCACAGCAGTGATCACAGGTGGCAGACTTGGTCCGAACCTTCGTCACTGCTGTGAATGGCGGCTGGGGAAGCAGCAGGGGAGGAGCTCTGGTGTACGATCGCCAGAGCGGAGGTGATGGGGGGGGGCGACAGGTGGAGGGCGACGATGGGGGGGCCCTAGAGGTGGTGCGCCAGTGATGCACAGCTGGAGGCTCCACTGGCGCGCACCTACTGCATAGTGGTATACCCAGAAAATTTCCCGGACAGCCCGCTGCGGCAGCGCAGCTGAGCCCGGTAAATTTCCGGCCATAACACACAAGTGGTTAAATAAACTATTTTATTTTCATGATGAGATTCTTACTGCACTGCACTGGCATTTGCAATCCACTACCACAAGGCTTCTCTAAGTAAACTACTGAGTATTCAGGGCACTTACTTACTTATGCCTAACCCATGACCACCCGGAGCAGAGTAAGTGTAAAGTATATCAATTCTGTCATACCCAGTGCCAGACGGGAGTTACATATGCCAAATCCTGCAACGGATTTCGCTAGACAAACATCTGATTCATCAAGGTGGCTGTGCCAGTGTCATATACTTATTCAGAAATGGCTGAGGATATTAACCATGTGTCTGAGCTGCATTCCACTTTACCAAATGGCTGCGGCAAGCTACCAGCTTCATTATGCTAATATAATATGCCTGTGTTGCCAAGTTATGATCAAGTGCAAGACTGCCACGACACCCCCACAAGAAATGACTAATTAAGGAATAGTGTGGTCCCATCAATGGATAAATAAATCCATACAAACTAGCAATCTCCATCCATTTGTGTATGCTTGTTTTGGTACAGATGCAGTATGCTGAAAGGGCCTGATTCTGGTTCACTCACAAAAGAAAATTTTCTCTCCAATGGACAAAACCATGTGCACTGAAGGGGGGGGGGGGGGGCAGATGTAACATGTGCATGGAGAGTTCGATTTGGGTGAGTTATTTTGTTTCTGTGCAGAGTAATTACAAGCTGCTTTATTTTTACACTGCAATATAGATACAGGTTGAGTATCCCTTATCAGAAATGCTCGGGACCACGAGCATTCCGGATAGGGGATTTTTTCGTTTTTTAGAATATTTTTTTAGGCTTACTTACCTGTCCCCTGATGGTGTCCGGTGGTCCCTCGGCGTCCACGCAGTCCCCGGGCGTCCACAGCAGGCCTCCGGCATCTTCTCTGAGTCTCCAGCTGTCCCAGGAATGCATTGCGCGGGTGTGACATCACCGGTGACGTCACCGGCGCGCGCGCACACTCGCGCAATGCATTTCTGGGACCGCTGGAGTCCCTGGAGAAGATGCCGGAGGCCTGCTGTGTACACCCTGGGACTTGGTAAGTATAAAAAGAGGGTTAGGGGGGTAAAAAAAAAATAAAAAAAAAAAATAAATAAATATTTGAATTATTCCAAAAACCACGGTTTTTGGAATAATTCGGATAATGGATGCACGGATATGGGTTACTCAACCTGTATCAGTTTGAAATACAAACCCCACCCAAATCTAACTCTCTCTGCACATGTTACATCTGCCCACCTGCAGTGCACATGGTTTTGTCCATTAGAGAGAGAATATGCTTTTGCCAGTGAACCAGAATTGAGCTCAAAATGCTTTCTGATACCTTCCTATTTCCTAAAGCAGTCAATCAGCTCCTAACTGCCATGTGTTTGAAAATAACAGGTAGTAGCTGATTGGTGGTTGGTGGTTTATCACTCTCCATTTTGTCACTTTTCAAGGCTTAGTACATCTCGACCTCCCTTTGATCTTATCACCCCAGTGGGCACGTTTCTACTGTTGCCATGAACGTCAAAATGTACCCCAACCCCACTAGTGTATAAGCCCTCAGTAAAAGGGCGCTGTTTACCATTTCTCCATGACTGGTACCTTGTACGTCAATGCTTTTTTATATAAGTTGTTTCCCTGCCTTGGATCACAATGATGTTTTGCAAATAAACAAGAAAGTATACTACAAATATATACGCCATAGTTTGCATGTCCAGCAGCGCTTACAATCCAGTTTCAATGCTTGAAAATAATACAGGTGACTCAGCCAAGGTCACAAGGAACTGCTCGGAACAGGGGACTTCAGCCAATTTATGTCATTCTTAGTGCATTTAACCATTAGGCGGCGTGCAGGGCTTTACCTAAGTATCAAACATAGATTTGCTTTTTGATGTTAGATCTGGTTACCAAGGGAACAGCCAATCCACAACACTTCGAAACCATAACACAGGCGAAAGAAAGGGAGTAACATTTTTCCCAAGTGTCTTGCTGTCAGTCTGTGCGCGTCACTTTTAGTGAGGACATTTGCTTTGTGACCTCCTGGGTCTTTGGGTGATTGTCACTCTCTCTAATGCATGCCTGTCTCTCTGTGTAAGAGTGATAACGAGCAAACGGGTAATCCTGACAGGCCCGAGTTTATCCGTCTGCCACTTCTGGCCTCTGCGAGTATAGGCAGGAGGCACTGTATTCACACAGACACACACACACACACACTCTCTCTCTCTTTCTTTCTCTCTCTCTCTCTCGCTGCCTTCAACTGACTGGCAGTAGCCTTTCTTAATATAGTTCAATGGCTTCACAAAGAAAGCCTGTGAGGAGAGCTTTATACTAACTGGCCGTGGTCAGATCATGACCTAACTCACCATGAACTTGGAAGGTCTTGAAATGATAGCCGTTCTTATCGTCATTGTACTCTTTGTGAAATTATTGGAACAGTTTGGGCTTATTGACGCAGGTACAGAAGGTAAGGGAGTGATTTTTTCTGTAAGTTTGTGGCTACCACTTTTGTGCTGATCAGTTGGGCAGTTGTGTGCTCACTTCTGCAGTGTGTTTGTGCTTTTTTTTCCACCCTTACATCGTTGGAACTTACGCTTACCGATTATTTATTTATACACCGCTGTAATATGGCGCAGTAAAGTCGTAGCTTATGGATTGTTAAAGTCATTCGGAGCCTGGGATGTTAGATCCTCAAACAGGTGCAGCACAATACTGATTATTTGTCATATATGTATATTGCTAATGTTTAATGCAGGTTGTGCTTGTTGTAGTTTAGCTTGGAGTGTTACTGACAAACAGACAAAAGAGTAAAGTTAAGCATGAAATATGTATAAAGTATCTCCGATACATGACAAAATAAACTGATGAGTTGTCTCCATTTCTGTGCTCATAGGAATACTGCTAATAGTCTAGAACAGAAACTTGGTATTATGTTTATTGATCTATATACATCACACTTTGATTGTACAAAATATCATGTCTTTTTTTTTAATGCCGAAGGCATCTAGCGATCTCATTTAAGTCAAATCTTGTTTTTACTGTACCTTCATTATTTCATTCTGTGATCACAATACCCTTTATAGATGGATCGGTTCATTACTACAGGTGGTTGAACAATACCTGTGTAATCGATTAATCAGAGACCTCCACTCCGTTACAGTATACACATGTCCGTGTGAAGTAACAGATCCTATTGAGTTGTCTGTCGCTGCACCGATAATTACTTTGGGAATAACCCTCTTTGGATTTCGCACTCCATGTGTCAGGGGATGCTTGACTGCTTTTATTTCTATTTATATATACAGTATGTGTGATACGGTATTATATGTTATACTGGTTGTGTTTTCCAACTTAAAGAATGCTTGTTTCATTTTTATAAATACTGGAAGCAGCCGGCAACGTGTCATCGGCTCTTCAAGTACTGTGCTTAATGACAGTTTAGAGGACAAGCGTTGGTTAACCTGTCTGTGATGTTTAGAAGTATTTGTCTGAATTACATGACGCTGCTAATGAATGTAAATGAGGTGCCACTTACCTTATGTCTCAGTGCTTTAGTGCAAAACTGATTTAGCATCCAAGATAGATGTGGATTGGGTAACAGATGCAGTTCATTGGGCAAATAGATTCAGTACATGACCGGAATGCCTGTGTGTTATACCTGTAAGTATAAGCAATGCTAAAAGCATTACAGCTTCCGAGATATTTCTATATCTACATCAAATATATTTGCTCGTTTTTGTGAAAAAAAAACTGCATTCCCCATGTTGTATTATTTCGGCTCACAGTGTACCATACTGCTTCATTAATATTAAAATTAAGAGTTACACATAAAGTATAAAACCTGTATCATATTATTTAAATTTTTTAGGAATGGCCGGGAGGCTCCAAAAAACCGAGTTCCCCACCTGGCCCACCAGGAAGGCGGACAAGTCTTCCCTGTAGCTCCCGCATCCCCCTGGAGCCTCTGAAACAAATTCCGTAATTCATGGCTCTTTGGGGAGGGACTAAAATGACACGTATCACGTAATTTTGCATCATTTTAGAACTGCCCCTTTTCACAGACCCGTGAATTGCAGAGTTTGAATGGAATGAGGGCGGGGCTTGGGGATGTCACTTTTATCCCCGCCCCCGGCCTGCAGCATTTGGTCTCTTCCCAGGCTCCTCCTGGAGAGGCACAATTAAAAGTCGCCAACCCTGCTTTAACTTCTCTGAGTGAAGTTTATCTATCAGAGCTGCAAGCAATATCGGACACAGAGACAGAATAGGGTTCTCAGAGATCCGATGGTGCAAACAATGTGTGCCTGATGTTCCAGCTTTTGTATGTAAGTGGTAAGAATGTGAGCTGCCAGTAGTGGACGTCCCTTTTTGCAAGACAGCAAGCGAGTCTTTACCATATTTACCTGTCGCAAGCAGGTCTTTTACTCCTCCAACCAAACATCACAGCATATTATCTAGAGTTCATGGTACATTGTACAAATTAAGTTTTAATGTCTAAACCTGCTAATTTTCAACTTTCTGTCATTTACCACCCCACTGGCACTCCCGCAAAATTCCTTGACAATTTTGCTTGCTGGCTTCCACACTTCCTTTGTTCTGACATTCCCTCCACTTGATCTGATTTTCACCTACTATTGTAATATTTCTTATTTCTCTAACTTCCCATCCCCCCTCTCTGACCATCACATGCTCTCTTTTAACTTATCCGTCTCTGCTTCTCCATCTCCACCTCCTAAGACTGCCTGTTACGAGCCGCCTCCGGTGGGTCAGTGTTATTCATATTCTGTTTGTAGTTATATGTTTCCCCTGGATCAGTACTCCAGGTTTTGCTGATCCACCTTGCCTTGGTTTCATGCACACCTTGGTCTTGGGTGTGGCTGCCTGCTAGGCCTCTGGGTATTTAGGTATCCTCCCAGCTTTGTGAACCTGCCGGTTATAGTTTTGTTTAAGTCTTGTCTAAGTCTGGTTAAAGTCTTGACAGAGTCCTGTCATAGTCCTGAGTATTCCAGCAGGCACACCTGCCAGGTGTCCTGTGAAGTCCTGCCTGTGCCAGCGTACCATTGCTGCAGTCTGATAGATTCTGCCAGGTGTCCTGTGAAGCCCTGCCTGTGTCCTTGTACCACAGCTGCAGTCTAAGAGATTCTGCCAGGTGTCTTGTGAAGCTCTGCCTGTGTCAGTGTACTATAGCTGCAGTCTGAGAGACTCTGTATGAACACATACCCTGTCTGACAGAGATAAGTGCTGGTTTTTCCACCTTCAGTATTTCAGCTGATCCCTGTCAGAGTTTATCTGTGTGGAGTATATGTCCTCTCTTACTAGGGTTTTTGCCATCAACACAGGTTATATATTGTTTATTATTAACATCTTCATTCATTGTTGCATTTATGCCATTTGCCAGGACATACTGTGTTTGAATCCTGCTGTGTCTCTGTAGTTGCAAGTGTGGATGTGAGGAATTACTTATTTGCATAACATCTTCTTGCATTGTTGCATTCCTGGGAGTTCAGTGGAGGATTGCTCCCATATTCTTCCACTTCAACTCCCTAGTGTTTCTAACCACTTATTATTATATTTACAGATGGAGCCAGCCTCATCTAGCCGTCTCTGGATAGCCATGGTGAGCCACGCTGATCCAAGGCCTATTGATCTTAGTTGCAATACAATACAATACATAGAACAATAGAGTAGGGGATTATCAGAGTAATCCCATTACTCAATTAATCCAATTAAAGGGCTAGATGAGGATGGCTCCATCTGTACCACTGTCTGTTTGTTTATTTCCATGGGTTTTAGTCAGTTATCCTTTTGTCCAGCTCTCAGTTATGGTTGTCGCTTTGTCCTACATAAGACCTGGGGGCATCAGGGTTGGAGCAAGCCTAACTCGCTCCTTCGGACGCGGCTGCTATAGGTGAAGTCTAGCACTGTATGCGTCAATCAACCACTGGGAGAGACAACAGGGTCAGGTTCCAGGTGCTCTGTGGCTACACCATCACGACCACAGAGGCACATTTCTGGTTTAACCCCAAGTTCACCTCTGTGTGCCCTAACACTGCCAACACTAAATGCAACATTGAGGCTATTGACACCGCCTCCCTATCCTCCCTTTTTTACTCACTTCTCTCTCTTATTCTTTCTCTCTCTGTCCTGAGAAAGTCATTTACCTATATAATGCATCCCTTACTTCTGTTATAGATTCTGTCGTTCCAGCAACCACTATCCATCCTCACAAACTAACATCTCAACCCTGGCACAACAAATGCATCCCATACCTGCAAAAATGCTCACATACTGCTGAGTGAAAATGGAGGAAATCAAGCTCTAAGGCAGACTTACTCCATTTTAAACTTATCCTTTTATCCTTTAGTGCTGCCCTTTCCCTTACTAAACAGTTATTCTTCAAGAACCTCATCTCCTCCCAATCTAAAATCGCCGGTGCATCTTAGCCACTGTCAACTCCCTCCTCTTCCTACCTTCACCTCCCATCCTCATCTGCTCTTGACTTTTCCACTTATTTCACATCCAAAATTGACTCCATATGTAAGGACATAACAACCCACCAGACCATCAACAGCCAACCACCTCCTCTCCATCACAAATCCCTCCTTCTCTCTCTTACCAACTCTGACATCCTTTTCCCATGTATCTGGTGAGGAAGTCATGGCCCTCACCCCCCCCCCCTCACCACCTCCCCATTGACCAAATACCCTCCCACCTCCTCCCCTATCTCTCCTTCTCTGTTTTTTCATCTATCCCACCTTCTCACTCTCTCCCTCTCATCAAGCATTATCCCCCTCAATCAACTCTCCTGTCCCCTATCCTTAAAAAACCTACCCTTGATCCAAACACCATCTCTCCAACTACCAACCCATTTCTCTCTTTTCCTGCCTTTCCTTCAAACCACACATTCAGCACCTCTTACAAACCTGCCGTTTTCATCTCAAAAATATTTCCAGGATCAGACCCTTTCTCCTAAAGAACCTTGTCCACTCTTTGGTTATCTCCTGTAACCTTCTCTTATGTGGAATCTCTGTGAAATGTCTCTCTTTACCCAATCTATCCTCAATGCTGCAGCCCGGTTCATCTTCTTCACCAAACACACTACATCCACCTCCCCTCTTCCACAAGCCCTTCACTGGCTTCCCTTCTTTTTAAAATCCACTCAATCACACTCAAAAAGCTCTTATCCAACTCCGCTCTCATTTACATCTCTGACCTTATCACCCTTTACACTCCCACCCATCCTCTTCACGCTGCTAATGCACCGCACCTCTCCTGATTACTTCCTCCCACTCCTACCTCCAAGACTTTACACATGCTGCTCCCTATCTCTGGAATTCTCTACCTTTCTCCTCCAGAGGGGGCTGCAGTGCAGTACAAAATTGCAATAGAGGAGCCGCAAACCTGCCACCCCAACCGCTGCCAAACATCCCCACCTGGGACTCCCTGGTTTTGTGGTTTGGTGCCGCCAATGTATATGAGTATCTACCCCTCTTATCATAAAATAAAGAAGTAACACCCTTTCTGATATCAGGTAAAGTTACCCTTGTACTGAAGTATTTTAGATCTTTAAAAAAAAAAGGTACTCTTTACCTAGAAGGGCGCCCACGATTTTGATCGTGGGCATCGTTAGGAAAAAAAAATCGCGTCGGTCGCATCGCATGCGACCAAAAAATCGCATGCGATGCGACCGACGCGATGACCGCGATTTCCCATAGGGAACAATGTAAAATGTCCCAATTGACCCGATTTTCCTGTTCAATGTCCCAATTGACCCGATTTTCCATAGGAAACAATGTTAAATAGCCCACAGAGCCCAAATAGGCACCCTGAAGTGTGAAATGGCCCCCACAATTGTTAACGCCACCCCACGATCAACGTCAACCCGAAGCGTGGCGAGCGGCGGCGGTACGCATCCTACGACCTTTTCATACCCCCACTATCCACGTCGGCGTGGAGTTGAGAATAGAAAGTGTGGCGAGCGCAGCGAGCCACCGAGCCCGAAGCGTGGCGAGCGCAGCGAGCCCCGCGAGGGGACGCGGACAGCTGTGAAGCCCGCGAGGGGACGCGTATACCTGTGAAGGTGTCCGCGTCCCCTCGCGGGGCTCGCTGCGCTCGCCACACTTCGGGCTCGGTGGCTCGCTGCGCTCACCACATTTTCTATTCTCAACTCCACGCCGATAGTGGGGGTATGAAAAGGTCGTAGGACGCGTACCGCCGCCCCTCGCGGGCTCGCTGCGCTCGCCACGCTTCGGGTTGACGTTGATCGTGGGGTGGCGTTAACAATTGTGGGGGCCATTTCACACTTCAGGGTGCCTATTTGGCCTCTGTGGGCCATTTAACATTGTTTCCTATGGAAAATCGGGTCAATTGAGACATTGAACAGGAAAATCGGGTCAATTGGGACATTTAACATTGTTCCCTATGGGAAATCGTGGGCATCGCGTCGGTCGCATCGTATGCGATTTTTTAGTGCATGCGATGGCCGCGATGGGCGCCCTTCTAGGTAAAGAGTACCAAAAAAAATTTTCACATTATTTAAAAATAGTGCAGTAGACATAGTCCAATCACAAAGTATGATTTTATTTGCTACAGTCACTGCCAATAATAGACTAACGGAACTGCTGTCTCCACCCAAATACCACTGTGATAGGCTGGTGCATAACTTTGCCACAGGATTTGATCCCGAAAATACCCCTAATCCTTCTGCAGTCGCACATACAATATTGTGGAAGGAGGTAGTGTCAGAGTATTTACATTTCAAGCATTGGCCTGTATCTCCCAGTACCATATGTTTCCTTTGGCTTGAGGGCAATAAAAGCTCTGTGGAGTGTTTTATATCACACAAATGTCATCATTATTGACATTGAGCCCAAAGCTTTTATTTTATTAATAGATCAGACTACGGTGATTCCAAGGTAGATGCTGTTGCAGCAGCGGCTGCATATTTTTGGCTGATATTTTGTATTTTATAACAATGCTGCGGACAATGAATGTCCCATTGAAGCACCCGCTGGCTGCAGCACAATTCCACCAATGTGTATAAAGAGACAAAGAGACACACTATCGGTGTACCATCAGCCAGATAATCAGACATTGAGTCTGACTGGTGCAGAATGTTTGCCATGACCGTTGTTGCCAGTACAACTGTCTATAGACACAGTGGTTGACAGTGACCGGCCCGTGACAAGCCAGAGACTTGTAGCAACCCCTCCTTATCCATCCAGAAGCACCTATTCAAATTGCATGGATTTCCATTTAGATCTACGTCTCTGTGCTGCAACCATTGCAGCACATGATCAGTGCGGCCCAGACGTGGGCACAAAGTGAAACCATTGGACACTTGCACCCAATGGTTTCCCTGCTTTCACCTCTCAATCACCTCCTAAATATGAATAAACACACTTCTGATTCAGGAAAATCCATGGCCAGAAAAAGGGCCAGATGGGCTTGGCGCTGAAACCTATTTAGGGCATACTGGGTGGGAAATACTAAACTGAAAATGCTGTAAAAACCCTGTTATCATGGTGTTTACCGCATTTTCAGATGCCCAAAGCCACCCCTGGGGATCGCTGCGAGGGGTTACGCCAGATACTCCCCTCATCATGTTTGCCACTGTAATCACATAACAGATGTAAAAGTATCGCTTATTAGTATTAAACAAAAGCAGCTCACATTGGGGGTGATTCTGGTTCATTCGGTACCAGGCATATTCTCACTTTGTGCTGATGTTTAGCCTCTGCATATGCATATATCAGCGAATCAGGCACATTATTATAGAAATGATTGGCTTACATAATAATGACCTACAACCATCATAGTTTCTATATCCATGCTTTATACACAGAGATTTCACTATATTATATACTCTATAGCCTTGATGGCTAACCTGGACACTCCAGCTGTTGTTGAACTACACATCCCAGCATGCTCTGCATCAAATTTAGCCTTGCCAAATAGCAAAACTGAAGCAGAGCATGCTGGGATGTGTAGTTAAACAACAACTGGAGTGTCAAGGTTAGCCATCAAGGCTCTATAGTGTACTAAATATACAGGTGTACAGTAGCCACACTCATCTATCCCGCACCAAACATCACGTGGGACTCCCATAGTGATTGGTGCAATCCCATCGCCATGTGCATGCTTCTAATTCGCTCCCGTGGCTCATAGAAATGGATTGATTGGCAATATCCCAGCGTGGCGATTCCACACTGCGGGTGTAAATTTGGCGTGACAAACAGGAACGAGCTGCGGCAATCGGGAATAGATAAGCGCGGCTACAACTGTATTTATATACTTAATGTATGTGCTGTTTCAGTTGCTCAAAATTAAATTGTTTGCTTTCCCCTCTTTCCCAGCCTTAATTAAATGTAAGCCGTGTTTAGAACTCTGCTCTTGTTTGTACTGATACATTACACACTTGTCAGACTAGGCAGCAGATCCACTGGCAAAACATTAAGGAAACAGAAAAAGGGGTTTTATTTATGAGGATAGAAATGCCAGGCAGCTAGATTGGATGAAAAGCTGCATGCCACTGAAATACACAGAGATGATCAAAGCACACAGAGCCCAGCAGTCCTGATGGCAGTACATGGGGTACGGGAGGGCTTCACTTTCCAAACAGATGTTTTTAGTGAATGCTATGGTTGCATTATATCAAGGAGAAATGGGGTAAAGGTAACAGTTGGACCCTCAGGTAAAACCAACAAGGGAACAAGCAGGAACATACTGTAGTACACAAAAATGCAGATTTTTACTGGCTGCTGCCTGCTACTAGGACTTTCAAAGTCTTCATCCAGGAATCTTCATATAGTGTGTCGTGGAGCCCCGCCACTGCACAGCCCCATCCCGGACACCACCGTTGGAGGAAACGAGGAACACAGGAGACCCACTGCCGGGGAAATGTAGGGTCCCGGAACTGCATCACAGACCGTGCCAATACAGGGAAATGGAGTGCCCATGGAGCCCAGACACCACACTCCACACCATGGACACCACGGTAATGGAGCAGCAGAGCATCCTCCACTGCCCCACTCCACAACTTCCTCCCTCTCGAGGCCCCACCCAAATACAAGGATCTTCAATTGGCGGAACAGACCGGGAACACCCACACATACACCACCGATAAAACCAGATTTTAAACATGTTTAAAAATTTGATTCAATGATCACCAGAAGAGGGAGCCCACACATTAATGATTTATTGACGAAAACCCCATTGAAATACCCCAGCGAATTGCAGCGAGCATGAAACGGAGAACTGGCCGCCATTCACTGTACGCTTTTGGTGAACAATGATCGTTGAATAGGGTGAATCAGATTTTCAGTGAAAAGATTCACAGCAGAGCATGAAAACAGCCCGATTCGCTGAAAGAAAACGGTGAGTCCAGAGCATCAAATACTGGCCTATGTGGGCAGTCAGTTTACTGTAAATGTGACATAGGCTACTTCCAAAGGACCTAGAACCTTATTTAGATTTGTACGCAATAATGATGTTCACGCAGTTGAGCATTTATTGGTAGACTGTGTACGCGCCAATGTAATCTATCGGTCAACTGAAACCAGCAGCAAAAATATAGTGCTATGGATTGTTTGATGAGGGCCCCAAACTGGTATAAGAGCCCCAAACTGGTCCTCCATACAGTGTTCTCCCCACACTTTAAGTTACACCTGGCATCTATCGCCCGCAGCTGCAGTAATGCGCGCATCCCCTGTTGTTTGCCCGGCACCCTCTCCAAAGTTAACATGTTTCCGGCGGAGACGGATGCTGGAATGAGTGCCGGATGTGACATGTAATCAATAGACCTTACACTTACAGTGATCGCCGGTATACAGGAGAAATATCCATCCCTGGCACTGCACCACGGCGTGCATTCCACACACTTGAAGCACATCGCCGGAAGTCATGACAGATACTTCTGCTCTGGTGCACTAGACCCAAGGACTAATTGTGATTACATCTGGCGGTGCACTCCAAGTGTGTGGAACTGAGCGCTAGAGGGCTCAGACTACTGCGCATGCGCAGAACTCTGAAAAAATGATGCCGCAGCCATCATTGCAGGACTCCGGAGGAGTAAGTATTAAACAATTGGTGCAATGTGCGTGGTGGGGTCCTCTCTGGGCCTCGGGCCTGTGTGCACTGCGCACATTGCACCCATTAAAAGTACGCACACATACACACACATTCAAACATTATTCATTTTGCAGATAAGTTTCATTAAAAGAGACTTGGCCAATTTCATAAATGCTTTTTTTTTCTTTTACTATAATCCATTAAAAAATCAATTGTAACTAAATTGGGCACTAGAACAGCTTTCCAAATTAAACTCTGCTCTCTGCGCTTAACACAATTATGATATGTCTCCCACCTTATGCAGTTTGCCAGCCCAGAAATAATTTTTAGAAATCAGTTAAACAGGACAAAAAGATATTTAAAAAAACACTATCGCACCATACATCAGTATTTCATGCCCTTGTGGGGATTTTCACATGTGGAAAAAAATTAACCTTTACCTTATCTAAAGCACAGAAGAATAATTAGAGGAGCAGCAGAGCTTGTTAAAAATAATGACTGTAGCTGTCTTTTATACATGCTTCGAAAGGAAATGTCCACCTCCAGATTACTTTGGGCTTGATCCCTAGGCTGCGTATATATATATATATATTCGCTGCCTAACAAGCAGGTAAATTGTACCTCCCAACTGTCCTGCTTTCCGTGGGAACGTCCAGTTCCCGCGTCCCGCTCGGGGCCAGCAGTGTTCCGCGCTGCCACCTGCGGTAAATAGACGCTGTAAGCATGCGCACATACTGTAATCTATTCCCCGCCGGCAGAGGGGCAAAAACATCAAAACGGGGTCACGCAAATTTCAATCACGCGGCTGCACCACGCACAAAGAACCCTCTCCGGCACCGTGGAAAGTTGGAAAGTATGGGTAAATGCCACGGGCCGGCCTGCCGAATGCCCGCTCCCTGCCGCATGAATCTGCTCACTAGCATGCAAGCGGATGCATTTGCATGCACATCTACTTGCATGCGGCCAAGTAAAAGAAAAATCATTTAATGGTCACTCACCGTTCAAATAATTTTTTCTGCTTCGCTAATAAAAGTCACATGTCTGTGTTTGCATGGGTACACGCAGCATTCTATGGGAGCAGCCACCATTGTTTTGTGGGTACGCCCATGAAACGCTGGGTGGCCCAGTGCATCCGCCCCCTGCCTGCCCATCCTAAAGCGAACACCCTGACTAGTGTGAAACTCGCCGAAGGCGTTCTCTCCAGCAGTTTGAACATGCCCAAACATTGGACGAGGTAGCAAATTTGTCACGGACTGAGCGCGACTGAATCGCCCTCTTTTTGTATAGGGTTGTGCATACTTTTCTACACACTTCTATATGCTTCTGGCATTCTCCTGTGCTTTTCAGCCATTCCCCGTTATTGTGAGGCATTGTAGTTACCTTAAATCACCATGATACACATAGCTCTGCTGGCCTCTCTACATTGGACAGAACTACATCGAAAGAAACATGCCATTGTGTCCTTGTGTGTTATTATTACGAAAATGTTATACTCAGTCATGCACATACACAAATCAATTAATCAAAAAACAAAATTCTAAATTGTTCATTTAATGTAAGGTCTAAAATATTTTTCATATTGCTAGTTGAGTATCCCTTATCCAAAATCTGTGGGACCAGAAGCATTTTGGATAATGGATTATTCTGTATTTCAGAATATTTTTCTATGTCAGTGATTTATCTTCTTGCACTTATGTTGTACAAACACATGAAATACACACAGATATATTTTATTTTTGCATGAAACAAGGTTTCAAAATATGAAACAAAATTTGTGCCAATCAATTACTTTATTGCTCATATTTAGTGCCAGTTACAGATGTCCCCAGTAGTGCCAGTTACAAATGTCCACAGTAATGCCAGTTACATATCATGTACACAGTAGTGTCAGTTACATATCATGTACCCAGTATTGCCAGTTACAGATGTCCCCAGTAGTGCCAGTTACAAATCATGTCCCCAGTAGTGCCAGTTACATATCATGTCCTCAGTAGTGCTGTTACAGATGTCCCCAGTAGTGCCAGTTACACATCATGTCCCCAGTAGTGCCAGTTACATATCATGTCCTCAGTAGTGCTGTTACAGATGTCCCCAGTAGTGCCAGTTACATATCATGTACCCAGTAGTGCCAGTTACACATCATGTCCCCAGTAGTGCTGTTACAGATGTCCCCAGTAGTGCCAGTTACATATCATGTACCCAGTAGTGCCAGTTGCACATCATGTCCCCAGTAGTGCTGTTACAGATGTACCCAGTAGTGCCAGCTACATATCATGTCCCCAGTAGTGCCAGTTATGTATCATGTCCCCAGTAGTGCAAGTTAAATATCATGTCCCCTGTAGTGCTTTTAGCCCACTCTACTAAAAAAGTACATTCTGGACACTATGGGTTTTGGAGTAATTTGGAAAACAGATATCTGGATATGGGATGCTCAACCTGTATATAGGATAATAACCAGGGATGAAAATGTTGATTGTCTGCTAACAATTTCTGACATTATTTGGATGTCTACTATTAATACTAAAGGGTATCTATTTTTAGTCAGGGCCGGTGCAAGGCACCTAGGCGCCCTAGGCAAACCTAAAGGATACCGCCCCCCCCCCCCCCCCAAAAAAAAAAACTTACACCACAACACTTCCCCTGCCACTGAGCAAACTGGGATCGCATAACAGAAAGGTTGATATAATTAGCCTAAAGGGGTGTAATAATAACAGAGAGGATGATATAATTCGCTCCCTGCATATCCCGCGGTGCTGGCTCCTCCAAGCCACCGTGGGGTCTGCCGCATTGGGAGTTACGCCACTGGCGTAGGGGAAGCCGGGTAGCAGCGGGCGCACATAGAAATGTATGGACAATCAGTGATTGGCTGAGAGCTCTCAGTCAGAGAGCTCTCAGCCAATCACTGGCTGTCCATTCATTTCTATGTGCAGGGTGGGTGCATGATTATACTATACTGGGCATTGGGCACACAGCTAGTCCCCCAGGTAGGTGCATGATTATACTGTACTGGGCAGTGGGCACACAGCTAGTCCCCCAGGTGGGTGCATGATTATACAGTATAATCATGCACCCACCTGGGGGACTAGCTGTGTGCCCACTGCCCAGTACAGTATAATCATGCACCCACCTGAGGACTAGCTGTGTACCCACTGCCCAGCTAGTCCCCCACACCAGCAGCTGCCTACTGTCTACAGACAGACAGTGATTATTTAATTTATTATTAATTCATTACAGGCAGCCAGCACTGACTGTTACAGCTTAGCTGGGCGGGTGGGGGAGGGGGGCGGGCGGCGGCTCCGCCACCCTCCAGAGATCTACAACTAGGGAAGCCAAACATTGTGTGTCCAGGCTCGAATTGAGGCTGACACTTGCCGGCGGGGGCTGGGGCGGCCGCCGCCCGCCTCCGACGTTTGCCGCCTGCTGCTGGAGCTGATGACTGGGCGGCGGGCGGCAGCCAGGGATGAGGAGTGGAGTGGGACTGACACTGTCAGCGGCAGGCGGCAGCAAGGACCAAGGTACATGGGTGGGCGGGCGGACTCAGACGGGGGAGGATGAGACTCACCTAATAGCTGCTACGCTGGCTGCAGCTTCTATTTCAAAGTTCCTCTCCACTGCGGTAGCGTAGCTTCCTGCTGCTGCTGCTGCTTCTTCTTCCTCCTGCAGCTCACTACCGCCCTCCAGTGGCCGGCGCCCTAGGCAAATGCCTAACCTTGCCTAGTGGTGGCGCCGGCCCTGTTTTTAGTCCATGGTAAAATTAAATTAAAATGCTGAGGCTCAGCTTGAAAGAGAATTCTAATGAACTATCTTTCAGTAACACTGGAGATAGCATGTTGATAAAAATAGCTTTAAACACTGAAGGGAGATCTTTATGAAGTGCAATGAACACTTCATAGTGCACTAACCAATGGCTGGACTGTTCTGCGACATGTGCTTTTCTTATGTCAGACACAACCAAGTGTTGGAGCTAGCTCAGACCACACATAGCAGAGGAGTAATGGCAGTTAAGACATATAAACATAGCTGTAATGTTGTATGTAATATATGTGCTTACTGGCTGACCCTGGGGATCAGCACTCAGCTTTTACCTTCTATATAAGCCCTCCCCAGACTGCTGTGATGCTAACCGATGGGAGTGTGGAGGGAACCGGGCTAATGCAGCAAGGACTAGCTCGTTGCTGCATCCTGAGTGCACCAGCAACTGTGATACTGGCCTATGGGAGTGTGGAGGCAGGCTAATGCAGCAAGGACCTGCTGATTGCTGCTTCCTGAGTGCAACATCAATGGAGGTGTGGAGGTCAGCTAATCCAGCAATGACCCCCTGATTGCTGCCTCCTGAGTGCAGCAGCGACTGTGATACTAGCGATGGGATTGTGGAGGTGGGCTATTGCAGCAAGGACCTGCTGATTGCTGCCTCCTGAGTGCAGCAGCGACTGTGATACTAGCCAATGGGAGTGTGGAGGCGGGCTAATACAGCAAGGACCTGCTGATTGCTGCATCCTGAATGCTAGCCGATGGGAGTGTGGAGATGGGCTAATGCAGCAAGGACCTGCTGATTGCTGCCTCCTAAGTTCAGCAGCAATGGTGATACTAGCCGATGGCAGTATTGAGGTGGACTAATACAGCAAGGACCTGCTGATTGCTGCCTCCTGAGTGCAGCAGTGACTCTGATACTAGCCAATGGGGGTGTGGAGGCAGGCTAATACAGCAAGGACCTGCTGATTGCTGCATCCTGAGTGCAGCAGCGACTGTGATACTAGCCAATGGGGGCGTGGAGGTGGGCTAATGCAGCAAGGACCTGCTGATTGCTGCATCCTGAGTGCAGCAGCAACTGTAATACTAGCCGATGGGAGTGTGGAGGAGGGCTAATGCAGCAAGGACCTGCTGACTGCTGCCTCCTGAGTGCAGCAGTGACTCTGATACTTAGCCTATGGGGGTGTGGGGGTGGGCTAATGCAGTAAGGACCCGCTGAGTGCTGCCTTCTGAGTGCAGTAGCAATGGTGATACTAGCCAATGGGGGAGTGGAAGCCAATGGGAGTGTGGAGGAGGGTTAATGCAGCAAGGACCTGCTGATTTCTGCCTCCTGAGTGCAGCAGCGACTCTGATACTAACCTATGGGAGTGTGGAGGAGGGTTAATGCAGCAAGGACCCGCTGATTGCTGCATCCTGAGTGCAGCAGCGACTGTGATACTAGCCGATGGGAGTGTGGAGGCGGGTTAATGCAGCAAGGACCTGCTGATTGCTGCATCCTGAGTGCAGCAGCAATGGTTATACTAACTGATGGGAGTGTGGAGGCATATAACAATATGAGTAGTGCTCCTAATAAGATTTCCGGAGGGATAGTGAAACGCATGGTATGCGCTCCAGTGACACTTCCGGCTATTGCGAGTTATTGCAAGTTACAGAGCTAATTATGGGTGACAATCTATTGATATGTCCCCTATGATCCCTCTGGATACTGAGAGGTACCCAGAGAGGTCTATATGGATATTTTGTTTGTTTATCTCAGAGAGCAGACTACGGATGACATATCGCGGACCGATACTTTGGGGTATGTGGACCTCATGTATCATTACCGCCTAGTAGTGTGGAACGCATGATGCGCTTCCGTTCTGGCGGTTTCAGCAATACCACTGAGCTGACACAAATCCTGATGACGATCCGTTTGGCATCGAAACATCACGTCGATATCTGGATATGAATATGCAATAAAAGCCTGTTAAAACGACTGCCTTGGTGATTGCCCATCATATAGTTTTCTTGTATCCTTTTGATGTTTGTTCTTCTTATAGAGCACCCCTATCAACAATCAAGTATTGAGTGCGGACATTTTGGATAGTTTACATGTAATGTCTCCTGCCTACAGGTAGGACACATTTTTGCCCAGCACCTTCAGTTTAATTTTGTGCCAAAATTTTATCAATGGACTTTGCCTACATCTTGGCCATACTTGGAGTGAGATGGACTTTTGCTTACTAACACAACTGGCATACCTTTGGTTAATAAGGAGTGTTCACGTTTTTATTTTCTTTCGCCGCCGGGCCCCAGAGAAGTTCTCTTTTGTTTTTTTTTCTATTTTTTTTCTTTTTTGACTGTCTTTGTATCTTTGTCCTGTTCTTGTGCCTGTCGAAGTCATTAGTGTCTGCACTGTGTATTTATATTGTATATATATTGTATATTTACAGTATTATTTATAATGATATGTCTCAGCAGCCTCCAGCGCATATACTCTATGAGGCTCTATATCACCAAGTTTTAAACAATGTGGTCTCTCTAACAGACGCTAATAATGTAATGTTTGATGCATTCGAATTTTCCAAGCTACCTGATGATACCCCTACTGACCTCTATTTTAGTTTACATAAACATAAAAAATGTGAAATCAAATTAACACTGCATGGACAATTCCTGTCGGAGTACTTTCAAAATAAGAAGATTTCCAGAGGTTTTAGGGTGGCCAACACCCCACCATTGGTCGCAATAACTTGGCATTTTGTACAAGATGGTGTGGGGTGTTAAACAAATGTGCCCTTGACCTCATAGTGCTTGTTATAGAGGAAGTTACAGTAGGGCTGAATTGAACCAAATTAGATCAGAAACTGAATTGTTTAATACTAACCATTTAGCTACTTTCTTTAGCAGATAAGAAAAACAAATGGACGGATCGGCTGAGGGAACAGATTGGCACATTTGAGAGAGATTTAACAGCCTACAAAAGGAGGAAATTGGTTACAGTTAATAATGACTATAGTCCCCATCAAGTGTACAGATGGTTAAAAGGCAATTCTGATTCAAGTAGATGCCAGTTTCGGCAATATCACCAGAAACAATATTCTTCCTTGTCACAATCTAATTCAGAGTCTGAACGCTGTGACGCTGAACAGCTAACGACATCTTATATAAAAACCACCTTTGGGAATTTTTGTATGGGACACTAGATCATAACACTGGCTTACCGCAGATGATGAGCTCGATACCCATCGAGGCGGGTCAGTTACAACAACAAAAAGAAAGGCAAGAATTGGAAGCCTTAGATTCTGTGATTAGTTTATCTAGTTGACAGCTAGTGATATTAAACTGTTATCACTTGGTTTCTCATTTGTGCTGACTTATGACCATCAGCCATTCCGTTCCACCATAGATTCTTTCAAGTTTGGAAGAAAACTCAGTTTAAGAGAATATTTTGGTCATAATAGGACTACAACTATGATGCCAATTTTTAAACAACCTAGCATGTTTGATCCTGCTAGTAGTAATCCCAGTGTTAAAATGTTCTTATGTCTAATTGAAACTAGTAAAACCACTAATCTTTCTGCTGACTCCGACAGATTTGATCATTTACATCCTACACAACGTAAAGCCCTGAAAACTTTAATGGCCAATGATACTTTGGTCTTCAGACAGGCCTATAAAGACAGGGCCTTAGTTGTTCAAGACTAAGTATGATCATGAGATTTTACGTCAATTTAGCAACACACATGTATACAAACCACTGAATCATGATCCAGGCCTGAAAATGTATGCCTAAATTCCACAAGAGTATGACAGAGCCACCTGGCCATCCTATCATTTCGGCAAGGGGATCTGTCTTGCAACCACTGGCCCAATATGTAGACTATCACCTTCAGCCTTACGTCCTGAAAACTACTAGTTATCTTAAAGAAACTGGGGATTTACTGGTAAGCCTCAGAAATCTTACTGAGGTACCTGGATGTAGCTTCAATGTATATGGTCATACAGCATGAAGCTGGCCTTGATGTCATCAGGCAGACCTTATATCATACTACACGTGCCCCTACGGATTTTCCTTTTGAGGTTGACAGGCTTAGTGTTAACTAAAAATTATTTTCTGTATGGGAATAAATATTTCCCCCAACATAATGGGACAGCCATGGGGTCAAATTTGGTCCCGGCCTATGCCAATCTACAGTATACATGGTGCATTATGAGAGTTTGTTTTTCCAAGATTTGGTTAAACTTTTTCTTTTTTTTGGCGTTACATTGATGATGTCTTTTTGATTTGGACAGGCAGAGGACAGGTACTTACAGATGTGATTTTGGTTATAAATAGCCTAGAACCACCGATTTTCTTCACTTTTGAGTTTAATAAGTTTGAAATTAATTTCCTGGATGTTACTATTTATCGTGAGACACAAGGACTGCGAACTAGACTTCTCCGGAAGGCAATGGACAAAAATTCTTTACACGCTACTAGTCCAAGGCACATAGATATTCTGATACCACATTAGTATGGTGCCTCACCAAGGCCAGGCAGATATTCACAGAAGGCAAAATCAGTCATCCTAAAGAGGACACCAATACAAGACTAAATTATGCCAACACTTACGATACACAAGCACATGCCAGAAATAAAACAATGGCTAAATATTGGCCGATTATTACAACTAACAGTCTTTTCTAGTGTAAGCGCAGCTCCACCAATGTGTGCATACCAACCTTACAGCCAATTAAATCCATTAGTTCTTGGTTACCAACACGTAAGAATGGCTGCAACAAATCTATGGATTGTACTACGTGTTGATCTCTCTTGGTTGGCCCTTCCTTTCCCATCCGCATATTGGGACGAAAATATGGATTAAACACCCCCTACAATGCAGAATGGACTTCGTAATCTACATCCTAGTGTGCCCATGTGGCCTCTACTATGTTGGACTTAAAAAACGTACCTTCCGAGATACAATGGCAAACCATCGCACATTAATTAGAACGGCGTTGGAAACAAAGACATCAGATAAACCTGTTGTGATGCCTTTTGCAAAATGTAAAAATAGTGTGGCGAGTCTTCGTAGCATGTTAATAGATCGCTTTCTAATGCCGCAAAGAGGGGGAGACCGTGAAACTATGCTACAAAAACGTGAGGCGAGATGGATTTTTGATCTGGACACCCTAGCGCCTAGGGGTTTACGCAGGGCCGGTGCTACAGGGTTCGGCGCCCTCCTGCAAACTATAAATTTGCACCCACCCAAACTTTACAAAGGGAGGGGTGTGGCCACACAATAGTACTCCTACTCCAAATTACACCACACAGTAGCACAATATTGAGTAACAGAAAGAAGGGTACCCAAGGTATCTATTGGGGGTCGATCTACCACACTTCCCTTAGTGATGAATGGCGATACCGTAATCATCACTAAGGGAAGTGTGGTAGTGTGTGTTTTGTTCCTATTTCTCCTATGAAGCGCTGGTGATAAGGATCGACCCCCAATAAGTACCTTGGGTACCCACCTTTCTGTTACTCCATTTAGTCGCCACTGGGAAGAGGCGAAAGGGGGTCTGGTGGACTTGACACTAGCAGCTGGTTAACCAATCTGAACCACCATCTTCTACGCAGGATCTGGTTGTCCTGAGTTGAGATCACTTGTCTTTTTTTGCCAGTAGCACAATATTATTCACCTTACACAGCTGTAACTAGCCATTTTGGTGCCATGTGTGATAAAACAGGGACAGTGCGTGCGGAAGGCGTGCGCAAAATTGTAGAAGCGTGGCTTCATGGAGAATTGGCGTGGTCACATGAAAGTACCAATAACACCATAATCCCCATAACACATTACGCTCACACCTCAAAGCCCATAACATATTATAGTAACCACACACAGTAATGCACATTATTCGTAATGCCACACATCAATGGGCAGAACACCATAATGCCCATTACACATTATGCCACACACTGTAATTCCCCTTACATATTATGCCATGCACTATAATGCCCATATGACATTGACACACATTATGCTACACATAATGCCCCGAGTACTGCTGCATATGCCCACATTTGTAGCATTGCTTATTCATAACAACCACAGCAGTTGCGAAAAGTAGTTGCTCTGCTTACAAGTAGTTCCCACAGCAGTTGCCGACATTAGTAGTGCTGCCTCTACACGTGCCTACACCAGTTGCCGACATTAGTAGTGCTGCCTCTACACGTGCCCACACCAGTTGCCGACATTAGTAGTGCTGCCTCTACACGTGCCCACACCAGTTGCCGACATTAGTAGTGCTGCCTCTACACGTGCCTACACCAGTTGCCGACATTAGTAGTGCTGCCTCTACACGTGCCCACACCAGTTGCCGACATTAGTAGTGCTGCCTCTACACGTGTCTACACCAGTTGCCGACATTAGTAGTGCTGCCTCTACACGTGCCCACACCAGTTGCCGACATTAGTAGTGCTGTCTATACACGTGCCCACACCAGTTGCCGACATAAGTAGTGCTGCCTCTACACGTGCCTACACCAGTTGCCGACATTAGTAGTGCTGCCTATACACGTGCGCACACCAGTTGCCGACATTATTAGTGCTGTCTATACACGTGCCCACACCAGTTGCCCACATTAGTAGTGCTGCCTACACACGTGCCCACACCAGTTGCCGATATTAGTAGTGCTGCCTACACACGTGCTCACACCAGTTGCCGATAGTAGTTCCGCTGCCTACACAAGTGCCCACACCAGTTGCCGAAATTAGTAGCGCTGCTTATAGATGTGCACACACCAGTTGCCGACATTAGTAGCGCTGCCAATACACGTGCCCACACCAGTTGCCGACATTAGTAGTGCTGCCTATACACGTGCCCACACCAGTTGCCGACGTCAGTAGCGCTGCCTATACACTTGCCCACATCAGCTGCCGACATTAGTAGCGCTGCCTACACATGTGCACACACCAGTTGCCGACATTAGCAGCGCTGCCTATATACGTGCCCACACCAGTTGCCGACATTAGTAGCGCTGCCTACACATGTGCCCACACCAGTTGCCGACATTAGTAGTGCTGCCTACACATGTGCCCACACCAGTTGCTGACATTAGTAGTGCTGCCTACACACGTGCCCACATCAGTTGCCGACATTAGTACACTCACACTTTACAATGGTGGCAGCTCATCCTGTCCTGTTTCCTGTTGTCTTCAGGCAGTCTTGCTCCCTTGTAGCCCCACCCCTTCTGGTCTGTGTAGCCACGCCCCTCCGTCCGTGTAGCTCCGCCCCCTTTCGGCCCCTGCCGATGACCAGCTGATAATGAGCCAGGAGGGATCTCTGTGCCTCCGGCGCTGCTGCCTGTGATGAAGTGTGACAGGCGCAGCAGCAGCCGGCAGGCACGGAGGACAGCAGAGGATGTACAGCAGGGAGGGCGCCTCTCCTGCCCGGCGCCTACCTGCTTTGCATCCTCTGCTGATTGGGTAGCGCCGGCCCTGGGTTTACGTGAATATAATTCTTTTTTTTTCTTTTTTTTTAATATTTTTTTTAGATATTTTGCACTTTTGACTTATTTTCTATTTTTTTTCTACTTGGTTACAAGCTTTTTGTATTCTGTGTTTCTAGGCTGCTAGTTTTTTTATTTAGGATTTATGTTGGATTTTGAATTTCTAGCAGTGATGTTAGAATGAGACACGGTGGCATCACCTTGAGTGTTACTGTATTCATTGACCCTTGGATAAGGCTGGCAACAGCTATGTTATTTGTTGATTACCTGTTTATGTATATATGTACATACATTGTAGATCTAATATACCATAACCCTGAATTTACATCCGTGTGAGGAACGTAAGTGTTCCCTTAATTTTACTAGGACTGTTCTAATCATCCCAGCTCCAGGAGTCCATTGATCCAATCTAATATATGACCTTTGTAATCTTTTGATGCATACTGTAGCTTCTGCTGTTAATTCAGTCTGTTCGCTTTTTTATCCTCCGGCTTTTAAAACAACTGGCTTCCAGCTTCACTGTGCCAGTAATTTACATTTAAAGATGGACCATGAAACTTGTAAATTTTACGATCTTCGCTCCACTTTCCAAATCTATTAGGCAGATTAAATTTATTCAATTTGCTATACTTTTCCATCTGTCTCAAAAATAAAATAAAAAAATGCCCAGACACACTGTCCAAAAACGATTAAATGGAAATTGAGAGCGTACCCAGTGCCCATCATTTGCTGTGATCTATTTTATTTCCAAAAATAATAATACTCCATGTAAGTGATAGTTTTATAGATATGCTTCGGCCTGTTTTAATTCACTGCAGCCTGCATAATATTATAGCCAATTTGGCAACAAATTAAGCAATTTGTCACCTGTCAAGTTGTGTCATTGGCGAGCAGAAATTTGCAGAATTACCCATCTGCTTGAAGACGCCTCACAGTTTGGCGCTGCCTGTGTTTACATTTTCACGTCAGTTATGACATCTAAGACAACAGCGATGTTAATACCATATGTTACAAAATACAGGGCACAACACATCTCGTAACAAGTTATCAAATTTTCATCAGGCTTAATTAGCAAACATCAAAAGCTGCTACAGCCGTTTGTGATTCCTTATTCAAAGCGTATCTGTCATGTATTTTTATAAAACAGTCTGAGTAAAAACTCCACACTCTAATTAATGTTCTCTTTCCCCAGGGCAGCTAGGCAGATTAATAACGAATCATTTGTGCTTTTACCGAGTTCTACAAGTGCTGCCATCTAGCAAATTCGGTACTTATGTATTATCTGGACTCCCATGTTAAATGCACCCCATTTTTTCATACCCCTACTATCCAACTACGCATGGAGTTGATTTTATATAGTGTGGCGAGCGCAGCGAGCCACCGTGCCTGAAGCGTGGTGAGCGCAGCGAGCCCCGCGAGGGGACGCGGTCTCATAAGAAAAACGGGAGTCCAGATATTACATAAGTACCGCAAATTCTTTCATTAAAAACTTGAAGTGATTCTCTACAGCAGGCATGTCCAACCTTGGCGCTTCAGCTGTTGTAAAACTACAAGTCTCATCATGTCTTGCTGCAGTTTTGCTATTAGGAAATGCTAAAACTATGGCAAGGCATGCTGGGATGTGTAGTTTCACAACAGCTGGAGGGCCAAGGTTGGACATGCCTGCTCTATATGAAACTTTTTTGCTGTATTCATCATAGTTTTTAAACTTCGCAATCCCAGGAGGGAATTATGAATAAATAAATATACTAGCGATCATCGCCATTTTTTATAGTAGCAGTGATGTTTGTAAATACAAAATAAGAAGTGGGTGACTTATACTGTAGATGACATTTGTAATTTTTCCTTTGGGTGTGAGTATAAAAATATATTTTTTTTTTATGTAACATGCGAACGGGCCACAAAAAGTTAGCCATGACAAATACATTCCCCACTTAGATCAACTCCAGCTACATTGGCCGATATGTAATAGCCATATCGCACAAATTCGCACCTTTCGAAATCGCATTTTTTGCCGCAAATTCGCATATGTAATGAGATGCGAATTCACGGTAAAAAAGTGCGATGTGGTGCGATTTCGGGCGAGTTTTAGTAATGAAAATGTGCGCATTTTCAGTCATGAAAATGTGCGCATTTTCAAATGTGCAATTGAAAAAAAAAAAAAAAACGGCGTGCGGTCCCCCTCCCGATCATAACCAGCCCCGGGCTCAAAAAGCCGGTGCTGGTATCATAAAATCAGAGGGACAAACAAATAGGGGTCCCCTTGATTTAATGAAACCAGCACCAGGCTCAAGGTCCGGCGCTGGTTCCCAAAATACGAGGGACAAAATGACTAGGGGTCCCCCGTATTTAAAGAACCAGCACCGGACCCAAACAGCCAGCAGGGTAATGCCACAGCCGGGGGGAGACTTTTTATACAAGTCCCCCCGGCCAAAGCATTCAGCCCTGTGGCTGGTCAGCATGGGCAGGGGTCCTGGGGAAGTGGGGACCCCCCCAAAGAAGGGGTCCCCCCCCCTCCAGAACTTACCTGCCCATGCTGAAGCCCGGGGCTGTCCTCCATGCCCCTGGGCTGTGGGCATGGAGCTGATTTTGTGTAAAATCAAGTTAAATCTATTGTTTTTAACAGTGGTACTACAAGTGCCAGCAAGCCTCCCCTGCAAGCTGGGACTTGGAGAACCACAAGTCCCAGCCTGCAGGGCATTAAAGGGCCCGCTGTAACTTGTAGTTCTACTGTTAAAAAAATAGTACACAAAACACACACTGACACACATTTTAAATAAAAGTTTAATACACACATCACACACACACTCATACTTACCTATCTTTATCCCGTCGGTAGGTCGCTGGCTCTGGGGTCGGCGGCTCCGTGTCGGCGGCTCCGGGCTCGGCGTCCTGTCCGACGATAATCCATGTTGGACCTGTGGAAGTAAATCCTACTCACCAGGTCCACCATGGATGGTCTTCTGTCTTCTCTTCTCTCTTCTCTCTTCTTCTTTATCTTCAAGCTCTTGCGGCTCCGGCAGCTCCATTCGGCAATATGATTAAAGGCGCTGGGGATGTTTGATCTTCAGCGCCTAACATCAGAATGATTCTATTGGCTGCTCAGCAGCCAATGAGAAGCGCCGCTGGGAGCAGCCAATAGAATCATTCTAAGCACCGGCGTTGAAGAGGCAACATCTCTGCGGAGACATGTTTGATTTTTTTGAAGCTCCCATATGCGACTTTAGAACTCGCATCCTATTACATATGCGAGTTCTATAAAAAATCTTTAAAATGTGCGATTTCACGGTAAAAAATGCGATTTTTACCGCGACTCGCATCCTATTACATGTGCGATTTTTAGAAAAAATGTGATTTTGGTCAATTTTGACCAAAAATCGCAAAAGTCTAAAAATCACACCCTATTACATATCGGCCCTTGTGTTTTTGACCTTGTGCTTTATGGCAGGGTTGCCTACTTTTGAAAAATAATTTCAGCCGGGGTGGGGGGCCTTACATAGTCAGGAAGCGGGCCTTACATTGCCAGGGGGCGGGCTTACATCGCCATGGGGAGGGCCTTACGTCACCAGGGGGCCCCTACAGTATTTTTATAAGCATGCCACCAGATTAGTAGTGGGGACAGTGCTGGGAGACCAGGCAGAGGGGAGTCAGGGGAGAGGGCAGGAAAGGAGTAGTAGGGTCAGTGCTGGGAGAACAGGCAGAGGGGGAGTCAGGGGGAGGGCAAGGAAGGAGAAGTGTAGTGTGGACAGTGCTGGGAGACCAGGTAGAGGGGAGTCAGGGGAGAGGGCAAGGAATGAGTAGTGGGGACAGACTAGTGCTGGGAGAGCAGGCAGAGGGGAGTGCAAGGAAGGAGTAGTTGTGGGGTCTCCCAGCACTGTGGGGACAGTGCTGGGAGACCACGGGGAGGGCAATTAATTAGTAGTGGGGACAGATTAGTGCTGGGAGGAGAGCAGGCAGAGGGGAGTCAGGTGGGAGAGAGGCCGGGCAAGGAAGGAGTTGTCATGGAGACAGTGCCGGCCACCGGGATAGCACGCAGATGGTTTGTGAACAGAGCACCAGTAAGTGAATACACTTACCCCGCCCCATAAGACATACTGTTCTCTCCTCCTGTTACTGCTCTGGCAGCAGAATCTCGTTGAGAGCACCAACACGATGACGCCAGCGTCATCATGAAGGCGGCATCGGTATCTAGCGCATGCGCAGCACAAAATGCACAAGCGAGGTGGAAAAGCGCAGGAAAAAGGGGCCCTCTTCCGGGAGTCTCACGAACATTCCGGGAGAGTCGGCAACCCTGATTTAGGGTTATGGCAAAGCAAACTGTTATCGGGAACTGGACTAATTTAAAATTAAATGGGGTATTAAAACCGTTTCTCCAGTTCCATAGCCAGTAAGAATATAAGAATATTTCCCTCAATGAGAAAAAATTTCAGTTTTAATTTGCAATCGTGTCCTATTGCATGCCCTCTGCTACCCATCACACACCCTCTGCCTCTGTGTTTGGCTCCCTGATCTCACCACATTTATTTCTTAAATGCCATGTCCTCTACCCCCTCTATGTTAGGCAATTGGCCATATCTTGCTTCCCAGACCCACTTTGTGTAGTGGCTGTACCACTTTTGGGATCCCTGGCACCCCATGAGGACAGGTATGGGGGTCTTAGTGGCCATGAACCTAATCTGGACCCAATCAAGCCATCTCATGTTGGTTTCATCCAAATTTGTTTTGGAAAATGGGCAAAACCATGTGCACTGCAGGTGGGGCAGATGTAACATGTATAGAGAGTTAGATTTGTGTGAGTTATTTTGTTTCTGTGCAGGGTAAATACTGGCTACACTATTTTAGTTTTCAGTATCAACGCACTCCACTCAAATGTAACTCTCTCTGTCTGACCTGCCAGTCTCCCAAGGCAGTCCCATTTGGAGGTTACAAACAGAGGTGTTCCCTCCTTCCGGGATGACTCTAAGGGTTTCTACGGCTGCAGCCCACAGAATTCGGGGGCTGCGCATGCGTAGTATGAAGGTTGATACTGCGCATGCGCTGGTCCCGGTGCCTGTCATCTGAAGTGTACAGGTGCCGGAACCATATGTTAGCTTCTATTGGCTGCTGCCGAAGCAGCCCATAGAAGTTGGGGGCCAGTGCATGTGCAGTCCTGAAGATACTACTGCGCATGTGCTGGTCACGCGCCCACAGCGGGAGTGGGGACCATCGGGGACCAGTGTGGACCGGCAGCAGCAAGGACCAGCGGCAGCGAAGGGGGTGGCGGCATAGCGGCCAGCAGCAGCTCCCCTCCTCCAATGAGATAGGAGCCGCTACTGCATATACTGTATTTATTTTGTTGTAAGGATGGGAAAATCTTCCTAACAGGAATTATAGTAGAAAGAGTTGTGTTCCTGCCACAGGCACCTTGTTATTTTGCTTCCTGCTGTTGCTTTTGAACGAAAAACCAAAAACAAGTTTAAAAGGAAAAAAAATAGACATAAATGAGTGAAAATAGATTCTTATACAGCATTCAGCAATTTCACCTAAAGTCGGCTATTGTATGAAATTCCCTCTGATATTGCAGTAAATGAAGACTAGAGAGCTCTTGTTCCCATCAGTGTTAGACATGGGAGATACCTCTGCTTGGTACTTATACAAACACATTATATAGCTCATTCATCTAAGTCGCTCAATAGATACCTATTTCTTTTGATTAACTATATTCTAATTATTAAATCCGCTATCGTTCCAGGTCTGCTGGCATCGATAAAATGACATGGACAACAGAACTGCAAATTACATTTGGTCAGTTTTTATTTTATAATAACAGGGATATGGGGTGAGACTTAATGAGATGAGATTTGTAGACTTTTGTAATATTTTCACAAAAAAATGGCTGAGTGCACACGTTTCCAAAAATTGCACATTTAATAGGATGTGAATTGCGGTAAAAAACTCACTTTTGCTGCGAAAATCGCACAATCTGACCTGTTGATTTTTGGTCACACTTCAATTCACATATCATTTTAATCATCGGAAGCTCCTTGTGTGTGCTGGTCATAACAATGCAAATAAGATAAATTTTCAGCAAAAAAGGCACCCAACGTTAGCAGAACTGGCCAGGAGCTGCATGGCCTATTGAGACAAGATGTATGAGGAAACATTTGTATCCAAGCAGAGGCAGAGGTCACAGTGTTAGCGGCTGTGCGAGTGCTGTCTGCGGGTGGGTTAGTTGTGCAATAGTGTTCGGCATATGTGTAAGGGGCATTATGTGTGTCATGTATAAATGAATTAATAATGTGTGACATATGTGTACGGGCCCCCTCCCCTTAAGTGACAGCAGCAGCTGCAGCTCTTCTCCTCTGCCCAGCACACACACTGCTTTGTGCTGGGTTGCACTGTGGCCATGGAGGTGGTTAAAATACAATATTTTCTCAGGATTATTTTCTAAGGGTATCATGTGAATAATGTGAGGAGTAATGTATATAAGGTAAAGTGGTACTACAGTGTGATGTAATGTGAATAAGGGACACCATCGCATGATATAATGTGAATAAAGTTGCACTTCTGTGTGGCATAATTTGAATTGGGGGTAAAATTGTGTGGCCATGCCCCTTCCCAGCAAGAACACACCCCTGTTTGGGCTGCGCACCAAATGTGTGCACTGTTTCTACTTAAAATATTGCGGGTAGGAGCACCAAAATGATGACTGCTATGATGAGGGTTGATGGTGCTGGGAAAGGGGAGCAGTGTCAGAGGCGGAACTAGTGGCGGTGCTAGGGGGCACCAGCCATAATCTTGCCTAGGGCATCATTTAGGCTAGGGCCAGCTCTGCTTTAACCCCTTCCCGACATTGCCTTTTAAGGTAATTTTTTTTTTTTTTTCCTCCTTGTGTTCAAATAAGCGTAACTTTTTTAATTTTCCGGCTATATAGACACATGAGGGCTTTTTTTTTGCGGGACAAGTTGTACTTTCTAATGGTACCATTTACTATACCGTATAATATTCTGGGGAATCAGGAAATAATTCAATGTGGGGTAAAAAAAAAAAAAAACGCAATTCCACAATTTTGCGCTGGTTACGGTTTTTTTGGAGTTCATAGTTCGTTTAAAATGATGGGTTATCTTTATTCTATGGGTCGTTACGATTCCGGTGATACCAAACTTATATAGTTTTCGTTACATTTTACCACTAAAAAAAAAAATAGAAAATGTTACGGTTTTTCGAATTTGCGTCACGTCGCCATGTTCTGCGGCTTATAACTTTTTTATTTTTCCACCTACGGACCTGGGTGAGGGCTCATTTTTTGCGGGCTGAAGTGTACTTTTTAATTAATACCATTATGGGATATGGGCGACTTTCTGATCTCTTTTAGCTATTTTTTTTTGGGTAGGCGATGCGACCAAAAAGCGTAGTTTTGGCGTTGGGGATTATTTTCCGTTTACGCCTTTAACCGTGCGGGATAACTAATGTTATATTTTAATAGATCGGACTTTTAGGAACGCGGCGATACCAAATATGTTTATTTTTTTTATTATTTATTTATTTTTATTTGGGAAATGGGGAAAGGGGGGTGATTTGAACTTTTAATATTTTATTATTTTTTTTTTATTTTTAAACTTTATTTTTTTTTACTTTTACTACAAGGCCCCCTAGTGTACTTGACCACTAGGGGGCGCGATCGCCTGTACTAGGTTCAGCCATAGAGCTCTATGGCTGAACGTAGTGATTTTTTTCACTTCCTATTACATCCTGCCTGAGGCAGGATGTAATAGGTATGAATACACGGACAGCACAGGGGTCTACATTAGACCCCTGGCTACCATGGCAACCGATCGGCACCCTCCGATCGCGCTGCGGGTGGCCCCGATCGGCGCCGGAGGGGGGCGCCCCCCCTCCGATCAGCTATTTAAGCACTGCGGGCGCTTTGCCCGCGGTGCTTAAAGGGTTAAACGGCCGCGATCGGCGAACTCGCCGCTCGTGGCCGTGAGAGCAGGGACATGGCTGTAATATACAGCCATTACCTGCTCTCTATCAAGCCAGCTCACTCCGTGAGCTGGCTTGATTCACCCCCAACCGACATATGACGTATATATACGTCATATGTCGGGAAGGGGTTAAAACAATACTGCTGGTGGTGCTACTAAACTTAAATAAAATTAAAAATTGTGGCCACTGCCTAAAGTGCCTATGAAACAAAGCTGGTGCCCACTGCCTATGAAGCAACAAAGCTGGTGCCTCTGCCCACTGCCTATGAAACAAAGCTGGTGCCTCTGCCCACTGCCAGTGCCTTTAAAACAAAGCTGGTGCCCACTGCCTATGAAACAACAAAGCTGGTGCCTCTACCCACTGCCTATGAAACAAAGCTGCCCACTGCCTATGAAACAACAAAGCTGCCCACTGCCTATGAAACAACAAAGCTGCCCACTGTAATGCTGCACTAAAGCTGCCCACTATCACGCAGAGCTGTCCAATGTAGTTTTATTTTTATTTTTTTAAGTAAACTTGTTTGAGTTTGCACTGAGCAGTGAGCACACCAGCGGAGCGTGCTGTTTCCCCGTTTCTGGATCCCAGATAATGGCGACGAACCACGGGCTCTGCACCTTATATGGAATCCAGGTCTCGCAAGAATCCGACGGCGGGAAGGTGCCGTTCGGCCTCGCTTTGGGATCCGAGTCTGGCGGGAATTGCCGAGCCTCGCCTCGGTAATACTCGGATCCCCAAGTTCGTATTCTTCAGAATCCGGACCGCACATCTCTAGCTAAAACACATACAATTTCACACTTTTCATCTGTGTTCTCGGCCTTATACAATCTGATGAAAAGGACCCAAATTGCACTAGTGTATGGCCATCTTAAGTGTTTAAATCATGAGTCTTCAAACTGCGGCCCTCCAGATGTTGTGAAACTACAAATCCCAGCATGCCTTGCCACAGTTTTGCTATAAGGGAGTGTTAAAACTGTGGCAAGGCATACTGGGATTTGTAGTTTCACAACATCTGGAGGGCCGCAGTTTGAAGACCCATGGTTTAAATGATCACACCTCAACATGTATGGACAGAGTTGGTCTAGCAGCCCTGGCACTGTAGTGAGCATGGAAAGGGGGCCTGGTCATGGCTCACGGGACTTGTGGCATGCCTCCGCTTCTCTGTATGCGATGACTAAGCAACAGAGCTGCTTGGCCAGTCCCTGTCTATGCCAGTGAGGCAGCCAAGCAGAGCGCTCGGGCGGCCTGGTCACTCTGTATGGCCAGACCAGCCCATCAGACCATTGGTACCAGATGGGCAGTCCGGCCATGCACCCTAATCTCAACAATGCGCCTTGGCTGGCTAATAATAATAAAATATCCAAACAAAGGCACAAATTAAAAATCAAGTGAAACATGAAGAGAGACCACTGCGCTGAATACTAGGCGACAGTGGCAGTTGTTAAGCTCTGCTGACACTTACACGCAGGTGTGATGTATTATACCCAGGTATCAGTAGTTAATTACAGTATACTACATATCACTTATTATTAATGTATCCATAAAATGCATTGTGGCATAAAATAATAAAAGGTAGAAGTAATAAATATACTACTATATATTATAACAGGCAATCCATAAATCTAGGAAATGAATTCCAACTGAGTGGTAAATCAAATTGCCAATGTGAATGTGTATTTGAATCCATAATCACCCTATTAGTAGTCCTGTATTTAAGAAGAAGTTGTTGAATGATCTAAGGGGTATATTTACTAAATTGAGGGTTTTTAGAAGTGGAGATGTTGCCGATAAGCAACCAGTCAGATCCCAGCTATTATCTTGTACTGCAGAAAGTGTGACCAGTGAGGCAGTGCCAGCTAGTGCCTACCTTCAACCATTTTATAATGGAGCTAAAACAAGAAAAGGTTTTTGTGGGTTTGTGAGAGGTGTGTAATGTATTGGCTGCCTTTCCTTGAGTGCAGGTGTTTCAGAGGTGCGAATACTGCTGTAATACCAATTCAAAGGCAATGGGAACCTCATCAGATAGTGATGGTACTGCACTTCTGTTTGCTGACATAATTTATAATCGGCAGCTCCCAGCACTGGTTTTACTTATGACAATAACCATAAAGAATTTGATATCTGCCAGGTCCAGGGCCCCCATCAGGCCGCCTTGTAAAGCTACTGGCCAGCCTTTAGCAACTCCACTTCTGGGAATACAGGCTGTGCGAATGCGCTCACCATCTATTCACCGGGTGACAGTGGGGGACTACCCAGGCAGGACATGGGAACATCCCAAAAAATGGGACGTTCCCACGGAAAGAGGAACAGTTGGGAGGTATGTATTAGTTACCCTTTTATAATTTATTTTATATTAGTTGGTAATCATTGACATCAGTTGTGTTTCTTGGGCAATAACTTATAATACATAGTTACCTACCCTCCTGCATTCTGCAGGAGAATCCCTGAAATAGCAGCAATCTCCCTCTCTCCCTCATTACTCTAGCAATCTCCCTCATGTCACCTAGCCCACATTACACTGTTACATTTTTGGGGAAAAAAGGAATGAGAGATAGATACATTTACATTGAATCATCTGCACCATTTCCCAGCACTTTACCAAGTATAGTATCTCTACTAACTACTTTGGGGCTCATCTACATTTGGATATAATTAATTTTAAAATACACACCCACGCTTCTAGGCACCACGTTCACATTCTCTTTTCACAATCTCTCCATATATGGAACTAAACACGCCCTTTGGGTGGAGCATGACACGCCCCCTCAATGGGGGCGCTGTGCAAAATTCTATTAACAACTATAATCTCCCTGAAACTAGTTTTCAAAAGTAGGCAAGTATGTTATAATAAAAATGCCCCGTTGAATGTAATAAATCAATTTTAACGTTATAATTTCTTATTTTGCTCTCTTTTTCAGAGTGTTTAGTGTGGAGTCTGCGGCTGGTTTGGCCTACATATATTGTTTTCAATATGCGGCCCTTCAGCTGCTGTGGAATTATGCATCCCAGCATGCCTTGCCACAGTTTTAGCATGTCATATGGAAAAACTGTGGCAGAGCATACTGGGATATGTTGTACTCCAGTCGCATGTTTCGAACCCCTGTCACAACAGCACAGATGTCCTGTAATGAGGCCGATACATTCAAATACATACACACATAGACAGGGACCAGACTTTACACTGAGCCACAGGAAGGTGTTTTGGGTATGCCTGCTGGTTTCTCTACACAGCTGTTGGCGGCTGCCATTCCCTTCTTAAATGTGGATATCCTGTTATTCTTCTTATGCTGTGTCTCTAACCTAGAGGGTTATTCAGACCTGATCACATAGGGTCAAATTTTGCAAACCGGGTGATAATCGATAGACCGTGCATGCAGACGGCCTGTAGTATGCATGCGTGATGCTGTCCTTCAAGAAAATCCTCTACTATTTTATCGCTGCCCATACGCAAGTTAGATGAGAGGATGCCGCCGATTGGGGGTGGTAAATGCGCATTTTCTGTGAGTGCCAGGAAAAATGCTGGCATGCCTCGGAAGGTGGAGGTTGCAGGAGAGTTGGCCGAAAACGGTCCAGGATTCCTTTTAAGGAGAGCAATGGCCATGACAATTTGGACCAAAGAACTGTGGTGTGACAGAACACTCTTAAGGGGCCTACACACATTGAGATGTGCTGAGCGCCCTGAGCAATGCTAGATCGCTCAGATACTGAGCAATATTGCTCAGCACACAGTGATGTGACAGCACTGTGCATTGAGCGATCTGTCAGGGCCAGTGTTCTCAGTATGTTCTCACTATGACCCCTACACATGGGCCCTTATTCTGGTTAATTTGCAGCAGCCGTAATTTGCACGGGGACTAATGTTTAGTATATACGCATGTGCAGCAGCATTTCTGCGCAAGTGTATACGCTCAGCAAAAAAGTCTGTTCGCCAGGTGCACGCACCCAGCCTTGTGAGCGGGGGGTGGAGAGGGGCATGGGGTGCTGGGCTGGGCCTTTACCATATGTGACTGCACAGCATTTCATGGGTGTTCCCATGAAAACGCTGGGCGTACACATGCTAATGTGTCTGTGACGCACCTGCGAGGGGGGGGTGGATAAACGGATGTCAGCTGCCGGCTCAATTCCCTGCAATTCTCCACGCATATGTAAGGGTGGTCTGGACCACCCTTTCATATGCGTGCGCCTTCACCATCATTCGATGGTCCACGACCATCATAAGATGGAGGAGGTTCCCACTGGCGTGCAAATGGATTTTCATGTAAAACATCCATTTGCAAGCCTTGCGAATGGGTGGCGTGGCCTAACCATTCGCAAGGCGGGCTTAGAGTGACTCACAACCACAAGGCGGGGTTAGAGCGACTCGCATCCACAAGGCAGGGTTAGAGTGACTCGCATCCACAAGGCAGGGTTAGAGCGACTCGCATCCACAAGGCGGGGTTAGAGCGACTCGCATCCACAAGGCAGGGTTAGAGTGACTCGCATCCACAAGGCAGGGTTAGAGCGACTCGCATCCACAAGGCGGGGTTAGAGTGACTCGCATCCACAAGGCAGGGTTAGAGCGACTCACATCCACAAGGCGGGGTTAGAGCGACTCACATCCACAAGGCGGGGTTAGAGCGACTCACATCCACAAGGCGGGGTTAGAGTGACAAGCATCCACAAGACGGGGTTAGAGTGACTCGCATCCACAAGGCCGGGTTAGAGTGACACGCATCCACAAGACGGGGTTAGAGTGACTCACATCCACAAGGCGGGGTTAGAGTGACAAGCATCCACAAGACGGGGTTAGAGCGACTCACATCCACAAGGCGGGGTTAGAGTGACACGCATCCACAAGACGGGGTTAGAGTGACTCGCATCCACAAGGCGGGGTTAGAGTTACTCGCATCCACAAAGCGGGGTTAGAGTGACTCACATCCACAAGACGGGGTTAGAGTGACTCACATCCACAAGACGGGGTTAGAGTGACTCACATCTACAAGGCAGGGTTAGAGTGACTCTCATCCACAAGGCGGGGTTAAAGTGACTCGCATCCACAAGAGGGGGTTAGAGTGACTCACATCCACAAGGCGGGGTTAGAGTGACTCACATCCACAAGGCGGGGTTAGAGTGACTCACATCCACAAGGCGGGGTTAGAGTGACTCACATCCACAAGGCGGGGTTAGAGTGACTCACATCCACAACGCGGCGTTAGAGTGACTCACATCCACAAGGCGGGGTTAGAGTGACTCACATCCACAAGACGGGGATAGAATGACTCACATCCACAAGACGGGGTTAGAGTGACTCACATCCACAAGGCGGGGTTAGAGTGACTCACATCCACAAGGCGGCGTTAGAGTGACTCACATCCACAAGGCGGGGTTAGAGTGACTTGCATCCACAAGACGGGGATAGAGTGACTCCCATCCGAGCAAGTCAACCAGAATAAGGGCCATGGAGCTATGTAGGGGCATTTAAATGCCCCTAAATTGTTATGTGTTTAGGCCCCATTACATACTGTAGGTAAAGTTAAATGAGGATGTGTTAGTGCAAATGCAGGTCCATCTCAAAATACATACAGCTCTCCATACGTGTGAAATGCGTCTCTGCAAATGTTTAAATATATGCAATTTTGCACCTGGCATATAACTTCAATTCTGCAGAGGTCGTTAGTGGGTTAATTGAGCATCTTTAGTGCTATTTTTGTGCAGTTTATACAGTATAGGGAAGACAGTGTACATGGAGCCAGAGCACCCAGAATAGGCTAATGCGTATGGTAATTAGTCTGACAAACACTTTACAAAGTGATGGGTAAAATGTTTAATACTCAGCATATTGTTGTGTACAGCTGTCAGACTTATCACACGTTCATACACGCCTTTTCATATTTAGGGAAATTTGATAGACACTATTTAAATCACACATCTTAGAGATAGCAGATGGTGTGCTTCTTGAAATGGGATGTTGTTTCAATTAAGTATGCTAATTAAGAACAGTTTGCATATGATTTAAGTGTTCTACTACCATCGTAGAAGACGGTAATAGAAAACTAATAGCGAATGTTATTTTTACTCTAGCAATATCGGCCATTTATAGACGTATATGCAAAATATGCACAATGAAACTGCACGCGTTGCCTTCTTGCGCGCCCATTTCTAGGCTTAATTAATATTCATGAGAATATAGCCTATGTGACTCGTGTCTCAGTGATGTCACTGGCACCAAGTGGACAAATGAAGCCCTATAATTGGTTCTGACCACAAAACGCCTGATTTAGAATTTTACAAGTTAGCGCAGGTGCAGCTGCATGCTGTGCTCGGATATAAATGCGCTGTGGGTTGTAACCCACAGTCTACGGTAGTATGCTGATATCCAGGAGAAAATGTTGCAGAGGAGATGGGTTCTCAAAGAGTTGCTCCAGTAAGGAACATGCGGAGCAAATACAATCTGTATTGGCGCTATCGATTGTAAAACAAAATGGTGGATATTTCGGCAGACCATGGAAACGATGTATAATGGAGGTTAGCCCGCCCTGTAGATACTTAACCAAGTCTTCGGTTTATTATCCAGTCAGAACAGGCTTACAGGATGACACAAAGCCTCCAGCAGTCCAGGCTTCAAGTCCCAGACAGAGACAGGCAGGATGTGCTCTCATAACAAATGACACTTAGGGTGAGATTCTATGCTTTGCGCTAAATGCGCATGTTTTATTCGCGCACCACATCGCCGCAAATCTCATTTTTCTAAATCGCACTTTTCAGTCACAATTCGATTATTTAATGTGATGCGCATTTGAGGCTGAAAAGTGCGAAGAGGTGCGAATTGCGGCGAAGAGGTGCGATTTTTAGTAACAAAAAAGTGCGATTTAAAGTAACAAAAAAATGCGAGTTGTTCCGGCGGTCATGTGCGAGTTTTGGACCAACCAGAGTGCGATTTACAAAACTGTCTCTGCATGACTAAGAACCCCCAAACCTATTGGCCCACCTATGTCCCCTCCATTATGTATCACACCCCCTATATAAAGGGGCATTGGCGCCATTTCACTCTTTGATAGGAAGTAAGGAGCATGGAGAGGAGCAGTGGAAGCGTGAGTTCAGGAAGAGGTGTTGGTGGCAGAGTGAGGAGTGGCAGAGTGATGAGTGGCAGAGGGAGCAGTGGCAGAGGAAGCAGTGGCAGAGGAAGCAGTGGCAGAGGGAGCAGTGGCAGAGGGAGCAGTGGCAGAGGGAGCAGTGGCAGCAGCCAGTCAAGTGTGAGAGGCAGCAGTGTGGCAGGCAGCATGGCCACAGCAAGGCCAGCCTCAGCCCAGACCCTGGCCGTCCAGCCCCAGCAGGAGGAGGTGGAGGATCCGCTGGCATCCCCATCCTACAGCCAAGCCCTAGACCATACCCCACACCAGCTGCAGGAGGGCCACATGTCAGAGGTGGAGGAAGATGCTGGTGAGGAGGAGGAAGACACTGGCATGGAGGAGGAGGAGGGCGACATGGCTGGTGGTGAAAATGAGGAGGAGGTGGTAGCTGGTCGCACCAAAAGTGGCCGCATGGTCAGGTTCTCCTATGAAGAAAATGTGGCACTTGTCCGGGCTATCATGCCAGTGTTCGAGCGTCTGCTTGGCAAAAGTAATTACAAGACCACTGCCCAGCGCAAGCGGGCTATATGGAAGGACATCACCCAGGCGGTGAACGCTGTCAGTAATCACAAGCGGCTGGTCCGCAATGTGAAAAAGCGCTTTAATGATATAAAACGCCAGTTAAAGCATAAAATGGCCCTGGAGATGGAGGAGGCCACCAGGACTGGAGGAGGAAGCCCCACCACTGTCAGCTACAATGCTTATGAGGTGAAGCTGAAGCGCATCATCCCCCCTGAGGTCCTGCCTGGCATGCATGTGGCGGATTCCAACAGGCCACAAACGCCACCGCGAGCTGGTAAGTGTGACCCCATGCAAACTTTAACATACATGCCAATGTATTATACCTGTAATGTGCACTTGTATTGTTATGCTTTGTAAAGTGCTGCTGTGGAACTACATAGCCCAGCAAGGTCATGTACAAGAAAATGGCTGCTCCTACTTTGAAATTGCTGATAATGCTGGGCCTTGTAGTTCCTCAACTAATCTGATTGATTAACAGTGTACCATTCTTTGCAGCAGACTAACATGTATGTGTACAAAAACCCTGTGGTGTACTGGTGGTTTAGCTGCCATGCCAACATACCACCGATTAGCCCATAGTTGTCATGTGTACACTAGTTTACTACTAAGTTTTAACTTAAATATTTGACTTAAAACCAAAAAAAGGTGGTCCAGATATAATGCAGTCCTTTTCCATTGGGTATTGTCCATTATTGTCATTTGAATGCATGTTTTCTGAAAATGCTTATCCATTGCAAGGTCCATAATGCCTGGCCATCTTTCCTTGTACAGATTGTCCGTCCCGAAGTACTGCGGCATCCAAGAGAAGAAGGCCCATTGCTGCGGAATCTGCGGAAGCAGGTAAATGACTAAACAACACCCCATTACACATACAGTACACACACCCATGTCACATCAACAATATCTCACACTACATTCTGCTCCTGCTGCTACATTGCAATGGAAATGAGTGTAATCTGACCTAGGCATGTGACATATTATTAATGTCAATGTTGCATGCTGTATCGGGGTACATGTGTAATTGCATAACACCCCTAGGTATGGGCGTCAGCCATCTATAGCCCTATGTAAAAAAGTGTAGACGACAGTGTGGCCTATATATGCATCAATACTTACCTCTTCATCTGTATCCACAGGTGCTATACAACTAGGGAGCAACACAACCGATTCTTCAATAGTGGTGCTAGACGAAATGGACATCATTCTTGATCCGGTTGACACCTTTGCGGCAGAGGAAGAAATGCAGACCTCGTCCCAGAGTGATCTTCCCCCAAGTGGGGTGTCTCCCAACCCACCCCCAACCACCCAGCAACCCCATACACCAGCTACAGCTTCCCAAGTAGCTAATTTCTTGGTTAATTTCAAGGACAAACAGCTAGACTTCATGGCCTCCCAAAGCCTCCAAATTGGTAATATACAGGGGTACATGCGTGACACCTTCCTGCAGTTACGCAAAATTGCACGTAGTGTACGGGTAGGTGTAGGCACTCAAGTGCGCATTGCCAACAGTATTGACACCCGTTTTGCAGAACTAACTGCTGCAATAAGGGAGCAGAATAGCCATATTGGGAGCCTGGCCCAAAGTCTCACAGCACTAACCCAAACATGCACAGCGCAGACCAATGCCCTACTCGCTATGCAGGCCCAAATACAGCAGCAGCAGGAAGGCATTGTGGGAGGTGGCACTACCTCAACCCTCAGCAGTGTATCCAGCACCCCAATAAGTGTCTCCCCCACTTCCCCACCCCGTCGTAGTGTGAGGACCCGTGGTGGGCATAGTGCCGGCTCTAGAAGTGGTGTAGGGCTGCCTGATGCTGGCCGAAGGTAGCTGCTACATCAGTGTTTATACTTATTAAAATGCCAAAGATCTTTGTACATGGCCCCACAGTTGGTATTTTGCACATGTAAAAATGCAGAATGCTTTACACCAAAAAAAGTAAAAGTTGCTAACCGCATACCATTGTTTCTGTGTCTTTTTCTCAATATAAATTAATGTGTGAATTCTAACATATTGTAATGGTATATGACTATGGGATTGCAGTAAAGTCGTGTGGTATAACTCCTTGGCTGCCAAAGGTTGTGGATGTACATTTTCCAGCAGGCTCTGACACTCATGGTTTGGACTGTAATGGTTGTAGTGTGTCTGGGCATGCTGGCACATGTAGTTCCACAACACCAGTGAGCCATGTTTCACTGCAAACTTCATTCATACATGTACCAAGAGTACTTACAAGGTAGATATCAGCAAGGGATAGGTCAGCACCACCATGTGCATACGTTGTGGACTGTGTGTGGAAACAGATGGTATTGGTCAATAATTTGTGAATGAGGACACTTACAACACTGGTACATTTTGGAGTACAGGCCATATGTGCTTACCAGATAAGTTACGCCTGCTGATGTATGTCCGCAACAACTTCTTTATAGCAAGTAACAGTTGAGTCAAATGCTTGGACAAAGTGGCCTGTGATACCACCAAGGCCCATGAGGTCACAGACTGAGTGGAGGCTGTGGACAAATAGGAGAGGGCACACATTAATTAGTGCTGGCCAGACACTATATAGTTGGCACCCACAAAATGGGACAAATCATATCTCACCTGCTCATATAACTCCTACAGGGTAATGGGGTTCAGCGTAACCATCCCCACAACCTGTGGATCCGACAGGTAGTCCAGGTACAGGTGAGCACCATACATACGTGGGGTACCCAGTAGTGGGGGGGCTACCAGCATCTTTTGCCCACCTTCCTCCCTCCTGCGTTGCTCCTCGAAATGGGACACATCACAGATAAGCAACTTTAAAATAGTCATAAAAATCTACATGATTTAAACCCTCACAGGTGTCCTTACTGATGTTGGGGTTAATGTAGGGGGGTTGGTGAGTGATAATGAAGGCACCTGTGTTGAAATTAACCATGTGTGCACTTGACCAAAATGAGTTCTGTGCAAATGCGCCAAACAGAACCAGGTCTGAAATAAGTGCGATAAATAGACACCTAAAAAGTGTGAATTTCAAATGCGCATAGCATTAAATAAGCGGTTTGTATACTTTTGCATTGGAAAACATCTGGATGCGCTAAAAGTGCGAATTAATCTCGCACTTTTGGTCCGCATACCTTTACGCACATAATATGCGATTTCAGTCCCTTAGCGCATCACATTAAATTTGCGATTTCTCTGAAAAATGCGATATCGCCATTTTGTGGTCTAAATAACGCCAAAAAACGGAAATCGCATCCCATAGAATGTCACCCTTAAGGTCCATACACACTGGGCGATTTTTCCAAGCATGTATGGACAATGACGATGGGGAGAATCGCTGGGCTGAAAAACGATCAGTGCATAATGAGCGTTTTCGCCCGTTTTAGCAATTTTCCCCGGGGTGGACAACTTTCCATAGCAGGAGGCTATAGAAAGCCGTCCACCCCGTTGCTCATCTGCTGGGGTGGAGGTGGGGCCAGCGATGATGCGGGAGTACGCATCAGCATTTACTGCTCATCGTTGCCCCGTATACACTGGCGGCTTTCGAGCTGAAAGCTTCTCAAACAACAAAACTGTCACCCAGAGTGTATGGGTCTTTACCAGTGGCGTAGCTTTGTTTGGGGCGCCCCCCCGCCGTTAATGGGGGGGCGCCCCCCCTCTCCCCCCCCGGATACCCGTGCCCCCTCCCCCCATTGCCGCAGGCTTACCTGTCCACGCGTCCCGCCTCCCCTCCTGGCTTCAATTAATTCTATGCAGACGGACCACGATAAAATGGCCGCCCCATACCGCAGACAGTTTCAGAGAACAGTCTGCTTTATGGGGTGGCCATTTTATCGTGGTCCGTCTCCATAGCATTGATTGAAGCCAGGAGGGGAGCCGGGACGCGCGGACAGGTAAGCCTGCGGGGGATGGGGGGCGGGGGGATTACTATAGCACCGCAGCAGCCCCTGCGCCCCCATATGCACAGCGCCCCCCCGCGACCGCGGGGGCTGCGGTGCTATAGCTACGCCACTGGTCTTTACCCATAGCAAATGTACTCTTATATAAAGAGCTCTGTGCTCACATCTATCTGCATAAGGTAATCACTCAATAGAAGCAATCATTGATTTTCCCTACTGTATGAGCTTCAGATATTTCTGGCTAAGTTTCCAGATAGAAGACCACAGTTATTGTGTCACATGGATACAAAGCCTTTGACTGTCTATGCTTGAAAGTATAATAACATGTCGGCAAATCCTTGACATTGAAGTTTATTTAAACATTAGTCACTGAGTGACTCAATAGGAAAGTTGTGACACAGAGCGATCCACATCTCATTGTCAAGTACATCGCACACATCTCTTCCCCGTCCTCGGCTCTGATGGCATTACATAAATCTATCATTGAGATTCGCCTAGCTGGGAGCTTTCTTAACAAGCTGATTCTGCCATGCATTACAATGAGTTCAATAGCAACAGTATCTGAATGGTGCCTAATTATCCCAATGTATTTACTTGTACACATACTGCACAACTTAAAATGAGCATTGTTACTGTATCAAAAACTCATGTCGGCCCTTTGACTATCGGCCTTCCCATTGTCGACCTAATGATTGTGTCGACTTACTGACCCTGTTGACCTTCACCTTGTTGACCTATTTACAGTGTCGACCAAAGCCCTGTCGACCTATAGTGCTCGACCTTATGTATGTTGGTCTATGCAATGGTATGGCCTTAAATGGACAATAACCCGCTATTCAATAAATGGTTAATCTAAGCACAGAATAACTGCATAACTGATACCGAGACTATGAATGACAATGTTTAATATTTACATAGATACTGTACCTCCTTAAAGCCCACGAAGCATTGGTTTATGGTGTCTCAATGGGTATAAACATGTGGCTGCTGAACCCTGGTAAAAGTAAACTCATGTTTAAATTCAATGTGATTGTGTCAGGACTCGGGTCTCTGGTGTTCCTGGCTGTGGCAGCAGTGGGCCAGTGGTGGATGCTGGTAACTGGAACACTGGGGGTTTGAGGCAAGGACAGTTCATATATCACTGGCACTGCGGACAGCTAGGTGGGGGAGTTGATGAGACTCTGATCAGAGGCGCAGAGTCTAACACCACCAATGGTTTTCACCAGGGACCAAAGCAAAAAGGTTTGGATTCCGCTGCGTTCTCTGGTAAGGTCACTGCCCTCTGACCTGAGTTCCCACACCTAACTGGCCAGTCACAGGAGTGGGACGGTGACTAGTGCCAATGAGCTTGGAGCCGAGGAACTTGGAGCTTGGAAAATGGACTGTGTTGGCCTGGAAAGCCTGAGAGATGATGACAGCTGGAGGGATGTTGATGGCCTGGGAGCTGGAGTGATGTTGACGACCTAGAAGTCAACATGGACTGTAGAGGGCCTGGGAGCCGGAGGAGTGTTGACAACCTGGGAGTCAACACAGACTGTTGACGACCTGGGAGTCGACACAGTAGTTGTCGGCCTGGGAGCCGGACAAGTGTTGATGACCTGGGAGTCGACACAGCAGTTGATGGCCTGGGAGCCAACACAGAGTATGGACACCCTGGGAGCTGACACGTAGTGTGGAAGGCCTGGGAGCCGAAAATGGGCTGTTGACAGCCTTGGAGCTGCTGGAGAATCCATCTGGCCTTAGAGCCACGAGGGTACGTTGGCCTGGGAGCCAATGGAGAGTCTGTCTGGATTAGGAGCCAGGAGGGTACATTGGCCTGGAAGCCAATGAAGAGTCTTTCTGGCCTAGGAGCCAGGAGGGTACGTTGGCCTGGGAGCCAATGGAGGGTCTGTCTCGACTGGAAGCCAGAAGGGTACTTTGGTCTGGGAGCCAATGGAGGGCACTGTCGGTCAGGGAACCAATAGTGTATTCTTCAGCCTGGGAGCAGAGTCGACCTGGGAGTCGATGATGGCAGAGTCGACTTGGGAGTCAATGGGCCTTTGCTGCACTCTGGAATCTGGCTGTAAGCTGGATGCTGGGGATAATATAATAACAGCTTATAGCAGGTGGAAATAACCAGGCAAGGTGGTAGTAACAAAAGCAGCAGCAAGATGAGGTTCACTGTAGCAGGTAATCAGGAGCCTTGGAGTCAGTCTCTGGGGAACTCTCAGGAGAAAGATGAGTGAGGATTAGAGTTTGACGCCTGTGTCGAATAGGGAGTCAAAGATGGCGATGGCCCTTTTAGAGCCAGTAGCAAACTCTGCTGAGGGATGCTGGAGTGCTCTATCCTCTTCACTTGGGAGCTGGTGATGGTAAACAGCGAGGAAGGTAACCTGGCAGGTGGAGAGAGCCAAGGAACTTGGATTAAAGCAGGTAGCAGCAGACTGCACAGGTGAACCACAGTGACTCTGTACAGGAACCTGGAGCCTTAGACCACTGAGGACTGGATACACACAAAAATCATACAAGTTGTTCAAGGCCCTGAGCTGTTCTAAAGTGTGTCCTTATATCCCCCTAGGTAGCTTGGGATTGGCTACTGGCAAGCAGCAGCAATTAGGTCACAACCAGGAAGTGGGATGACTTGAATATATCTGGATCATGTGACCAGTGCTGAAGTCAGGGAGCCTCACAGGTGATTAATCAAGGAGGAATGCAGGGCAGCTGCAGCAGCAGCATGGACACAGACAAGCCTGGAAATGTTGGAAACCAGAAAACAAATGTGAATCAAGTCAGGTTTGTGACAGATTGGTTATCTTAAATGAGGGCATGGCATGAATGGTATCATAGTCAGAAAGGGGTGTGTCTACTGATGTCAAGGTTTATTGGAGCCGCCCCATGTGAACTGTAAAAGAGTTAAATTAGCAATTGAAATATACTACATTGTTAACTGCATAAATCATTATTTCACAAAGCCCATGAACACAGGCAAAAGTGAGGGGTAGGATGTAAATGTTGGGGGCTCGACGGGATATTGTATGTATCTCTCCCAGACAATTGAAACGTTGTAAGTGTCTATTACTGTAAACCAGAACATTTATATTTGTAAACAATATGCAGATGAATTTCTTTATTAAAATACAATAATAAGCAAAGCTTAAGAATAAGTATGTCTATAAGTCCCTACCCCACTATGGCAGTGTTTGCCTCCTCTGTCTCATCCGGGATTTGCTGTTCTTCAGCTGCTTGAAAGTGACAGCTTGCCCAAGCCAGCCCTTCAGAAGCTAGCATTCCAATGGAGTACACAGCACCATTCACACTTAACAAAGAAACAACGATGACAACAAATTAGGCCAAATGTTTCAATATTTAATTAGCATTTTTAATTATTTCCTGCCAGTAAACTAAGATACACTGGTGTAAAAAGAAAATGAGGATTATTTTTAGCTCCGTATTATGCAAATAACATATTTATATTCTGAACAGCCAAGTAGAAATGCATGTCTGAGTCCTCGACCTCCAGGTATCAGCGAAGTTTGACCTTGAATCCAACATTTTTGGAATATTAGAAATCATTAACGAAAGAAGATTAATTCAGATCTCTTCTTGGACGATATGCATCAGTGGAGGGGTGGCAAGGTTAACTCAAACTTAGCATCTTGCCTAAAATTCATCAAACAAATGCTCATTTATCAATGTCCCGATAACACAGAAGCCTAATGCACGTTTTCGTTGCCATTCTTATGCTAAATATAGGTTCAACGTTGTGTGCATTTCGTCGGTTGTCATAGAGCTCATCATTTTGGCTCTATTTTGATATATTATCTTACAGATGATTTTGGCAGAGGGATCAACAGATGTGTGGCACCAAAAATAATTAACATGCAAATGTATTTCCATCAGTAACTACAGCTGAGCAACACAACTGAGGCTAATACTGTCATATGCTACTTTATGTATTTGTACGGTTCTCCTGAGTAATGAGATTTTTTTAAAGGATGAATAATAAAAAACACTCCAGTATGGAAAACTATATACCATAGCTAGATATAGTAGGTTTGTACATCCAATAGTAATAAGCTGAAAAGATTGAGAGAAAATTTAGGGACCGAATCAGCCCCATTCGTTTGGATCAATAATGGTAATTAGGCACCAGCTTGAATTTTAGTTTTACAAAAATGTGCAACTCCACTACAACTCTCAGCGCTAGCGTTTGTGTGTGTGTGCTTGTGTGTGTGTGTGTGTGGGGGGGGGGGGCAACCAGTTGAGGGCAAGGCGCATCGCTTCAGACCTGATGTCAACAACATGCGAATTGGACGCTTTTTAAGCATTTTATCGCTGCAATCGCATAAAAAGTGATTAAATCGCATGTAAATCGCCGTAGTGTATGGGTACCTTAAGATTACACTAGAAAGATAGCTAGAATATGGCCATCCCCTTATTATCATGTGCACTACATAAAACTCTACCATATAAACAATCTCCTATATATTTGGCTACATCTGTCACTCAAAGTGGGTGTCTGTGTCTATAACGCTCTGTTCCTGGACTTTCCTCTTAATGTGTGATTGCCTTCATCTGTGCTGAACACCTTTCTGAGAAATTAACCTGTTTAAAACAGGTGATGGCAATCATACATTAAGGGGAAGTCTAGAAACAGAGCATTGTGTCACTCCTGGAGAGGGTCATGTCGGGAGGTATGTGACAGAGAACCAGCCCAGTGAGCCCACAGACAGTGCCAGACACCCACTGCCTTCCCATGTTGCCCAGCACTGCTACTCCACAGCCACCAGATGAGCGCCCCCCTCCCGCGATTTGCGGCAAAACACCCCCCCCTGCGCGCGCGCCCCCCCCGCGATTTGCGGCAAAAAATACCCGCTCCCCCGCGACCCCCCCGACCGCGATTCGCAGCAAAAACACCCCCGCGACCCCCCCTCCCGCGATTCGCTGCAAAAAGAACCCCCCCACGATCCCTCCCGCAATTCGCGGCATAACCACCACCCCGCGACCCCCCCTCCCGCGAATCGCGGCAAACCCTCCCCCGTGACCCCCCCCGATTCGCGGAAAAAACACCCCCACGACCTCCCTCCCGCGATTCGCGGCAAAAAGAACCCCCCCGCGACCCCCCCTTGCACGATTGGCGGCACCCCCCCTGCGACCCCCCTCCCGCGATTCGCGGCACCCCCCCCCCCGCAATTCGCAGCAGCCCCAGGATTAAATGGCACATGCAAAACACTGACATGGCGACATGGCTATGGTCGACAATGAAAAAGGTTGACATGAGTTTTTAAAGATTTATTTTAAATTTTTTTAATTTTTTCATATTCATTGTCATGTGTCGACATGGACACCAATGAAGTGGCAAACTTATGTCAACATTTACATGTGTTGACCTTTCTGTGTTGATTTTTTCTTGTGGCGATTCGCGTCACACCCCCGCAACCCCCCCTCCCGCGATTCGCGGCACCCCCCGTGACCCCCCACCTCCCGCAATTCGCGGCAACCCCCCACCGGAACCCCTGTGAACCCCGCCCTCCCGCGATTCGCGGCACCCACCCCCGCCACCCCCCCTCCCGCAATTCGCGGCACCCCCCGTGATTCGCGGCGGCTCCAGAATTAAATTGCACATGGAAAACACTGACATGGCTATGGTCGACAATGAAAAAGGTTGACATGAGTTTTTGAAGTTTTTTTGTCATTTTTTGAATATTTTCATATTCATTCTCATGTGTCGACTTGGACACCAATGAAGTGCCACACTTATGTCAACATTTACATGTGTTGACCTTTCTGTGTTTATTTTTTTCTTGTGGCGATTCGCGTCACACCCCCCGCAACCCCCCCTCCGGCGATTCGCGGCACCCCGGCACCCCCCTCGCGACACCCCCCCCTCCCGCAATTCGCGGCAACCCCCCACCGGAACCCCCATGAACCCCGCTCTCCCGCGATTCGCGGCACCCACCCCCCGCAACCCCCCCCCTCCCGCAAATCGCGGCACCCCCCCCCCCGCGATTCGCGGCAGCCCCAGGATTAAATGGCACATGCAAAACACTGGCACGGCTATGGTCGACAATGAAAAAGGTTGACATGAGTTTTTGAAGATTTATTTCATTTTTTGAATGTTTTCATATTCATTGTCATGTGTCAACATGGACACCAATGAAGTGGCACACTTATGTCAACATTTACATGTGTTGACCTTTCTGTGTTGAGTTTTTCTTGTGGCGATTCGCGTCACACCCCCCCCGCAACCCCCACTCCCGCGATTCACGGCACACACACACACACCCCCGCGATTCTCGGCACCCCCCCGTGACCCCCCCTCCCGTGATTCACGGCACATCCCCCGCGACCCCCCCTACCATGATTCGCCGCAACCCCCGCCCCGTAACCCCCCTCCCGCGATTTGCGGCAACCCACCCCGCGACCCCCCTCACGCGATTCTCTGCAATCCCTCCCCTCCCGCGATTCGCAGCATCCACCCCCCCACAACCCCCCCCCCCCTTCTGCAATTCGCGGCACCCCCCGCGACCCCCCCTCCTGCAATTCGCGGCACCCTCCGCGACCCCCCCTCCCGCGATTCGCGGACACCTAAGTTGCAATACAGGGCATCTTTCATACAATTCTAACCATATTTCTCATATACAAACGTTCACAAATTAAGGGGGCGCAGCCCCTTACGACGGTGTGAAGAGCGCCCGTAGGGCGCGATAAATCACCTAGTTATATAATATAGTACTAAAGTTTTCAAGTCAGGCCAGCATTGCAAATATCCTCCCGATATACAAAACCAAATTCCCCCTGTCCCCCATGAATAGGCACTGTGCACAGGCCCACAGCATCTATTCACAGAGCAGTGAGGGAAAGGGGGTCTCCCAACTGCGCCCCCCCCCCCCCCCTCTGCACACACCATGGATCACTGCACGAGTGGCACACCAGGACAATCCCAAAAATATGGGACTGTCCCATGAGAGGTAGGAGGCATGACATTTACTAGACGCCTCCTGCTGCATTGCCATGATTATGCATCTCTATCTAATTATTTCTATCTATTCAAAATAAATAAACTATAGGCTTAGTATAGAGATCTATACAAAAATGCATAAAATAGTCAAATTCCCATAAAACAGTACTCTCCCAATATGAACATACTGTAAGGACATAAATGCCAAAGCAAAACAAATATAAACCAAGTATTTATTGAACATAACGCTATAATTCGGCAGTGCAGATTTAAGTATAGTTTGTAAATACCTTCATAACTTACTGTATACCATACCCTCCAACATTTTTATGTCAGAAATCGGTACACATACAGAAAGAGGGCGTGCCCATGGATAAAGGGGGCGTGGCCATGGATAAAGGGGGGACAAAATAAATGATACATGACTTGCAGCTATAATCCCAGCATAATGCGTTTGATTTTCTCTATGCTTCAAATAGAAACTCACATGCCGCTCTGACAGGCAAGCTCAGATAGATGATACACAATCCAACTCACCGTGACAGGGTGAGTTATTTTGTTTCTGTGCAGGGTAAATACTGGCTGCTTTATTTCTACACTGCAATATAGATCTCACTTTGAAGAAAAACCCCAGCCAAATCTAATTCTCTCTGCACAAGTTACATCTGCCCCACCTGCAGTGCACATGGTTTTGTCCATTTGAGAAGGAATTTGCCTCTAAGAGTGAACCAGAATAAGACCCACAGTCTCTGCTCTGTAACTTGTTTGGTCTTCAGAACAATGGCGTTCAGCGCTACGCTAGGGAGACCAGCATGAATGCATGACTAGGACCCTTTAGATAAAGTAATGTCCCAAGTTTTTCTTGCAAACTACCCACACACACGCAATCATTTCATGAGCTAGCACAGTGGGGAAAAATCTGTACATTCGGTACAATCAATATTTGCCCGTACAGACTGTTAAAAAACGGTACTGTACCAGCAAATTTGGTACAGTTGGAGGGTATGGTATACTACTGTACTGTAGCTAACCGGCAACCCAGTAATTACCAGGTACCCTATACAGTACTGTATCTCAAAGTGTTTCCACATATAGAGGGTGTGATTCAGATCCCAATTACAGATGTTTGTTACTTTGCTCAGGACCTGCTGGATTGTACATTTGCAATATGGGTCCTGTGATATTGCATTATGGATGCATGCTGACTTTCTATAGACAATTTCAGGCACCTGGCAGACATTTCCTGGCCTCGTGGTAGGCGTTATGCTGGCAGGTTATCTGACGAAGCATCCCAGCATGCAATACTGGATAACACAGGCATGCAGCAGGCATCTACTTAAGCATACCTCCCAATATTCAAATGTGTAGAAATGTGATTTGGGGGTGTGGCCTCGACAGAATGGGTGTGGCCTCATGGAAATGCTGCACCTGCGAGCCACGTCCCCATTTTTGTCACTACCATGTGGGCATGCCAAATGCTCTGTGAGCTGACCATTCCCCCTGTCCCCCATGAATAGGCACTGTGCACAGGCCCACAGCATCTACTCACAGAGCAGTGAGGGATAGGGGGTCTCCCAACTGTGCCGCCCCCCCCCCCCCCTCTGCACACACACCATGGATCACTGCACGAGTGGCACACCAGGACAATCCCAAAATTATGGGACTGTCCCATGAGAGGTGGGACAGTTGGGAGGCATGACATTTACTAGACGCCTCCTGCTGCATTACCAGGATTATGCATCTCTGCTGCTTTCAAGCCTTGCAGCACCCCTGTTGGTAGCACTGGGGACGGGGTGTATGGGATGGACACAGCACTCTCCAAGGTTGCCCTAAGCATAGGTGCCGATTCTGTGGGTGCTTGAGGGCCCGGGCACCCACGGAAATTGATGAGCACCCAGCCGCTCAGCAGTGGCCCACCCGCCTGTGTCCCACTGCACTCCCCCTCCCTCGTCGCTGGCACAGGCACTGTGTGGGCATTTATGTATTTGGCACTGTGGGGGGGATTTTTGTACCTGCACTGTGGGGGGATTTTTGTACCTGCACTGTGGGGGGATTTTTGTACCTGCACTGTGTGGGCATTTATGTATTTGTCACTGTTGCCATAATTTGAATATTGGAGACAACTGTGCTGCGTAATATAAATCAGTATTATTTTGTGGCCACGCCCATGTCCCATGAAGCCACTCCCCTATATTTTTTGGCTTGAGCACCCACCAGCAAAACATAAATCGACACCTATGGCCCTAAGACCCTCCTTGTACTTTGAATAGGTATCATGCCCATGTGCACAGCATCTATTCACCCACTCCTGAGCAGCAGCGTGTGTCCCCCAGCCACTACAGAGGGTATGCGGGCGGAACAGTCCCAGGAAAAGAGACTGTCCCACCGAAAGCGGGACATTTGGGAGGTACAGTATGGCCATGTTACGATAGCTTTGTATAAACCATAAACCCTGAGCATTCACATGACAGAATGCTTACCTGTACATTGTATAACTTCTAACTCATAAGTACACTCACCTATTGCAGTGAACACAACTAGTCTGTATGAGTATAATTGTAAGCAACAAGTCTGCCACCTGCAGGCCATAAAAAGGAACTAAAACTTCAGTATTACAAGCATCTGTACAGCTGACAGGCTCTTCCGACACAGTCCATCTATTTCATCTATTTGCGCATATGTAAATAATGAGTAGGAAGTAACTCTGTCTCAGAAAGGAGAGTGGTGCTATAATTAAAATGCACATTGTATATTAGTACTTAATGACTTATTATTACATTAACAGGGGGTGGTACCTGTGTAAAAAAATTGCTACCCCGGCGTCCCTGCAGTGCTGGGGCGGTCAGGGGTGTCCGTGCCGTAGGGGTACCTGCGGCGCCGTCATGTGTATAAAGCTGGCTGCGGCCGGCGGGGTCCCTGTAGTGAATAGCAAATAACTAGCGCTTCCCGCGCCGCCGCGCGCATAGCGCTAGTTATTTGCTATTCACTACAGGGACCCCGCCGGCCGCAGCCAGCTTTATACACATGACGGCGCCGCAGGTACCCCTACGGCACGGACACCCCTGACCGCCCCAGCACTGCAGGGACGCCGGGGCAGCAATTTTTTTACACAGTTCGCTGGGGGTGAGGGGCGAACTGCCGCCCTCCAGGTGCCGGCGCCCTAGGCAAATGCCTAGAGCTGCCTAGTGGTGGCGCCGGCCCTGATGATGCTAAACATCGCTCCCTGTGCACGCACAGGGAAACTATGCAATCAGAATAAGGCCCTTCGTCCCTTTCTGTCGGGCAGCACTGAGCACAGGCAAAGCTCGGCTCAGGCACTACCCGGAAAACATACTGTACTATTATTACATACCTGCGCATAATGATTCTATACACATTACTACACTTACCATTTGTCTAGAGATGAGAAATATCTCTGTTAAACTTTGGGCAAGTCAGGTTTTGCAGCTGAACAGGTATGAAGTTCCAGTGAAGCAGCAATACTAATGTTCCACCTTTTAGTTGTCCGCTCCAGAAAATGTCATTCTGACCTCCACTTGTATATTTGTATTCTGAAAAGCAATAGAAGTAGGATGACAGTGATCAATTCAGTTCGCCCTGTGAGTTGGGGTATGACTAAAGGCCAAATTCAGTGCATTGCAACATGTGAGATTTCATGGCCAGAATGAAGTGACTACTACAGAGATTAGTTCTGAAAGTTTTGTTCGTCTCCAATGTTGGAGAAACTTTTTTGCAGTAGGATAAAAGCAAAATGTTTAAAGAATACATTAACTGGGCTCTGCTTTCCAACAATGTGATGTTACGGTTGATATTGGCATAGGATAAAAAGCAACTTATTGTACATGAATGGATAGCAATGGCAAATGGAATCGAAAATAATTTTGGAAAAGAATGACTTAAAACAAAGAAGGTTAACTAATTCCGCTAGGAAATAACTAACATTATAGTTCAATTTGGCAACTAATTAGAAAACAAAATGAATCTATCGTTTTCTTTCAGTAATGATTTTTACTGAATATAATGTGCGTTATCATTTTAATAATCCTCTCAATTAAAGAAAACCATATCATTCAGTTGATGTTATCATCATTTGAAGGTCACTTTGGATCAATTACTTATATACCTTCCAATTCTCACACAATGCCCACCTAGACTACCCTCATGCCCCATCGCCACCGTCCAATCTCCACTCTTGTTTTATCTGTGTCCTTTTCCAATTAGAGTGTGAGTAGGACCCAACCTACTCTTTCTATGGGCCTGATTCACCCCCCAAAAGCAGGAGTGAGAATTCACAGCCCTGGCGATAACGGAGGACTGCTCATGCAAACAGTCTTCAGTGCACATGTGCGAGCCCTCCGGGGGCCACAGCTAGCGACAGCCTGTGAATTATACTTTAACCTTCCAGATTATTATTTAAATAAGTAATTAAATAAAACAGGCAGACAAACAAAAAGAACAGGGATAAGGAAAATAGGGAAAGGCTGCAAGAAAAAAAGACAAAAAAAATTAAACGGACAACTAGACTTTTTGTTTCACATATTTACATATAGTACACGATGCAGACAGGTAGTGTGAGAAAGGTTTATAAGGTCTGATCATGTGACTGACTGACATACTAAACAGCTTCTGTGACTCACTCAGCCTGGGTATGACAGTTAGTGCTGGGCACTGGATAGTCAGTTATCACCTGTCACTGAGCAAGTATAGACTCATTCACATAGTTTAAGTTAAGGTAAGCTTAATTTATAACCAAAACATATTTACAAAAAAATACATTTTACAATATATATAATAATACTAGGTGATTCATCGCGCCCTACGGGCGCTCTTCACACCGTCGTAAGGGGCTGCGCCCCCTTAATTTGTGAACGTTTGTATATGAGAAATATGGTTAGAATTGTATGAAAGATGCCCTGTATTGCAACTTAGGTGTCCGCGAATCGCGGGAGGGGGGGTCGCGGAGGGTGCCGCGAATTGCAGGAGGGGGGGTCGCGGGGGGTGCCGCGAATTGCAGAAGGGGGGGGGGGTTGTGGGGGGGTGGATGCTGCGAATCGCGGGAGGGGAGGGATTGCAGAGAATCGCGTGAGGGGGGTCGCGGGGTGGGTTGCCGCAAATCGCGGGAGGGGGGTTACGGGGCGGGGGTTGCGGCGAATCATGGTAGGGGGGGTCGCGGGGGATGTGCCGTGAATCACGGGAGGGGGGGTCACGGGGGGGTGCCGAGAATCGCGGGGGTGTGTGTGTGTGTGCCGTGAATCGCGGGAGTGGGGGTTGCGGGGGGGTGGGGGGGGGTGTGACGCGAATCGCCACAAGAAAAACTCAACACAGAAAGGTCAACACATGTAAATGTTGACATAAGTGTGCCACTTCATTGGTGTCCATGTTGACACATGACAATGAATATGAAAACATTCAAAAAATGAAATAAATCTTCAAAAACTCATGTCAACCTTTTTCATTGTCGACCATAGCCGTGCCAGTGTTTTGCATGTGCCATTTAATCCTGGGGCTGCCGCGAATCGCGGGGGGGGGGGGGTGCCGCGATTTGTGGGAGGGGGGGGGTTGCGGGGGGTGGGTGCCGCGAATCGCGGGAGAGCGGGGTTCATGGGGGTTCCGGTGGGGGGTTGCCGCGAATTGCGGGAGGGGGGGTGTCGCGAGGGGGGTGCCGGGGTGCCGCGAATCGCCGGAGGGGGGGTTGCGGGGGGTGTGACGCGAATCGCCACAAGAAAAAAATAAACACAGAAAGGTCAACACATGTAAATGTTGACATAAGTGTGGCACTTCATTGGTGTCCAAGTCGACACATGAGAATGAATATGAAAATATTCAAAAAATGACAAAAAAACTTCAAAAACTCATGTCAACCTTTTTCATTGTCGACCATAGCCATGTCAGTGTTTTCCATGTGCAATTTAATTCTGGAGCCGCCGCGAATCACGGGGGGTGCCGCGAATTGCGGGAGGGGGGGTGGCGGGGGTGGGTGCCGCGAATCGCGGGAGGGCGGGGTTCACAGGGGTTCCGGTGGGGGGTTGCCGCGAATTGCGGGAGGTGGGGGGTCACGGGGGGTGCCGCGAATCGCGGGAGGGGGGGTTGCGGGGGTGTGACGCGAATCGCCACAAGAAAAAATCAACACAGAAAGGTCAACACATGTAAATGTTGACATAAGTGTGCCACTTCATTGGTGTCCATGTCGACACATGACAATGAATATGAAAAAATTAAAAAAATTTAAAATAAATCTTTAAAAACTCATGTCAACCTTTTTCATTGTCGACCATAGCCATGTCGCCATGTCAGTGTTTTGCATGTGCCATTTAATCCTGGGGCTGCTGCGAATTGCGGGGGGGGGGGTGCCGCGAATCGCGGGAGGGGGGTCGCAGGGGGGGTGCCGCCAATCGTGCAAGGGGGGGTCGCGGGGGGGTTCTTTTTGCCGCGAATCGCGGGAGGGAGGTCGTGGGGGTGTTTTTTCCGCGAATCGGGGGGGGGTCACGGGGGAGGGTTTGCCGCGATTCGCGGGAGGGGGGGTCGCGGGGTGGTGGTTATGCCGCGAATTGCGGGAGGGATCGTGGGGGGGTTCTTTTTGCAGCGAATCGCGGGAGGGGGGGTCGCGGGGGTGTTTTTGCTGCGAATCGCGGTCGGGGGGGTCGCGGGGGAGCGGGTATTTTTGCCGCAAATCGCGGGGGGGGCGCGCGCGCGGGGGGGTGTTTTGCCGCAAATCGCGGGAGGGGGGCGCTCATCTGGTGGCTGTGGAGTAGCAGTGCTGGGCAACATGGGAAGGCAGTGGGTGTCTGGCACTGTCTGTGGGCTCACTGGGCTGGTTCTCTGTCACATACCTCCCGACATGACCCTCTCCAGGAGTGACACAATGCTCTGTTTCTAGACTTCCCCTTAATGTATGATTGCCATCACCTGTTTTAAACAGGTTAATTTCTCAGAAAGGTGTTCAGCACAGATGAAGGCAATCACACATTAAGAGGAAAGTCCAGGAACAGAGCGTTATAGACACAGACACCCACTTTGAGTGACAGATGTAGCCAAATATATAGGAGATAGAAAGGATCACTGTTTACATAGTTACCTACCCTCCTGAATTCTGCAGGAGACTCCCTAAAATAGCAGCAATCTCCCTCAATAGTCTAGCAATCTCCCTCATTTCACCTAGCCCACATTACACACTTTTTTGGGGGGAAAAGGAATGAGAGAAAGATACATTTACATTGAATCATCAGCGCCATTTCCCTGCACTTTACCAAGTATAGTATCTCTTACTAACTGCAATGGGGCTCATCTACATTTGGATATAAGTCATTGTTAAAGATACCTCTCAGATGTAGTAGTACACACCCACGCTTCTAGGTGCCACGTTCACAATCTTTTTGCACAATCTCTCCATATATGGAACTAGACACGCCCTTTGGGTGGAGCATGACATGCCCCCTCAATGGGGCGCTGTGCAAAATTCTACTACCAACTATAATCTCCCTGAAACTAGTTATCAAAAGTAGGCAAGTATGACTGTTTATGAAATATTGTTTCATGCTTTCATCTCCAAAGGAAAACTCCCAGACTGTAATCTCATCTGTTAATTTAAAGGGTCAACTTTACTTTCTATTTTATGTCTATTGTCTGTAGTTTACAACTTAAAAGCTGGTTACACAGTGGAGGGACCGGCATTTGTTCTGACATCAGAATGAATGACCTTGAGCTCAGATTGTACACACCAGGACAAATTTAATGATGGATGGAATGATCATGTTTTGTCCTCCATTAGCATAAACATGGTAGCTAGCAATATTGTTAGGTTTGATGTGCAGTACATCAACCCTAGCGCCCATCAGTAGCTACCGTGGGAGCACGCAATCACCCGTACACACCGAGTGATGCACTGTAGGAGATTTGTCATTATTAAATGGCAGATTGGCTGACAGCGTTCCACTGTGCAACCGGCTTTAGAGCTTAATTCAGATTATTATTATCAGGAATTGCACAGCCACACGGAAGCAGCTGTGTTACTCTGTGCAAATAAAATACAAATTCAGCAGGATGCATCTGTAGGCAGGGCAGTGGGGAGCCTGGAATAGCCCGGGTACTTTCCAGGGGGTGTGGCCAAAGCACAGGAGGCGTGGTCATGTACCGTTAGCATAATAAACAGTACTTTAAGCATTATCTGGCCACACTGCAGCCCAGCACACAGCAGCATGTGCTGGTTGAGAGGAGCTGCTACAGCTGCGGATACCACCTCCAGCAGGCCTGGGCCTGGGTAATCAGTACCCCCTCTTTTGGATCATGCATTTGCGTGAGCTATTGGTCACAATTCAAGTAGTTTGCTGGTAGCGGTCAGTCTGCATGAGCCTAAGCTTACTCAGGCTGGCCACAGGACCCGGGCACCCGGGTCCAGGAGGTCTGCGACCGATGACACAGACCCTGGGTTTGTCACTCTTTTATCATGTCTCAGCTGACATGGGCATGCAAGCACTGTCACAAGGCCCATTCTGCACATGCATGATTCAGAATTCGGAATTTACATCTGAATTTCAGGCTTGGGATTGCAAAAATGACATATTTATCAATGATTATCGATTTTCAAATCAGTTTTTTTTTTTTTTTAATTCAATAATTTTTATTAAATTTTTTGCATGTAAATAACATCAACACCCCGTACACATGTGTGGGTGGCTAGAACATCAGTATAAAACTGCACAAGTATCGGAAGGGAATATAGCATATTAATACACAATCCTATGTATTGGAGCAAAGTTCACATAACAGATGTATTCATATTGTCTCCAAAAAAAAACAGCATTATAGATCCTGCACCGAAGGCGCCATTCGGGCACGATCCAACAGAGGCATTAGTGTGAATTAACACAGGAATTGTAATCTTAAGTAACCAGCAATTTGTTATTAGTAATGATCACTTATTGTCTCATGCAGTATCCACATTGATCCATAAAAATAAAAAACAGGTAATGTACAGCCACCCAGAATAAAAAATAAAAATAGTACAATAAATCCCAAAACAACCCACCACATAACCCCCCACCCTGTATGACCTACCCCCAACTTTAGGTATACCTGGAGCCCTTAACTACTGACTAACCCCTACCCCAATACCTATTCTATCTCTATCTATATTACCTAATTAACCCACCCTCCCACCCCCCAACCCAGTAAAAGGGGGACAATAAACTAATGGCTCTAAGCTAGACGGAGCATGACCCAGCTCCCCCTCCACAAGTAGAGACATGTAGCAGATGTGGCATTCAAAAGTGTTATAGACCTTAAACAAGCATCAGCATAGCTATTAGAAAACAGAGTATACACACGAGGATGCTTCAATGTACAATAACCGTTAGCATAACTTGGTATATATGCAGGAGTATATCACTGTGATAAATAATATGGGGGAAAAAAAAAATAGTAAAAGACTTGTCAGACTCCAACTTGACAACAGTCGTTAGTCAGGCCAAAATTCAGAACCATGATCAGATCGCATCACTGTTATTAAGACAAGTCCAGGTTCCAAAGGATAGTCATAAGGAAAACCAAGTAGGGCAAAACATGCTCTCCATAATTCCTGAACCATAAGCAGGAGGATCGGATATTTTCCAGAGCGAGCCACATCAACCTTGTATATACCTTCAGAGTTGCAGACAATTCTAGTACTGGGCACATCCTTTCCAGGATCTTCAGCCAGCAGGAGAGCAGACTTAAGTGTTACAGGATATTTAGATGTATAGCGCTGAGGTGGGGTCACATCTTCTCCTTCAGTATAGTCCCCAGATACGCTCAGAGTTGGGGAAATATCCCCCTGTATGCCAGCCAGCTTGTTGAGCAGCCTGTCTGTAGAGGCATAGATGGCCCGCAGGATTTGTTGTATAGGGGAGTCCATTGTGAGGGGAAGGGCAGTTCTCACTGTGTCGCAAGGGAGAATGGATGATGAGCTGCTGCTGTTGGTAAAATATGACGGTGGCTAGCACACCGCCAAGCCCATGAGGAGATTTGATAGCAGCAGCAAAGCCAGCCACAGACACGCAAATAGGCTGTAGGAGGCACAGGGCGGCAGGATCGACACCAGCACGCGGCCAGAAGCACGTGCAATGGCCGCACTCGTTCTCCGGAGCAGACCAGCCACAGCCCTGACAAATAAGGGATCCCGCCAGCAGCGCGGAGATCGGCGCCGGGATTCAGGGGATCCGACACCGGAGATCACGATGTAAGCACTCACCGGACACTGAATTCAAGGCAGCCCGCAGGTCCCGAAGATCACGTCGACAGACGAGGCCCCACAGTGTGCCGGACCACAAGTAGATGTAAATAGCGATCTGCCGGGAGTATTAATTATCTGGGTAGATCAGGGGCTACAGGGGAGTTTATCCCACCTTTCTGCCCAGTCCAGAGGTTGTAAGTGTGCCAGAAACAGGATTTTATACAGGATTTGGAGGGAGAGCCGGCAGACACGTCCGTTCACTAGCTAGTCCAGGCCACGCCCCCCCTTCAAATCAGTTTTTAACTAAACCAAAAACCAAATCCATTCTAAGGGTGGTTTTGCCCAAAACAACACCACACCAGGATAATAAATTAAAACCAAAATCAAAAGCCTGGGAGAATGGATGCCTGTGTCCAATCAACACATGGACGGAGGCTGGGGGAACCCGGAGGCTGTAGGAAGCCCAGCAGCTTTCCCAGCGTGTTGGTTGGTGTTGCTGGGGTCCCGGCTGGTGGATTTCCTGGCGCTTGGAGTTGATGTCATCTCCAAGCATCTGCTCAGGACCCGCCATTATGCTGGGTGGGGATGCGGTGTAAAAGGGGTTTAAAATCAGGGGCGGTACAACTGCCGATGCAGCGCACCAGGGCCCAATGAGTTCATGGGGACCACTGCCATCTGTACCGCATGCTGCCACAGTTTCCATTTTTATACTTAAAGTGCAGCAGTGTGGGTGCGCAGGCCTGCAGGGCTAACATGGGAGGATGAGATGCGGTGGTGGTTAACGCGGTCAGACGTCTGCATCCATGCTGGGGGACGGTGGTCCTGTCAGCATTGCAACAGGTAGGAATTTGGAACACGATTCTAATCCGGGTGCCGACCCAGAATATTACCGGGCTGGCACCCTTTACAGGGGGCAGCCCTTGGAGATGACATCATCTACAAACATTGGGAGTGCCGATCGTCATGCCAGGACTGGCGCTCGTCGCACTGGGGGTAAGCCCAGCACCAAGGTAAGCTGCTGGGCTACCCCCAGCCTCCAGGCACCCCCTAATCCCCCATCCGTGAGGTGAATGGATGCCGCACACGGGCTTCCATTCACATAATCCTCAGCTCTGCTGCTGTCTGCACAGTACAGTGGAGGCTGTCTACTGACTGCAGGATGCTGTGTTCGGGAGGTTTGGATCTCCCATTGTGTAAATGGGAGCAAGGTTGGATGACCCGGCATACCCGTTTACACTGCCCCTTTTACACCAATGCTGGCCCAGGTCCATGAGGCAAAAACCCAGGTTTTTGCCTTGGTGTAAAAGGGGTATAATTCTGTCTGATCTGAGTCTGAGCAGTGAGGAGCTGGCCTGGGAGCAGCACCTGCCAAGGGAAAAGCAGTGCTCAAAGTGTGCGGCACCCCCCTCCTCTCCATGGGCGGCCCGCAGCATCCCCTTTCCATACTTTCCATACTCAGCGGGCGGCCAGCTGCATCCCCCTCCGCACCCAGCTGGCGGCCAGCTATATCCCCCTCCACACTCAGCAGGCATCCAGTGGCATCCCCCTCCACACTGGAGAGGAATGCCCCATCCAGCGGCATCCCTCTCCAGTCTTCACAAGGTAGGCAGCTACAGAGGCCTGGCCTGGTGACAGGGAAATATCTGGGGTACATTTGGCACTGCCACCTGGCTCTCATCTACACTGATTCTGGAGCCCACCCTGGTCCCCTCACAGCAGCCGCTGGAGCCCGCCGGGTGCCCCTGGTCCCCTCACAGCCACTGCTGGTCTCCTCAAAGCTGCCATTGGAGCCTGCTGGATGCCTACACCTGGCTCTCTTCCCCACCACTCCGATCTCATCCACACTGCCACTGGGGCACTGCATTCTTCAAGTCTGGTAGGCCTGCTGTGTCCCCGCTGTCACTCTGCCTGTGACTCCACTTTCACTGTACCTGTGTCCTCGTTGTCACTCACTGTCCCTGCGTCGCTGCTGTCACTCACTGTCCCAGGATCGGCAGGCAGGGGGATTCGCCCATGGGAACATCCAGCGTTTCATGGGCGTTCCCATTCAAATTCCCCGATGATGCGGGTGCGGGCAGCTGACATCAGTGGATATCAGCTGCCCGTCCGCTTCCTGCACAGGGCACTCGGAGATCTGAGACACCACAGAGGTCTCCGATCTGCGAGCGCCGGAGAAATCATTCAGTGGTGGCCGACCATCTAATCATTTCTCCCCCGCAGCCAAGGCTGCAAATGGATGATTATGCAAATCATCCAATCGCAGCTGTGCAGGGGATTGCGGTGTGCGAGGGGGGGGGGGGGGGGGGGGGCAGGCGGTGTCTGGGGCCTCGAAAGGCTGCAGAATTCACAGCCTTGAGAGTCAACCAGAATAAGGACCATAGCTGAATCTGCAATGCATATAGTATGCTAAATTGAAAGAAAGTTCCTGATTTTAAATTGCACAGATCTGTCATCATAGATGAAAACAGCCACTTTATACATAGAACATATGTCCGTCCTATTCCCAGGGCCGGTGCAAGGCTTCTCAGCACCCTAGGCAAAACTTCAAGCTACCCCCCCCCCCCTGCCAAGTCCCCTGCTTTTCCTCTGCACCCTCCCCTTTGCCACCCACAATAGAGTACAAGGAGTAGGGGGCAGCAATGTAGGAAGTATGGAGGTGAGGTCTTAGAAGTTCCGCAGCAGCCACCTGCATTATGTACAACAAGGATCCTCATAGAAAGCCTTGATTTTTTTTTATTTGCAGACTTGGTGGCGCCCGCAAGATCCTGGCGCCCTAGGCAGCTGCCTAAAGCTGCCTAGTGGTAGAGCCGTCCCTGCCTATTCCACATTGGACATAACATTGCTGGATCTGTATTTCTGTGAAATAGGGCATTTTGAGACGTGAACTGGGTGGCGGCACAGCGATTGCATGCAACCATCCTGACTTTGGGAAATTTATAGGAGTGCAGAGGGCGTGTATCAAACGCTCTGTATGTTTACTGGGGAATGGAAGCCTGTTCTTATTTTTTTATGTAGTTTCCTATATAGCGCAGCATATTCCGTTGCGCTTTACAGTTGGAAACATTAGTGATAAAACAAACTGGGTAGAAACAAAGCATAGAGGTAGGAGGGCCCTGCTCGTAAGCTTACAATCTATATGTCCACTGCCGCTGATAGCAGAGGTGGTGTTGGTGGAGGGGACGGGGAGTGACTAATTACCGGCCCTGGGCTTGATGTAGGGGAACAAATTATGTGATTTTAGCTTTTTCTATTTTTGTCAATTTTTTGGGGGAAAAAAGTAAAACCAAACCAGACATGGTCGAAATACAAAACTGAATCCAAAACCAAAACCTGATGATGAATGAGCAAAAATGGTCCAATGAGCTTTTCTATTTCATATATATTATTCCATTACTAACTAACGAAAAGCTTGTGTGTCTGTTTGTATTACATATCGAAACTGTTGCGCAGTAAATTCATTTCCACCTTTAGCCAGCAGAGAGCAGCAGTGATGTATTTCAATACATTTAAATCTTGCACATCTTACTGCAATCCTGATGCTGTAATTGCTAATAAAATATTAAATGTATTTATTTTGTTGCTAGATTCAGGAAACTGTTTACAGATTGTGATTATATGCATTTAGAATGTTAGCAACCATACAGTGTATTTATTTACACATAGGCTACCAGTGTGTCTCCAATCCAGTGTTTAGGACACACTAAGGCCCTGACTCTGGTTCCCCCGCAAAAGCAAAGGGCCATCTGTGGATCTTTAAAATATGTCAGTCACTGATATACAGTATAACCCATCTATGCAACACCAAGTAGATGTGGAAAACATGCACTGTTAGTTATTCTTGCCGACATAGGGGTAACTCTGGGAGGCAATGGAATCATCTGCCGCCAGGCTCCTGCTCCCAAGGGGGCACCTCCCCTCCCTTGTGAGTTTAAATCAGATGCTGACATCAGCCAACAGCTGCAGGTGGCTGCCATATACATTACAGCAGGCATCCATTAGTATTGAGAGTGTCAGCGTCTGTCCTTTGTGTGCTCGTCTGCCCTCTTTCTCTCCGGCAGGACATCCGGGTACAGGAGCCGGATGCTGACTGTTGCTCATCCGGAAAAGGTACATATCAGGGAAAACAAATGTACAGATGGACACACACTCTATCACTCACTCTCTCTGTGAGGGCTTCCCCTGGCATAATGTGTATAAGGGGCTCTACCGGTCAAATGTCTTACTGTGTGGTATAACATGTATAAGGAGTGCTACTGTGTGGTGTAAGATGTATAAGGAGTACTACTGTGTGGTGTAACATATATAAGAAGTATGTTGGTGTCCTATAACGTGTACTACTGTGTGGCTTAATGTGAATAACAAACATTACTGTGAGGTGCAAAGTGAATTGGTACTATTTTGCAGCCATGCCCCTTCCTCATGAAGCCACGTCCATATATATATTTGGCACGCACCGTTGGCATGCACTGTTACTATTTTGAGTATGGGGTAGAGGGAGCCACCAATTAAAATTCTGGCACAGGGCATCAATTGGCCTAATTATGGCTCTGTTATTCTTTTGTTGCAATCGTGCAGAACTGCTACATAAGCAGAGTGATACTTTTGCCGCTCACAACACACAACACAGCCCACCCAAACCTCACCAGTGAGTATCCAACTCTCAGGTCACAATGATAGCACGATATGAAGTCATACGAAATCTTACTTACAAAGTATATTGGATATGTACAGTAGAATAAGTATCTCGGCTTTGCAATCTAAAATTGAGATTCTCACAAAAATGTGAACATCACATCAAAACTATAAATTTGCACCTACTGTAATATACAAAAATACAATTTAGATTTCTTTAATTTTATTGCTAAATGGGAGTTTTAGTTTGCCCTATACCCAGTGGTCAAGTGGAAATTTGAAAGTGGGGGTATGGAAAAGTGAAGGTTGTCGCTATGCGCGCGCGCGCGCTCCCGAAAAAAGGGGCATGGTCACTAAAAAGGGTTGTGGTCACTTAAAAGGGGGCGTGTCCTTGAGTCTACTGTGCCACGTGATATACCTCTTATACACATTATGCAACACAATAGTAGACCCCCTTATACTTGCCCCATAAACATTATGCGACACACAATGAGCCAAAATTCAAATGGAATGAGCCAAAAGTCACGCCACGCTACCTGGACTGAGCCAAAAGTCATGTCACGCCACCCGGACTGAGCCAAAAGTCACATTATGCCACCCGGACTGAGCCATAAGTCACATCATGCCACCCGGACTGAGCCAGAAGTCACGTCATGCCACCCGGACTGAGCCAAAATTCATATTACGCCACATGGATTGAGAAAAAAATTCACATTTTGCCACATGGATTTAGCCAAACTATACATATAATTTTGAGATGCGGGAACAGGGACTGCGGGGGGGACGACGCAGGGATCGGGGGGGGGGGGGGGCGCAGGGACAGGGGGGAAACGACACAGGACCTGGGGGGATGCAGGGGCCGGGGGGACGCAAGGTAGATCCGTGTATTAACATTATATATAAATATAACAGATACATACAGTAAGACAAGTATAATATTTATATACATGTATAGGCCTACTGTATAACCCTAGTTTGGTATCACAAATACATTAACAAGACACATTGTGAAAACCATGGGGTTGCAATTAGAGAACACAGTATGGGGGGGGGACACAGGGACAGGGACCGGGGACGATGCAGGAGCCGGGGATGCAAGGACCAGGGGGATGCAGGGACCAGGGGGTCAGGGACAGGGGGGAGGGGGGCACGCATGGACCAGGGGGGAACACAGTGACTATGGAAGGGGGACGCAGGGACAGGGACAGGGGAGATGCAGGGACAAGAAGGGGGAACGCAGGGGCAGGGACCAGGGGGAAGGCAGTGACAGGGGTGTTTGTGTGTGTGTGTGTGGGGGGGAGGGGGTGCAGGGACACGGGGGGTGCAGGGACAGAGACCTACCAGGGGACCAGCAGTGATGGCCAGCAGATCTCCAGCTGTGGGGAGGATGAGAGCCGGGTGCACAGGGGCTCCAGCGGCGACATTAATGGGAGCCGGGCGCTCTCCATGTGTGCGTCCAGCACCAGCGGGGGTTCTCCAGCAGCAACAGTAACTTGATCCGGGCGCTCTCCATGTTTGCGCCTGGCGGGGGGGCCTCCAGTGGCGTCTGTAGTACGGTGAGCTGGGTGCTTCCATGTGTGCACCCGGCGCCAGCGGGGGTTTTTTCTCCAGCACCAGCAGTAACCTGAACCGGGCGCTCTCCATGTTTGCACCCGGCGGGGGGGGGCTCCAGTGGCGGCTGTAGTAAGGTGAGCCGGGCGCTTCCATGTGTGCGCCCGGCGCCGGCGGGGGAGCTCCATCTACACAATGTGCATCTGCACAATATTGTAAGGGGGAAAAAAGCACTTCCGGGTTCCTAAAAAAAGTGCCGGAATGCCATTCCGCTGCATACCGGCCCACTTCGACCACTGCCTATACCTATAGTAAAGTGCGCAATTAAATATTTTTTTTTTACAAATTTGCAAGTCCATAATGTGTCTCATTACAAGTATAGAATTGGACCCGAGCGATAAATGTGCCCTGTACTACTTTTTTTTCCGTTCTAGTAATCTTGTTGAACAAGATAATATAACTAAGTAGACTAATGCGCCTACATACCTCCCAACATTTGTATGTCCCAAAGTGAAATGTGTGGGCGTGGCCTAATGGGAAAGGGGCATTTTCGCTGCTGTGGGGGTATGCTCCGCAGCTAAGTGAGCTGCTGGCTATGCCCCCAGCCCCTCCGGCTGCAGGAATAGATGCTATGCGCACAGCATCTACTCATGTGTGACAGGGGGGACTCCCAACTGCCCCGGTGACCTACACTGCCGGCACCGTGAGGGATGCGGGAACGTCCAAAAAAATGGGATGTTCCGCGATAAAGGGGACATTTTGGAGGTGTTCTACTGCGCTCATTGGTCATGCAAACTTCTATGGTACACCTCCAATTCTGCCAATATGGCTCCATACACCAAGGCAGGAAGCATGAGAGAGATACAGGAATATAACAGCAAATATTCCACGGGAGGTTTCTGTCCTCCCTGAGCTCCTTTCGTCCAGGACACTGGGTTCAGTGGAAATGTCTTTCAACTAAACTGGTCAAAAAAATTGTACAGTGTGTATGCACCTTTAAACCAGTGATGGCTAACCTTTTCAGGTTGGTGTGTTGAAAATTTTAAAGACGTGTAGCCTTCCTTGAGTCGCGTGTCACTTCAAGATATATCAATCATTTTACACCACACACCGTAATGCCCATTATACATACTGTATGCCACACCGTGATGCTCCATTATACGTATGCCACACACCATGATGCCCATTATACTTGTGCCACACACTGTGGTGCCCATTATAAATATAAAACTCAATGTGAAAGAGCAAGATATACTTTAAGAAGGCTGCACTAATACAGTGTCTGTCAAAAAGGCAGCCACCAGTGCCAATGGAAGTACTGAATAGTGTGGCATTCAATGCCTGCAGAGTTTTCAACAGAACCCATGTGTGGGAAAGTTGTCTCACCTTTCAAAATGGATGTCGGAGTCCAGTCCTCGCCATAAGCTCCTCTGGTAGCCTCTGTCGATCAGGTGCCTGGACTCAGCGGCAGGAGGCGGGTCTGTAGTCCCCAGCACAGGCCCGACTACAGCAGATGGGGGCGGACTATAGAGAGTGGGAGCTATCTCTGCTCCCTCCAGCGGACTGGCAATGCCCCCTCTGTCCCCTTCCAGTTGGCAGCGCAGCCTGCGTGTTGGCTTTGCCGCTTCACTTGCGCACTTCCATGTTTTCCTATCCGCATATGGGTTGGTCAGACACGTGTCACTCAAAGTGCCTTGGCGTGTCAGGAGTGGCACAAGTGTCATAGGTTAGCCATCACGGACTTAGACTATAAAGATGGTCCCCTTCAGCTCTGGGCCCCATAGCAGCTGCACCCCTTGCACCTATGGTAGTTACGCCCTTGTGGGGTAGATGTTACATGTGCAGAGAGATAGTTAGATTTGGGTGGGATTGTACTTCAAACTGATATCTATTATGCAGTGTAAAAATAAAGCGGCCAATATTTACCCTGCACAGAAACAAAATAACTCACCCAATTCTCCCTGAACATGTTAAATCTGCCCCACCTGTAGTGCACATGGTTTTGTCCATTAGCAAACCAAAGGTGCTTTTCGAGTGAACCAGAATTAGGCCCCAAATGTTGGGAAGTATGCAATGATGGTGAAGTTTTGGAAATATATTAGCTGTAGTGTCTAAACCAATGGTTCCCAAACTGTGTGCCTAGGCACCCTGGGGTGCCTCAGGACACTTGCAGGGGTGCCTTGTGTTGGTGGTTCAAGACCAATTCAAATTATTTATGGTCAATATAACAGGCAAAACCAGTGCAAGTGGCTGTCAGTCATAACATATGTGAACAAATAGAAGCAAATCCTGTCCCACACCATAAGGATAATGTATAAATTGACTCAATTTAATATTCATTTCTGAATTTTTCAATAAGAAACATTTGGTCTAGGGGTGCCTTGAAAAGAATGTTGATGCTCTAGGGTGCCGTGATTTAAAAAAGTATTGGAACCCCTGGTCTAAACAATGGTTTAGAACTTCAATAGATAATTACATGGCACCAAATATTGGAATGGTTATAGTTACATTAAAATCTACACGAAATACTGCCATTGACTATAAATAAAAAGTAATTTCTTCCAGCCAGATAAGGCCTTCACTCTGTCACTGTGATAACAACCCACAAAGGGTTATTATATGAAACATTACTCATATGACTGTGATGTTATAACAACGTTACACATGGAACATGCCAAGGGCAAAAGTCCTGTCTTGTTTCATTTTACCTTTATTTTATGGTAGAACCCATTTGCCGTGGGTTTATCATTTCTCTAACTCGATGGAGGAATAAAGATTATTACTCACAATAATAAAATAAAGCCACCGGAATAAGTTTTTTATTTTTGGTACTTGTGTATTTTGGCGGCGCCCATCGCATCGCATACCATAAGGCATGCGATGGTATGCGATGCGACGCGTTATCACGCGATACTGTACAATGTCATACAATTTTAAAATTGTATGACATTGTACATGGCATACAATGCCATACAATGCGATGCAATGCGATTAAACATTGTATAAGCACCCTAATGGGTGCTTACAATGTGAAATGCACCCCCACGCCACCCCCCCCCCCCACTATAAACGTGAACCCGAAGCGTGGCGAACGTAGCGAGCCCACGAGGGGCGGCGGTACGCGTCCTCCGACCTTTTCATACCCCCACTATCCACGTCGGTGTGGAGTTGAGAATAGAAAGTGTGGCGAGCGCAGCGAGCCCGAAGCGTGGCGAGCCCCGCGAGGGGACGTGGATACCTGTGAAGCCCGCGAGGGGACTCCGATACCTGTGAAGGTATCGCCACACTTTCTATTCTCAACTCCACGCCAACGTGGATAGTGGGGGTATGAAAAGGTCGGAGGACACGTACCGCCACCTCTCGCGGGCTCGCTGCGCTCGCCACGCTTCGGGTTCACGTTTATAGTGGGGGGGTGGCGTGGGGGTGCATGTCACATTGTAAGCACCCATTAGGGTGCTTAAAAGCACCCTTTATGGTGCTTATACGATCTTTCATCGCATAGGGGGCAAAAATCGCGTTGCATCGCAACGCATGGCATGCAATGCATGCCATGCGATGTGATGCGATGAAAACATTGCGCGATGCACATCGGGGGCGCCGCTATAATACACAAGTACCCTATTTTTGTTCTATAACGTCTCTAAAAAATAAGGACAAAAAAAATATGTAGACATGATCATTTATGGGTTACATATAAAATATATGAAATGTCACCGGCGATATCAGCTGGGTAGTTGGTGCAGAAAGTATATAAAATTACAGATTTGTACTGAACTACAGGAACCAATTAAATATTTGGTTTTGTTGTAAAACTTCTACAAGACCCAGAAGTTAAGTTAATTGTGGTTTGCCTGCTACGGTCTAATTCCAAATAGAAACATTTCAACACAAAACTTTTCTAAGCACAAAATTTGCTAAATTGATTATAATAATGATAATGACACAACTGTACTTTTAATGCATTCATAATGACGTATTGGTCCGATTCAGACCTGATAGTGAGGGTCTGCGCATTCGTGATAATGCACATGTGGAAACTTCCGCAGCGAGTTTTTCATTCGCCAGAGCACGCGGAGCCTGATTGGGTTCCGAGATGGGCACTCGCCGTTTTGGCTTACTTTTGAGGGCGAACAGAGGAAAAATTATTAAAATTTTTAGGCAGAGCACCACTGGCAGGGGGGACTCTTAACTGCCCCCCCCCCCACCATCCAAATAAACAGGACTGTCCTGCAAAAATAGGGACAGTTGGGAGGTATGCAGATGCACGTGTTTGAATACAGCATATGAGCAGAAGTGACTTTTCATTTTTGTGTTAAAAAAAAAAAAAATTTTTCCTAGTCTAGGGGTCGGGTTCAACTTGCCCGGATCTGTCTTTACATGAAATAAGGCTTTTTAGCACCAAAACAGGGCGAATGCTCATAACAACCCGGACTTGTAGGAGTATTGTGAGCTTGTATATATATGTCCCTAAGGGGAAGCTTTATCAAAGAGTAATATTCTTTTTGTCACTAGTTAGCAGAGCCGGCCCTAGGCATAGGAAAGCTAGGCAATTTCATAGAGCATTGGGTTTGCCTAGGGGACAGCTGTTGAGCTGCCAGTGGTTGCCCTACAGAACAGGGCAGCTCTCCCCAGGAGAGCCTGCAGCTGGAGGGAGCACCAGAGGTTCAGCCGGTTACCATAATAAAGATGCCGCTCTGTGTAGTTTCACAGCATCTGGAGAGCTACAGGTTGGCCAGCCGTGATCTAGAGAATGTTATCAATGCAGTGTTGGTAGGATGCATTAGGGCTCCTATCAGCACCATGGACAGTGACAGTGATATAGGGTAGAATTTTGCTTTTCTTACCTGATCGGATAATGTTGGTGAGCTGAGCACAGTTTTTATATACTCTGGACATATTTAATGCTGAGTTTATATTGCGTGAAAGGGCTTTAAATAATATCAATGCTGCAGAATGTTTTCACTAATTAAACTGTGGACTTTACTCGTCCTAAAAAAAAAAAAGATGCCGCTCTATATAGCGGAAGGTGGAACATGCAGCTGGGCTGAGCCGCAGGAGGGATCACCGCCGGGTGCAGCGGGAAGCCGATAGTAAAGTAAGCAAACATACCACAGGGGGTGGAGGGTACCTTGTCCAACTGCCAGTTGTATGTGCCTAAGGGAGGGCTGCTGAGCATACCCAGACTCGGCAGTTTTTGGCTGTACTGGTCCTGGTGCCTGGTCCATAAAGGCAAACACAGTAATCACTTGCTGCTACCTGTACTTCTGCAATTCTGTATGAATTTAAATAATTTTTAAAGGACAGCACTACTAACTTTGGTCATCTAAAATCTAAATACTGCAATATAACTCAGTTAGGGTGAGATATGCTAAGCTTCAAAAGTGATAAAATAGAGAGTGATAAACAACCAACCAATCAGCTCCTGCCTAACATTTTTCAAACACAGTCTGTGACATGGCAGGTGGCAGCTGATTGGCTGGCTGTTTATCGCTCTCCATTTTATCACTTTGAAAGCTTAGTGCATCTGGCCCATAACCTTTCTATTGAGTCACGGGTGACAATTGACTGTACTGTATATTATACTAAATAGGGCCTTTATAAGCCCAGGTATAACCAGAGTTTTGATCATTTGGTCTAAAAACATTATAGTCGACAGTCATTACTTCGACATGGGTCTAGGTCGACATGGGAAAAGGTCGACATGGTTCTAGGTCAAAAGGATCGAGACTGTGTCCATGTCAACTCTGTTGACATTCAGGTAAAAAAAAGTGAAAACCCACCATGTCGTCCTTTTGACTGTCGACTTAGACATTGTCGAACTAATGACCTGTCGAACTAATGAGCTGTTGAACTAATGACCTTTCGACCTAGAACCATGTTGACCTTTTCCTATGTCGACCTAGACCCATGTTGACCTTTACCCATGTCGGCCCTAAATCATGCTGTAGACCAAATGACCACATCCCGTATAACCAGCATCAAACCACAATTATTGTCTACTTCTCTGGATGCTCGTTTGCAGATATCACAAATATTAGCTGTAAAGCACCATCACCACTGTGTTTGTGTCTTGCACTATTTTGCAGATGCACCAGGTAATTTATGATATATAAATGCATAACGAGTGGTAAGAGATAATAAATCTGCCCCTGTGTGAGGGCATGGGTAAGGGAAGACTGTGCCTGATGGATCTCCCGCAGCTATCAGGGGGCTGGTGAAAGTGTAGAAGCTAATGGTGACTGTTGCAGCAGATGGCATAAAATCAATGGGCGGCGCAGTTTTTCCTTCTTTAGCTGAATGCATATTCGCTTTAGCATAAAGTAGTAAATCAGGAGTCTTCAGCTACAGCAACTCTACGTCAGACCCTACGTGCCGCCCTTCACTGCATAATAGTCTCAAATATGAATGTATTCCTCCCATAAGGGTATTGTTTATCGTTCCTGAGTCCTGATAAACCACCGCAGCAGGCAAGGCGTTCCATGCATAGCGATATAGGGGTCAATTCTGGATCAAACTCTTGACTGCGAACGGCCCCGGCGAGTTACTCTCTCACTGGGCTGTTCGCAGTGGGGAGGGAGGGATGGGGACGTAGGGGAGCGGTGGTTGTGCTGGGCCATGAGAATGCCCAGCGTTTTAAGATCGTCCCCAAGAAAATGCTGGTCGTTCCCCCTGGGTACGCGGGCAGGCCGGGGGCAGATGGCTGACATCACATGTCATCAGCCGCCCGCCCTGTCTTCGTCCTGGCGCCTGTAAATAAAAATCAGTCAGGACCGAGGTCTGATTCTGGTTGACTCGCTAAGCTGCGAAGATCGCAACTTGCCGGGTGCCAGAGAGCCCGCCCTGCTGAATACCCCCCACCATTTTCCTTCGCAACCATGTCGCGGGATGTGTAAATAGGAAACATCCCCTCGCATGCCGCCACTGCGGGAGAAATCATTCAATGGGGATTTGTTTGCCTGAAAAGTTGGGAGGTATATTATATTATGCCGTTGCATTTAAGTCCACTGCAACAACCCAGTAGGGGTAATTATGTCAGTTACTGCAGATGATAGTGTATTATCCTCATACAAAACTCAGGGTGAACTGCCGACATTTGCATAATGCTGATGACACCACTTGTCAGGACCATTTCATCTTGTCAAATGACTGGGTTCTATTCTTATGTGCCAGATATTGAAAAGGAAAAGCTGGATTCCCAGGTGAATTCCTTGCGTCTGGCCTCCATACTATGCAACATTTAAGGTGATACATAAAAGATAACTTAAACATAACATAAATGATAACTTTTACTTTTTTTGAAAAACTTTTATCTTTTAAAAACAAATCTTTGCCATATGTGAAAAAAATGTAAATGTATTAATAAATACATAGAACAAGTCTGGACATTTTTGTTTTTCTTTTACAAGCAGATGTATAGTTGTTAGTTCTGGTCAGCGATACCATAGCAACTAAACCTAACTTAATATACCAGCGAGAACTAAACTAATCACATCACAGGTAAAGTCAGGCAGGTCACTTACAGCCACTGAAAGGAACAAATCTGTTGTTTGGAATATAATTATGAGAAACTTTGCCGTAATGCGTTTCGTTTATTTCTTTTTTTTACAACGCCAAATACAATTCCTGCTGCTGTACATTGTGTACTGGGAACAGTTATTTCTATCACTAAGATCAAAGTTTAACAAGAACTTTCTGAATACTCCCCACCTCTTCCCAACTAGTGCAACCGTGTTTTGTGGGAACTTGGAAGGACCCCACCAAGACTTATAAAATGCCTAATGCCCGGTACACACCAGGACGATGGTGCTCGTGAGCGGGTTGTCACAGGAACGCACAACCCGCTCACGAGCTGACGGCGCCGCCGACCCACTGCGAAAATGCCCCTGATGTGATCGCGATCCGATCGTGACCCCCACCCACTACAATGGTAATTTCTGAGATCCTACCTGCAGCAGGTAGGATCTCAGAAAAGATCGACCGGCCCGCAGGGTCGCGCATCGGATCGGGATCGCATCAAAAGGGCAGCGAAATGGCTCAAAACATGGCCAATTTACATACAATCGGTGGAGATTGTATCTAAATTGGCTAATTTTGGGCCATATCATCCTGGTGTGTACCCCACATTAGATACATGCCACCTGATTGGTGTATTTGTGTAGTGGAAAGCTTGTAGATTAGTAGCATCTTCTAATGATGTTGCCTTATGGTCTAATCTGAGTTAGGTGCAGATCCAAATGCCGATGCATATCACATATACTGTACCTGCAAAGTGCTCTTGTGCCGCAGAAAGTAATCGCAGGCTGAATAAGCCGTACCCTGAATACAGATCACGCTTTCAATGAAATGGGTGCTTCTAGGTGACAAATAGGTGACTACCATGTGATTGCACCAAACTTATGAATCTCGGTTTGTTAGAGAAGTGTTTGTGCAGGCTGACTTCTATGTTTTTTTGTAGCATTCAGGTACAGAGATGTACTTACCTTGAAAATGCAGTCAAAAACTGAATTTTTTTTTAAAGAGGGTTGCATCCCTCCATATGTACCAAGGGTGTGTTATATGGTCCCGACAGTCGGGATCCCGACTGGCCGGACTCAGACAGTGGGGCAAGCGCAACAAAGCCCCTTGCGAGCTCGCTGCGCTCGCCACGCTGTGGGCACGGTGGCTCGCTGCGTACGCCACCTATTCTATTATCCCTCTATGGGGGTCGTGGACCCCCACGAGGGAGAATAGCCGGTGCCCATCCATCTTTGTATGACATTTTCCTATAGAAACATATGAGCTTTTCTTTATACTTTCCTTGACAGGGTTTCGGCCCTTATTCTGATCGCTTCGCTCTGACCCGAATTCACCGATGTTGTGCGTATACGCATGCGTGGAACCATTTCTACGCATGTCTGTACTGAGGGAGCGAGGGAACTCGGCGAGAAGTCCGGTATGCTGAGTGCTCGCTCGTGGCCTTACGGCCTGATCAGGGTCATTACCATAAGCGCTCACCCTGTGTTTCATGGGCGTTCCCATGGAAACGCAGGGTGTGCGTATGGAAATGTGGTTGTGACTTAACCGGATGTCAGCTGCCCGCCCATATCCCTGCTTTTCTTTGCTCAAATGTACGAGTGGTCTCGACCATCGAATGATGGACGAATGACCGTCCGAATTCGGTGTGCGAATAGGTGGTGCCTGCAGGATTTGATGCACCCAGTGTGTAAGAGACAATATTAAATATGACAGTTGTGGCTGTGGATGGAAAAGTAGAGAATGTCCAGACCTTCCGCATGAAGTTCAAATGCCTACTTGCATAGACAGGGTATACTCACATTAGCATTAGGTAGTGATCAGTCTGCCACATCCACACATAGCAGCCCCCGATGCCTCACATATCAGAATCAGGCTCATAATGGGCCCGATTCAGCCCTGTCAGGTCAAGGTCCGAATTCAGTTGCTGGCCGATGTTTTGGCTACTGCACATTGGCCACAATGCGCATACGTGATGCCCGGCTGGGAACGGCTTCTGCAGATATTTCTATTTGCAAACCGATCACAGTGTGATTGACAAGGAGTGTGTGGGCGTGGATCCCGGCCGGTTCATGGGAGTGCCAGAAAAAACTTTGGGCGCATCCAACAAAATGCTTGGAGAGTTTATGCCTGCTGGGGGAGGACAGAGGTCAAACCTGCCGAATTTGTCCCTGTGTGAACAGCTCTGAATTGAGCCTAAAATCTCTGCCTTTATAACTAGGCTATACATACAGTATATGTGAAAGCCTTGCAGCTTCCAGGCACTGTGTACATGGACCTTAGTTGTACTTGTCTACTTTTGAAAATGAGTTTCAGGGAGATTATAGTTGGTGGTAGAATTTTGCACAGCGCCCCAGTGAGGGGGCGTGTCATGCTCCACCCAAAGGGCATGTCTAGTTCCATATATGGAGAGATTGTGAAAAGAGATTGTGAACCTGGCACCTAGAAGTGTGGGTGTGTACTGCTACATCTGAGAGGAATCTTTTAAAATTACTTATATCCAAATGTAGATGAGCCCCAAAGCAGTTAGTAAGAGCTACTATACTTGCTAAAGTGCTAGGTAATGGTGCTGATGATTCTATGTAAATGTATCTATCTCTCATTCCCTTTTTTCCCCAAAAATGTAACAGCGTAATGTGGGCTAGGTGACATGAGGGAGATTGCTAGACTAATGAGGGAGAGAGGGAGATTGCTGCTATTTCAGGGAGTCTCCTGCAGAATGCAGGAGGGTAGACAACTATGGCCTTAGTGCAGCAGCAGTGCAGAAATCACCAGGAAAATTGGTGCAGCTGCCATTTTTCCAGCATTTTTGTGCATGCATGGAAAGATAATCACTGGGAAAATGTCTGTCATGCCATTTTCCCAGGGACCTGCGCATGTGCAGTAGAGTCAGTGCTAGGGTACTCTAGTGACCCAAGTGCCCAGTGTACAGCACTGCTGGCTACAGAGGAGGGGCCGGGGTCTGTACATAAGCCTTCTCCTCTCTAGAAGCGCCCTTGTAGATAAAGGAAATGGCCTACAGTAGATCACGTACACGTATTATTATAGTTAGAGCAAAACATCATACACAGAACTGGTGTTAACTCCAGTAAATGTCATATGATAAATAAAATCAATAGAACAGCCCAATGGTAAATGTGTAAAATGAATAAAACAAACACTCATAAATAGTTACTAAAACTGCTCCAGTATAAAAAAAAACTAATGAATCAATAAGCCGAGGAAAGGTCATGGGACTGATGCAGTTGAATAGAATGAAAATAATAAGGAATTCAACAGAGGAACAACAACAACAACAACCCAAAAAAAACCCATTCCTGCAGATAAGGTTCAACGGAGATGCTTGTGCCTCCGCATAGGCAGATTATGTGTGGCTATAGTCAGGGCCGTCTTTCCCATTGGGCTTAATGGGCAGTTGCCCAGGGGCCCAAGGATAGTAGGGGCCCACCACAATGGAGAAGATGGCACTGTCCTAGGGAAAGGCGGCAGGTGGTGTGTAGCGGGGATCCTGGCAGCGGCGGGTGGAGGGGACCCAGGCAGCGGGCGAAGTGTGCAGGGGACCCGGGCAGCGGGCGGCGTGTGCAGGGGACCCGGGCAGCGGGAGGGGTGTGCAGGGGACCCAGGCAGCGGGCGAAGTGTGCCGGGGACCCGGGCAGCAGGCGGCGTGTGCAGGGGACCCGAGCAGCGGGCGGCGTGTGCAGGGGACCCGGGCAGCAGCGTGTGGCAGGGTCCGTCCAGGAAGCGAAGACCTTGATGTAGTGCTGTCTGCCGCCGGCCAGGAAGCGCTGCTGTGCTGATTTTGAAAAGACTGGCCATATGCTGATTGGCCGGATGCTCAGCCAATCAGCGCCCAGCCATTCTTTCCAAAATCTGCAGCGCTTCCCGCACGGCGGCAAAAAGCACTACATCAAGGTCTGAGTTGCCACTTCCTGGACGGACCTTTCCACCCACCGCTGCCCGGATCCCCGCCACCCGCTGCTGCTGCACATAGGTGAGGGGAGGGGGGTTGTGAGGGGAGGGGGGTTATGAAAGGAGGGGGGTTATGAGGGGAGGGGGGCCCTCAAATTATTTTGCGCAGGGGCCCATTATATTCTTAAGACGGCCCTGGCTATAGTACATCTGCATGGAGGAGGAGCAGCTGCCCTCTTGCAGGTGATAAAGATACATTATAAACAGACGTAAATGCAAACATTTACTGATCATATGGGACTGATTCGGAGTGGGATGAGTACGTGTGCTGTATATGGATAGCAGAAGTTGCATCATTTCCATCCACTGTGTTATACAGGAAGTGTTTGTTATACAGAATGTTATTGTTTACAATAGGGATGAGCAGGTTTGGATTAGTAGAATTCGGACACCCCCAATCCGATCAAACTCTCCAAGCCTGTTCGAGACTTCCCATTCGGGCTTGGAGCGCGGGTCTCGAGACCTCACGAGTTCCAACGGTGGGATATTGCGATAGAAAGCTCTGCTGTACACTGGCACCGAGATAGAAAGCTCTGCTGTACACTGGCACCGAGATAGAAAGCTCTGCTGTACACTGGCACCGAGATAGAAAGCTCTGCTGTACACTGGCACCGAGATAGAAAGCTCTGCTGTACACTGGCACCGAGATAGAAAGCTCTGCTGTACACTGGCACCGAGATAGAAAGCTCTGCTGTACACTGGCACCGAGATAGAAATCTCTGCTGTACACTGGCACCGAGATAGAAAGCTCTGCTGTACACTGGCATCCAGAGAGCAGCGTTCTTTCAATGCTTAGCGAATGGGTAAATGCCGCCCCGCCGAACATTTGCACTAGCCACCAGAGCAGATTGACTGTCTTGTGCAATTCCTAAATGAATGGGCTTTCGGGTCTCTATACGGTCTCTATATATTAAGTAGCGTCTGTGTTCTGGTATAGTGTGTGGGCAGCTGCTCAACCAGCCATCTACAGGTAATGTGTAAGTAGGAATGATGCATACGGCTTTCAGTCATATGGTATGATTGTGCCAGATTTAAGTGTAAGGCTGCTCCTAGGCACCACATTCCTGGAAGCCCCCACCCCACCCTGATCTAGCTTAAAATTCTCATTGTTAAGTAATATGTCCTAACATGGCATTTGCAAGTGTACTGCAATAGTAAAATAAGGATAGGGAGGGATAAAAAGAGAGAGGTAGGGAGGGAGAAAGAGAAAGAAAGGGAGAGAGAGAGAGAGAAAGAAAGGGAGAGAGAGAGAAAGGGAGGGAGAGAGAGAGAAAGAAAGGGAGAGAGAGAGAAAGGGAGGGAGAGAGACAGAGAGGGAGGGAGAGAGAGAGAGAGAGAGAGAGAAAGGGAGGGAGAGAGGGAGCACAGAGGGAGAGAAAGAGGGAGCTCAAAGAGAGAGGGAGCACACACAGAGAGGGAGAGATGGAGAGGAAGTGCAGAGAGAGAGAGAGAGGGAGTGCAGAGAGAGCGAGAGAGAGTGCAGAGAGAGAGAGAGAGGGAGTGCAGAGAGATGGAGAGAGAGTGCAGAGAGAGAGAGAGAGGGAGTGCAGAGAGAGAGAGAGAGGGAGTGCAGAGAGATGGAGAGGGAGTGCAGAGAGAGAGAGAGAGGGAGTGCAGAGAGAGAGAGAGAGGGAGTGCAGAGAGATGGAGAGGGAGTGCAGAGAGAGGGAGCACAAAGGGGGGGGAGCATTTGTGGAGAGAAAAATAGAACCCCCCCCCCCCCTCCTGATCCATGCCTTTATGAGCTGGCTCATTTGTCAGCTTATAGATATGACTTTTGTTGTGTTACTAATATTAATTGGAATAATTAGAAGCATATAATTAAAACATGTAGCTGAAGGTGCCAGAAATGCCCAGAAACAATTTATTTTCTGTAGTACCTCAGGCCAGATGATACAGCATGACTGGCATTAGATCCCATAGAGTGCAGACTGCAGAATGGAGAATTCTAAATTATTAATTTTGAAGAAAAAGCAGAGCGTTAATCTTATATCCCCTGATATTTATACTAGATATCATTCATTTTGGGAGATGATTAAATCAATAATGCAGGGAAGACAGACTATTTTTGAAACTCTAAAGTATTTGTTACTTAATATTTATATAACTACATATGACATTGAGAACTGTTGTTGTTGTTGAAGATAATGATGTGATCTTATATGACCCAGGGCCATATTAATCCTTCTTTATGTACAAAAGTTACAAAGGACATTTTTCATAGACTTATTTGTTACCTCACTTGACCTCTCGACCTCTCCTATATTATGGACGTCTTTTTTTGTTTTGGCTTTTTGAACAATTGTTGTTAAATGTACGACCTAAGTACCACAGAACAGAGCTGTCTTAACAGCATTGTAGGCGCTGGGCAAAGCAAGGTACTGTACTAGGGCCGATAACCACACTGATTCACGAGAACCAGTTTAATAAAATCAGAATATGCCCCTCCTGCGGTTCTGCACCTTCTTGCTACATGCATCCATACAGTGAATGGCTGTAAGCACTCTGTTTTGTGGATAGCTCCCCCCATCCACCAATCAGCAGGCTGATAGCTATTCACTGTCTGGCTGCAGGCTGGGAAGCAGGGAATAAATGCTGCCAATTGTGTGACTCCCACCCCCTGCTCAAAGGTCCCATGAACTTTATTTTAGAGAGACCATGTCAGGCATATTGTAGAGGTAGCACCTAGAAGTCTGAACGTCTGCTGCTATGTAATCCTCTGTATTCCATTTTTTATAAATGTGTGGTGCCAAAAGACTGGAAAATATCAGAAGTAGTACCAATATTCAAAAAAGGAAAAAGAGATGACCCAGCGAACTTTAGACCAGTGAGCTTAACATCAATCGTGGTGAAATTATTTGAGGGAATTTTAGGAGAAAATTTTGTAGCTGGGAATGAAACTGGCTTCAGGACTGTGAACAGAGAGTGGTTGTAAATGTTGTATTTTGAGTTTGGATATCAGTACTAAGTGGCGCACCACAGGGGTCGGTGTTAGGGCCTCTTTTATTTAACATATTCATTAATGATTTAGAAGAAGGAATACTCAGGAAAGTATCCGTCTTTGCGGATGACACACATCTGTGCAGTGTTATTAGAACAGATAATAATGTCTCCATGCTTCAGAGGAACCTAAATAAACTAGATGAGTTGGAAGAAACATAAAAAATGAGGTTCAAGACTAATATATGCATTTGCAAGGTTATGCATCTTGGGAGACATAACCAGTGTGCTAGTTATAATCTAAGTAGGGTGGCATTGGAAATTGAAAAAGGACCTAGGAGTCCAAATTAATAACAAACTGGGGTGTAGTGCTAATGCAATGGTGCAGCCAAAAAGGCATACAAGGTACAGTACTAGCATGTAAAAAAAGGGGCATGGAAGCTGGAGAAATGAATGTAATTATATCACTTTACAAGGCACTGGTTAGATCCGCATCTAGAATTTGGAGTGCAATTCTTGTTTCCGCACTACAAAAAGGACATTATAGAACTGGAAAGAATACAGAGAAGGGCACCAAGCAATCAAGCTAATAAAGGGCTGGAGTCATTAAGCTATGGGGAAAGATTTGCCCAATTAGGAATGTTTACTCTGGAAAAGAGATGTTTAAAGGGAGACATGCTTCACATGTATAAATGTACCAGGGGCCAGTATACAGTAAGTAACTGTCAGGCATTCTATTTACCTTGAGGACTGAGACTGGGACACGCGGGCATGCGCTCAGACTACAGGAGAGAATATTTTGTACCCTTAGGAGGAAAGTCAGGGCAGAAAAAGGACACAACTCTCTTCCAGAAGAGGATGAGTTGGCAGGCACAATAAATACCTTTGAAATAAGATTGGACAAACATTTATTGGAAAAAGACAAATTTTGAGGGGTAAAAGCAATGAGCATAATTTGTCAAAAATTGACCCAGAAAATGGTCGATCAGCTCCTGCCTGCCAGATGCGCTAAGCAGATGACGTATTAAGGTGTTTTTATATGTTGAATAAGGCCTATGAATAAGGTTGAGTAGCCAAAAATTTGCAGACTTCTTTATTTATCACAAAAAAATATAACAGCTGTTAAATTTGGGTTCGGTGGAATCATGGAGATTTCTAGACTCTTCAGGGAGTCAGGGAGATTGTTGCTATTTCAGGTAGTCTCCTGCAGATTGTAGGATGGTAGGCAACTATGCCCTAGAACATGGGCGACCAAACCTGTCCTCAAGATCTACAGGATACCTGTAGATCTATAGTGGGAATGAATGCAGCATGTTTGAAAATGTGACAGTTAGTAATGACTACAGCTGTATACTAGCTGGGTGATTTGAAAAATGTAGACCTTTGGTAGATCTTGAGGACCGGTTTGGCCACCAATGCCCTAGAACTATGAGACTCTAAAGCTGCCCAGTATGCCTAGATGTTTAGATGACCCTGCCACAGAATGCGGCACACTCATGTTGGGTCCATGTTCTCAAGTGTCAACATTGACAACCTAAAAAAAGTGTTGACTTTTTTATGTGGCGACCTTTTCTGTCAAACTTTTGCTTGTGTTAGCCAGTGAGTGTCATCCTTGTACATCTTGACCTTTTGTTGTCAACCTATTCATAAGATGGACAACTTTTTTTGTCCATCTAATGAATCACACCCGTGTCAAATTTTGGTTATCTTTGATCAACGCTATTTTCCATAAATATTTATTTAAAAGTCGAGTTTTACTAACAACTTAACAATCTTGACATTTCCGAGGGCTTCTAAGAGCTTCTACATAAAATCGTAAGCCCTCGTTGATTTTTAGTGTATTGCTCTTCAGGATTATCAGAGACCAGGATCACTAGAATATTTCAGTCTTCCAGATAATAATTCAACAATAAATAGATTTGGTTCTAAATATAGAAACCTATTGCATTGAAGGGAGGAAACGGGTAGATGCATTGTGCTGGGGAGGGGGATATAAAGAATTGTGACATTCACTATATGCCAGTAGCTGAGATAAGGTTAAGAAGATTAAAGGGAAATAAATAGGAAGAAGGGCGCAAAACGCATCAACAAATGAATTCTTTTCAATAACACATTAGAGTCTCTAAAAAGAGACACTAATTACTTTAAAAAACATGTGAATAACTTGATAACAGCAAAATAATGCCTTCTTTTATTCCACTGTCAATGTACTGTATATAAATAAGGAAAATACCATATAAGTATTAAAATATTTAGGAGTCCAAGAACGAGATAACTGTTGTGATGATTCTTTGAACAGATATCATCTACAAAACGAACGGATCTTAATACCCCATCAGCATCCTTATTTGTCACATTTTCCAGCTATATTTGTTTTATTAAGAAACAAAAAAACGAAAAACTAGGGCAACAGAAGTTGGATCAGTGCTTTGATGTAATACTTTGTAGATCCATCTTTTGCTGCAGTTACAGCAATAAGCATCAGGTATTCCTCAATATTGTAAGTGTTTGTCATCAACTCGTTTGTGACATACTGTTTATAACTCTCCATTTTATCACTTTTGAAGCTTAGAGAATCTGGCCCACAGTCTGTGACATGGCAGGTAGGAGCTGGTTGGCTGGCTGGCTGTTTATCACTCTCCTTTTTATCACTTTTGGAGCTTAGTGCATCTGGCCCTCTGTCTAGTCTGACCTTACAGCCTTTTGCCACATGGCATCAGAATCTCCCAAGTCCCAATGGTACTGTTTCAGAAGAGCCTTCTTTCACGCCACCCTGCCATACAGGCCAGCTTTGTGTAAGGGCTATTTCACATGCTCCAGCTGACGCTAGGCGGCGAAACTCTGCATGGCCAAAAATTGTGCCATACACAGAAGTTTACAATAGATGGGACTTTCCAGTGGTGACATCCGGCTGCATCCAGGCGGCCGGGCCGTGACTGTCCCCTGTGAAAGGACACAATGCTGTCCATTGTTAACTATTGTGTACGGCACGGATTTTGCCCGTGCGGACTTTCACTACCAGGCATCAGCCGCAGCGTGTGAAATAGCCCTTAAGCTTGTGAGGGATGTTGTATAGCGGCCCGACAGTTGGGATTCCGGCAGTTGGTATACCGACTTCCGGAATCATGACTGCCGGTACCGACAGGAGTATGGGCGCATTGAAGACCCTTGCGGGTGTTCACAAGGTTGACATCAGACCATTGGCAATGTGGACAGGCACCAGAATGATATCCTTACTGTTGACAGGTTCGCAGAGCTGACTTAAGAAATGTTGCCATCTGAAACGTGGACATGATAAATGTCGACATGGTCACTGTCCACAAGCGAAACTCCACCCTCGTTGTACGAGGGCATAAAAAAATACCAGGATTTACAATCTTGTAACTGTGAACAACCTCTTTAAATAAAGAAAATACCAAGAAGTTGAGTTTATGCTTGAAAGTTAATATTCTTATCTCTGGGGTTGGCATCAATAACAGTCATTTTAATACCTTTTATGTTTGCATGGAATGGTTGAATCTCCCTTCGGAGAAGTTCACACCGCCTTCGCACATAAATATAGCTAAATGTGTCTTACAAGTGGCTTTCACAAAGGAATAAAAATGACTGTTATGTGCCACGGGGTGATTATGCTATTGATTAGTGCGATGCTTCAATCTGTTCTGGCGTTATTGACAGCTACAGGTAGAACCCAAGGGACGATGTTCAAAACACTATTAATCTCCCATTTTGCTCTGCTGTGGCGCACGTAACTAATGTATCTCCACTAGCTGCTAAGGAACAATCCTCAATCCCTCCTGATACATGGATCCTTCTGAATTTGCATTAAGCACTTTATTGCAGTCTCTTGTCTGCCGTAGGTGTCTTGTTTGTTAATGAAGTAATTACTGATTTGCGTTATAGATTAGAATACATTCAGATCGCTTGGCTCAACATCTGGATCATTGCATGCTCTTCGCAGCGGCAGTGAGTTCTCTGATTGCTCTTTATTATGATAATTTGTCGCCTAGAGTCAAGGTTTATTTATGTTTCCACTTTGAACACTCTTTAATTAGCTTTCAGCAAACCCGATATGTGCCAGGGCAATCAATCAATTTCTGGAAGGAATTGTGCTAGGAAATACATAGTTTTTGGCATTTTTACATGCATTTTATCGCACAATGCGCTGTCTGTATCCGGTTAGGTTTGCGGTAGTTTTGTGTTCATCAGTAGCAATAAAGCTGCTACAAAACAATAAAGAGGGTTTGTTAAGAAAAATAAGTGCACTAATAGGTTCACAAATGCACATGTGTCTGTGGGTATTGGGCCTGATCTGACCCATACATACCTACTTTTTAAAACTAGTTTCAGGGAGATTATAGTTGGTAGTAGAATTTTCCACAGCACCCCATTGGGGGGGGGGGGGAGGGGTCATGCTCCACCCAAAGGGCGTGTCTAGTTCCATATATGGAGAGGTTCTGAAAAGAGATTGTGAATGTGGCACCTAGAATCATAGGTGTGTATCTGAGAGGAATCATTTAAAATGAGTTATATCCACATGTAGATGAACCCCAAAGCAGTTAGTAAGAGCTACTAGACTTGCTAAAGTGCTGGGAAATGGTGCTGATGATTCAATGTAAATGTATCTATCTCTCATTCTTTTTTCTTTAAAAATGTAAGTGTGTAATGTGGGCTAGGTGACATGAGCATAGGCGAATCTAGGGGGTGGTCCGGGGGTGCACAGGACCACCCATTAGCCCATTTTGTAGCTGAGGGATAGGGCTTTCCAACGAGCCCAGGCCCGTGTCCCTAGCCCCCTGGGAACCGGAGATACTGCCAGGCAAAGCTGGACCATTTTCCCTATAGGATAACATGGGACCCGCTAATTCCGACCCCCACCCAGTTCAACGGCTGCCAGTTCCCCCTTCGGCATCACTGACGCTCGAGGTTGATCTCAGTCGAACCCAAATCGCTGCGCCTTCGATCTGATACCAGGCTGGATCCATATTGGTTAATTGGTTCCAGGGATATTGAGGTTAAACCGTTTTCTTCATTTCTTAAATGTAATTTCATGTTTATGTTCTTTGGGGGCAGATTTCTCTGGAACCAAACAGCCCAGTTTCACGGGACCAAAATCATTCTAAGCCAACTCAAAAGTTCTTCAATATGATACTGGTCTCATGTAAATGGGTCAGTTGGTTCCGAAGATATAGCTGGTTGGTTAAAGGGGGGTAGGGAGAGGGGAGTGGTTGTCTCTCCCCCTCACACCAGAAAATGCAGGGACTAGGCTGGTGTATAAGGGGTCAGCCTGGGAAAGTCCCTGCATGATCCTGGGACCATATTCCCGGGTTAATCCCTGCATTTTCTGTTGTGAATGGGGTATTATTTCAAACAGCCGTGACCTGCAGTGCTCTGAATACAGCCGGGCAGCCCCCTTCTCTCTGCCCAGCTGTCAATGACTGTCACCCCTGCAGCTTCCGCTCCAATTCTTCTCCCTGCTTTCACCTCAGCCCCCCCCCCTTAATCATCTGGTGCCGGTGCCCAGCGTGCTCCCCCAATGTCACGCACAACAACAGCGCGCACAATATTTCAAATGTCCACTCGGCTAGAGGGGACACCAGGAAGGGAGTGGGAGCGTGCTCTGTGCTGCGCTCTGCTCCTCTCCCCATAAAAGCAGCTGCACCGCTCTCCATCTCTCCCTGCAGCAGCAGCGAAGGCTCATATAAAAATTTACAGTAAGTGGCACTTTTGGGGGCATTGCTTAAGGGACGCTACAAGTGGCGGTATGTGGGGGCATTACGCATAATGTGTGGCTTAATGTGTAAGGGGCATTAAGGTGTGCAGCATCATGTGTAAGCGGCATTATGTGTGCAGCATCATGTGTAATGGGTACTATGGTGTGCGGCATCATGTGTAATGGGTACTATGGTGTGAGGCATCATGTGTAATGGGTACTATGGTGTGCGGCATCATGTGTAATGGGTACTATGGTGCCATCAATAAAGAACCCCCTAGCAATGAGCACGTAGGCAAGCAGCACTTATGTGGCAAATATGTAATGGGCATTACGGTTTGTTATATAGTATGTAATGGGCATCATGATGTGTGGCACAATGTGTAATGGGCATTATGGTATGTGGCCTTATGTGTAATTGGCACTATGGCGTGTGGCTTTATGTGTAATGGGTATTACGGAGTTTGCTAAAATGTGTAAAGGGCATTACTGTGTATGGTCTAAAGTGAAATACCACACCCCTTTTTGTGATGCCACGCCTCCTTTCCATGATGACACGCCCCCTTTTTGCCGCGCGGCTACGCCGCGCAAAGGTCCCCCTGCTATTATGTCTAGATCCGGGACCACCCATTACCATAATTCTAGATTCGCCTATGGACATGAGGGAGATTGCTAGACTAATGAGGGAGAGAGGGAGATTGCTGCTATTTCAGGGAGTCTCCTGCAGAATGCTATGATGTAACAGTGTAATGTGGGTACTTGTGTAGTTTCACGGCGCCGTGCTACTTCCCGGTGTACGCTCGCCATGAAATATGTCCAAAAAAGTAACTTAACTCCATGCCAACATGGATAGTTCATACCTCCACTATCCATGTTGGCATGGAGTTGATTTTAAATAGCGTGGGCGAGCAAAGCGAGCCCCGCAAGGACTCAGACGCCATGCTGGCGCCGTGAAACTACACAAGTACCGTAATGTGGGCTAGGTGAAATGAGGGAGATTGCTAGACTAATGAGGGAGAGAGGGAGATTGCTGCTATTTCAGGGAGTCTCTTGCAGAATGCAGAAGGGTAGACAGCTATGATCTGACCCTATCACAACTCAGCAACAGAGACAGGCTCATTGAGGTTGCCGCTGATCACACCATTCCATAATACACCCGGGCACACCTGCTTTTCCTGATACTCCCAGAAGACAGACGGTTATCACCAAACGGCGACTTCCTGTCAGTCAAATAGTGAGTGAATTGTGAAGATATATTTTCGCTATTTGTCACTTTTTGGGCTTGCAAATCCATGCTACAATCCATACTCATGCACAGTCATTTCATAATCGAACAGTCTTTTGTACACCAGCGGCCAGTTCTGAATCAGCCCCATAAGCTTTTGCTCATTTGTATGGATGTCCAATTTTCATGTTTTGTTATTACCAGGGGGTGGAACAGCAAACTGTGGGTGAGGCCGGGGAATGTTAGTTTACCCAAGGGCCCCGGCAGCACTGTACACTGTATATCTGTCACTCATAGGACAGGAATGCCAATGCTGATTACTAAGCCCCTCCTCTTCCCAAGACCCAGTAGCAGCCACACCCCCCTCTGCTGACAGTAATTCTGCCACTGGCTATTGCTGTGTCTGATGCATTGAACATGACAAGTAGCATTTAGATATGGGGTCGATTCAGATACAGTATGGGTCGAATTCGGCCCCGTCTCCGATGGTGGGGTAGTGCGTATGTGCATAGGCATTAATGTGCATGTGCAGATCCACACAGCCAGCGCCTTCAGGGATTTTTCCTTGGCTGGGGAGCTTGTTACCTGATTGACAGGCAGGGAGAGTTCTGGGATGGACACCCAGTGTTTCATGGGCAACGATTATCGAAAATTGAATATACGCCGCAGCATAATGAGCAGGTCTGAATCAGGCGAATAGTAAATTGTCTTTTTTAATAGAAAGGGAGAACAATAGTAGTGTATAAGCTTGGTCCTAGTAGCCAGTGCCACCATCAGGTGGTGTTATCCACTGTCGTAGCCAATAGGCAGAGTTTACCGGGAGACAGCTCTGTAAGATCCCTGCATGGCACTCAGCTCGCATGTGCGCGGTCACCAGTTTAAAAAGAAAATTGCCACAGTGTGGGATGTGGGGGTGGATGCTATTATTACTCAGTATACATATGTGGCTGCCGCCATTGTTGCCGCAATGTGTACAAAGGTGCATAATAATCATGGCAATGACTAAGGACAGGATGTACTACAGCAAAAATGCGGTAATACCCCCCCAAAACACATTTTCAAATGCACTAAAGACCGCACGCCGGGGTACTGCTACTGCGGGGGGTGTTGCCAGCAAAAGCTGGCGATACCCTATAGAATCCTATGGTCTTCTCTTTGTAGCACTGTATGAGGATCCATTTCGGCCCAGGGGCCTGTGTGCATTCTCAATGTGCCCATACACAGAGCGTTTGCACCGTGTGATGCGATGCACACTCCTGTGGGCATCTCATCGCACAGTACAAAAAGTATGTGCTGCACATAATTACTGCACTGCCCTTGGATCACATCGCATCGCACACAAATCGCATGCAAAATGCATGCATTGCGATGCAATCCAGCACATAACGGGTGCGATCATCACACCGTGTATGGGCACCTTCAGATTTGATGCAGAATGTGTCCAAGTCCTAACAATGTTTAGTAACGTTCAGTTCTGGCTTCATGCTGCTAACTGAATATAAATATTGATTTCCCTGTGATCTCATTGTGCAGTGCACAGTTATCCTTTATAGGATCTAAATTGCAAATAAGATCTGATAAGTCGGTCTCCCCCTGGGTTATGTTAATATTCAATTATTAAAAAAAAATACGTTAGCATTTGTTTCCTTTACAAATGGCTTGGAATTACAGGTGACTTGTAGTTCTCAGTGAGGGCGAGATGTACAAAGCCATGAAAAGTCATACAATGGAGAGTGATATACTACTAACCAATCAGCTCCTGCATGTCATTTTTCAAACACAGCCTGTGACATGGCAGCTAGGAGCGGATTGGCTGGCTGTTTATCACTCTCCATTTTATCACTTCTATCTGGCCCTGAGTAACAGCCAAAAGGGGCTGATACTGATACACAGTTGGTATGCGGTTATTAGGTCAACAATCAAAAGATCAACCACAGTCAAAATGGTGACAAATGAAAACATGTATAAGATTGACCTGGTCAAAAGGTGGACACAAGCAAAAGATCAACACGATAAATGTTCAACATAGAAAAAGGGCAACATGAGTTGTTCATGATCTTTTTTAAACCAAATTGTTCATACATTACCATCCCAGTGGGCATAGAGGGAGAATATAAGTGTGCCGAGTGCAGCGAGCCATGCGAGGAGAAAAGGTACACTTATACAGTGTCCACGTCGACCTGTGTCAACATAGACACACAAAGAAAGTTAAAACTCATGTCAACTTTTTTCCATGTCAACCTTTTTCATGTTTTAATTTTGCTAGTGTCGACCTTTTGGCCATGTCTACCTACTGCATGTGTGTTGATATTTTGAGTGTCAATCAATAGTGGTTGACCGTAGGGCTAGACACCCTAAGCGAGATATTGGTCTGGGGCCCTTTTCCATCAGTTACAAGCTATTTTAATCTGCATCTTTGTACAGTTAACATGGGATGGCACGCACATTATGACACATTTGTAGACTCTGAAAACAACAACTGCTTGCATCCAGTGCCACATCAGCATACTAGAGCCGGATTCAGGTGGGGGGGGGGGGGCAGGGGTGAGTACCCCTGGGCCCCCCTGTGTTAAGGGGCCCCCTGTCTGGAGCTGCTCTGTCCCTCCTGAGGTGTTGAAGCAATCTCCAGCCTCCGCTCTCTTGTTCGTCGAGGCGGCGCTTACCTGCTCACTAGGCCCTGCATGCAGAGTGGTTAGATGTGGTTACTCCTCCCCTGCACTCCCCGGTCCGCAGAGAAAAACACCACCACAACCACCACCCCTTTCAGGGCAGAATGCTACCAGTTGCTACTTTATGTGTATGGAAAACTGTAATTCCCTAATTTAATATAACAAACAGGGCCGGCGCCACCACTAGGCAAGTCTAGGCACTGGAGGGCGGCATTTCGCCCCCCATGCCACGGGTACCTGTTGTGCCGTCTGGGGAGGAAGGGGTGTCTATTCCGGAATCTGACAGGAGCCCGCGCGGGTACCTGTCCTGCGACGCTTTGTGTATAAACCTGGCGGTGGCGGCGGGGGTCCCTGCAGTGAATAATAAATAACAAGCTCTATCCGGCGGCGCAGGAAGTGCTTCTATTTTGAAAACACTGGCCGCACGCTGATTCAGCCAATCAGCGTGCGGCCAGTGTTTATTCAAAATAGAAGCACTTCCCGCGCCGCCGGATAGAGCTTGTTATTTATTATTCACTGCAGTGCAGGGACCCCCGCCGCCGCCGCCGCCAGGTTTATACACAAAGCGTCGCAGGACAGGTACCCGCGCGTGCTCCTGTCAGATTCCGGAATAGACACCCCTTCCTCCCCAGAAGGCGCAACAGGTACCCCCCCCCACACACACACACACACACACCATGGCACTGGGGCGCCCCCACCCCGACTCGCCTGGGGCGCTCCGGTGCCTTGCGCCGGCCCTGATAACAAAGCAAAACAAATCCAAACATCAGCTAATGTGTACAGTGGCATTATTGTGTCAATGCATCTAATAGAAAATGTAACATTTATGTAAATACTAAGTGACAAGACAGATCGTTTAATTATGTCCATATAATTGTACATTGTACCACTGACAATTTTTATGGCATAAACAGATGGAAGAGGGAAAAAAATGCATTAAAATAAGTTGCAAACCAAATATTCATTTTAGAGAGGGTTAACCCCTTCCTGACAGAGCCAGTTTTTGCGTTCCTGACAGAGCCCTTTTTTTCAAATCTGACATGTCTCACTTAAGTGGGGATAACTTTTTTTTGCTTTTACTTATCCCAGTGATTTTGAGATTGTTTTTTCGTGACACATTGTACTTCAAATTAGTGGTAAATTTGGGTCGATACAGTCTGTGTTTTTTTGTGAAAAATACCAAAATATCGTGAAAAAATGGAAAATTTAGCGATTTGCAAAATGTTAAATTTTCTGCTTGTGAGACAAATAATCTTACCACTCAAAATAGTGAATAACTAACATAGACCATATGTCTACTTTATGTTGACATCATTATTTCAACTTCCTTTTAATTTTTTGGGACACTAGGAGGCTTACAATATGAATAGCAAATTCTCAAATTTTCAAGAAAATTTCAAACACTGATTTTTTTAGGGACCAGTTCAGTTCTGATGTGACTTTGAGGGACTTGTATGTGAGACACCCCCATAAATGATGCCATTTCAAAAACTGCACCCCTCACAGTATTCAAAACAGCATTTTGGAAGTTTGTTAACCCTTTAGGTGTTTCACAGGAATTAAAACAAAGTGTAGGTGAAATTTCAAAATTTCTTTTTTTTTGCAGATTTGCAATTTTAATACATTTTTCTAAGGAACACAGTACATTTTACTAGAGAAATGTGACTGAAAATTGATTCCCCCAATTCTTTTGTTTTCATAAATATCCTATATGTGGCCCTAGTGTGCACGGTGACCAAACCACAGGCTTCATAATAGAAGGAGCACCTACTTGATTTTGGAGCCTCCTTTTTATGAGATTATTTTTTAGGCACCATGTAGGTTTCTAGGCACCATAAGATGCTAAAAGTTAGGAACCCCCCCACAAGTGACCCCATTTTGCAAACTACACCCCTCAGGGAATTCATCTAGGGGTATAGTGTACATTTCAAACCCCCAGGGGTTTCACCAATTGTGGTACAACTGGGCAGTGAAAATGAAAAATTATTTTTTTTACACAAAAATACAGTTCTGGCTCCAAATTTGTCATTTTCAGAAGGTATGAAGGAGACAAAGCACCCCAAAATCTGTGCCCCAATTTCTCCCGAGTACGGCAATGCCTCACATGTGACCAAAAAATACCAGTTGGGTGCATGGCAGGACTCAGAAGGGAAGGAGTGATTTTTGGATTTTGCAGCTCAGATTCTGGTGGAATTTTGGTGGGTGCTATGTCGCATTAGCAAGACCCCCAAAGCACCAATACAGTGGAACCCCCCCACAAGTGACCCCATTTTGCAAAGTACACCCCTCAGGGAATTCATCTAGGGGTATAGTGTACATTTCAAACCCCCAGGGGTTTCACCAATTTTGATACAAGTGGGCAGTGAAAATGAAAAATTACATTTTTTTACACAAAAATGCAGTTCTGGCTCAAAATTTTTCATTTTCAGAAGGTATGAAGGAGAAAAAGCACCCCAAAATCTGTGCCCCAATTTCTCCCGAGTACGGCAATGCCTCACATGTGACCAAAAAATACCAGTTGGGTGCATGGCAGGACTCAGAAGGGAAGGAGTGATTTTTGGATTTTGCAGCACAGATTCTGGTGGAATGAATGGTGGGTGCTATGTTGCACCAATACAGTGGAACCCCCCCACAAGTCACCCCATTTTGCAAAGTACACCCCTCAGGGAATTCATCTAGGGGTATAGTGTACATTTCAAACCCCCAGGGGTTTCACCAATTTTGATACAAGTGGGCAGTGAAAATGAAAAATTACATTTTTTTACACAAAAATGCAGTTCTGGCTCAAAATTTTTCATTTTCAGAAGGTATGAAGGAGAAAAAGCACCCCAAAATATGTGCCCCAATTTCTCCCGAGTACGGAAATGCCTCACATGTGACCAAAAAATACCAGTTGGGTGCATGGCAGGACTCAGAACGGAAGGAGTGATTTTTGGATTTTGCGGCTCAGATTCTGGTGGAATTTTGGTGGGTGCTATGTCGCATTAGCAAGACCCCCCAAGCACCAATACAGTGGAACCCCCCCACAAGTCACCCCATTTTGAAAACTACACCCCTCAGGGAATTCATCTAGGGGTATAGTGTACATTTCAAACCCCCAGGGGTTTCACCAATTTTGATACAAGTGGGCAGTGAAAATGAAAAATTACATTTTTTACACAAAAATGCAGTTCTGGCTCGAAATTTTTCATTTTCAGAAGGTATGAAGGAGAAAAAGCACCCCAAAATCTGTGCCCCAATTTCTCCCGAGTACGGCAATGCCTCACATGTGACCAAAAAATACCAGTTGGGTGCATGGCAGGACTCAGAACGGAAGGAGTGATTTTTGGATTTTGCAGCTCAGATTCTGGTGGAATTTTGGTGGGTGCTATGTCGCATTAGCAAGACCCCCCAAGCACCAATACAGTGGAACCCCCCCACAAGTCACCCCATTTTGAAAACTACACCCCTCAGGGAATTCATCTAGGGGTATAGTGTACATTTCAAACCCCCAGGGGTTTCACCAATTTTGATACAAGTGGGCAGTGAAAATGAAAAATTACATTTTTTTACACAAAAATGCAGTTCTGGCTCAAAATTTTTCATTTTCAGAAGGTATGAAGGAGAAAAAGCACCCCAAAATCTGTGCCCCAATTTCTCCCGAGTACGGAAATGCCTCACATGTGACCAAAAAATACCAGTTGGGTGCATGGCAGGACTCAGAACGGAAGGAGTGATTTTTGGATTTTGCAGCACAGATTTTGGTGGAATGAATGGTGGGTGCTATGTTGCACCAATACTGTGGAACCCCCCCACAAGTCACCCCATTTTGCAAAGTACACCCCTCAGGGAATTCATCTAGGGGTATAGTGTACATTTCAAACCCCCAGGGGTTTCACCAATTTTGATACAAGTGGGCAGTGAAAATGAAAAATTAAATTTTTTTACACAAAAATGCAGTTCTGGCTCAAAATTTTTCATTTTCAGAAGGTATGAAGGAGACAAAGCACCCCAAAATCTGTGCCCCAATTTCTCCCGAGTACGGCAATGCCTCACATGTGACCAAAAAATACCATTTGGGTGCATGGCAGGACTCAGAAGGGAAGGAGTGATTTTTGGATTTTGCAGCTCAGATTCTGGTGGAATTTTGGTGGGTGCTATGTCGCATTAGCAAGACCCCCCAAGCACCAATACAGTGGAACCCCCCCACAAGTGACCCCATTTTGCAAACTACACCCCTCAGGGAATTCATCTAGGGGTATAGTGTACATTTCAAACCCCCAGGGGTTTCACCAATTTTGATACAAGTGGGCAGTGAACATGAAAAATTACATTTTTTACACAAAAATGCAGTTCTGGCTCAAAATTTTTCATTTTCAGAAGGTATGAAGGAGAAAAAGCACCCCAAAATCTGTGCCCCAATTTCTCCCGAGTACGGCAATGCCTCACATGTGACCAAAAAATACCAGTTGGGTGCATGGCAGGACTCAAAAGGGAAGGAGTGATTTTTGGATTTTGCAGCTCAGATTCTGGTGGAATTTTGGTGGGTGCTATGTCGCATTAGCAAGACCCCCCAAGCACCAATACAGTGGAACCCCCCCACAAGTGACCCCATTTTGCAAACTAAACCCCTCAGGGAATTCATCTAGGGGTATAGTGTACATTTAAAACCCCCAGGGGTTTCACCAATTTTGATACAAGTGGGCAGTGAAAATGAAAAATTACATTTTTTACACAAAAATGCAGTTCTGGCTCAAAATTTTTCATTTTCAGAAGGTATGAAGGAGAAAAAGCACCCCAAAATCTGTGCCCCAATTTCTCCCGAGTACGGCAATGCCTCACATGTGACCAAAAAATACCAGTTGGGTGCATGGCAGGACTCAGAAGGGAAGGAGTGATTTTTGGATTTTGCAGCACAGATTCTGGTGGAATGAATGGTGGGTGCTATGTTGCACCAATACAGTGGAACCCCCCCACAAGTCACCCCATTTTGCAAACTACACCCCTCAGGGAATTCATCTAGGGGTATAGTGTACATTTCAAACCCCCAGGGGTTTCACCAATTTTGATACAAGTGGGCAGTGAAAATGAAAAATTACATTTTTTTACACAAAAATGCAGTTCTGGCTCAAAATTTTTCATTTTCAGAAGGAATGAAGGAGACAAAGCACCCCAAAATCTGTGCCCCAATTTCTCCCGAGTACGGCAATGCCTCATGTGTGACCAAAAAGTGGCAGGACTCAGAAGGGAAGGAGTGATATTTGGATTTTGCAGCACAAATTCTGGTGGAATGATGGTGGGTGCTATGTCGCATTAGCAAGACCCCCAAAGCACCAATACAGTGGAACCCCCCCACAAGTGACCCCATTTTGCAAACTACACCCCTCAGGGAATTCATCTAGGGGTATAGTGTACATTTCAAACCCCCAGGGGTTTCACCAATTTTGATAAAACTGGGCAGTGAACATGAAAAATTACATTTTTTTACACAAAAATGCAGTTCTGGCTCAAAATTTTTCATTTTCACAAGGAATGAAGGAGACAAAGCACCCCAAAATCTGTGCCCCAATTTCTCCCGAGTACGGCAATGCCTCACATGTGACCAAAAAATACCAGTTGGGTGCATGGCAGGACTCAGAAGGGAAGGAGTGATTTTTGGATTTTGCGGCTCAGATTCTGGTGGAATGAATGGTGGGTGCTATGTGGCATTAGCAAGACCCCCGAAGCACGGTGAAATTATGAACCTAATATTCCATAGATGTGTGGTATATTTTAAAACACTCCTTTATACATAGGCCGGGTTTGTCGGGGCAAGTGTCACACTGGAAAATAGTTTGCTTTCTTATTCCCTTTTTATAGCAAACTTTGCACCTTTTTTGTGTCCTGCCCTTTTTTCCAGTGGAGGGGATTTCATCAGGAAAATGCTGCCCTGGTACAATACGGGGGCCAGTACTAGAAGTACTGGGGCCCTCTGCCTGCTGGTTCCCAAATATTAGGCCCTTTATGACTTCCTCTTGAAAGTGCATAAATGTCCCCCTCTGGCCGGTAGAACGGAATAGCACGTAAGCGTTATACAGTGCCATCTGGATGATATACACGGCCACCTTCTTGTACCAGATTTTTGTTTTCCGCAGGGCACTGTACGGCTTCAGTACCTGATCTGAAAGATCCACTCCGCCCATGTACCTATTGTAATCCAGGATACAATTAGGTTTTGAGGTGTGGGTACTGGTACCTCGTACAGGGACGGAGGTGGTACTGTCTCCGTGAATTGTTGTCAGTATAAGGACATCCCTCTTGTCCTTATATTTGACCAACAACATATTTTCGTTGCATATTCCCCTGCTTTCACCCCTTCTCATTACTTGGGCAATGTGCGTTTTTGGGAGGCCTCTTTGGTTCTTGCGCACAGTACCGCAAGCTGCTGTACCTCTTGAACCAAGGGCCTTAAACAGGGGGATGCTAGTGTAAAAGTTATCCACATAGAGGTGATAACCTTTATCCAGGAAGGGGTGCACTGAATCCCAGACAATTTTCCCACTAACACCTACGAGGGAGGGGGGGCATTCTGGCGGTTGAATTCTTGAATCCTTCCCTTCATAAACCCTAAACCTGTGGGTGTACCCTGAGGTGCTTTCACACAGTTTATACATTTTTATGCCATACCTTGCCCTCTTACTGGGAAGGTACTGGCGGAATTTAACCCTTCCTTTAAAATGTATAAGGGACTCGTCGATACAAATAAATTTTTCAGGGATGTACACCTCTTCAAATTTGGCACTGAAATGATCAATGACCGGCCTGACTTTGAATAGCCGGTCAAAGGTGGGATCATCTCTGGGTGGGCACTGTGCATTATCGGTGTAATGTATAAATTTAAGAATTGTCTCAAATCGAGTCCGGGGCATGGCCATACGGTAAAATGGAGTACTGTACAGAACATCTGTACTCCAATATTGCCTAATTTCTGGCTTTTTTACTATGCCCATATGAAACACCAGACCCCAAAACGTCATCATCTCTACTGCATCTACAGGGGTCCACCTAGCAAATGATGACGTGGGGTTTTGAGCAATAAACTGCTGGGCATATAAATTAGTTTGGTCCACCATTAAATTTATAAAATCATCAGAGAAAAATAATTTGAAAAAGTCAATTTCTCTGAGACCTGTGGAATCAAATTGGATTCCTGGCATGGCCAAAAACTCAGGAACCTGGGGCTCAAAATTGTCTGGTGGTGGGGTCCATACTAGATCAATTATTGGGGGGGGAATCTCAGCTGATTAAAAATAAAAAATTGAAGGGGTTAAAAAAAAAAAAAAAAGGTCCTGCGCCAAAAATTGAGCACAGATGTTGGTCAGTAACGTCTGTCACTGAACAGCGCTCAAAGGCAACAGGAATCTGATCAAAAAAAAAAAAAAAATATAGATCAACCCTGTGCCGAAAAAGCTGATCAGTGATGTACGTCACTGATCGGCGCACAGTGGCCACAGGACACCCACAAAATCAGTGTGTGTAAAAAAAAAATTAAAAAAAGACCCCACAGCACTCACAAAAAAAAAAAAAGGTGATCAGTGATGCGACACTGATTACCAGTGAGGGACAGCAGGTGCACAACCTTTGGTGCAACTGACAGTGCAACTGGCAGCAACTGACAGGTATATATATAAAAAAAAAACCTCTGCGCCCCCAAAAAGTTGCTGATCAGCACAGATATACTGATCAGCACAAAAGGGGGGGTAGCAGACACAAAATATACACTCTCTATCACTCTCTGTCACTATCTCTCTCTATCTCTCTATCTCTCACTATCTCTCACTATCTATCACTCTAGGACACTGCAGCAGCAGCACTGACAGTTATATGTATAAAAAAAACTGCACCCCCAAAAAGGGGGGGTAGCAGACACAAAATATACACTCTCTATCACTCTCTGTCACTATCTCTCTCTATCTCTCTATCTCTCACTATCTATCACTATCTATCACTCTATGACACTGCAGCAGCAGCACTGACAGTTATATATATAAAATAAAACCCCTGCACCCCCAAAAAGGGGGGGTAGCAGACACAAATCTCTCTATCTCTCTACCTCTCACTATCTATCACTATCTATCACTATCTATCACTGTATGACACTGCAGCAGCAGCACTGACAGTTATTTATATATAGAAAACCCCTGCACCCCCAAAAAGGGGGGGTAGCAGACACAAAATATAGCTCTCTCTGTCACTATCTCTCTATCTCTCTCTATCTCTCTCTATCTCTCTCTCTATCTCTCTATCTCTCTATCACACTGCAGCAGCAGCAGGAAGTCTCAGGAAGTCAGATCCAGGAAGCGTCCAGCACGCTACAAGCAGTGATAAGGTGATCAGGTAAGGTATTTGCAAGGATCAGGTAAGTATTAGCAAGGATCAGGTCGGTATTCACGGCAGGCAGGCACGGTGACCGTTCTGCACGCTATTCCAGACCGGAATGGCGTCTGCAGCGCAGTCACCGTCAGTTTAAATGTCGCGCCTTGGCTGTGATTGGTCCGTGGGTCCCACGGACCAATCACAGCCTTGGGGGCAGGTGGGGTGAGGGTGGGGTGAGGTGTCATCGTCACCGATGACCCCCTCATGCCCCCTGACGCCCGGCGGTGATTGACACCTGTGTTACCGAGCGTCTGATTTGCTGGTAACACAGGAAAACGCTGTGAATGGCTGTTCACACTGAACAGCCAATCACAGCGATCGCCGACGGGGGGGCGGCATCGCAGCCCCCCCTGGGCATGCAGGGACATGTCTGCTGTCAGGGACAGCAGACATCGTCCCTCTGTCACTGCGTCTCGAGACGCAGTGACAGTTTAAACTCATGACGTACATTTATGCCATGTGTCGGGAAGTACCTCCCGGCCATGACGTAAATGTACGTCAAATGTCGGGAAGGGGTTAAAGAAATGTCACAAAAGAAACCATTAAATTGTATTAGCTGCATGAATTCAGAGAACACATTACTCTAATAATATGCATGGTACAAAAGTAAATTAAAGTTCTGTATGCACTAAAATGAATTGCGTCCTTTCTGCATCATGGATTGTAAAAGTAATAAACCGCAACAATCAGAAGACCAATGTTTATCTTTTAATTATCACTATACGCTTGTGACCACAGCCTTCTCCCGCCGAGAATGTGGAAAGATTGGGAACACTCCTGTTCTTCTTTATATTAATTTCCTACTGATATTAATGCACCAATTCATCGAAAATGGAACCTCATTTATATTTTTACCAGCCTCACTCCATATCTGCCCACACCTCAGTCCTCCAACAGAATTACATGTCATCTTATTTGCACATCACTAGGCGATCAGGAAAATGGTAAATGTTCCTCAATATTGTAATATAAACATTGTATAGAGGAATTGTGGCTATATGGGTAACCTCCTGTGCAATATCTCTTATATATTTGGCTACATCTGTCACTCAAAGTGTGTCTGGAGCTGTAACGCTGACTCACATGACTGACTCACATGACAGAGAACCAGCCCAGTGAGCCCACAGACAGTGCCAGACACCCTCTGCCTCTCCATGTTACACAGCAAAGACACAGCTACACACCAGACAGACCAGGTGAGCGCCCCACACCTCCATACCTCCCAACATGACCCTCTCCAGGAGGGACAGAATGCTCTGTTTGTGGACTTCCATCTTAATTTATGATTGTCATCACCTGTTTTAAACAGGGTAATAAATAAGAAAGGTGTTTAAGCACAGGTGATGGTAATCCAAAAATTAAGAAGAAAGTCCAGAAACAGAGCAATGTGTCCCTCCTGCACCTCCCTCCCCCCCCCCCTTCCCCCCCATTCACGGCATCCCCACGATTAAATGGCACATGCAAAACACTGACATGGCTATGGTCGACAATGAAAAAGGTTGACAAGATTCATTTTTCACTTTTTCAATGTTTTCATATTCATTCTCATGTGTCGACATGGACACCAATGAAGTGCCACACTTATGTCAACATTTACATGTGTTGACCTTTCTGTGTTGATTTTTTCTTGTGGCGATTCGCGGCACCCCCCGCGACCCCCCTTCCGCGATTTGCAGCACCCCCCCCCGCAATTCGCGGCACCCCCGGTGACTCCCGCGATTCGCGGCCCCACCCCGTGACACCCCCCCCCCTGCGATTCGCGGCACCCCGCGCCCCCCCTCCGGGGTTCACGGTGCCCCCACGACCCCCCCTACCGCAATTCCCCACCCCTGACCTTCCCCTCCTGTCATTGCGGCAACCCCCCGCAGCCGCGACCCACCCTGCCGCGATTCACTGCAACCCCCCGCGCCCCCCCTCCCACGATTCGCGGCACCCACACCCCCCGCGACCCCCCCTCCCGCAATTCACGGCATCCACCCACGACCCCTCCTCCCGTGATTCGCGGACACCCCTCACCTCCTCCCCCCCACCCCCGCGCGCGATTCACGGCAACTCCAGGATTAAATGGCACATGCAAAACACTGGCACGGCTATGGTCGACAATGAAAAAGGTTGACATGAGTTTTTGAAGATTTATTTTTCTTTTTTTGAATCTCTTATATATTTGGATACATCTGTCACTCAAAGTGTGTCTGACGCTCTAACGCTGGGTGGAGCCTCTGACTCACATGACAGAGAACCAGCCCAGTGAGCCCACAGTCATAGGAGGGACACCTTGCTCTGCTCCTGCCCTTTCCTTTTAATGTATGATTGCCATCACCTGTGTTGAAGCACCTTTCCTATCAATTAACCTGTTCAACACAGATGGAGGTAATCATACATTAGGAAGAAAGTCCAGCGGCAGAGCATTGTGTCCCTCCTGGCATGGGTCATATTGGGAGGTATGCACAGTGCCAGACACCCTCTGCCTCCCCATGTTACCCAGCAAAGACACAGCTACTCACCAGACACACCAGGTGACCGCCCCCCCGCCGCCCCCCTCCCGCGATTCGCGGGGCCCCTCCCACGATTCGCGCGCTCCCCCGCCCCCGCAAACCCCTCCTACCGCAATTCGCGGCAACCCCAGCTCCCATGACCCCCCCTCCGGCGATTCAGGGCACCCCACCCCCCGTGTCCCACCCCTCCCGCAATTCGCAGCACCCACCCCTGCGACCCCCCATCCCCCAATTCATGGCACACCCCCCCCGCCACCCCCCCTCCCGTGGACCCCCCCCACCACCCCCCCCCAGTCGCTGCGATTCACAGCAACCCCAGGATCAAATGGCACATGCAAAACACTGACACGGCTATGGTCGACGATGAAAAAGGTTGACATGAGTTTTTGAAGATTTATGTTTCATTTTAAGAATGTTTTCATATTCATTCTCATGTGTCGACATGGTCACCAATGAAGTGCCACACTTATGTCAACATTTACATGTGTTGACCTTTCTCTGTTGATTTTTTCTTGTGGTGATTTGCGGCACTCCAGCGACCCCCTCCCGTGATTCGCGGTACTCCCCCCCGCGCGACCCCCCTCCCGCAATTCGCGTCACCCACCCCCCACGACCCCCCCTCCCACAATTTGCGGTACCCCCCACGCCACCCCCCCACCCCGCGCAATTCGCAGACACCCCCCACCTCCCTCCCCCCCCATTCACGGCAACCCCACGATTAAATGGCACATGCAAAACACTGACATGGCTATGGTCGACAATGAAAAAGGTTGACATGAGTTTTTGAAGATTTATTTTTCACTTTTTGAATGTTTTCATATTCATTCTCATGTGTCGACATGGACACCAATGAAGTGCCACACTTATGTCAACATTTACATGTGTTGACCTTTCTGTGTTGATTTTTTCTTGTGGCAATTTTTTTCCAGTGACAACTATGTGCACGTCAACCTAGACATCATCAACCAATTATTTGTATAATATATAACACCTGTTCTGTTTTACTGTAGGTGTTTTGTCAGATCTTTTACTGCTACTATTACTGTTTATGTAAATGCATTCTGAATGACAGCAACATCCTTCCATCCTTCTACAAGAATATATAACCAACTAGGTTGATTCATCGCGCCCCGTGCCCCTCCTCCCGCAAATCGTGGACCCCCCGCGCACCCCCCCTCCCGCGATTCACGTCCCCCTCCCACGATTCACGTCACCCCCGCGCACCCCCCCTCCCACAATTCACAACCCCCCCTCGCGCGATTCACGCCCTCTCCCGCGCTTTGCGGACCCCCGCCCTCTCCCGCGATTTGCTGACACCTGCGCCCCCTCCCTCCCTTGATTCACGGCACCCCCGTGCCCCTCCCGCAATTCATGGCACCCCTAAGCCCCTCTTTAGTCCCCCGTATACTCACACACCCCTATCACTACCCAGCTTCCTGCTCTCCTGAACCGTAACTTCCATCACTGGGGAGTCGCTGACGCTGTTTTGCCCACATGCCCCTATCATGCCTCATAGCCCAGCCTCCTGCTCTCATGCACCCTAACTCCCACCCAGTAGGAGGAGACACTGACTCAGGGCCACCATCCTGTACTGCCACGCTGGACCCTCACCCACTGGCAGAAGCTGCACAGTATCTCCCACCCTCCTCTTTAGTCCCCCTTATTCCCACACACCCCTATCACTACCCAGCCTCCTGTTTTCCTGTGTCGTGACCTCCGCCAGTGGGGAGCCGCTGACTCAAAAACACCCTACTATACTATTGCACACACACACCTAAACAACATGCACACACAGCCCCCCCCCCCCCACACCCACAAATGTCACTGTACCATCCACACTATCAATGTACATCTTACTCTAACCGCTTTTTAATTAAACAAAACAATGCACACCCCCTTCCAAATCATATGCTCTCTATTTAACACATTTCACCTATAACTCAAGTTGCAATACAGGCCATCTGTCATACAAATCTAACCATATTTCTCACAATACAAACGTTCACAAATTAAGGGGGCGCAGCCCCTTACGACGGTGTGAAGAGCGCCCGTAGGGCGCGATGAATCACCTAGTAGCCTTATATTTAGTGACTATTGACAACAAATAATGTTGGCAATAGTCACTTGTGATTGTGATGTCACTTGTAAATTGTGATGTCATAAAAAGTTATTTAAATATTACTGATTACTGAGATGTTTGTCCAGGAAAGTGAGGCTTAAGGCTTAATTATAAGACTGAGACCATTTTAAACACCAAATTTGCTATGCGTTTCCCCACCTCACCTTTAATAAAAAAAAATGATTGGTATTTGTAGGTGGTCCTGTTTTTTTTTTTCATTGTGATAAGGGACATATTGGGCGAGAAACACTATGCTTGAAAAATGATAAAATGGAGAGTGATAAACAGCCAGCCAATCAGCCAGATCATCAACATGACAATTACGATCTGATTGGCTGGTGGTTAATCACTCTCCAGTTGATCACTTTTTAAGCTTAGTACACCTGACCCATAGGGTAAGATATATTAAGCTTCATGCAACATTGATGTTTATGGAGTTCAGTGATTTGTTTCCATAGTGCACATGTATCTAAGTAGTAAATTCACTAAAGCTTCTAAAAATCAAAGAAGGTGATGTTGCCAATGGCAATCATTCAGATTCTTTCTATAATTTCTCTATTGCATCCTAGAAAATGATAGACAGAATCTGATTGATTGCTTTGGACAACATCACTTATTGCTGGAATCAAATGTTTAAGTATCGAAAACTCAGCAGATCTGCGATAATGGCCGCAGACTGAAGAAAACTGGGCGTCAATTCGACGATCTGTGGCCGTTTACAACAAAACAGATCTGACTTGTTTTAAAGTCGGATCTGTTTTGTCGGAAACTGCAGCATTTAATAGGCGAGTGCTGCTATTTCTGCCGGCGGAAGTACTGTAGAGGTCAGAAAGAATTCCTCCATTAGTAATATTACCCCTAAGAGGGGTACTGTATGTAATTCGACCCATGAGTATTCAATTGTGGGTGTTTTTGCCCTGTTTTTGAGTCATTTTTTTGCCCATGCCATTTCACCTTTTTTTGGGGGGTGAAAAGGCATGGATGAAAAAATACTCCAAAATGTACAAAAACCCTCTCAATTTAATACTCACAGGTCAAATTAAACCACATGTTTTTCAGCATTGTCGATTTTTTATTTACCTAGGTGAAAATGTATCACTTTAATTGAATACACAATCCCCATTTGCCCTTAAAAACATTGCAAAGTGAAAAATTTTCACCTACAGTAGGTGAAAAATTGTCACTAATTGAATACCCACCTAAGTCTCTAAAAAGTCACGCTGCACATGTGTCCTATGATGTGTACGTGCAGACACGCAATTGAGATGCATTGGGTGTTCCTGGTTGGTGGCTGGGGGGTCTTGGGAGCCGGAGGAGGGACAGGGGACTGCGCGGCATAGGCGCGCCGGAAAATTTTGGCTCTGGCCATGCCCCAGCCGCCTGGCTTCAGGAATAGACGCTGTATACATGCGCACAGCGTTTATTCCCCGATGCTCCCCAGCCGACAGGGGGACTCCCAACAGGCCAACTCGCCGCAGGACATCGCCGACCGCGGGAGGGACGCGGGAATGTCCCCGAAAACCGGGACATTCCTGTGGTTTTCGGGACTTTTGGGAGGTATACCCTTGTATTGCAGCTGGTTTCCATCCTTTACTGTTTCTCTAAATGAGTCCCACCGTACTTACTAACTTGCTGTTCATCTCCAGATGTGCCAAAAGCAAAGTCTGAAATCAAATAACCTTTTCTTAAGAAGAATATTCAACACAGCGGCTGGAAATTCTTTGTTATAAACTGTAAATCAATGGCTTCATACTTTCATACATCACAATGTAAGTGTCAGCGCGGAGATCATAGCACAGGGAGAGGTGAGAACACCTGGAGTAAAACATTATTGAACGCCTTCCCTAAGAGCCACTCATTTTACATTTACGCTCAAATCCATGTAGTACAAAGTTAAAAAAATACATTTATTCAATTTTAAAACTCAATTATACCAAGTTGTGTGCAATATCATTCCTTTAGGGGAAACCGTGCATTATGTTATTATTTAATGAAATATTATGTTATTCTCTACTCTTGCATTACCTACTCCACTTTTTTCCCTAAAAAAACTTGTTTCATAAAGTTCTTAAATATCTGCTGCCGATGCACAGTATAAAGCACGTCAGCGATGTGGCCATTCATTTGTAACTTTAATGCAGTGGCAGTTTTTACCTATGGGCTGCAGGGCTGCAGCCCCCCAGGTAAAATCTGCCACTGTAGTGAAGCCAGATGCAGTCTGTGAGACTGCACTGGCTTCACTGTGACTGGCACCGACTTCCAATAGGAAGGCAGTCCCATTGAGAGGTGTTCCCTCCCTCCGGAACGCCTTTGTGCGGGCTGCCGTGCAAAAACGGCAGATGCGCATGCGCAGTACCTATATTGGTACTGTGCACATGCTGGTCCCGGTGCCTGTAACTTACATTGTACAGGCACCGGGACCAAGATTGCTTCTATGGGCTGTTGCCCAAGCAGCCCATAGAAGTTTGCTGCATGCACGGTACACGTGTGTACTGTCACTCATCACAGCACAGGCGCCGGGACGGAAGAGGAGGCAACAGCAGCGGCGGCGACAGGGGGAGGGGGTGCCTGAATCGAGGCACCCCCGCTATGGCCAGAGGCAGCCCCCCTCCCCCAATAAGGTACGAGCCGCCGCTGATTCTAGGGCTAGTTACTGTACACTTAAAGGTCTGAATAGAAAAAATTAAACATTGCCTGTAGCAACCGATTATATTCTACAATTAATGCTCTACAGTGTAATAGAGAGATGATAGCTATAATCTGCTTTTACCAGTGGCATAAGTAGCATGGTAGAATGGGGCGTTGCAGCGATGGTTCTGGCAGTGGATGGGGTCACCCTTTTTCTATTAAGTTGTATGGGTATGTATAACTTACCGACAGTCGGGATTCCAATGGGAGTTTCTCTGGTATTGGAATCAACACTATCAGGAGCCCACCAGGGGGGCGAGAGCATTCAAGCCGCTTGCGGGCACGCTGGGCTCGCCACGCTATTCTATGGGGTTTGTGGAACCCCACAAGGGAAAATAGCATGTGTAAGTTGGAATTCCGACTGTCGGATTCCTGACATTTGGCATTCCGATGTTGGAGAAATGACGAGTTGTCCATCTGATGAAATCTATAAATTGAAATAAAATAAACCATGAATATTCATTATGACTTTCTTGTCGACCACAGATAAGGATTTAGACCTCATGGGGCCCTAAGCAAGACACCGATTCGGGACCGCCCATCCCCAGACAAATTAGATGATCGCCATTACCTTAATAGATTAGTGGGCTCCAGCCCCCCCAAACCCCCTCCCCCAGGTCCAAAGTAGAAGCCCCCCCTGCACTCAGTACATGCAACGGCAGGCTCCCCACTCCTGCACTCAGTACAGTAGTTGGCTCCCACATTCACCCCCCCCCCCCCAGCACAGTTAGTTAACGTGACTCTCCCACAAACAGTAGTGGGCTCCAGAACTCAGTATATACAACAGTGGGCCCCAAACTCAGCTCCCACCAGCAATCAGTGCATGAACACGACTCCCCTCTGTACTGAGTACAAACAATAGTGGGTCTCCAAACCCAGCTTTCCACCGAGGCCACTCTGTATGTTAACGCCCCCCCCCCCCCCCCCATACTCAGTACATACAATAGTGGGCTCCCAATCCCAGTATGTTAACAAGATCCCCAGTACCCCAAGCCCTCTGCGGTCATTACATCCGCACATCCCATCCCACAACGGAATCTGCTGCGCTATATAAGAAACTGCAAATAAATAAATAATAAATAATCCCTCGACCATCACTCAGGGATAAATGTATGAAGCTTGGAGACATGGTATCTTTCCCCATAAAGAATGTTATGTGCAAGGTGATAATGCTCCAGCCAATCAGCTCCTAACTGTCAATTTACGTATTGGAGCTGATTGGTTGGAGCATTATCACCTTGCACATAACGTTTATGGGATAGATCCCACTTCTCCAAGCTTCATACATTTACCCCTCAGGACTCTAGAGCGACTGCCCCCCCCCCACCCTCCAACCCCCTAAGAACAGTGCTGTAGCCGGCTCCAGCACCCACGCCCCCCAGACCAGCACTTAATACCATAGAGCAACCTCTGCCCATAGCAACCCATCCACACACCGCCCACACCCACCCAAAGTAGCTTAGTGGAGTAGCAGCAGTGTCACATTTTTTCTGCACAGCATACCTCCTGTCCGTGCACATAGTGCACACTGTGGGCAGGTGCTGGTGAAGGCGCCAGGCAGCAGCAGTCCAATCAGAGTGCACTGACAGCCTGTGGGGGCCTGGCTAGCACGGAGTATTCTGCAGAGAAAAATGTACTCTGCAGCTCTTCTCCATCCCTGGCAGTGTCCATGGCCGGGCCCCCGGGACCCATCGGGCCCTAAGTGCCTCTGGTCAACCATCCTCATGTCTTTACTTGTGTCGACCTTTTGTTTATGTCGACTTTGTGCATGCCAACCATTTGGCGTCAACCTACTGACCTTAACCCTGTCGTCCTATCCCATAGCCCTGGGCAGCAGGTATTGACCCTTTGAGTGCCAACATCGGTAAAAATGCCAGCGTCACTCACATTTGTTATATCAATTCAAATTCAAATAAAAACTGTTGTGTAAAATAAGCTCATAGTTGTAGTTATATAAGGTAAACATTACAGGTCAGTATGATGAATAAAAATATTTGCTTTGGTATTTTTTACACCTAATTTGACAAATTCCCTTGGCACTCAAAGGGTTAAATGTGAAACTTGTGAGGAGACTTTATTATACATTCCCTCCCCTATTGCAGTCTATGTTCAAACTGCTTGCCTGCGTTATTATCATTCACATCACCCCAAATCCATGCATGACAGCGTTCCCCAAGGCCCAGATGATCATGATTGAACAGATAAAGCAATGCAAATCTCTGTGATATACAAACCTCTTTTATTGCTAGATTTCTCCTTTGAAACCTCTGACAAGTGTAAGTTATGAGGCCACGGACTGATCTGTTCAAAAGAAAAGAGGTAAAAATAAATAATAGAGATAATGATACCATTAGTATTTAGCTGTGTTTACTACATGTTAATATAAACCGCTAAGACAGAACTGGCATGTCTAGCACACGCACACGCACACGCACAGAATGTATAACACTCTACTGGTGCTCAGCCTAATATTGCTGGGAAATATAACTAATCCTGTGAAATCTATGCTAGCACATGCACACGGTTCATTGCAGAATATATTAAGAAGACTCACATATTATTTAATCATGAAATGCGAAGGAATGTGTGAGTGTGGCTGTTTCCATTTTCTCTAATGTTGTGTGTTTTGTATAATGTGGATTGTTCATTTACGAAGTTGATTGTAATATTTGGGCTGGCTGGTTATCCCGAGGATCGGCAGCGCTGTGCGTAGTAAGCCACCATGTGGCACCCGGGACTCAGCATTCAGCATCAACCAGTTAGTTTGCTTCATGGTGATCCAGTAGCGCACGCAGGGGGGGGTTCTGAGTACCCAGAAACCCCCCAGGAGTCTAAGGGCCTTAAGCTGAAAGTTGAGGGTCCCCTCTTTCCATGGGTACAAGGATTTTAAAAATCGGCCCTTGGGAACCAGAGATATCTGACTTCAAAGCAGTGGTCCCCATCCAAGCCTGTTAATTGCTCTTCCCAGTCAGATATTTCAGGTTCTGTCTGACGTACAGTTTTTCTGAGGGTATATTCCAAAAGCTGGGATTCTCCCCCTTTGAGGGACACTAGTAGCTTGTCTCTACTGTTCCCAAAACCAGAGATATCAGCCTTCCAGCAGCTGGTTACTGCTCCAGCTCCACACACCTGGTATGTAGTTTTATATACTCGTTGGCAGATTGCTCTGCCTCCTGAAATCTGATCCCCTAGTCCCCAATTCCATTTGGTAGGTGGGATTCTCTAGTTTTTAATTCCATTAAAATCTAAGAAATCTATTTCTGGGAACTGGAGATATCTGCAGTCAAGCAAGTGGTCCTCCCACCAGAAAATTATGAATAATAAGCCCACTCTACTATACACCCCTCCTCTGCATATTAAACATCCTCTACCACCCTGGAAGTTATGTATCAGGGACCCTTCATTCAGCCCAATGCCCCATTCTCCCACCCCATCTCCCACCATCTGTGCAGTAAAGGTGTAATAAGTGGAAATTACTGATCCAGGCCCTACATGCTGAGCAGTTGATATAATACTCCCTACCACCCGGGGGACATCAAAGCTTCCCCCACCCCTACCGCTGGAGGATCAGTAGGTGCCCCAATACATTGCTATGCCCAAGGGTCTACACTGCTGTTGACGCCCCTGTATGTATGTATATATATATGTATATATATATATATATATATTTTATTATTATTTATATATATTTGGTCTATCTATAATACTTTAACTGACCCGGCATATACTGGGTCACCTAAGTGTCCATCTCCGTGCTTTGCTCCGCCCCTCTGGAAACCCCCTTTTAAAAATCCTGCGTTTGCCACTGTGATCGGTATACAAGGGGATAAATGAAGCCTTATCCTCATGGGGCCTACACACAGGGTGATTTCAGGGCATGTTCTATGCAATCTGACTTAATTTGACTAGATCGCTTAGGAATTAAATACCCCAACATCGCTCTATTGCCATAGCTATAGCAATGTGTGGCCACGCGTATTGCTAATGCACGGTGATTAAGATTAAGCATGCTGGATAAATGTAGTTAGATCGTGGTCAGGTCCAGTGTTCTCACCGGAGAACTCTGTCCCTGTCAAAATCGAACAGTCAAAATCGAATACAAATCGCAAGCACGTTGTCAAAATCGCATGGGGTCGAAAGTACAGAAAGTTAAAATTGCAAAGAAATCGCACATTAGTTAGCAAAAGTCAAAAAAGCAAATATCGAATAGCACATATCGCATATCCATCGATCCGGGATCACCATTACTCGGCACTGCGATGGCCATGGGGCGATGGAGGCTGCATCCTGACATCAGCGGCCCTCGCTCCCTCCTAAAGACCGGGTTCCATCTGCGTTTATAAAGGCACTCCCAGAAAACTCGGGTGTGCCACTCACAAATGGCCGTTGGCTGGCAATCACATTGTGAAGCCATCTCAGACTTCGTTCACAGGGGGACTCTGCGCACTTTGTACCATGTGCATGCAAAGTCATTCTATAATTGCTCATGCTGCGAATTCGCAGCCCAACGATTAGGTCTGAATCAGGCCCAATAGAAGGCCTTGTCCCAGAGGTAAGGTAAATAGATCTGGAACAGACTGAGCAGTCACACGTCTACTGTATAATATCCTGTTTGTGACTTTTCCTGCAAATCTGGTTAACATTTAGATGATGTTGGGCCTGCTGACCACTGTACCGTACCTGACAGTGTAAGTATGAGGCATGGAAAGTGCTGCCATGGTTACAATCATTTGGGCAAGGAATGTGCTCCGTTGTGTCTTCCTCCAGGATAACTAAAGATTGTTTCTCCTGATATGTTAAACAGTAAAGATGTAAATGTTGCATATTGTATGACAGTTATTACATAGAACACAAAATATATACTTTACAGCAAAAGAGAGGAGAGGGGAATGCTGACAATTCTAGGATTATATTTACTCCATGAAATGCAGTCCTGTGGAGCAGACATGAAAGAACCACTAAACACAAGTTTATGTGCTTATGATCAATCCACTTGTGCTATGACTAAGGGGTCATTCAGACCTGACCGCTACTAAGCAGAGCCCTGCAATTATATTAACGCCTCTCAGCCAGAGTGAAATCCTGCCCTGTACAAGGCTGTCATAAGCCTGTGAAAGTTTTGTAGCTCCTCGATTAGTTGCAAATCCATTCGCAATCAGGCACCATCGAATGATTTTCCTCGCGTGTTCAGTCTGTGCATAAAGTAGCCCAGGACTTACTGGCTGCTATAGAAAAAGGCTGATCAGGGCCGGAGCTGACGTCAAACACCTGGGCGTGCCTGCAATTTCCCCTGACCCTCCCAGAAAACGTCCGCTTAACCTCCAAAACGCTGGTTTTCTATCAATCAACTTGCGTACGGCCAGCGATTAAAAACGTAGCAGGATTTTTATCGATTTTATACTATGAGCCGTACGCATACGAAGTCTCCCAATTATCACCTGGATTGCGAACTCGCAGCCAATCGATCAGGTCTGAGAACCCCCTAAACCATAGGTTCCCAAACGCGGTCCTCAAGGCACCCCAACCGTCCAGGTACTAAGTGTATCCATGCTTTGCCACAGGTGACATTGGGGGAGCAAGACAGTTTGTCAAAGCGCAAGTCTGTAGTATATATAACAATAATAAACTTGAGTCTGCTGCTGTCACTAACAAGGGAATACTCCTCCCCTTGTGGAAAGGACAAATGGAAAAGAAATTAGTGATAGCGCTGAGTCAAATTTTTTATAAATATAACAAAATTTATTTAAAAGAATTTAGATCTTTTGTAATGACATTTAATCACCGGCCGGTGGTACACAATACACAATCATATAAAAAAATAGTAAAAAATGGGGGATGGTGGTGAGTTGATTAAGGAATAATTCCTTTGGGGGTGCCAAGCAAATTATCTGGCCCAACCTGTATTAGGAAGACTGGCAGTTTTAATATTAGCCTGTAGATGGTCAGTTAGTCCGATTTGGGCAGTAGGTAGCTCTCTCACAGCTCCTATGTGTTAGAGAGTGTTTTTGCATGCAGTAACCAATTAGTAGGGTTAGTAGTTATAATATTGGCCTGAATATTGGCCGGTTAGTCCAATTCACACTAGGCAGCTCTCTCACAGCTCCTATACGTAAATGGAAGTTCACCTGCACAACCAGTTAGTGATGTTAATGCTTGAAAAGCTTTGATAACTTGCCAGGTTCCGAGTTTTTCAGCTGCAGATTCCCTGCAAATGCAGTGCAGCCAGGCGGACTCGTCCACGCTCCCGGGGTTAGGGCTGTCAATCAGAGGCTCAGTAGTAGCAATAGGGGGTACCGGTACCGGTGAAAAAGCTCCTTTACGCGTTTCCCCGCCTTAGGTTTCAGCGGCTTCCTCAGAAGGACATAAACCTAAGGCGGGGAAACGCGTAAAGGAGCTTTTTCACCGGTACCGGTACCCCCTATTGCTACTACTGAGCTTCTGATTGACAGCCCTAACCCCGGGAGCGTGGACGAGTCCGCCTGGCTGCACTGCATTTGCAGGGAATCTGCAGCTGAAAAACTCGGAACCTGGCAAGTTATCAAAGCTTTTCAAGCATTAACATCACTAACTGGTTGTGCATGTGAACTTCCATTTACGTATAGGAGCTGTGAGAGAGCTGCCTAGTGTGAATTGGACTAACCGGCCAATATTCAGGCCAATATTATAACTACTAACCCTACTAATTGGTTACTGCATGCAAAAACACTCTCTAACACATAGGAGCTGTGAGAGAGCTACCTACTGCCCAAATCGGACTAACTGACCATCTACAGGCTAATATTAAAACTGCCAGTCTTCCTAATACAGGTTGGGCCAGATAATTTGCTTGGCACCCCCAAAGGAATTATTCCTTAATCAACTCACCACCATCCCCCATTTTTTACTATTTTTTTATATGATTGTGTATTGTGTACCACCGGCCGGTGATTAAATGTCATTACAAAAGATCTAAATTCTTTTAAATAAATTTTGTTATATTTATAAAAAATTTGACTCAGCGCTATCACTAATTTCTTTTCCATTTGACATTGGGGGAGATTCTATAAGCTAAAAATGCGGTAAAACCCCAGTTATCTGGGTTTTTACCACATTTTGGGATGCACTAAGCATCCCCCGCCGGGTTACCCTGGCGGGGGACATCGCCAGAAAAATCTGGGGATGCCCCATAGAAGCCTATGGGCTTCTACTGCAACCTTTCGCTGCCCCGCACCGACCCTTCGCCGCCTCGCACGGACCCCCGCCGCCCCGCATCGCCCCTCACCTGTGTCCGGGTAGCACAGAGCTGTGCTACCCGGACCTGTGACCTCCTCCTCCCTGCACTGATCCTCTTCCGGGTGCAGGGAGGAGAGCCCGGCGCAGCCGCAGCAGCGCCGGGAAAGGGAGGGAGGGGAGAGCCAGCGGGACCCGCTGACTCTATCGCAAAGGACAGCTCTTAACGCAAGAGCTGTCCTTTGCCATAATTATCACATATGTTAGTGCATATGCAATAATTATGAATGCGATCTGCGGCGATAGGGGGGGAGCTTGGGTGCGGATGTTAGAACATCCCCCCCATAATTAGTAACTTGGTCAGTCTGATTTATTCATCTGTACTGAGGACCTCTGCCCTACCTCCCAACATGACCCTCTCCAGGAGGGACAGAATGCTCTGTTTCTGGACTTCCCTCTTAATTTATGATTGCCATCACCTGTGCTGAAAAACCTTCTTTATCAATGAACCTGTTTAAAGCAGGTGATGGTAATCATAAATTAAGAGCAAAGTCCAAAAGCAGAGCATTGTGTCCCTTCTGGAGAGGGCCATGTTGGGAGGTGTGCCTAAGCTATATTTCTTTCCACTACTGATGGATGCTTGAAGAAGTGAAGTCCACAGAGTCTTCTCAGTCTACCTGAAGTCTGTCTGCCATGATCCGAGTTATTAAAATCTCTCATTTACTGCTTAGAAGCTTTTCCACGCTCATGCTGTTTGCATGGAGTGCACTCAGCCTATCTTCCCAGGGTATTCAGTATTGAATCCCGGCGGTCGGGATCCCGGCGTTCAGAATCCCGACGCCGGAATCCCGACAGCCGAAATGCCGACAAGGGGGGGACGTGGATCGCCCCCCCCCTTGCGGGCCCGGTGCCTCGCTACGCTCGGCACACTAATTTATTCTCCCTCCAGGGGTGTCGTGGACACCCACGGAGGTAGAATGTGTCGGCATTTCGGCGGTAGGGATTCCGGCGTCGGGATTCTGAACGCCGAGATCCCGACCGCCGGGATTGTAACTGCATCCCTTCCCATGGAATGCTCCTCCCAACTGTCCTGCTTTTCACTGAACAATCCCGTTTTTTGGGGACAGTATCTATTCAGAGAGGCAGAGGGGCTGAAGCATGGCCAGCAGCTTACACAGCGCTGGCCATACCCCCTTAGTGACAGAAAGTGGGGTTGTCCCAATTTCTACAGCGACAATGTTGGGCGGTATGATGCTGCTGCTGCGCAGTGCACCTCTCTGGCTCTAGAGGTCACTAGACATTCTTGCCTACCTGACCCTCTCCATGTGGGAGAAAATGCCCTGTTCCTGGACGTCCCTGGTGATGTCTGATTACCATCACCTGTGGTGAAACACCTTTCTTATCAATTACCTAGCTCCCCACAGCAGTGGCATGCGGTGGGGTGAGGCTGGTGCACAGCCTTTCCTGTCATACTAACGTATATGCTGGAGTTTTGAGTTATGTCAAAAATACAAATAATATATATAAACATCTTATTTTGATTATTCTAATATTTTTTATAGTCAAAACTATAGAGTAAAAAGTCTATGGTAGGTGAGGTAGTGCCTCACCTGGCTACCTTTTCTGCACATCTCTTATTAAAAATCAACCTTTTTGTCAACCTTTTTACCTGTCGACCTTTTGACCATGTAGACCCTTTTTCATACACCTGTTAACCATGTCAACTTTTTGCCTGTCAACATTTAGACCCTGCCGACGATTAGGAGTCGACCGTATGACTGTCTATGATGAGTCAGTCTATGATATATACCATAACCTCCACCACAGGTGATGGCAATCATACATTACCACGGAAATTCAGGAACAGAGCATTTTTTGGCTCCTGGAAAGGGTCAGGTAGGCAAGTATGTCACCAGACATAGCTCCCTGCAGCACTCCGCTTCTTCTCCATTACTCCAGGCTTCTGGCCAACCATCACCACGTCAGAGTTCCCTACAAAATCAAAAGTGGGCTCAGCATAGATGCCTACTGTCCTGGAAATTGCAGTTACGTCAGTTAGTCTGTAAGTATCAGGCAGGGCTGGCGCTACTCACTCAGCGGCTCCTGCGGTACAGGGAGGTGCCGGACTGAAGAGGCGCTCAAGCCTCTCCCTGCACTACCACTCTGTTTCTGCCGGGACACGGTGCCTCCTGTACTGCGCCTGTCATATAGACAGCGGTGCCAGAAGCACAGCAACAACGCAGAGCTGACTACCGTGAGTGTCCCAGTTACCAGTATTTTCAGCAATAGCCTAGACACCGCTGGGGCAGCTGCAATGTTGCTGTGCTTTGCGCTGCCTGTGTGACATGCGCGGGACATGCCTGGAGCTGCAGCTACAGCATGGACCAGCCCTGCTTTCTCTTCACTGCCTAGGGTAGGCGTACTGGGATGGCTGCCACCAACCCCAAAACTGCTGGAATAGGGGGGAGGGGTAGGTTGTGTGGTAATAAACACTTGCTGAGTGCTTTAACCGAGGCATGAAACCCCAAGTAAGGAGCATGTAACCCCTGTATTTGAGCAAGAAACCCCTGGCAACGAGCATGTAACTCCAGGCAATGAGCATGTAGGTAAGCGCCACTTATGTGGCATAATATATAACCGGCATTACGGTGTGGTATAATATGTATTAGGCATTATGGCGTGTGTTATAATATGTAATAGGCATTACGGTTGTGGCATAATGTGTAATAGGCATTACAGTGGGTTATAACATGTAATAGGAATTATGGTGTGTGACAATGTGTTATGGGCACTACAGTCTGTGGCAATCATGTGTAATAGGATTTACAGTGTAAATTTTGCCGCGCACTGTCACTGGTTTTGGTGTCTCTGTGTGTGTGTGTGTGTGTGGGGGGGGGGGGGGGGGGGGGGGTGGCGGGCGGTACCAATTTGTTTTCTAATACAGGGCATCAAAATGTCTACATATCTACATAAGGTATTGCTGCTACTAAGCCCATTATGTGTTTTTTCATCATGCGCCTTCAGCAGGCATTGAGGGCGCAAATCTTTAGTTTGCAGGGGGGCGCCGAACACCCTTGCACCGGCCCTGGTATCAGGGTGTAAGTCGACACCCTGATACTTACACAGGGTTGAAGTAACCATAGTGCTGGCTGAATCAATATTCATTCCCTTAATATCAGGGCCGGATTACATAAATTATAATTGATCAATCAGCAATGTGTTAATTTTCTTATGAAAGAAGATATAGTATAAACCAGGGGTTCCCAAACTTTTTTGAATCACGGCACCCTAGAGCATCAAAATGTTTTTAAGGCACCCTTAGTCCAAATGTTTCTTATTGAGAAATTCAGGAAAAAATATAAAAGTAAGCGTATTGTGCGCATATGTCACAGTTATTTGGTGAGGGACAGGATTTGCTCCTGTTTGTCCACATATATTATGATTGGCAGCCACTTGCACTGCTTTTGCCTGTTACATTGCGCATAACTAATATGAATTGATCCTGGTCCACCAACCCAAGGCACCCCTGTAAGTGTCCTGAGGCACCCCAGGGTGCCTAGGCACACAGTTTGGGAACCACTGGTATAAACTAAAAGGCAAATCACAAAATGTTCCCTAATGTTCCCAATATCTTTCATAATATAAAGAATAACACAATAAATCGGCATTGGCAATTATCTATTAATCAATTACTTATGTTATAAGTATTTTCTTGGAATGCACCAATGAATCTTTGATGAATGAATTCTAAGAAGATACAAATAACATAAGCAATGGATTAACAAAAATGGGGGGAAAATGGGACTCTTAATACATTTGTTAAAATTAAACGACATATACACAAAAATTGACAAACATAAGATTACCAAATGTAGTTCACAAAAAATTAGTAGTTAAATAAAGTTAGTTACCTAATGGAATATAGCATAGATTTGGGGGAGTTATTTTGTTTCTATGCAGGGTAGATACTGGCTGCATTATTTTTAAACTGCAATTTAGATTTCAGTTTTAACACACCCCACGCAAATGTAACTCTCTCTGCACATGTTACATCTGCCCCACCTGCAGTGCACATGGTTTTGCCCATTTTGAGAACAAATTTGTAGTGCGATCAGATCTGAGTAAGGGCCATAGTGCTGTTGTGTATGAATAATTCACAATAACTGATATGTCCGGCGCCACACACTTGAAAGCCCGCTGCCAGCCATTCACACACTGTCGGCGCCGCTGATTAAATGGCGCCACCTAAGTCTCAGCTCCTGGACGTCACCAGGGCCCACGAACGGTATGCCGGGCCCCGGTAAAATTTGGGGGGTGTGGCCTAATCGCAGGAGGCAGGACCACCTCCTCCGATTAGGCCACACTCCCAAAATGTATAGGGGGTGAAAAAACACTCTAAAGTTGAGAGGGGGGGGGTATGTTATTGTCCCCCCCAGCAGCAGCACACCTACAGCATGTGCTGTGCTGACAGCAAGCTCAACATGAGCTCTCTTGCTGTCATTGAGATGCTCAGCACAGCACATGCTGTGGGTGTGTGCTGCTGCTGCCGCCCAGGAGGTCCAGCTAGCCCGGTTTGATTAGTACCCCCCCCCCCTCTCTATGGCCCTGGACGTCACAGAAATCTCAGAAGCCGCGTTGGTGACTGTGAAATCCTGCTAGAGGCTGACAGTGACTTCAGCAGCCCCTCGACAGGCAACGCTGGCAGCGGCTCTGTAGTGGGAAAATCGGTGACACAGATGAATCATGATGTGCTCTGATTTCAGTACCAGCGGTGTGCGTAATTCAGGGGGAGAGTGTGGGGGTCCTGGGACAACCATCCCTTTTGCCTGGTCTCCTTGGATCTGGCCATTCCCAATATGCACAGATGGGCAGCAACCAAATTTACAGCACCATGTTTTATTTGCACATATGTACAGTATATAGGCAATACCCATTCTAAGTGGTGAGAAAGTTTGCTATGGGCACAGTAAACAAATTACTACAATTGTGTGGAGGAGGGGGGTGGGAGGGACAGGAGGTTTGTATGAAGAACCCTTCATTTTGCATGTGTGAATCCGAGTTCTGGATACGCAGACAATAAACTGTATCTTATGCATCAGTTTTCTCACTTCTTTCCCTGTAAATCTACAGGAAACATTAATCTTTCTGAAAACTCTCAAGATCTGAGCCATAGTTCTAGGAGTCACTGGTGCTCAATTAGTCATGGAATTGTCCTGGTCTCTTATCAATAAATTGAGTTTATACATAGACACGCCGAGGGCGGTATAGCACACTTCGATATATCACATTGTATTATCCACAATGTCAGAGTTCCTCTTTTATGAAGAAGAACCTGTTCACCCCCCCCCCCCCCCCCCCCCACCCCGTACTTCTCATGCTAATTACAAAATTATTTGCATATCTTGATGTTCTGGGGATCTGCAGAGCAATGCATCCCAATGTTTCCCCTTCTCTTGCAGAACCCTTTTCCCCATACCCCCGGAATCCATACTGATAACGTATATACTTAGAAATTAAGGTAAGAATAGAGTTAGGCAGTGTGGAACAGTGACTGGAAGTGACTAAATTATTATTTCTACTACTTAGTATGCCTATGTAGGAAGATTTGATTGAAAACTCTTCTAGGAATGACTAATGGACGTAACTAGAGGTGTTGGTGCCCAGGGAAAAATGAAAAATGCCTCACTAAGATGATAACAGGAAGGTCACAGCGAGCCAATCACCGTCAATGATGTCATCACGAATGGTGCCACCACAAGGCCAGGGAAGTAGTCCGATGGCAAATAAGGGGCAACATTAAGCTCCTAAATATAAACATAAAGATGTTATGAAGGGGCATCAGCCAAGAAGACATCGTTCATGGGCCAGCTGTAGAAAGAGCTTTTTCCTGTGTAGAACCAATGAGTTTCATTCCGTTTTTTTCTTGTTGGGCCAATGTATAGGTTTTTCTTCTGTTGAGGCCAATGTGTGTTTCCAACAAGACAGTCCTTATACCCTGTGCATTGAGGCCATGCCCCCGACTTTTATGCTACCGCCCCCCCCCCCCCCCCCCCATTTCAGTAACGTGATAATGTTCTGTCAAGGTACATTGTGAATACTTTTCAGATTTTAAAGTAGATCGCGTCCAGACCAAGTAGGTAAGTACTAGGGATGGAGTTAGGGTTAGGCTGCGGTGGGTGGAGGGCTGGTTAGGTTTAGGCTGCTGGAGTGGACAGTTAAGGTTAGGCTGCAGGAGAGGCTAAGATTAGGAGGATCAATATAGTTAATTTAACTGGATTCATTGTGATTTTGACTGTCAGTACTGTATTTCATACCCAACCCACCCTAGGTGTACTATGGAGGTATTTTAGCCGGTCCCTCCATTAGGTTTCTAAGGGTCATGCATGACTGCTGGATTATTATTGACTAACAGTTTCTTACACAGCGCAGCAAGTTGTGTTGCACTACAATTAGAGACAGAGATAAACAAACTGGGTAGTTGCAGACAGTCAAAATTGTAGGTGGGGCTTACAATCTATAGGGAGATAGGCATTGATGCACAAGGATATGTGTTATCTACTGCATAATGGTCCACCAGATTGCACAGGTTCTTCGTGGGCTGAATGCTACAGTGACCCAGCAGTATTGGTGTGGGGTCAGGGGGATGGAAAGGTGAGGGAGAAGTGAGCATGATTTTGCTGTACAGCGGGGATGTCATTGGATGGCAAAGGTCTATGAAGCTTATGTTGTCTGGAGAGGTGAGTTTTTAGGCAATGCTTGAAGGTTTGAAGACTAGAGGAGAGTAATATTGTGCGATGGAGGACATTCTTCAGAGTGGGGGCAGCCCAACGAAAGTCCTGCAATCATGAATAGGATCAGGTAATGCGTGGGGATGAGAGACATAGATCTTGTGAAAAGTGAAGAGGATGAGTTTGGAGATATTTTGAGATATATGTGGTTGTAGTTTGGTTTATGGCCTTGTGTGTAAGTAAAATTAAGTATATTAGCCTTGCAGCTGCATTCATGATGGATTGTAGTGATAAGAGATGGGATTCAAATCTCCAGATAACGTTACCCTATACTAGTCTACTGTATATACTACTCATTCCCAAATTGTTCCAGAGAGTCCCTCTCTATTGGCCACAAGCATTAGCTTCAAGGGGTCCCAACCCACAAGGCATAATGCGGAGGCAGCACCTTAGTCATGGCGGTTAATATTTCTCCCCTTACGCCTCTTTGGCATGGCCATAAAGGACACACGGCCTTGCTGAAAGGGTGTGGCTTTGAGAATCCCACATGTACTGCAATCCAGGGGTGTGGCATCATGGGGGACCTGCCCAGCATTCCCAGAGGAGATGTTATGCTGCACCCAGAGAATCTGGTTGCACTGCCAGCTCCTCTTCATTGACAGGACCCGGGGGGAGGGTGCTGCTAGAATGTCACTCTACAGCACCCATCTCCTTGTCACCGTGGACGATCCAGTATTTTGGTGTCACCTCCTAGAAGGGCGACACTTGTGATGCTTCTGATGTAATGCTATCTCACTGCTACTTGCTCTGTATCCCAACGGGCTCTTATCGGAGTAACAAATGTTTTTCACATTTGCATAAAAAATGTGGATTGTGATAAATATCCCCCTGAAATTGTACAGCGCTGCGACATATGCTTGTGTTATGCAAATACAAAAACAAAAACCCTGACCTCTGCAAAATCCTACAAAATAGATGCACAAAGAGATAAAAATGATGACTGTACATTGCACTGGTGTGTAATATGTCTGTTTGGAGCACACAGTGTTAATTGTATGATGAGCTGGGAGGAAACGTGCTGGTACTTAAAGTTCCCAAGCTTTGTGCCTGTTATGAATAGGAAGTCTGCATAGGAGTTGTGAGGCAAAGCGTCTGAGTGATAGAACAAGCTGTGAGTGATGATGCCAGGGCACAGGGCTGGTGGTCCACCTCAGCATCTCCAGGCGACTCACTCTTAACACAATCACACACTGGGAAGCATGAAATGCGGAGCTAAAACCCATTTCCATTCAGTCAGACTGGTCTTTTCCACAGGCAGGGAAAGGCTGCTTCCACTCCTATCCATGAATGCAGCTCTTTAACATTCTGACCTGGCAGAGCCACCTAATCCGCTGTAAAGTTTGATACAGGAATGATTTGTCAATTTCAAGGATGATATCAGGAGAGTGGGAATCAGAGGGGCTGCAGACAGTGGGAATTGTTATGATCATTTGTGCATCCCTGAAGCTTCTACATCTGTTGGGGCTGATCGACTTCTCGGAAGGTAAACTTGACATTTATTCCTGTATTTGAGATTTTCTTTTCTAATTGTCGTAGTTTTGAACTCATTATAATTGCACGTGAAATTCTAAATGGTTGTAAGTCCCAAACTACTGTACAGTCGTCTGAGTATTTGTAGACGCAGAGTTGACTATTGGTAGAATCCTTTCGGGTGACCTGTGCCAGGAATAAATAATTACTTGTTATAATTAGGTCATTGGTTACATTGCGCTGCTCAATACATTGAAGTTTAAGCAAAAGTAAATCGATGGCAGATGTTGAAATGCTTACATCATAATAAGACTATTTCAGGTCTCGCAGTCTACCTAGACAAGTTTTCCTTGCTGTACTGTATAATCTATGGTGGTAGGCGTAACCCCAGTACACGAGATGTACTGTATTACATAGTACTAGGATAACGTACAACCTTACAGTGCTACATTTAGATGCCTCAGTTTGTTTCAGGAATGTGTTATTCATTTTTCAGAAATGGGAAATCGCAATAAAAGTTGTCCTGTATCTTAATAGAAACTGCCACCCTGCATTAATAATGGCATTATGATTTTTAATTGCAGAGCCTTGTTCCTTCATCATTCATATGTTTTAATTACTGAAGGTAAATATACTTGCACAGTAAAGAGATTTATCTCGAGTACAACATAAATGGTGTCTGTCCAGCAAACCCAGGTTTCTTTACTGATTACTCATTTTATGTCACATAAATCAAACACATTGAGGTTTCTTTACTGTACATTTATATCACAGATGACATGTACATATGACACTATTATTATTTTTTAAATATATTTAACTTTTTATATAGTTTTTATTATTATTACTATTATTATTATTACTAATAATAATTAAAAAATAATGTTGATAATTGATCACAGAATATTTGACAAATATGCTCTAAGGGGCGTATTTAGCAAAGCTTGAAGACAGAGGGCCTTATTTTGGTTCATTCTTTCTGACAAATTCCTTCTTAGATGGACAAAACCATGTGCACTGCAGGGGGGGCAGATGTAACATGTGCAGAGAGAATTAGATTTGGGTGAGTAATTTTGTTTCTGTGCAGGGAAAATACTGACTGCTTTATTTTTACACTGCAATATAGATCTCACTTTGAAGTAAAACCCCACCCAAATCTAATTCTCTCTGCACATGTAACACCTGCCCCACCTGCAGTGCACATGGTTTTGCCCATCTAAGAAGGATTTTGTCAGAAAGAATGAACCAAAATAAGGCCCAGAGAGAGATAACATTGTGTGAGATAAGGTACCAGCCAACTAGCTTCTACTTTACATTTTACAGGTTGTTTTTGAAAAATGACAAGCCAATTGGTTGGGACTTTATCTCACCCAATTTTAGCTTTGATAAATATCCTCTTAATACGTGTGAGATTATTTAATACAAATACTAAATTATTATTATAATTATTATTATTAATAATATTATTATATACAATACAAAAATAAACCTTTGTAATTGTGAGTTTCCCTATAATTTGGGGTGTGAACTTAACATAACTTAAGTGAGCAATACAATAATAAAATCTGCTACGCTTTGTTATTATGTAATTAGCTATGTGTGGAAATTGTCTAAATAACTTAGTGTTTTCTGATATTTGCATATACACCCTGTGGGCTGTCTGGCAAAGTGATTTCCTAACATGCAATCACCCGCCCCCCGTTACTCTCTAGGGCACTTTCTGTTAACATTTTTTTTTTTAGATGAAAACTCCCAGAATTAAATATACACACGGAGGGAGGGGATGCAAATCTCTTTCCTAACCCATTATGCTCTGACAACCACAAAATGACTGCTGTCTGATTTGTGTTCAAGACTTGTGTATGATTCAAGACTTGTGTTTTGAGGAAATCTTTTCTTTTTTTAACATCATTTAACATAGTGTATTATATTTTAAAACATTTACTTTAATGATTTTTTTTTTTTTTAAAGTAAATGTGGGTAAGCATTACTGACTCACAGCACTAAGGGGTCTTTGATTCCCAGCAAAGCCCCGTACGGGGTTTGTATGTTTTCCTTGTGTTTTCATGAGAATACTCAACGTACTCTGGTTTCTTCCCACAATCCCCCAAAAATACTGGAAGGTTAATTGGGTTCTCTAACAAAACATTAACCCTAGAGTATACACAGTATGTGTGTGTACATGTAGTAGAGAAAGAGACTGTAAACTTCACTAGGGCCTGTTGCAGGGCTATGAGAGCCACACCCCCTACACGCATGACATCATGTGGAGGGAGCTGGTCACCTTCGTCAGGCATACTTTCCTACTTTTGATGTCAGGGAGATTGTGAAGGTGAATATGCACTGCTATATCTGAGAGGTGTGTCTTAAAATAACTTACTGTACTGTATTTGCAAATGTAGATGAGTCCCAAAGCAATTAGTAAAATTGACTGTACTTGCTGAAGAAATTACACTGATATGTGTCAGGGCTTGTTCATGTATTGTGTCTTACACGTGGTTCCATATAAGTGTCCACAAGAAATGTTATTTAAAATACATGTTGCCATAGGCATCATTGTGCCTTATAACCAATGCAGGGAAATGGCACTGGTGATTCCATTTGAATGTATATATCTCTGACGTTTTCCCCCCAAAAGTTACAGCTGCATAATGAGGGTAAGGTGCAATCACAAATCATAATTACCGGAGGGAGCTTTGCAATAATAATGCCATCTCCATATGGCATTTATAGAGGCTAACCTCCATTTCCCCTACTCCTGCTCTGGTTTTCCCACTGCTGTAAGGCAGAGCACAGCCCAGAGCCGGCTTCTGTGATCTGTCTGTGGGTGGTATTCAATTACATTTTTTTTGCACATATCATGCTCATTATGGTCAGGTTTAGCCACGCATTTGTGCATTTCAGCTAACCACCCCTGGGAAAAGCAAGCTGAAATGCTGGTGAAAAACAACTGAATACTGTTCTGTGTGTCTAAATAGAAAACAGGTTGATCTCACAGAAAATAAATAGTTATAATGGAAAATATATTAACTAAAGCTTGCCTGAACCCAGGACCCGTGATCTCCTTCTTTGTGACCCGGTTAGCTTATATGCTGGAAATTTCACTGTTCCTCTGCTGAGCACACAGCCCAACCAACTGGGCGACATAGAAGGAGCTTACTGTTTACCAATCCTGATGGAACAGGCAGCAGAAGATCTGGGGAACTGGGGCAGACACATAAGGGGAGGGGAAAGTTTTTTTGCAAAACAATACGATGAAAATTGGGGTGTGTTGTATCACACCGACACTCGGGATTCCGAAGTCATTAGCGTGACGTCGGAATCCCGACTGCACAGTGGGGGGAGCGCAATGAAGCCCCTTGCGGGCTCGCTGCGCTCGCCATGCTGTGGGCACTATTTTATTCTCCCTCTATGGGGGTCGTGGACCCCCACGAGGGAGCAGTCGGGATTCCGAAGTCGGAGTAATGACGGAATCCCGACTGTCGGTGAGACGTCCGGCACCTGAAAATTGCGGGGAGGGAATTCCCCAACACAGAGCTTTCTCACAGGCTTTTTCTCAGAATGCATGTTTTAATACATTTGTAATTTATTTTCAGACATTGCAATGGGAATGTAGGCAATTGTATTGCATCACAACCATGTGGATTGTTATAAATATGCCCACTAATGCTCATTTATACTAAGCAGCAATACTGTATAGTGTCATAGAATGGTAGGGCAACAAATAATGAATACTCTCTTATTATATACAAAGGCAGTGGGAGTTGTGGATATCACTTATGCTGCTTTCACATCGTAAAATGAAGGTTTGCACCGGGACTTAGAAACGGTTCAGTCCTGGCTCGAACCTGCATTTTGGAATGTTCACATCCCCACAGCGAACCGGCATTATTGGCGGTTCACTGACGTCATTTGGGGGCGTGTCGGGGAGTCAACGCATCATCGGGGGCAGGGGAAGAGGCGCTGCCTCCTTCATAGTGTGAACGGGAAATGGGTCGCTTTTAACCCGTTCACACCGCTAAGCAACACGGCAACTAACCGGTAAGAACTCTGATTTCTTACCAGTTCTTATTGCTGTGTTGCTACCCGTTTTCGGAACACAGTAACCCCTTTCACACTTTCACAACGCACTAGATACCGGATCAAACCGGCTTGTACCCGGTAATTAGTTGCGATGTGAAAGGAGTATTAGTGTATCCCACACTGCATCAAGTTTGGCCATTTAGTGTTTCCAGCATTATTCAGTGGGCCGTGTGATTTGTATCGTGTTCTCAAAAGCACCAAGATGTCGTGGCAAGGCCTTCCTCTGGGACTCCACGTCTACCACACAAGCATCACTAAACCCCACCTGTAACCGGCTATGCTCTGTGATGCTGGGTATAAACTTGGCACTGGTGTTGATCTGTTGAATCATCAGTGAGTGTGAGAACAGTATAGGGACCCGTTTTTTTTATATGAATAATATGCAGCTGATCAGTTTGTTACTTCACCAAGGCTTTGACCTGACTAATAACCATGAGGCCTGACCAATATTCATAACTTGCTCGCATTTACTGGGTACATTCTGATGAATATTAGCACTGGCACAGTACCTTGATATTTCCACAGCATGTGCTGTAGGTGACAGGTTCATTTTAGTCCTAAATTTAAAATATTAAATTTGTTTTTTTTTTGTAGTAGTATACATATACAGTCCCCTGGGAGTTGTACAGTGGGGCTGCTATACCTGTCTCCTTCCTCTCATTTGCATACGGTACTTTGTCACAAGCACCTAGCAAAGGGAAGAGAGAAAGCAAGTACACAATTTGAAAATGAATAATATTAATAATAATAATAATAATAATAGGTAATTGACACTAATGGGTCCAATCTATCTTTCTATCTATCCTTCTCTCTACCAATGACAACCCACCCCGGAGAACTCCTTTGCTTCCCTACAATTCAGTTGTATTATGTACTGAGAATTATGGTGCTAATTGTTGCTTGTATTCTGTATTAGTTACTCTGATGTTCCGGTCTGTGTACCCTGTATTGTTCTATTTTGGTTCTAATTCAACATCATGTTTTAGTTGTGGCAAAACCACCCTCAAGTGTTTTGATATTTATCAATGATCATCATTGATAAAAAATGTATAAAAATAGCTAAAATCATGTAATTTTGCAATCCAAAACCCCAAATTTGCATTTAAATCTTCATTCTGAACCGTAGGAACATTTGAACCAGAAATCGGTTATATATATGTGTAAAGGTCTTCAGGGGCAAAATGTAATAAGGTGCGATTTTTAGTAACGTTTTTCTTGATGGAAAAACGGCCAAAATCGCACGTTCACCGAAAATTGTAAGTGAAGTAACATGCAATGGACCATATTCAGGTCCGTTTGGATCCCCCTGCGTGTTTGCACGGGGGACTGATGGTGTGCATCTGTGCATGCGCAGCTGCAGTTTCTGTGCATGTGCAGATGCAGGGCTTGTGCGGAGGGTGGGTGGGGTTCTTTGCGCTGGGGGACCCGCCCATGGGAACCCCCACCATTTCATTGGCATTCCCATGAACAAGCTGGGCGTTCCCATGGAAATCGCCCGGTGACGTGGGTGCCAGGGGCGGGCAGCTGACATTACTGGATGTCAGCTGCCCACCCACTTTCTACCAAATGCGCATGCATATGAAATGATGCAGGTGTTCCCCAACAGCAAGCGAATGGATGTTTATGTTAAACATTCATTTGCAGCCCATGCAAGTGTACGCGGCGTGCAAGAGGGAGCGAGCGTAGAGGCATTCGGCGGACAGGGTCTGGTGGACGCAGCCTTACGAATCAACCAGAATAACTCCCAATATGTAGTAAAAATAGCACATTTTGCAGTGACCAAAAAAAAAATCACAAATGTGATTTTTTTTTTTTTAAACATTTCCAACAGTCACCAAAAAAAAAACCGACCAGGTCCAGGCTGGTGAGTTTGACAGAACTATGCACGGATCAGTGAGATCTGTGCATGGTTCTGTCCAAAAAGTGTGTAAAAATGTAAATAATAATAGAAAAAAGGCATCAGGCCCCCCTTGAGCTGGTCTTGGGAGTGATGGAACTTGGAGATAAAGAGAGCGGCAATATCTAGTGAAGTGCAACAGGTGACTTAATGTAATCAGGTGACATGTATATGAAATTCAGGATGGAAGCTGGAGAGTGGTTTTGATATTACTACATACAGTCTTGGGACTGTTCAGCAGCAGGTGACTCTGTTCTGACACACAACATTGTGGCCTTAGCCATAGGAGCGGACCGAAGATTAAGCTGTATAAGTCTGTGCAGCTGGTTTATTCTGTGCATTGAGTATCCAGGGAAGTGAACCGCTTTTTATAACTTGTTGGAGGGTGCTGTGATAATTGGACTAGGATACGGCAGTGGTGTCACTTGCATACCCTCCAACTGTACCGTTTTAGCCGGTACAGTACCGATTTTTAACGGACTGTACCGGCTAAAAAATAAATGTACCGATGTACCGGTTTTATAAAGCGGTTCCCACTCCTCGGACTCCGCAGGCGATGGCTCATGGATGGATTCGACTGGGCCCAGGGGAGGTAATTGTGTGGCTGTACCCGTTCCCAGTTGTGCCTTGCGCGGCATCCCGGCAGCTAGCAAGCGAGCTAAGCATGACGTCAGCACGCCGCCCAGCTGACCCGCTCCCGCGCTATACTATGGGGCTGTCCGCACACGCACAGTAGGTGCGGCCGGCAGCCCCAGCTCATGCGTCCTTGACTTATCTGCAGTCTAGGTCAGTGCAGTGACTGACTGAGCACCAAGATCTGACTAGCGTGGCGGGACTGGTGTTGAGGGGAGCGGCCGGCCGTGCAGCCAGTGTCGTCTTGTCAACGTCCCTCAGTCCTCAACTCAAGTGGGTACATTTACACAACACATTTAAAATTAATGTCTGTCCATAGGTGGGGGCGTGGCCAAGTTGACACACCCCTCTACCCCTGACCACACCCCCTAAATTTGTGGCCACGCTCCCTGTACCGGTTTGCACGGTTAAAATGTTGGAGGGTATGCACTTGGCCTGACCCCATCTACATCACTGTGGAGGTGTGCCAACATTGATGGTGATGCTGGGCTGCCCTTGGAAACTCATCTGCCTGTGCTACAGAATCCATAGAGGGTGACACCCTGGTGCGGCCTCCATGCTCCTTGTGATGCCACTGACTGATACAGTGAATATAAACTGGCTTAATATATGCTCTAGTGAACTTCTCCCGCATTACTGCTACCTTTTGCCATCTGTTATAATCTTTTTTTCTCTGCTCAGTACATTCTATATACAGCAATGCCCCAGACATATATTCATACTTTCCATCTGTCCTGTTTTTCGCAGGAAAGTTCCCTTTTTTTGTGACTGCCCTGAGACACCCATGACTGGCAGTGTTCCGCAGTGGGGGAGGGGGAGTTGGGAGTCCTCCCTACTGGTCTGCTGAGCAGAGCAGCAGGGAATAGTCTCTGGTCACATGTGCACAGTTTCCATTCACTGTGAGAGAGGGGATGGGGGTGTGGCCAACAGCTCATAGAATGCTAGCCATGTCCTCACAGCAGCAAAACAGAGGCGTGGCTTCTTGATTGCAAACATTCCCACAAAGCCACGCCCCTTTTTGCAATACCACGCCCTTTATTGGTACCACTCGCGGTGAGGCTTTGCAGGAGTTCTGACTTTACAGAACGAATTGTTGGGAGGCATGGTACATTGCTAAATGCAGTGTACTCTTTTCCTATTTAATACTTAATTATCTGTGGACACAGCATTTTTATTTAGGTACTATTTACCAACTTGGACAGTCCGGCGTGATCTGTATTGGGTGATCGGATGTTATATTCATATTTAATTTTTGTTATTGATTTATGTGGAATTAATACATATTTTATGTGCATTTTCAAACAAGCAGCTGTGCATAATCGCCCGCATTGCTTTTGTTTGTGAAATATTCTTCAAGAAAATGGCTGATACGGAAAAAAAACGCTGCTTCTGAAGGTTTAGGCAGAGCCGGGCACACACAATAAATGGCCTCACTCTTGGCAACCATGAAACTATCAGGTCCTGGGCGGGATTCTCTAATATCCGCACCCCCCCTTCCGCCGCACATGGCCGGCTACCGCTGACATAATTATTGCATATGCTCTAACATATGCAATAATTATGGCAAAGGACAGGTCTTGCGTTAAGAGCTGTCCTTTGCGGCGAGCCAGAGATGCACAGCGGGTCCCGGCGGCTCCCCCCTCCCTCCCTTACCTGGCTTGCACTGTGCTGCTGCAGGCGGACGGGCTCTCCTCCTCCCTACACCTGTAAGAAGATTTTCAGTGCAGAGAGGAGGAGGTCACAGGTCCGGGGGGGTCGGCAGGGGTCTGTGCAGGGCGGCAGCGATGGGTCGCAGTAGAAGCCCATAGGCTTCTATTGGGCATCGCCAGCTTTTTAAAACCCTGAGAACGGGGTTTTTACGGCATTTTTAGTTTAGAGAATCACGCCCCTGTGTTTTTTAGGGAGATATTGTCACTTTAGTGTGAGTTGTCTTTCCCTTGCTAACTAGTGGGATGTATATACAATCTCAGTGAGGGATCTGGCCTATACTTTCTGCACATGCCTTATCTTGTAATAATCTTAATATCCCATTTCTAGCTTGATTAAAGTCTTCATTGAGGCAGGGCCGGATTAAGGGCCTAATGGGCCTGGAGCTGAAAATGTTCAAGGGCCTATTATGAAAAGTGGAGGATGTGCGGCCACATTATTAGCCCCATAGCAACCAATCAGATTCTGTTGCATCCTAGAAAATGATAGATGGAATATAATTGGTTGCTATGGGCAACATCACCTGTTAATTTTGAGAAAGTTTAGTAAATTTACCCCCAAGTATCATCCAATTTACCATGGAGAGTACATTGGGTGATCTGTTGCAGTCCCTCTATTTCTGACATTAGTCGCAGTCAGCGCCGGCAACAGATATCTTGGGGCCCTGCTCAATGATATTTTTAGGGCCCCCCACCTAATCCCAAATCCACACAACCCTATTCTGCATGAGCCTCATTTAACCTTTCCTGCTTTCAGGTGCGCCCTTCCCTCATTCTCACTCCTACTGGCTCCTGGTTACTGCTTCCTGCAGGCTCCTGGCTGCTGCTGGCCTGTCACTTTCACAAAAGAATGGCAAGCACTACGAGCAAGCAGGGCAGGTCTTTCGCAGTGCGTGGAACAGATGACCCGCGCATGTGCAGTAAAAGTACCGGGTACCAGAGACTGAGGCCATAGCGCCAGCGGTGGGTACAGCTGTGGACCTGCGGCCCCAGGCTATGCGCACACACAGAGTAGATGGCTCTAAGCACCGAGCGGCAGGGTGCACACACTGTACACGGTAGTAGCACACAGTGAGTCAGTCAGACCCAGCCACACGTAGATGGTGCGCAGTAGACGGCCGAGCCGGGAGGGTCACTGAAAAGCCAGTTAGTTCAAGAGGCGGCCTTGTGAGGGCATGGAAGCTCTGGGGCCCTTCGGATTGTTGGCGCCCGTCACACTTGTCCCCTTAACCCCCCCCTGTCACTGGCCCTGCTCCCAGTCCTTATAGGTTTCTTCGATAGTTGTAATGCTGTCAGATTTATACCCCTTTCACATCGCAAATGCTGAGTCACACCGGTGATATGAACATGGATCCTTCCCGGGAGCGACTCAGCATTTGTGATGCTTTGCTGCCCACAAATTTGGATGGCATTTTCACTATTGTATAGCTTTGCAACCTAGGAAGAGACTGAGGTATGTATGATCTTCATGTGACATGAGAAAAAGGTGCAATTAAGGAAAACCAGACACACATGCAGTGAGCAGACTCCTCCAGTGCAAAATGACTATATACTATACAAAATCACACCACACAGCATGTCCATAGTTGGTCAAATAGCATGTGTCATACTGTATATTGAAACCTTGAACTTGAAGAGTTATACCGGTACGCGTATATAAATACATAACTATACAAGATGTATTTTTCATGAAAATATGTCTATATAGAATAATAGATAGATATAAAATCACTAATCAGGCAGGTTATCTTGACTCGTGAAGTTTCAGTTTACACATCAGTCCAGTACATGGCGCACCAAAACAAATACTAAATACTATAGTGCATAACCATATATACATCATAGAAGTCGCTGATCATGCTACTTGTAACTTTTATGTTCAATGTGTAAAATAGAAAATATACATCACAATATTAGATGGCACTACTGTCTTGTAAAATTAGTGATGCTGAGACATCCATGTGAGAGAAGCCGCGGGCTAATGCTAGTTTTAAATATACATTTGCAAAAGTACTTAAGAGTTCAGAGAAATCTTGTATTAAGTTTAATGGTTGTTAAGAAACAATGCTTTAAAAGGCATGTTTATTGTTTGAATTTTGATCTTTTCTAGCTTAACCTGACTGAGAGAATAAGTATTATAACAAATAAAGAGAACTGCAAAGTTTAAAGTTGTACATGGGCCTCAAGCGTTGTGCGGTACTTGCAGAAGATCATTTTTATTTTAAGTACAGGTTACAGGACAAGGGTAAATACTGCAAGAAATATAAATTGGATTCTTGAACAAATGAGGAATATTTTTATTGCAATTTTGTACATTTCTAATTGTTCCTTGTACTTCACTTCTCTTCATGTTTTCTGCAAATCCCCACGAACCTCTCCAATTCCCAGGCACAGGTGCAGGCTCTAGCAGGCACGTTGTTTTGCACTGGTATGCAGGCTTTTGTCTATTGCTACCGTACCTGTCTTGGGTTTTGATGAGCCAATGTAATGTAAGTATGAGGAATATATAACTGTGTATCTATCACACAGAAAAGTGGTTATTTGACATGTGCATGGGAATATTGAGGGTTATGTTATAAATTCAGATTTTACAGAACTGGCTTAATTCCAATGTGACTGCTGCCAAGTTTAAAGTGATTGTATCTTTAAATTTTACTGCAATCTAGAAATGGCCATCGACCACAAAGCTCCCCCCATGATTTTTGTGTATTCTACTTAGCCCAGGTATATGGAGCCCAAACCTGCTTCTTGACATGACCCATGAAGCCCCACCTCCCACCTTTAATTAGCTCATTGCATGGTGAGTAATGAAGCAGGGATCACTATTAGTAAGACCCCTGTCAATATTTTAAAACCAACATGGTTAACCATGGGTGGCCATCGATAGTTAACCCTCCGATTGGCCATCCCTATGGTAATTTCAATGAAATACGCAAAATTGGAACCAATTCAGTAACCCTCTTTGAATTTAACTACTTTCCTTTAGTGAACAGGAGCATGGGCATCACGGATGGTGTAATGGTTAGCATTACTGCCTCACAGCGCTGAGGTCATGGGTTCGATCCCCACCATGGCCCAACTGTGCGGAGTTTGTATATTCTCCCCGTGCTTGCGTGGGTTTACTCCGGGTACTCCGGTTTCCTCCCACAATCCAAAAATATACAGGTAGGTTAATTGGCTTCCAACAAAAAAAAAAATTAACCCTAGAATGTCTGTGTGTGCGTGTTCATGTGGTAGGGAATATAGATTGTAAGCTCCACTGGGGCAGGGACTGATGTGAATGTTTAAATATTCTCTGTAAAGCGCTGCGTAATATGTGTGCGCTATATAAGAAACTGTTAATAAATAAATAAATAATAATGGTCCCACTAATCAGGTTACAACTCCATTGCAAGGTGCTCATCCAGACAAACCCAGGTTCTCTGTACCACTCCCTCCTAACATGTCACTCGGGACTTATACCCCTTTCACATTGCAGCTGTAATACGGTATATTGCCGTTTTTTTAGTGCTTTAAAACGTTTCCAGCAGCAATGTGAAAGCTACATTGTCAATTTACCGGTTACAGAAAACCGGCATTTTGACACGTGTTAAAAGGAGGATCCTACACGGTTCGGAGCCGTTTCACCTGCAGTGTGAACAGCTCAGAAACGGTATTTGCTATAAATGATAACCACACTTGATCCCCGCCCACAAGCAGGAAAAAAACATTTAAAATGACATTGTATGGCTTTCTATGGGTGAAACGGGTTGAATCTGAAAGGTACAAAACGGTATTTAAACTGCAATATACCTTTACATCATGCAATATGAAAGGGGTTTAACTGGCTTTTGACCAGTTTTAAGACACGTTTAGAAAAACGGGTTGAAAGCAGGTTTTTGCAATGTGAAAAGGGTATAACTGGTGATTTATATATTTGTTATTCACTTGTTGCTCCATGCTCCCACACCCTGCCCAAGAGATATCCCTGAAATAAATCATTAATCAAAAATGAAAGTACATATGTGACCTTCTGTAGTTAAAAATGCACTATTACAAAACATTTTATTACAAGATAATTATTTGTGTGCAGTCCATAGAAGAGAATGGGGATAGGGTTTGAGAGGGAACGTCTTATGTGAGTTACAATAATCTTTGTCATTGCAGCACTTTGCAGCAATGACGGTCAACTCTGTGAGCCTTTAATATCGCCCAGAAAAGATGTATGTCAACGTTCTAGAGAGTAGAATAGCAATTTAGTTAAAATGACACAGACAGCAGTAATCGAGCGGATTTGATTTCTATCTGCTTTCCCCTTGTGCGACGATGCTGATAAATAAAAATAATTTTTCAGGCTCTGTGGTAACACAGTTTCAATGTCAGAATTAATCTTAAGAAAATAACCATTATGTTATCTCTCTTATTTGCATCCAGACGAAAAGAAGATGCAGGTAGATTATGTCCACTTGGTATTGTACAGGAAAATAAATATGCATTTTTTTTAAAGATGTGTATCACTGTTGTGTGAACTCCTCTAGTAATAATGCAGAAGCCTAAGGTGATGTTTATCTGTAGCCAAACTTTGGACCAATTCACACTGGCGCATGTGCAAGCACTTAAACAGTGGTCTCACTCCGACTGCAGTTTAAGTAACGATAGGGTAGGCAACAATGCGATGGAAGGCAGCAACGGGGTGGCAACTGACCATTGTGGGCAGTGACTGAGCATTTTGTGGGCGTGGTCCAGACAACGCAAAGCGTGTCCAAACTGCTTGGGGAGGGGGAGACTGTGGCGGATACATGATGTCACCCACAGCCTCTGAGACCCAAAACATGGCAGGCATTTGTTTGACTTAGCCGCTAGGCTGAACAGCCAGGGGGCAGCCGGTATTATGCCCCCACAGGTTGTAGTTTTGTGAGGATTCGCAAAACACAACCCAGTCTGAATTAGGCATATTAAGCAGGCATTTGCAGTGAACCTGATACATAAAAATTATTTTTATATGCATTTTTTTGTTTAAGTAGTGTGTTAAAAATAAGGGCATGGCTCCCGGATATTGTATTCCTTCTGAGGCCACGCCCCTTGTTGTGAAGCCATAGCCCCCCCCTTCCTGTGTCATGGTGCCCCCTGTTATTTTGTTTTAGATCTGCCTCTGTACTCCCCACTCAATTTTCCCTTTGTTAAGTTGGTCCCAAGATCCTTCCAGCTTATATATCTACTAGAGGAGACATCTTCTGGTAAAACAGTTTCCTCCACCACTGCTCCATGTAGGAAGGATCCAAATTGTATCCATGGTTCTGTGCAAATACTGCTCACATTGTGGTGCCGAAGTGTGATCTGCATACTGCAGTGCAGCACTATGACTCATTCGAAACCAACGCCACCATTAAATCAATATATAGGCCCAGCCTCCAGAGGATACCTTCTAGAAACATAGAAACATAGAATTTGACGGCAGATAAGAACCACTTGGCCCATCTAGTCTGCCCCTTTTTTTAAACATGTTACCTCAAACCATATTTGATCCTTATTTTTTTGTAAGGATATCAATATGCTTATCCCAAGCATGTTTAAATTGTACTACTGTATTTGCGTCTACCACCTCTGTTGGGAGGCTATTCCACTTATCTACTACTCTTTCTCTGAAAAAATTCTTCCTCACATTTCCCCTGAATCTTCCTCACTCTAGTTTCAGTGCATGTCCTCGTGTTCTGTTGCTCCTCTTCCTGTGAAGAATGTCTCCCACCTGTACCTTGTTAAAGCCCTTGATATATTTGAAAGTTTCTATCATGTCCCCCCTTTCCCTTCTCTGCTCTAAAGTATACATATTAAGATCTTTTAGTCTTTCCTGGTATGTTTTGTGATGTAGGCCATGCACCATTTTAGTTGCTCTTCTTTGTACAGTCTCTAATGTATTTATATCCTTCTGGAGATATGGCCTCCAGAACTGAACACAATACTCTAGGTGAGGTCGTACCAATGACCTATACAGTGGCATTATTACTTCTTTCTTTCTACTGCTGATACCTCTCCCTATGCAACCAAGCATCTGACTTGCCTTCTTCATTGCTTTGTGACATTGCCTACCTGCTTTTAAGTCCCCTGAAATAGTGACACCTAGATCCCTCTCTTCCTCAGTAGTTTCCATTATAGTGCCATTTATACTATATTGAGTCTTTGGATTTCTGAGACCCAAGTGCATGATTTTGCATTTTTTGGCATTAAACTGTAGTTGCCATTCTCTTGACCATTTCTCTAATCTGCCTAGATCCTCAATCATTTGTTTTACCCCTCCTGGTGTGTCTACCCTGTTGCATACCTTTGTGTCATCTGCAAAAAGGCACATTTTACCCTCAATTCCATTTGCAATATCACCAATAAAGATATTAAAAAGCACCGGTCCAAGTACAGATCCCTGGGGTACTCCACTTGTAACCTTTCCCTCCTTTGACTGTACTCCGTTTACTACAACTCTCTGTTTTCTGTCCTGCAACCACGCTCTTATCCATTCAACTATCTTAGAATCCAATCCCAAGCTTTCAAGTTTATTTAACAGTCTGCGATGTGGGACAGTGTCACAAGCTTTACTAAAGTCTAGATAAGCTACATCTACAGCCCCACCTTGATCTATTACTTTAGTCACCCAGTCAAAAAAGTCAATAAGATTTGTTTGACATGATCTTCCCCCAGTAAACCCATGCTGTTTTGGATCCTGTAAATTGCTGGTTTTGAGATATTCTACAACTCTTTGTTTTAAGAGTGTTTCCATCAATTTCCCTACTACTGATGTAAGGCTCACTGGTCGATAGTTGCTTACCTCTTCCTTGCTTCCACTTTTGTACAGTGGGACTACATTTGCTGTTGTCCAGTCCTCTGGGATTACTCCAGTAGCTAGTGACTGGTTGAATAATTCTGTTATTGGTTTTACCAGCTCCCCTTCAAGCTCTTTTAGTATCCTTGGATGTATCCCATCTGGCCCCATTGATTTATCCACTTTCAGTTTTGAGAGTTCTGTGAGGACTTTCTCCTCTGTAAATGTACTTGTCTCTCCCTCAGTTTTCTGACTATACTTGCAACTTAACTGTGGCCCCTTCCCCTCTCTTTCAGCAGTGAATACTGAGCAGAAATAATTATTAATATTATCTGCTATTACATTGTCCCCCTCAAGAAAACTTCCACTCTCTGTCTTCAGTCTAATTATTCCACTTTTTGTTTTTCTCCTTTCAATTATATACCTAAAAAAAGTTTTCCCCCCTTTACCCACTGACAGGGCCATTTTCTCTTCAGCCTGTGCTTTTGCACATCTGATTACCTTATTCGCCTCCTTCTGTCTAACAAGATACACCTCTTTGTCCTCATTCTTCTGCGTCTGCTTAAATTTCTTAAAGGACAACTTTTTTGCTTTCACAATACTTGCTACTTCTTTTGCAAACCACAATGGCTTTCTTTTCCTTGTGTTTTTCCTAACTCTTTTGACACAAAGTTCTGTTGCTTTTAGAATTGCACTTTTTAATTTTTCCAACTTATCCTGCACTCCTTCCAAGTTCCTCCACTCTGCCAAAGAATCCCTTACAGAGTTTCCCATCTCTACAAAATCAGCCTTCCTAAAATCTAACACCTTTGTTTTTGTGTGCGATGAGTCAGTCTCTGTCTTTATTTTGAACCATACTGCTTGATGGTCACTGGATCCCAGATTTTCACCCACATTTATGTCAGATATTCTGTCACCATTTGTAAGTATTAAGTCTAATATTGCGTCCTTACGCAAGAGCTTACCTGCACTGTGCACTCTGCACCCATTATTTAAATGCCAATGTACTATCTACTAAGTTAAACAGTTGGGTGTGGTATAAAAAAAATGTTTACTCCAGGATGTCGATATGTGAAATGTCGACATTGACGTAATGTTAACATTGCTAAAAGTAAAAATCGAAAGTCAACTGTTGGCCTGTCAACCATGAGGTTTCCATAGGATTCTTAACAAACCATAATCTAAACTGCAGCCTAAACCTAACTCTGTCAACATTGTGTCTGTTGACATTCAAAATATCAACATTATGTCATGTTGACATTCTGTCATTGTGATTATCAATGTTGGCATATTCAATGTACCTTCTGTCCAATGTCAACATTCTGAATGTACACTGTGCCAAACAGCAAGGGAATGTCAAACACAACTAGAATTCACCACACAGCAGCAGCAACAACTGTTTGTATATTGCAGTTATTGAGCCCTGTTCCCAAAACCCAGAGAGCCCTATTTACTACTATTTGTATTATCAGTAGATAGGCACAATCATAGAGAGCATTAGGGTGGCGCAGGGTGGCATTGAGTCTACATTGTAAATGCCATGTTTGTTCTCTATTCCCCAATCTGCGGGATCTCACTCAGCATCATCACTTCATTTTATGAATTTTAATTTATTAACTAAGCTTCCAATATCTCAATTGTAAGGTTATTTTCTCCCCCATGCAGTGATATCTCTTTCAGCTGCAGCTTCATATTATTATAAATAAGTAATAGTACATCGGAGATGCTTGCACAGTACACAGAGGCTAAAAGATATTGAGTAAATACATATTTGCAATTCAGATTTCATGGACTTCTTATCTGGTCTTGGAAACAGAATCCTCTTTATGTACTATGTTGGCGTTTGTTATTCAGGACATACCATCTTCCTAGTAACGCAGATCTCTTCTCATGTACCGGAGACAGGTTTTTTCTGCCCGGATATTTTCTTGCACAGGGCTGATTTTAACACTATATTACCTGTGTCCAGAGGGAGTAAATGAACGTGGGCTTATACATTATTACCACGTACAGGAATTCACAGAAGAGAAGAAGTCCCTGTTCCACAAGAAAAGCAAATAAACAGAATAAAAGTATAATTCAATATTAATAACATATATTAACAGCAACTTTGTCGTATTTGCATGACAATTGCTTTTCTGCTGTTCGGTTTTTCTTATCAGATCTGGCTACAGGAAGGTACACATGCATACTTCCCAGCTGACAGGGCTGTCCTATTTTTTTGGGAAGGTCCCGCATCCCATCTATGGCCATCAGTGTCCCACGGTGGGAGGGGGCAGTTGGGAGTCTCTTCTGTCACATGCTGCTCTGCCTGGAAGAACAGCGGCCAAAACGGGGTGTGGCTTCGAGATCACGGACATCCCAAGAAACTATGCCTCCTGCTGAAGGATCTGTATAGCAAAGCAATTTTTTTTTCTATAACGGATAAAACCATGTGCACTGCAGTTGTGGCAGGTGTAACATGTACAGAGAGTTAGATTTGGGTGAGGTGTGTTTAAACTGAAATTGAAATTAGATAAACACAGGAAAAAGTCACTGAGCGTGTGCGCTGAAGCAGCCTGTGGTGGGTCCAAACTGAGAAATGGTGACCCTAACACCATAAAATGTACATAGAAACAAAGAATAGAATGTCCCCTCCACTGGCGCTTGATTGGATAATACCTCCCTTTAAATCGAGGTACGATCCTCTTCTCCCAATTTTAAACGATAACAAAGGTGTATGAATAAATACCGTACATCCCTCTTAATATAGCAACGTTCCTCTTCTCCGCCTCTGTATATTCAATTTCTGTTTCACCAGATTGGGTACCCCTTTTCCTTAGGTGGTTAGTGAGTGATGTAGACTCTCCCCAAAAAGGAATTCAAAAATGGCAAAATAGTGTGATACCATTTAATGTAAAAGACATACAATACAGAAATGAATCAGATAAAACAGAGATAGGTGAATGGTAGAATGGCCTGTTACCCGATGTGGTGGAGAACATGGATGAACAATCCAGTCCTCATAGATGGCAAAGGGAATAACAGTGAACCCGGGATTTCACCGTCAAACAAACACAGCAGCAGGCACAGTCCACACAATCCAGACACGCTATCCAAGATGAAGTCCCAGCTCCAAGCGCTTTCGACCTCCACTGAGGTCTTTTTTAAGAAGAATGCTGGGAATCCCTAGGTTCCGGATATAATTACAAGGCTCCTCCAATCCAGCGTCCTGGGTGTTTGTTCTTCTGTTCCCCAGTTTCTACATGGTATCCCAGTGTATTCTAACTGGATTCATGCAGGCTGAATGAATGTCCCACCTGCAGTGCAACATGGTTTTGTCCATTAGAGACGGATTCAGGAGGGGTACACTGACACTCACAACTACTGGGGAAGACTAGAGTTGTACACTTCTAACGTGTTGATAAATAGCCACTCCAGGAACCAGTACTTGCCTTCTGCCATTCATTATATTTCATATCTACTTTTTTCATTACAAAGTTTTTTTCACATTGACAAAACGTATCCGACAGAAAACAATTTGCGGATTAACAGACCGACATTAATCACTAACAAAAGGCGTAGGCAATTTATTGATAGAAATGTGTGATTTGTACGTACCATCATCCAAGAGGTTTATTGCTTTCCCAACTTCTTTATCTAAAAGACAGATCCAAAAACAGATTCAACACATTTATGGCGCCTCTGTATAAAGTAGCTATAGAGATTACTACTCAAGTGTCTTGTGTACATTTTACCTTGGAAAGAGGAGGAATACTGTAGGTAGAAACTTCTTTGTAGTTTGCAAATAATCCTGAGAGTTATAGACCCCGTGAACACCTTCTCGTGCAGTAATTTAGATGGTGTATATACTGGCTTGGAGGCATTCAGTGCAAATATGTACATTCGTAATACAATTTAGTCTCTAGCCAAACAAATATATTTCTTTACATTAAATTAATTATTGATTCTTCTAAAACTCTGAAACTCCAGTAAATGTTATTTGGGGTTTAGAACATTTGCTTAAGTATTTTATACTTCTTTAATAAGATATAAACAATTGAATGTGAATTGGCAAAACATTTTTAAATGAACCAAGGTATCCAGAGAGTCACAATAGCACAATAAGGGGGTCATTCTAGTCTGTTCTGTATTCACGCTCTGCTCTTGCGCATATTCGCATATGCGCACATGCAGGGCTGCTGTGCAGACGCCTTCGGTGACAATCGCCAAGGTGTTCGTACAGGCAGGGGCGGATCGAGGCAGGCAGGGTTCATTTGCATGGGGACGCCCAACGTTTCCTCGGCATACCCATGAAAACGCTGGGTGTCCCCATACTAACTCAGTCGGGTAGCTGCCTGCCGCTGGCCGTTGGCTGACGTCACAGGACGTTAGTTGCCTGCCCCATTCTCGGATGGTGCAAATATAAGGTCAGTCAAGACCCTGCAATGCTCTCTGCATTATATGGCGTCACTGCAATGCTCTCTGCATTATATGGCTGTCACTGCAATGCTCTCTGCATTATATGGCTGTCACTGCAATGCTCTCTGCATTATATGGCTGTCACTGCAATGCTCTCTGCATTATATGGCGTCACTGCAATGCTCTCTGCATTATATGGCGTCACTGCAATGCTCTCTGCATTATATGGCTGTCACTGCAATGCTCTCTGCATTATATGGCGTCACTGCAATGCTCTCTGCATTATATGGCGTCACTGCAATGCTCTCTGCATTATATGGCTGTCACTGCAATGCTCTCTGCATTATATGGATGTCACTGCAATGCTCTCTGCATTATATGGCGTCACTGCAATGCTCTCTGCATTATATGGCGTCACTGCAATGCTCTCTGCATTATATGGCGTCACTGCAATGCTCTCTGCATTATATGGTGGTCACTGCAATGCTCTCTGCATTATATGATATGGCAGTCACTGCAATGCTCTCTGCATTATATGGCGGTGACTGCATTTTCTCCGCATTATATTGCGGTCACTGCAATGCCCTCTGCATTATATGGCGGTCACTGCAATGCTCTCTGCATTATATGATATGACGGTCACTGCAATGCTCTCCACATTATATGGCGGTCACTGCAATGCTCTCTGAATTATATGACGGTCACTGCAATGCTCTCTGCATTATATGGCGGTCACTGCAATTCTCTCCGCATTATATGGCGGTCACTGCAATGCTCTCTGCATTATATGGTGGTCACTGCAATGCTCTCTGCATTATATGATATGGCGGTCACTGCAATGCTCTCCACATTATATGGTGGTCACTGCAATGCTCTCTGCATTATATGGCGGTCACTGCAATGCTCTCTGCATTATATGGCGGTCACTGCAATGCTCTCTGTATTATATGATGATGTCTACAATTCTAAATGTATCAAATGGCAGTCACTGGATTGTTCTCTATTACTGAACATGGCAACAATTTATAGTCCCTGTGTTATATGGTGTGCACTACAATGCTCTTTGTGTTATTTGGTGGAAACTGTGATGTTTTCTATAATATATTGGGATCAATTTGATAACCTTCGGAAATCACCCATGCTGTCTGTAAAGTAAGTGGTCACAGTGTTGGGCTGTGATGAGTGAGGTAGTATAGTAGAGAGTAGAGGCTACCCATGGTATCAGTAGCCGGCAGCGCTGTACTTTTCTGCAGGTCGGCCCGTGACCTCTCTATGCTGCTGCATTTTAGGTAGGCAAGTGATTTGTGTGGAATTACTAGGGGGAGGTAGGCAAAGTGTGGAATTACTGGGGGGGGGGGTCCATGTGTTTTTACTAATGTGGGGGCCAATGTGTTTCTAGTACAATGGGGGCCAATGTACTATTAAGGAGGCCAGTGTGTTTGTACTATTGTGGGGGCCAATGTAGTATTGTGGGGGCCAATGTGTTTGTACTATTGAGGGAGCCAATGTGTTTGAAATATTGAGGGGGCCAATGTGTTTGTACTACTGGGGGGCTAGTGATTATGTTTAATCACTATGGCGGCCATTTTGTGTTGCCTTTTTTCACACAGGATACTGATGTCTGACGCTGACTCTCGTCAGTGTGCTGGGACTTGTTGAAAATCACCGCAGTAGGGCCGGCATACTCCATTAAAAGTGAAGACATCCAAGAACAACAGAATAAATGCAGCAAACTAGCATCTTACTGTAACAGGACTAAATATGGGGTTTTCCCTCATCTTAAATACATTTCAGTCTTAGAAGGGTAGACGGCTGCCTGCATCCAAGCAAGTTACTATCTACCATGGCCGGGGTGGGATGTCCATGCCCCGGATTACAGAAAACCTAACTTTACTCCTGGCAATTGGTCACATAACTGACACATGACAAGATATGTGAAATGTGCAAATGGATCTGTTTGTAATGTATTATATAACTCACATACACAAATTTTATCCCAAAGCTGCATCATTTCTATTTGTTAATCCATTAGTTATTAATCCATAATAAATCCTATACATATACACCATGACTGAGCACAGTGATCGGAAACGCTCACATTTTACTGAACCTGTGCAGTTTCTTGTAAGTGCTGATCTCAAGGTCCTCTGTCTTGAAATATCTACTGTCGTCTGTTATATCTGCTTTATCGGCTCCTCGGGTCCTCGGGTTACATTTCAATGTTTGTTTTCCCTGAGACAGCAGCAGCAGCTTGTCCCAGAGCCCTAGATCACTGTTATGCAATGAGACTAATCAGTTGTATTACACAGTCACAGTATACTTTCCCTTAATGCCGATTTCATCTAGTGCGTGGATCAATGCACCCTCCCCTTACATTCTGTTCGCATATCGTGCATACTTGCCTACCATCACGCAATGGCCAGGTGGTTCCTGAAATTCAGGTGCCTCTCCTGGCTCCCTTGTTACGGTGGGAAATCTCCCGCAGCCACCCGCACACCCCCTCAGCTGCCCACTTAGAATAGAAGTGGACAGTCTGAGGGGACGTGATGACATGATTCATGCTGAATTGTGTCATCGTGGCCCGCCCCTTGCTGTAATATCGGCATTGTGAAGCGGAGGCGTGTCCATGATGACACGATTGCAGGCGCCACCGCCCTGTGCAGCCTTCACTGTGCCGAACCTCATCACCATGTGCCTAATCACATCCGCCCACCCTGCTACAAGTTAGCTGCCCTCTCTTAGACAGGGCAGCCAGAGACTCGCCAACCCCAATGTTATGGGGGATTCTTATTTACTTTATATTTGTGCGAAATTCACTTCCCAGCATTGTGTGTAGTGTGTTATGAGTCTTTTGGGGGTTTTTTGTGTGTTTGTGGGAGGTACTGGTTCATTTGAGTGGCAGTCACCAGATGAGGGTACCTGTTCCTGCATTGCTCACTACTCTCCACTGTTTACTGTCCAGCTTACATTGAATGTATGAGTGCCAGTAGTAAGGTTGGGTATACTGTACACCTAATGTCGGCATGATATGTCATTCCAGCCACATTGAAAGACAGATTGACTGGATCCTACAGCAGCTTCTGGTTGGCCATGCTGCATGCATGATGCAGGGCTGATAGTGTACAGGGTGTACATGGCAGTAACCTCACTTGCTCCGCTTTTCATAATTGGTCCCTGAGCATTTTATGCCCAAGGCCCATAGGGGCAGATGTATTAAGCCTGGCGAAGAGATAAACTTGAGATAAAGTGGAGATAAATTGGAAGGAGATAACGCACCAGCCAATCAGCTGTGTTTGAAATATGACAGTTGGAAGTTGATTGGCTGGTGCGTTATCTCTTTCCAATTTATCTCCACTTTATCTCAAGTTTATCTCTTGCAAAGCTTAATACATCTGCCCCATAATGCTCTAAATCTGGCCCCAATCATCCTGATAGTTTTAGTTTTCAAGCAGGGCAGCACTACCATTTGGTAGCTCCAGAAAGCTTCGCAGAGTGCAGCACATGAGGAGTAGTCACCCTCAATAGCTGGTGTCTGGCTGAGACAGGACACTTCCCAGTCTGACATGTCTGGTCACTAGGGCAGTGCAGCAATCAGTCTGCTCTATGGAGATCAGAGCCGTAGCTAGGGTGGTGAGGAGGATAGTGGGCACTGCAGGGTAGGGAGCTCTTTGTTATTAGGTCACAATATCCTTTATTATATTTCAAGATGACATACCCGCGACAAGTTGTTATGCTCAAAAAGTAGGGTGTTTACTGGAGTGCGACAGGTTATGGGTTTGAATCCTGGGTATGGCAGTATATTGAAATCTGTTATTTCATAAAGGTTATTGTAATTCAATAACAAAGAGCGCTGAAGTTACACTATGGGGACTATTCTGGCATGCGCCGGACCCAAGACTGTCAGACCCAATATTCGCCCATACATTTCATGGGCGTTCCCATGAAAATGATGGGCGTTCCCATGCAAATCACCAGATGTCAGCTGCCCGCCCTGTTCCTGTTGAGGGTACACGCATATCTAAGGGACCTGAGAGTCAGTTAGATATGCACGTGTGCACCACATCATTCAATGGCCGGCGACCATTGAATGATGTGGGTGTCACCCTATAGGCTGGGAACATCCATACACAGCCGAGTGGGCAACCCATCGTGCAAGGGGAGGGTGCAAGCAATGGGCGGCGTTTAGTCTACACACAACACTGCGATATTTGCAGTGTTGTGCATGGACCAGAATAAGGTCCTATGTGTATGCATGGCTTGCTCATTGAGAGGGAAGCTTGCAGACTAAAGTGAAGCTTGATTACTTAAGTGACTTGTGAGTTGGAAACTGAAGCAGATGAGTTATCTTGCATTCTGTCTGTCTTGTATTCTTTATCTGTCTTTCTATATAGAGACTGTAATTTTGAGGGAGAAATCTGAGTGTGATTTTGGTTGTGCCTGTATCTGTATAGTGTATTGTTACTAGGTGTGAACAGATACTAGGAGGAGGAGCTAAATCTAGGTGTCAAGGAAGATTAGGGGGAGGAGCTGAGTGTAACAGGGGCCTGACATACTATATAAGGAGGGACATAACTCATTTGGGAGCTTGCTCATTGAGAGGGAAGCTTGATTACTTAAGTGACTTGTGAGTTGGAGACTGAAGCAGGTGAGTTAGAATACTGGAAAAGGTGAGTTTGAACACAGTCTAAATCTTCATATTCTATTTTATTGTAATATATTCATCTTTTTTCTATCCTATTGTAACCTGTTGCTCAATTTTGACATTTAATTCATTTTATCTATATTTTTTCCAACATTGTATTTCATTTTACTCATTCACTATTATTTTCTCTTATCTTTGCCACACATTTATTGCACTCTGTTTCCCTCTTCACGCCTGCTCACATTTGCCTCACTTCTGACCTTCTCTGTTCCCTTCATCCTCTCACTTGTTGTTTCATACTTAATTGGTTTACTCAATCAACCTGATTTTACCCACTTGTCTCCTGTCTGACAGTAGTTCCTTGCCTGTTACCTTCTCTCTCACTTTGTTTTCTACCACATCCTCGCAAATCTACTACAGACGCTGTCTGTCCCCCCAAATCCCTCTGTCTGCTTTCACTAACCTACCCTCTCACCTCTGGTCCTCATGGCTGTTAATCTCTCAACTTCACTTTCTCCAACCGCTCCTCCCCCCTCCCATCCCATACCTATCCTGACCACTCGCCCCCGCACCCCCACCCTCCCAACGACCCCCCCTCGCTTCTGCAATCCCAAAAACCTTATCCACATAAATACACAACCCACCCCCCTCTTTCCTGTGCACTATGGAATGCCAGATCCATCTGCAGCAAACTCCCTGCCATCCATGACCTATTCATCTCTAGAGCATTCCACCTCCTTGCTATCACCGAGACCTGGCTCTCCACCTCTCATTCAATCTCTCCAGCTGCTCTCTCCCACGGTGGCCTCTCTTTCTCTCACACTCCCAGGCCTGACGGTCGCCAAGGTGACGGCATGGGTTTTCTCCTCTCAGCCTCATGCACCTACAGTGTCATTCACCCTGAACCCTCTCTCCTTTTCTCCTCCTTTGAGTCTCACTCTATCCGTCTATACTACCCCTACCACCTCCGTGTCGCTGCAATCTACCGCCCCCCTGGCCCTATCTCCCAATTTCTTGACAACTTTGGCGCCTGGCTTCCACACTTCCTCTCCTCTGACCTGCCATCTGTCATTCTTGGTGACTTTAACATCCCCTTGGATAACCCCGCTGATCCTGGCACCTCCAAACTCCTCTCTCGGCTCCTCTCTTGGCCTATCTCGGTGGACTACCTCTCCCAGCCACAACCAAGGACACTCCCTCGATCTCGTCTTCTCTCGCTCTTGTTCCCTTACTGACTACACTATCTCGGCTTTTCCTCTTTCTGACCATCACCTCATCTCCTTCTCCCTCACTGCTTCCCCCTCTCCCACCCCCCCCCCTCCCAAGCGCATTGTCTCACGGCATAACGTCAACACACTTGATCTTGCTGCCTTCTCAAACACGCTGTGTCCTCTTCTCGCCCCAATCGCCCTCATGTCCTGCCCGAACCTCGCCGCCTCCCTCTATAATGACACCCTATCTTCGGCATTGGACTCTGCCTGCCCTCCCTCCTCTATCCCCCTTCGATGCTCCAACCCCCAACCGTGGCACTCGCCTATCACCCTATTCCTTAAAAAGTGCTCTCGCACTGCTGAGCGCTTCTGGAAGAAATCACGCTCCCTTGCGGATTATCTCCATTTCAAATTCATTCTTTCCTCCTTCAGCTCTGCCCTTGCTCTGGCCAAGGAATCCTACTTTAAGTCCCTCATCCTTTCCCAATCATCCAATCCCCGCAGGCTCTTCGCCACCTTCAACTCCTTGCTCTCCCCCCCTCCTCCAGCTCTTCCGTCCTCCATCGTAGCCGCTGGTTTTGCTACCTACTTTTCAACCAAAATCTCCTCTCTCAGGACTGCCATCACTGCTGCCATGACCTCACCCTCTCCTTCCTCCCCTCCTACATCTCCACTCCCCTCCTTCCAACCCCTGTCCTCATTTTACCCCACCACTGCTTCTGAAGTCCACTCTATCCTTCAATCCGCTTCTCCCTCCACCTGCCCGCTCGATCCTATCCCCTCCAATATTATCCGTCGTCTCAGTCCGTCAGTCTGCTCTCACCTGGCTCACTTCTTTAATCTTTCCCTATCCTCTGGGATCTTCCCTTCCTCCTTCAAACACGCTCTTGTCTCCCCAATTCTCAAAAAAAAAAATCTGGACCCCAACTCTCCATCCAACTACAGGCCCATCTCCCTCCTCCCTTTTGCCCCCAAGCTCCTAGAACGTCTGACCTATAATGTCTCCTAAGCCACCTTACTGCTAACTCCATTCTAGACCCCCTCCAATCTGGGTTCCGCCCTTTACATTCCACTGAAACTGCCCTGACCAAAGTCACTAACGATTTACTATCGGCTAAATCCAAAGGCCTCTTTTCTATCCTCATCCAGCTGGATCTGTCGGCTGCCTTTGACACTGTTGACCACCCTCTCCTGCTCAACACCCTCCGCTCCTTTGGCATCACTGGCACAGTCTTCTCCTGGTTCACCTCATACCTCTCCGATCGCTCCTTCTCCATCTCCACTCCGAGCTCCTCCTCTCCTACTACCCCGCAGCCAGTCGGTGTTCCCCAAGGGTCAGTCCTTGGCCCTCTCCTCTTCTCCCTCTACACCACCTCTCTGGGCACTCTCATCAGCTCCTATGGTTTTCATTACCACCTTTATGCTGATGATACCCTAATCTATCTCTCCTCCCCCGACCTATCCCCATCACTCCTGTCCAAGGTCTCTGAATGCCTCACGGCCATCTCAGCCTGGATGACCCAACGCTTCCTGAAACTAAACATGGCTAAAACTGAACTTCTAATCTTCCATCCCACGAACATCCTCTCTTCTCCCACTATCTCCATCAGCATTGGTGAAACCGAGATCACCTCCACCGACCAAACGCGCTGCCTCGGTGTCATCATTGACTCCTCCCTCTCTTTCACCCCCCACATTCGTGCTCTCTCACAGTCTTGCCGCTTTCACCTACGCAACATCTCAAGCATCAGACCATTCCTCTCCACTGACGTGACCAAAATTCTCATTCACTCTCTTGTCATCTCCCGCCTTGACTACTGCAACATCCTTCTCTCTGGGCTACCTCTCACCCGCCTCGCACCTCTCCAAACCATTCTTAACGCTGCCGCTAGGCTCATCTTCCTCTCCCGCCGCTCTACCTCCGCCTCCCCCCTCTGTCTATCTCTTCACTGGCTCCCCATTCCTTTCCGAGTTCTCTTTAAACTCCTCACCACCACCTACAAGGAGCTCTCCTCCTCCACCGCTCCTTACCTCTCTTCACTGATCTCTATCCACACTCCCTCCCGTCCTCTTCGCTCCATCGCTGACCGCCGACTGACCTCTCACCTAATCACCTCCTCCCACTCCCGTGTCCAAGACTTCTCTTGCGCTGCCCCCCTGCACTGGAACAACCTCCCGCCACCCATCAGGCTTTCTGATTCCCTTACCTCCTTCAAGCGCTCCCTCAAAACCCACTTTTTTCGACTAGCCTATCCCTCCTCCTAACCTCTTTTGATCCTCCTATCCTGCCTCCGTTCCCCTCCGTTCCTACTTATCGTGTTGTTTTTCGTTCGTCCACCCACCTATTTTTAGTATGTTAACTCTTATGAGTAGGGTCCTCCTGCCTCACGTACTCACTCTACCTCTTTACCTCACCTGTATTCCTGTCCTGTTCTTCCCTTCCTCTACTTCATCTTCAGTCTCCTTGACAATTTTGACACCTACTTCTGAACTGATGCTGATTTTATTTCTACCAGCTATACCCCTATTTATACTGTATTTTTCAACACACCCTGTACGTTACCTTGTCATTTGTTTTTTGTTTGCTATGTATGGCGCTGCGGACACTTTGCGGCACCTTATAAATAAACGTACTACTACTATGCATGTGAAAGATTTGTGTCCAAGTCTATTTCCTTGCGGTGTTACATAAATGTGTGTGTGTGTGTGAATGGGGGGGGGGATGTTACCTGGAAGCTGAGAAAGGGGATGCAGTATAACATATACATAGAGAGTGAATACAGAGCTGCAGCAGTGTCCTCTCTATCCCTGCTGCCGTTATCTACAAACCACCGCCCGACCTCCCCGTACACACCTCTCCTTCTGTTCTTGACTCCTCTGAACGCACCTCATATCCTTCATGAGGAAGTCGGCTCCTCTACCTGTACTCGTGGCGCCAGCTCGATTAGAAAATAATAACATTAAATAGCCCTGTCAGGGGGCCCCTTGGACACATCAGGCCAGAGCCGGATTAGGGGTGGGCCTGGAGCTGAAATATGTTCAGGGGCCTTTTATGAGAAGTGGAGAAGGTGAGGCCAATGCCATGTAGGCCGGTAGACCCTTACACTATACACCACATTATCTAAATATATAAAAGTTGCCTCATTTTGTGTGGAAAATAGAAATGCACTTTTATTACTTAGGATGTGTGGCCAGATAGCGATCATCATGCTGTCATAATGAGGGGCCTTCTTTAGTGGAGGCCTAAAGCTGCAGCTCCATCCGCCCCATTGTTAATCTGGCCCTGATAAGCACGCAAGTGAAGCCCCCAGTGGCCCCACTGCCTGAGGTTCCACCACCTCCTCTAGGGATCAGGTTCCAGACTGTGCATGTCAATTATAAACTATACATATGCATACCTCCCAATTTTCGATTGACGCCAGGCAGGGTCCCCGCGCGCCTAAGGCGCGTGTCTGAAATTTGGGGGTGTGGCCTACAAACTGTGTCACGCCCGTGAAACCATGCCCACATTTTGCAGCTGTGGGGGGGTCTAGTCACCATCCTGGTACCGGGACGATCCCACCAAAATCGGTATAGTTCAGAGGTATGGATATGTCACATATACTGCACAGTACTATGGTGTATGTTCTATAGTGCATTCATCTGGTAAATGATCATGAATGGATTATATTTTTGAAGTGGCCCAGACAAAATATTGCATCAGACATCTGTGCACAGTATCTGAGCTGCAGTCCATGCACCCAAAATCAGGTAAGAATTATTATACTCTATATTCATAGAGTCATATATTCATGTATTTGAGGGTATATCGGTGGTATTGGTAAACTAAAGGTTTGCCTAGGGCAACCAGCTCTGTTTGCAAGGAGTTCCTTCACTCTGCCCACCTTCCAACCTCTGTGCAAACGTCTCCCCTCTGCGAAAGCTGCCCTTGCAAGCAGTATGTGTATGGCCACGCACCTTGGCAGGAATCTATGTATGCTTGTGCCAACAGAGACATACAACCTTTTATAAATGGCCTTCGGGGTTAGCAGAGAATCTATTATAGGCACTTGTAATGAAACTAGTTTTACTGTTTGCTAGAAAATCATTACAGACTCTACTGCAGAATTACATCATATACCAACCACGAGAGGTTGAGAAAAATTCATTCAATATCAAGTCTGATTGCCTTGTGCATCATCTCTATATTGCTGTTCAGTGTCCTCGTTTTTCATGCAATTCAATGCACTTAATAATAACGATGAAGAGGAATTTATTCCATTATTTCTCCATGTTCTAGAACAGCCTATATAGTTTGTTTTCTCACATGAAAATAGTCATATTATATTATAAATTGCATTGCAAGTTTAGAGACACACTTAATGAATGGCAGCAGAGCTTTGGCTCTCCAGGTGCTGTGAAACTGTATGTCCCAGCATGCATTGCTACAGTTTTGCTAGTAATAGGGTATGCTAAAACTGTGGCAAGGTGTGCTGGGATGTGTAGTTTCGCAACAGTTGGAGGGCCACAGGTTCAATCTGTAGACAGGGCCGGACTGCCGCTTTAATAAACATCCCAGTCCGGCCAGTTTCCCTCACCTCCAGCAAACTCTGACTGTATTACATCCCGCCACGTAAATTCATTTTTGCGATATATTGCTCAGTAAGTCACCATACACTTGTGATTGACATTTAGTACATCTGTCCTTTAATACCCCTTTCACACCGCACTTGTTTAATGGTATATTGCCGTTTTTTTCCCATTTCAAAACATTTAAGGCTGCAGTGGGAAAGCGCCAGAGAGGATTTACCGGTTAAAGATAACCGGTATTTCAAAACGTTTAAAAAGCAGAGTCCTACACATTTCAGAGCCGTTTTTTTATGCAGTGAGAATGGCTCTGAAGCAGTATATAGTAAAAACAACAGACTACAGACCTGTGATAGGCTGTCCCCTGCATTCTGCCTTGTAACGTGTTCAGGGGATTAAACGGGTTGACTGATGGGAATGGTACTTAAACTGTATTTAAAACGGTAATCTACTGCAATGCGAAGGCTCAGACCCGTTTTAAATACTGTTTAAAAATACCGGTTTTTTAAACGTTTTGGCAATGTGAAAGCGGTATTACTCTTTTGTTTGATTGCAGGTTGATATTTATTGTGGCTGTAGACTAGATATTTATAAGGCAAAAGATACATTGTAATGATATGATAAGGATGGAATTATAGGGATGGTAGTGTACCAGTGCATTGCATGCAACACATCAGACAAATGTAAACTATGCACTTTTCATATTCATTTCCCATTTTGAAGCTACATCTCAGATGCCTCTATGCTTTTGCCTTTAGCACTACCGCTGGGTTTCCCCACCCCCAACCCGGCATGAATTTAACTGCGGTAACTGAAGGTGACCATGCACTGCAGAAGGTGACCATGCACCCCCCCCCCCGTGGCCCTTTCACGTTCCCCACCTCTGGGATGGTGCAGAGTCATAGAGTCATCGGACCTGAGGGGGGTATCAACCACATCTGATTTGGCCCGATTTCTCAACCTGATCTGTCGGGATCAGGTGAAATCGGACATGTGGATGATCACCTTTACAGTGGCTAATAGGATATCTCCCATAGACTAGCTGCTGGTGGATTCCATGCTGCCTGTTCTTACACAGGGCATTTTCATATGCCGTAAAGGCCCACCACCGGGGATTTGCCATGGGGGGGGGGGGTTGCCAGCTCTAGCCTATGGGCTTCCTTTTGCGTCCCCCGCCAATCCACACTGCCCACCCCTCACCTCTGTCAGGGCAGCATCATGTTGTGCTGCCCGGACCGGTGACCTCCTTCTCTCTGCACCTCTCCGGGTGTATAGAGGAGGAGGCAGCCCCCTGACAGCCCACCTGTGTCATTGCCATGCCCCCTATGCCCCGAACAGCCTACAACGTCCAAAAGCCAGTTGTATCACCTTCCTTACATGCACATGGGCAGTATGAATGGCGAGTCCCTGAGCTCCCATACACATGCGTTTAGCAGCATTACAAGGGGTGCAAGTACATGTGTATTAGGGCACCTTTAATTAGGCCCTGTCATTTGATAATGAAAAAAAAAATTGACGATTCTGGGGACATTTTTGGAAAAAAATGACATTAGCCAGTTAAGTGGATAAATAAGTTCCAAAGTTGTTTTCTTTGCTATATAAATGTGGGCGCTAGCAAGAAAAGAACACAGTAAGAAACATTTGTGACATTGCTTGTGCTATTAAAGTCTGGAAATCTAACGTTTGAAGGCTCCTTAAAAATTACAACAAAACTAAGTAAAGATGCAAACGGAGACAGAAAACAGCAATACAAATGACTAATTAGAAAACGTGTTGTTTGTAGGATAACAGGCCGGACATCGCAGCTGGCAGTGTACGGATAAATTCTTCTTCAAAAAAAAGAAAAAAGAAATACAAGAAAACTCGTACAAGACAAGTTTGTGCCGCTAAGGGTGGTGTTATTAATTATTAATAATAAGTCAATTATTTTATGTATTTTTCTTAATAAACAGAAAATCCACAGCAAGCTACAAGCGCTGTCCCAATTAATTTGCAAACCACTGTATGAAACAGGTCAATGAGTAAAATTGATTTTGTATGCCGCTGTTATATAACTGGTAAACAACTTTTTTGGTTACTTTATATATACCGGTACCTTATATTAATTCCTTACATAGGGGTTTATTCTAGTCCATTCTTTCTGACAAAATCCTTCTTAGATGGACAAAACCATGTGCACTGCAGGGGGGCAGATGTAACTTGTGCAGAGAGAATTAGATTTGGGTGAGTTATTTTGTTTCTGTGCAGGGAAAATACTGACTGCATGATTTTACACTGCAATATAGATCTCACTTTGAAGTAAAACCCCACCCAAATCTAATTCTCTCTGCACAAGTTACATCTGCCCCACCCGCAGTGCACATGGTTTTGTCCATCTAAGAAGGATTTTGTCAGAAAGAATGGACTAGAATAACCCCCATAGTATAAAGCGGTCACATCTGTCTGTCTGTCTGTCTGAACAAGGTAATCTCGCAAACCGCTGGACAAATTGTTATGCCGACCATCGAATGATTTCTCCTGCCAACGCAAATAAAAGTCAGTCTCAAGTGACATCAGCAGCCCGCCCCAGGCAGGCATCGGCCCAACCACGTACCCATAGGAACACCCAGCTTTTTCATAGGGACACCCATAAAACACTGGCCGTTGCCCTGGCACAGCGACGCCACTGCCCTCGTCCACCCCCGCCCCTGAACTGAAATGGCACAGAAATGCACATGCGCAAACCCTGACCATCGGGGCAGGGGCCGAATTGGGATCAGTAAGAGTGATCCAGAATCGGTCCCATTGTGTAAGTTACACCTTACTGATTGGAAATGAAGAGATTCCTGCATTCAGGTTCCTCATAAGCGCTGCTGGGGACAATGCTGCATTTCTCTCACGACTCCCACATGTGGACGCCCAGGGGGACCCATGGATGCACCGCTGGCCTGGCAGGGGGACCAGCTACACGCTCAGAATGCTGCACAACCTCGGATGGTGTCCGGCACTCACACTGCTGCAGAACACCGGACAGCACTCCAGGGGAACGCAGTGGACTGCAGGTGCTCTTACACGTACCCTCCAAACTGAGGCAACTACTTTATGTACCCATGAGCGGATTGCTAGATTATTTTATAAAGTCAATAGATACATTTAATCTACAACAAATAGAAATGTTACCAAAGTCCCATACTGGTTCTGTTGGGACAGAAAGGCCCATCTGCATCCATTAGCACTAATATCATGGCCAGGGTCGGACTGCCCCACAGGGGTACAGGAGAAACCTCTGGTGGGCCCCTCTGCCTGGGGGTCTACCTCCTTCTTTAAGGATCAGGTTCCTGACTGTGCACATGAATTACACATTATACATATGTTACCTTGTATTGCACAGGACTATGGTGTACTTTCAAAGTAAAATTTTATTCTGCAGTGCATTGGTGTCATTAATCTTGTACATTGCATTCACTGTCAGTATTTGCTATGCAATATATTTATAAAGGTACCCAGACTATGTACTCTTTAATGGTTAGTCATGCATCTGTGGTTAATGGCCAAACCCCAGCGATCACTGCTGCTCGCTTCTACAGAGCAGCCAGTGATCCTTAAATACTGCAGATGCCGTGCACACTCACATACTGTTCAGGGAGGGAGGCGGGGGCTGACCAGCACCTTGAGGAGCACTGGGCATGCCCCCCAAAATGCCGTAAAATGGGGATTCTTGGCGCTAAACCATGTCCCCTCTACATGCAGCCCCCCCTCTTTTTCGGATCAGGCGAGCCTTTGGCATGATGGGTCCTAACTCACACAATCTAAAAGATGGGAGGCATGGAGTTAGGAAGAGCCAATCTTTAGTTGGGTTGGTGGACTTGTTATAGCAGGCCCTCCGTAGAACAAGGGCAGATGGGTAATATATATTTTTTACACACCTCCTGAGGAAGCCGCTAAGAAACATTAAGATGGAGAAATGCATAGAGAGGACAAGGGGACGCATCAGGCTGCCAATAGACAGAACCAGCGAATCTATCCCGGATAGGACCGTTTAATAGGACTGCTCCGTCGGTCGAGGAGTTCGTTGGTGGCTGTAAACCGGACCCAACATTTTGTGACACCTCTGGAATCTAACTTAAGTATTGTAAGTCTTGTTTGTCTAATTGTTGGCCACAATATTGTGTTGATTTTTAATAAATTGTATCTTTATTCAGCACAGCGCTGTTGTATATTTTTTCTTTCTTTGGGGTTGGGAAGAGCCAATCTGCTTTAGTGGGGTTGGTGGACTTGTTATAGCAGGCCCTCCGTAGAACAGGGGCAGATGGGTAATATATTTTTTTACACACCGGCTCATATCACCAGTATGGATGTCCCACACTCCAGGAACAATAGTCCCTTGGACAGAATGACACTATTTAGGTCATTGCAGCGATGAAATGCAGACCTGTACTATTAAGCAACCATCTCAATTTAACAAGAGTGGCCATTATTTTGCAATGATGCTACAGCCAAATATGACGTGAAATGAACATGTTTAGCTTAGGTAATTGTCCCATCTGGCAGCGCTGCTGTGAAGTTCTCCCGCTTGCTCTCCAATTATACCTGTGAGCTATTTTTTCCACAATATGTGTTAATAAACATAAATCACCCTGCAGTGTGTTACAGTGAGGACTTCACCTGAGGGATGCCAGTGTCTGCATTAATTCATGAGAGCTTTGTTTTGTAACCCTGCAGGGGATCAGAGGACAAGAATACATAAATGTTCAGGTGGATTCATTATTGCTAGCTGTAATAGGTCAACACGACAGTCTTTATGTGTGTATAACTACAAAGGCCAGGTGTAATAATAATTATGTTTATATTTGTGTATTCCCCTTAGCATGCCATGTACTCTTAGCTACTGCCGGAAGCAGTTGATTTTTCTTCTTTTCCAATGTTTTATTTATTGCACATTGTTCAAATGCTTGTGAGCAACATCTGGCGTTGGGAGAAAGGAATCCTGGGTGTATAGATTGTGGGAACGTATGGGAACAGGGAAAGATGATGTGACTAGTACTACTCAATGGCGTAACTATTACATTTACGCCCCCCTGCCAAAAATTCGGGCAGCAACTCCCCCCCCCTTTTTGGGTTATCAAACCCCCCCCTCCAACCCCTAGGGTTAATAACCCCCCCGCCGCGGCTGGCGCTTCTGTCAGGTCTCGGCTCTCCCGGCTCCTGCAGCATATAAAAAGTGACTCTCAGAAAATGGCAGCCTCCTCTAGCAACCTTAAAGACGGTCTACTGTATGGGGGCAGCCATTTTCTGATTGTCATTATTAGCTGCAGGAGCCGGGACCCGACAGTAGCGCCAGCGACAGGAGGTACCGGCCGACAGCAGGGGCAGGCGGCAGTGGGTAACTATAGCCCCGCAGACCCCCTGGCACCCACACCTCAGCGCCTCCCCACCACCACGGGGGCTGCGGGGCTATAGTTACGCCACTGGTACTACTAAGGGGGATGTGTATTATTAGATCGGCAGTGTGTAGTTCAACAGACAGGCCAGCCACTATTAAAAAGATCAACATGGACAAAAGGTATACTTGCAGCCAGCACAGTGATGCAGGGGGGAGGGGCCATCAGTGGGAGTGAAAAGGGGCGGTGCGGGGGCAGAGCCACGGATGAGCTGACTTGTTTGGCGGTGTTTTAGCCACGCCCCACTGTGCAATGCTGGTATTCAGGCATTGAACTGCAGGGGGGGTGGGGTTTAAATGTCTGAGGGGCGATTTGCGGGAGTCGGAGGGCTATGCGGGAGGGTTTCCCCTCTTTCCGGGCGGCCAAGAGGGGGACACGATTTCCAGGACCCTCTTGGCCATTCCGGAAGGGTAGGCCACCTTGACAAAAGGTCAACACAAGCTAAAGGTCAGCATGTAAATGGTTGACACTGAAAATGGTCAACGCGAGTTTTCCACGTTTTCGACATATGTACCATGTCCCCTCTCCTGGCTCGTTGCGCTCAGCACACTATTATATTCTCCCTCTATGCCCATTGGGATTAAGAAGTAAGAACTAATTGTTTAAAAAAAAAAACTAAAACACTTTTGTCGACCTTTTGCTTGTGTCAACCTTTTGTCAATGTCAACCTAGACCATGTTGACTTTTTCATGTGTCATCCTATTGCCTGGCAACCTATAGTGGTCGACCTATTGATGGTGATCCTAGACACTGTTGACCGATCGACCAGATACCTACTAAGGCTAGGAGCTAAATTTAATAAAGCTTTTCAAAATTAAAAGAGGTGGTGTTGCCCATAGCAACCAATCAAATTATGTCTATCATTTTCTAAGATGCCATAGAGAAATGATAGGCAGGATCTGATTGGTTGCCATGGGCAACATAACCTCTTTTCCTTTTCAGAAGCTTTAGTAAATTTACCCCTAAAGGGTGTGTTCACTAAAGTGGGAGTTCTATTGGAGATGGGATGTTGCCCATAGCAACCAATAAGATTCTTCTTCTTATTTATATAGCAGCTATTAGAAGATAATACATAGAATCGGATTGGTTGCTAAGGGCAACATCCCATCCTCAATAAAACTTGGTAAATTTGCCCTTGTGTGTCAGGTCTGTTGATCTTTGTGTTTCCGGCCGTGACCAGGTTGGTTTTGCCTTGTATATGCCGCTTTAAAAAAAGCCCATCCAAGATCGATTGGCATCCCGCACCTCTGAAAAACTGGCACTTTATTATATATACCCCATGGTCTCTGTGTGTATATATATATATATATATATATATATATATATATATATATATATATATATATAGTATTCCTATATAATAGCCTATGTATTATTGGTCTCTGCGGTCTCCACGGCAATAAGAATTTTCAGTGGAACATAAACCCAAATTTGGGCTTTTTTAATTATCATTATTAGTATTATTATTATTATTATTATTATTATTTCTCAAAAAAAAATATTCAAATGTAAAGATGTTTAAGCACTATTACATTTGATAAATATGGTTTATTCATTTTTGTTTAATGGCTGTGACCTGTTTATGAGATTGTATTATGTCTGTCACAGGAATTACTATATCTAATCCTGCAGTTGAGAATGTAGGTCTGACAATATATAATTTTATTGAAGTGTTTGTCCAAGAAGAGAAATCTGAGATTACTCTCATTTTCCCGTCCTTTCGTGTCCTGGATGAAATATGAACAGCTGTTTATTCATATTTCCATCGCTGACACATAAATCTAATGTGCATCACAGGGTGTCACATGATGAGTCACACTTTTATTTGTGCTATAATTCAATCTTATGACCTTCATGTTTCTGAAAACAGATAGGAGCCATTATGTTTGCAGGGTGATGGCTTTAGATTTTTCTACAATCAAACACACAGAGTTGAACATGCCGCCATTTGTAGAGCGCATCTTGCGCTAGTGCAGGATGCTGATAGTGTACACTGCGAATATACCAATAGGCTATATTGAGAGATCTGTTGTTCTGTTCACTTTCTGATTACATCCACAATCACAACCAAAGAGACATAAATTGTTTGTAACCGGCTGCTTCTGCGAAGGTACGGCTCAGGGCCAGATGTACGAAGCTTGAAAAGTAATAAAGTGAAGTGATAAACCACCAGCCAATCAGCTCCTCTCATGTTACAGGCTGTGTTTGAAAAATGACAGCTGGGAGCTGATTGGTTGGTGGTTTATCATTTTCCATTTTACCACTTTTCCAGGCTTGGTACATCTAGCCCTCATTGAGACTGCGTTGAGGCCAATTGTGGGCTATGTAGGAGGAAATTTACTAAGATGGGAGTTCTGTTTCAGATGGGATGTTGCTATGGGATACCAATGGCTGCTATGTTCTGAATTTTAGTGCGAAACTGTGCATATTCACAAGGTATATGGGCAACAGAATGTCATCACATGTACTGTGTTTCGGCTTGGATGAACGGCTGTAGCTGAAGCAGCCCATAGAAGCTGGAGATCAATACTGTGCATGCGCCAGTCCTGAAGCCTGTCACCTGTACAGGCGCCGGGCCCAAAGCGGGCTGGGGAGCAGCGGTGGCATGGGGTGCCGACATTTTGGCCAGCAGCAGCTCCTCCTGCAATCAAGTAGGAGCCACCATTATTTGTCTCCTTGATCTATACTCTAACAGCATGGGCGGATTCAGGGGGGGGGGGGACGTGCCCCCCCTGTCATTTCAGATATAGCTCATTTTGTAGCTGAGGACCAGGGCTTTCCAATGAGTCTAATGCCGTGTCGCTAGCCCCCGGGAGCCGGAGATATCGCCTGGCAAACCTGGAACGTTTTCCCCATAGGATAACATGGGACCCGCTAATTCCAACCCCCACCCCGATTTTTTTTATTTTTGAAATGTAATTTCATGGCTGTTCATGTCCTTTGATTACTCTGGAACCAAACGGGACCAAAATCATTTGAAGCCCACTGAAAAGTTCTTCAATATGATACTTTTTACATGTAAATGGGTCAGTTGGTTCCAAAGATATAGCCGGTTAAATGAGATAACTGGTTAAAGGGGGGGAGGGGTGGTTTTCTCTCCCCCTCACAGCAGAAAATGCAGGGACTAGGCTGGTGTAAAAGGAACCAACCCAGGAATGCATTTTCTGGTGTGAAAGGGGTATTATTTCAAATAGCCGGGACCTGCAGTTCTCTGAATACAGCAGGGCAACCTCCTGCTCTCTGCCCTGCTATCAATGGCTGTCACTTCTGCCTGGCGGCGGGTGTCCCCCACTTACCGCAAGCATGTATTCCCCCTTGGCAATGAGCATGTAATCCCACATGGCAATGAGCATGGAACCCCTGGCAATGAGCATGGAACCCTTGGCAATGAGCATGTAGGTAAGCAGCACTTATGTTGCATAATTTTTAAAAGGCATTATGGTGTTTGGCATAATACATAATGGACATAATGGTGTGTGGCTTAACATGTAATGGACATTATGGTGTAAATTTTTAATGCGCGCCTTTGGTGCGCAATGTCCCTGTTTATGAAGCATATTGTGAATTTTGGCTTAATCTGTTTGGCATTATGTGTAAGGTACAAGTATAATGGGGTCTAGTATTTAGTTGCATAATGTGTAGAAGTTGTATATGATGTGTTACACTACACTCAATGACACACCCCTTTTGTGTGGCCACACCCCTTTTCCGGAGCGCGCACAACTACATCCTTCACTTTTGTCGCCAAGGTGGGCCTGTGTACTTTAAACATCAGGGCCTATTTTTAATCCCATTTCCGCCCTCTCTCTACTCTCCTCTCTCTCGTCGCTCTCTTAACATGTACAGTACACTGGCACCACTAACACCCCCCCTCCCCCTCCCAAACTCTTTCCTATCATGGTGCCCCCCCCTGTCATTTTCTCCTGGATCTGCCCCTGTCTTACAGCATTGTCTTTATTTTCTTTGACAAAATCATATACAGAAGCCTGGAGCGATCTTAGGGATAAACCACAATATTTACACAGCAGGATTGTGGCAATATCATGGTTTAGAACCTGACAGTAATCAATAGCTCATTCAGTTTAAAAGCTCATAAATTCAGTGGTTTTGACTTAAAGAATACTGTCAATCCACGATGGGTTCCATCAGTTTCTGAATGCCAGCAAACCTGCACACGCAGCTTAGTAAATCTTGTCCTATGTTCCCTAAGGCACATTGGTTTCAGATACAGTATCCTGTTTGGGTATTAACCCCTTCCTGACAGAGCCAGTTTTTGCGTTCCTGACAGAGCCCTTTTTTTCAAATCTGACATGTATCACTTAAGTGGGGATAACTTTTTTTTGCTTTTACTTATCCCAGTGATTTTGAGATTGTTTTTTCGTGACACATTGTACTTCAAATTAGTGGTAAATTTGGGTCGATACAGTCTGTGTTTTTTTGTGAAAAATACCAAAATGTCGTAAAAAAATGGAAAATTTAGCAATTTGCAAAATGTTAAATTTTCTGCTTGTGAGACAAATAATCATACCACTCAAAATAGTTTATAACTAACATAGACCATATGTCTACTTTATGTTTCCATCATTATTTCAACTTCCTTTTAATTTTTTTGGACACTAGGAGGCTTACAATATGAATAGCAAATTCTCAAATTTTCAAGAAAATTTCAAACACTGATTTTTTTAGGGACCAGTTCAGTTCTGATGTGACTTTGAGGGACTTGTATGTGAGACACCCCCATAAATGATACCATTTCAAAAACTGCACCCCTCACAGTATTCAAAACAGCATTTTGGAAGTTTGTTAACCCTTTAGGTGTTTCACAGGAATTAAAACAAAGTGTAGGTGAAATTTCAAAATTTCATTTTTTTTGCAGATTTGCAATTTTAATACATTTTTCTAAGGAACACAGTACATTTTACTAGAGAAATGTGACTAAAAATTGATTCCCCCAATTCTTTTGTTTTCAGAAATATCCTATATGTGGCCCTAGTGTGCACGATGACCAAACCACAGGCTTCATAATAGAAGGAGCACCTACTTGATTTTGGAGCCTCCTTTTTATGAGATTATTTTTTAGGCACCATGTAGGTTTCTAGGCACCATAAGATGCTAAAATATAGGAACCCCCCCACAAGTGACCCCATTTTGCAAACTACACCCCTCAGGGAATTCATCTAGGGGTATAGTGTACATTTCAAACCCCCAGGGGTTTCACCAATTGTGGTACAACTGGGCAGTGAAAATGAAAAATTAAATTTTTTACACAAAAATGCAGTTCTGGCTCAAAATTTTTCATTTTCAGAAGGTATGAAGGAGACAAAGCACCCCAAAATCTGTGCCCCAATTTCTCCAGAGTACGGCAATGCCTCACATGTGACCAAAAAATACCATTTGGGTGCATGGCAGGACTCAGAAAGGAAGGAGTGATTTTTGGATTTTGCAGCTCAGATTCTGGTGGAATGTTGGTGGGTGCTATGTTGCATTAGCAAGACCCCCCAAGCACCAATACAGTGGAACCCCCCCACAAGTGACCCCATTTTGCAAACTACACCCCTCAGGGAATTCATCTAGGGGTATAGTGTACATTTCAAACCCCCAGGGGTTTCACCAATTTTGATACAACTGGGCAGTGAAAATGAAAAATTACATTTTTTTACACAAAAATGCAGTTCTGGCTCAAAATTTTTCATTTTCATAAGGTATGAAGGAGAAAAAGCACCCCAAAATCTGTGCCCCAATTTCTCCCGAGTATGGCAATGCCTCATATGTGACCAAAAAATACCAGTTGGGTGCATGGCAGGACTCAGAAGGGAAGGAGTGATTTTTGGTGGTGGAATGTTGGTGGGTGCTATGTCGCATTAGCAAGACCCCCAAAGCACCAATACAGTGGAACCCCCCCACAAGTGACCCCATTTTGCAAACTACACCCCTCAGGGAATTCATCTAGGGGTATAGTGTACATTTCAAACCCCCAGGGGTTTCACCAATTTTGATACAACTGGGCAGTGAAAATGAAAAATTACATTTTTTTACACAAAAATGCAGTTCTGGCTCAAAATTTTTCATTTTCAGAAGGTATGAAGGAGAAAAAGCACCCCAAAATCTGTGCCCCAATTTCTCCCGAGTACGGCAATGCCTCACATGTGACCAAAAATACCATTTGGGTGCATGGCAGGACTCAGAAGGGAAGGAGTGATTTTTGGATTGTGCAGCTCAGATTCTGGTGGAATGTTGGTGGGTGCTATGTTGCATTAGCAAGACCCCCCAAGCACCAATATAGTGGAACCCCCCCACAAGTGACCCCATTTTGCAAACTACACCCCTCAGGGAATTCATCTAGGGGTATAGTTTACATTTCAAACCCCCAGGGGTTTCACCAATTTTGATACAACTGGGCAGTGAAAATGAAAAATTACATTTTTTTACACAAAAATGCAGTTCTGGCTCAAAATTTTTCATTTTCATAAGGTATGAAGGAGAAAAAGCACCCCAAAATCTGTGCCCCAATTTCTCCCGAGTACGGCAATGCCTCACATGTGACCAAAAAATACCATTTGGGTGCATGGCAGGACTCAGAAGGGAAGGAGTGATTTTTGGATTTTGCAGCTCAGATTCTGGTGGAATTTTGGTGGGTGCTATGTCGCATTAGCAAGACCCCCCAAGCACCAATACAGTGGAACCCCCCCACAAGTGACCCCATTTTGCAAACTACACCCCTCAGGGAATTCATCTAGGGGTATAGTGTACATTTCAAACCCCCAGGGGTTTCACCAATTTTGATACAACTGGGCTGTGCAAATGCAAAATTACATTTTTTACACAAAAATGCAGTTCTGGCTCAAAATTTTTCATTTTCACAAGGAATGAAGGAGACAAAGCACCCCAAAATCTGTGCCCCAATTTCTCCCGAGTATGGCAATGCCTCATATGTGACCAAAAAATACCAGTTGGGTGCATGGCAGGACTCAGAAGGGAAGGAGTGATTTTTGGTGGTGGAATGTTGGTGGGTGCTATGTCGCATTAGCAAGACCCCCAAAGCACCAATACAGTGGAACCCCCCCACAAGTGACCCCATTTTGCAAACTACACCCCTCAGGGAATTCATCTAGGGGTATAGTGTACATTTCAAACCCCCAGGGGTTTCACCAATTTTGATACAACTGGGCAGTGAAAATGAAAAATTACATTTTTTTACACAAAAATGCAGTTCTGGCTCAAAATTTTTCATTTTCAGAAGGTATGAAGGAGAAAAAGCACCCCAAAATCTGTGTCCCAATTTCTCCCGAGTACGGCAATGCCTCATGTGTGACCAAAAAGTGGCAGGACTCAGAAGGGAAGGAGTGATATTTGGATTTTGCAGCACAAATTCTGGTGGAATGTTGGTGGGTGCTATGTCGCATTAGCAAGACCCCCAAAGCACCAATACAGTGGAACCACCCCACAAGTGACCCCATTTTGCAAACTACACCCCTCAGGGAATTCATCTAGGGGTATAGTGTACATTTCAAACCCCCAGGGGTTTCACCAATTTTGATACAACTGGGCAGTGAAAATGAAAAATTACATTTGTTTACACAAAAATGCAGTTCTGGCTCAAAATTTTTCATTTTCAGAAGGTATGAAGGAGAAAAAGCACCCCAAAATCTGTGCCCCAATTTCTCCCGAGTACGGCAATGCCTCATGTGTGACCAAAAAGTGGCAGGACTCAGAAGGGAAGGAGTGATGTTTGGATTTTGCAGCACAAATTTTGGTGGAATGTTGGTGGGTGCTATGGCGCATTAGCAAGACCCCCAAAGCACCAATACAGTGGAACCCCCCCACAAGTGACCCCATTTTGCAAACTACACCCCTCAGGGAATTCATCTAGGGGTATAGTGTACATTTCAAACCCCCAGGGGTTTCACCAATTGTGGTACAACTGGGCAGTGAAAATGAAAAATTACATTTTTTTACACAAAAATGCAGTTCTGGCTCAAAATTTTTCATTTTCATAAGGTATGAAGGAGAAAAAGCACCCCAAAATATGTGCCCCAATTTCTCCCGAGTATGGCAATGCCTCATATGTGACCAAAAAATACCAGTTGGGTGCATGGCAGGAATCAGAAGGGAAGGAGTGATTTTTGGATTTTGCAGCTCAGATTCTGGTGGAATGTTGGTGGGTGCTATGTGGCATTAGCAAGACCCCCGAAGCACGGTGAAATGATGAACCTAATAATCCATAGATGTGTGGTATATTTTAAAACACTCCTTTATACATAGGCCGGGTTTGTCGGGGCAAGTTTCACAGTGGAAAATAGTTTCCTTTCTTATTCCCTTTTTATAGCAAACTTTGCACCTTTTTTGTGTCCTGCCCTTTCTTGCAGTGGAGGGGATTTCATTCGGAAAATGCTGCCCTGGTACAATACGGGGGCCAGTACTAGAAGTACTGGGGCCCTCTGCCTGCTGGTTCCCAAATACTAGGCCCTTTATGACTTCCTCTTGAAAGTGCATAAATGTCCCCCTCTGGCCGGTAGAACGGAATAGCACGTAAGCGTTATACAGTGCCATCTGGATGATATACACGGCCAGCTTCTTGTACCAGATTTTTGTTTTCCGCAGGGCACTGTACGGCTTCAGTACCTGATCTGAAAGATCCACTCCGCCCATGTACCTATTGTAATCCAGGATACAATTAGGTTTTGAGGTGTGGGTACTGGTACCTCGTACAGGGACGGAGGTGGTACTGTCTCCGTGAATTGTTGTCAGTATAAGGACATCCCTCTTGTCCTTATATTTGACCAACAACATATTTTCGGTGCATATTCCCCTGCTTTCACCCCTTCTCATTACTTGGGCAATGTGCGTTTTTGGGAGGCCTCTTTGGTTCTTGCGCACAGTACCGCAAGCTGCTGTACCTCTTGAACCAAGGGCCTTAAACAGGGGGATGCTAGTGTAAAAGTTATCCACATAGAGGTGATAACCTTTATCCAGGAAGGGGTGCACTAAATCCCAGACAATTTTTCCACTAACACCTACGAGGGAGGGGGGGCATTCTGGCGGTTCAATTCTTGAATCCTTCCCTTCATATACCCTAAACCTGTGAGTGTACCCTGAGGTGCTTTCACACAGCTTATACATTTTTATGCCATACCTTGCCCTCTTACTGGGAAGGTACTGGCGGAATTTAACCCTTCCTTTAAAATGTATAAGGGACTCGTCTATGCAAATGAATTTATCTGGGATGTACATCTCTTCAAATTTGGCACTGAAATGATCAATGACCGGCCTGACTTTGAATAGCCGGTCAAAGGTGGGATCATCTCTGGGTGGGCACTGTGCATTATCGTTGTAATGCAAAAATTTAAGGATCGTCTCAAATCGAGCCCGGGGCATGGCCATACGGTAAAATGGGGTGCTGTACAGAACATCTGTACTCCAATATTGCCTAATTTCTGGCTTTTTTACTATGCCCATATGAAACACCAGACCCCAAAACGTCATCATCTCTACTGCATCTACAGGGGTCCACCTAGCAAATGATGACGTGGGGTTTTGAGCAATAAACTGCTGGGCATATAAATTAGTTTGGTCCACCATTAAATTTATAAAATCATCAGAGAAAAATAATTTGAAAAAGTCAATTTCTCTGAGACCTGTGGAATCAAATTGGATTCCTGGCATGGCCAAAAACTCAGGAACCTGGGGCTCAAAATTGTCTGGTGGTGGGGTCCATACGAGATCAATTATTGGGGGGTGGGTCTCAGCTGCTCTACGGGGGCGTCTTTGAGGGGGTCCCTCATCACCAGAGGAGGAAGAGGAGCTTAAGACGAATCCTTCAAATTCCCCGCTTGCATCACTGGCTGTGTCAGAGTCAGAGGCAAGCATGGCATATGCCTCCTCTGCTGAATACATTCTTCTGGATGACTGGGATGACATTTGGGATGACATTTGGGATGACATTTTTATTTTTGTGTTACTGGTAGTGAAATGTTTCAACACGTGATTAGTGTAGGGGGGGGTACAAACTTTATTTCAATCCGGGGGGTATGTAGTGTGTAGTGTGTATGTAGTGCAGAAAAAAAAAATACTTTATACAAAAAAAAAAATTGAAGGGGTTAAAAAAAAAAAAAAAATTGAAGGGGTTAAAAAAAAAAATTGAAGGGGTTAAAAAAAAAAAAAAAAGGTCCTGCGCCAAAAATTGAGCACAGATGTTGGTCAGTAACGTCCGTCACTGAACAGCGCTCAAAGGCAACAGGAATTTGATCAAAAAAAAAAAAATAGATCAACCCTGTGCCGAAAAAGATGATCAGTGATGTACGTCACTGATCAGCGCACAGTGGCCACAGGACACCCACAAAATCACAGTGTGTGTAAAAAAAAAATTAAAAAAAGACCCCACAGCACCCACAAAAAAAAAAAAGGTGATCAGTGATGCGACACTGATTACCAGTGAGGGGCAGCAGGTGCACAACCTTTGGTGCAACTGACAGTGCAACTGGCAGGTATATATATATAAAAAAAAAACCTCTGCACCCCCAAAAAGGGGGCAGCAGACACAAAATTTAGCACTCTCTATCACTCTCTGTCACTATCTCTCTCTATCTCTCTATCTCTCACTATCTATCACTCTATGACACTGCAGCAGCAGCACTGACAGTTATATATATGAAAAATAACCCCTGCACCCCCAAAAAGTTGCTGGGGGTGCACAAAAGGGGGGCAGCAGACACAAAATATAGCAGTCTCTATCACTCTCTGTCACTATCTCTCTCTATCTCTCTATCTCTCTATCTCTCACTATCTATCACTCTATGACACTGCAGCAGCAGCACTGACAGGTATATATATATATAAAAAAAACCCTGCGCCCCCAAAAAGTTGCTGATCAGTTAATTTATACTGATCAGCACAAAAGGGGGGGCAGCAGTCAGTTATATACAAAATATATAGCACAATCTGTCACTATCTCTCTATCTCTCTCTATCTCTCTCTATCTCTCTATCTATAACTCTATTACACTGCAGCAGCACAAAATATAGCACTCTCTGTCACTAGGCCTCTCTATCTCTCTCTATCTCTCTCTCTCTATCTCTCTATCTAATAACTCGCAGCAGCACAACACAGCACAGGATGTCACAAGAGGAAGCAAGATCCAGGCAGTGATCAGGTAAGTATTTAGCAAGGTTCTGGTCAGTAAATGGCGACAGCTGGGCACGGTGACCGCACTGCACGCTATTCCAGACCGGAATGGCGTCTGCAGTGCAGTCACCGTTAGTTTAAACCCCCCTCCATGGCTGTGATTGGTCCGTCGGTCCGACGAACCAATCACGGCCTTTGTGGGCGGGCGGGGTGAGGTGGGGTGACACCAGTGTCACCCTTACACCCCGCGGTGATTGGTGCTGTACTTTACAGCACCAATCACCTCCGATCCCGTGTCACCGGCGAACGTTATTCGCCGGTGACACAGAAAACGCTGTGAATGGCTGTTCACACTGAACAGCCAATCACAGCGATCGCCGACGGGGGGGCGGCATCGCAGCCCCCCCTGGGCATGCAGGGACATGTCTGCTGTCAGGGTCTCTAGACGCAGTGACAGTTTGAAGTCATGACGTATATATACGTCATGTGTCGGGAAGTACTTCCCGGCCATGACGTATATATACGTCAAATGTCGGGAAGGGGTTAAGTATGGTTAGTATAGTATAATTGACTATATACTGTATGTACTGTAATAAAATTGTGTTTATTACATTCAACTTAGAGAAAGCAATAAAATGTTCTCATCACTTTTTATTATTGCAATGTTGCTTTATAAACTTGTATATAAATGTGTACTCTATATAACCCTAGTGAATCTCTGCATCATTTTGTATTCACAATGTATAAGTATTGGCATTTTATAGTCACAATGTGTTCGCATATTTTATAAGATACATCTTATGAGTTTCTAAGTAGTTCATTTAAAACCGCACATTCATTTGATAGTTTCTTTATTTGAAAGTATAAAAATGTATTGGTTTAAAAATACGGATATAATTCCAATGGAATATATCACAGTATTACACAATATAACTGGAGTATACTTTTAACAATTTGTTATATCCAATTAAACAATAGAAACATTTGTATTCTAACCAGAGCAAGTGTTATACTGTGATTTCATGTTTGTACATTGCTAATCCTCTTCATTTAGGAAATGCAATCAGTTGTATGTTAATTGACTAACATATAGTCAATTGATGTATGACAAAATATATTGTGATTGTGTTTGCTTTGAAAAGAAAGTATTAATCTACCTCTGTCACTGTTTAATACCTTCGTTTTCAAGGGTTGAATCGCCGTCAGTGTCACCTCTTATGGAACTTATTGATAATGGTGTCTAAGTGGTGAGGGAGTTCTGCTTTGTTATTGCATATACTTGCTGCTCGGAACATTGGTGAAAACTGAAGTCCACGTTTAAGTGGAGGAGGATGGTGGCTGTTAGACAATAACAAGGTGTAACGGTCAGTTTGTTAGTAACATTTAAAGTAGATATCTTGCCACCAGGTTAGGACACCGATATGTCCAGGAAGTTGATGTTGTTATATCTCCAGGCGTAGGTAAACTTGATAGGCCTGGGCATTTATTATTGTTTATTTATTTATCAGTTTCTTAAATAGCGCACACATATTCCGCAGCGCTTTAAGTAGAATATTTGAGTCCCTGCCCCAGTGGAGCTTACAATTACAGTTAGGGCCATGGTGGGAATTCAACCCAAGACCTCTGTGCTGTGAGGCAGTAATGCTAACCAATACTAATGCTAACCAATGGGCATGGTGGTGATGAGATTCACAAAGACCTGTGGGCACCTGGCCCACAGCACAAAAAGGTCATGTATGTATCTACACAGTACAGTGATGTACTTGCTGTACATATAGAAAAATAGCTTTTTCTTGCTGGATCATGCTGTAGATATACAGATATACAGTATGATGCCATCAAACAGGAAATAGTTCCAGGTTAGAACTAATTCAAGAAGTTGGAGAAACAATTTGTCAAACTTAAAAAAAAATTCTCAGAATTGGTCAAGAAATGTTTTCATGGCCAGCAGACCTCGATCGTGAAGAATGGACGTATACAAGGAAATCACGTCCATGGTGGTACAACATTATCATGGCAGATTGAGGCCTTACATTCAAATCCAAATGTGACATCACCGGTACCCTGATATGTGCTTAAGATTATAAATAATAAACAGATGGAACACTGTTTGCAGCCAAAATGTTGCAATTAACTAATAATTGGAGATAATTGCTCACTTGCCTTAAGCTGGGTACACACCTCAGCGACGTGGTGCCACAGCGATGCAATGTAATGATATAACACATCCCCAAACACACTACACAATCCACCATACAACAATGCTATATATCATTACATGCTTAATGTAACAACACCGTGTCGTCCATACATCAGCCTGGATGACCCAACGCTTCCTGAAACTAAACATGGCTAAAACTGAACTTCTAATCTTCCATCTCCCGAACATCCCCTCTTCCCCCACTATCTCCATCAGCATTGGTGAAACCGAGATCACCTCCACCGACCAAACGCGCTGCCTCGGTGTCATCATTGACTCCTCCCTCTCTTTCACCCCCCACATTCATGCTCTCTCACAGTCTTGCCGCTTTCACCTACGCAACATCTCACGCATCAGACCATTCCTCTCCACTGATGTGACCAAAATTCTCATTCATTCTCTTGTCATCTCCCGCCTTGACTACTGCAACATCCTTCTCTCTGGGCTACCTCTCACCCGCCTCGCACCTCTCCAATCCATTCTTAATGCTGCTGCTAGGCTCATCTTCCTCTCCCGCCGCTCTACCTCCGCCTCCCCCTCTGTCTATCTCTTCACTGGCTCCCCATTCCTTTCCGAGTTCTCTTTAAACTCCTCACCACCACCTACAAGGCTCTCTCCTCCTCCACCGCTCCTTACCTCTCTTCACTGATCTCTATCCACACTCCCTCCCGTCCTCTTCGCTCCATCGCTGACCGCCGACTGACCTCTCACCTAATCACCTCCTCCCACTCCCGTGTCCAAGACTTCTCTCGCGCTGCCCCCCTGCACTGGAACAACCTCCCGCCACCCATCAGGCTTTCTGATTCCCTTACCTCCTTCAAGCGCTCCCTCAAAACCCACTTTTTTCGACTAGCCTATCCCTCCTCCTAACCTCTTTTGATCCTCCTATCCAGTGCCGTCTTTCCCATTGGGCACGATGGGCAGTTGCCCGGGGGCCCTAGGACCTAGGGGCCCCCGGCCCAGCCCAATGGGAAAGATGGTGGCCGGGGTCCGGGAATACGCTCACCCTCGCTGGGGGATCCGGGCAGGGGGATCAGGGCGGTGGCGGTAGCTAGAAGCCTGATTCGGCGAAGCTCTATTTGCCGGCGGGGCGGGAAGCGCTGTTGCATTTGAATAGACTGGCCGGACGCTGATTGGCTGAATTCAGAAAATCAGCATCCGGCCAGTCTTTGAAAAGGCAACAGCGCTTCCCTACCCGCTGGCAAATAGCACTTCACCTCCTAGCTAGCAGTGAATGTAATTTCGGGGGTCCGTGTGCTCGGGTTCTGATCACCCTCACTGGGTGATCCGGCAGGGGGATCAGGGCATCGGTGGCGGTAGCTAGGAGCCCGAAGCGGCGAAGCGCTATTTGCCGGCAGGGGGGGCGAGAAGCGCTGCTGCATTTAAAATGACTGACTGAATGCTGATTGGCTGAATTCAGCCAATCAGCATCCGGCCAGTCTTTTCAAATTCAACAGCGCTTCCCGCCCCCGCCGACAAATAGTGCTTCGCCGCTTCGGGCTCCTAGCTACCGCCACCACCGCCCTGATCCCCTTCCCCAGCGAGGATGGTCGGATCCCCGCCACCCGGCCACCATCTTTCCCATTAGCGCTATTTGCCGGTGGGGCGGGAAGCGCTGCTGCATTTGAAAAGACTGGCCGAACGCTGATTGGCTGAATTCAGCCAATCAGCGTCTGGCCAGTCTTTTCAAATGCAACAGCGCTTCCCGCCCCGCCAGTTAATAGCGCTTTGCCACTTCAGGGCAGGCTCCTAGCTACCGCCGCTGCCCTGATCCCGCTGCCCGGATCCCCCAGCGAAGATGATCGGATCCCCGGCCGCCAGAAGCTGACTGGCTGCCGCACGGAGCCAGAGAGGTGAGGGTTGGGGAGGTGACTGTGGGCTCCTGGGCAAACTAATTTGGGGGGGGGGTCCAGTGAACTAGGTTGCCCAGGGGCCCTTCCTAATGTTAAGACGGCCCTGCTCCTATCCTGCCTCCGTTCCCCTCCGTTCCTACTTATCCTATTGTTTTTCGTTCGTCCACCCACCTATTTTTAGTATGTTAACTCTTATGAGTAGGGTCCTCCTTCCTCACGTACTCACCCTACCTCTTTACCTCACCTGTGCTCCTGTCCTGTTCTTCCCTTCCTCTACTTCATCTTCAGTCTCCTCGACAATTTTGACACCTACTTCTGAACTGATGCTGATTTTAGTTCTACCAGCTATACCCCTATTCATACTGTATTTTTCAACACACCCTGTACGTTACCTTGTAATTTGTTTTTTGTTTGCTATGTACGGCGCTGCGGACACTTTGCGCCTTATAAATAAATGTACTACTACTACTACTACATCAATGCTTAATCTCATGTACAGCAAATCTAATAGTATGATCCATGGATTTGGGGGTAAACACTATACAATTAGCACTGTGAACTTGTAAATCGCAAGATCGTCCAATTTATCATATAGTGTGAGCCCAGCTTTACATTATGTTAATGGATTATTCTGTTGAGATTGCTATGGGAATGTAGTAAGACCATTTTCATGTCATCAGTCCTTCCCATCTTCAATAGGACTCCCATCTTAGTAAATTGACCCCAATTTGTTTGTTACCAAACCTACAACAAAGGTTTCCTCAATTTTGTCTACCCTCTCTTGGTCCTTTGCCCACATGCTCCAATGCTAAGGAGAATTCCATATACAGTAAACACGCAAAAAAACTATTAATATAGTAAGATATCTGGGCTGTATAACATCATGAGAAAGCTGCAATAAGCTTGTTACATTTTGGAAGCTCAGTAAGATGTTGAAGTTATTCTGGGAAGGTCTGCTCATTTATGAGTAGGCAAAATCGATAATATAACAAAGAGCACAATCCATATTTGTCCCCAAAGAATATATATTATTTTCTTGGATATGTTAAACCCTAGAATCAAAACTAGAAACTCTCTAAAAAAAAAAAAACTTTTAAAAAATAAAACTGTAAACAAATGTGCTATAATTTGATTTCTATACCACCTCTTGTAATGACAGAGCTTCTGAAACTCTGCCCTAATATATGTGGTTAATGGGACATTTAACCGTAGAAGTTTCTGACTTTGCATTTCTACTGTATTTTATGCTTCAAAAAGTGATCACAACATTTTGTTCCATTTAAGAAGGTTAAAATATAATCCAGTAGTATAAATTCAGTCACACAATGAGACACACTGTCGAAATATTCACCTAATGTTTGACCTTTAGGATATCATGTATTTATTGGTGTACAGATGGAGCGGGTCTCTTCTTTGCAGGGGATGGCGATGGCGATGCCAGCCGCCATCCCCCGCCACCCGCCATCTGTATATGCGAAAGGGGACGCAGTCGCACGAGATGCACACGCGTCCCCTTCCGACGGCTTCCCCCGGGGCTTGTCGGCGGTCACCCGGGGTCCCCACCACCTCCAGCACCCCCCCTAACCCTGTCCGTCTTCCTGAAGCGGAGACGGACAGGGTTCCTGTTTTACTGACAGTTTAATTTACTGACAGTTATTGATTTTTCATACTTTATGTCACACCAGGGGGCTTAGTCGACAAGACTGAGGCCTCTGGTGGGGACCTGGACCGGTACCTGAACCGGGGAGGTTGGAGAGGACCCTTGCGCATGAACTGCGCGACAGTGCACCCAGAGCCAATAAGAAGTCAGAGGTAAAAGTACAACCAGATTTATTATGCAGAAGGTTGTAACGGTACAGGCAGTAAAGTATGCAGGAGTAATGACAGTTCATGCAGATTGCAATACTTTACAGATATGATGAATGTAGAATCGATGGTGGAACATCGGATGGATATCGGATATGGAGACTGTGGGTCCGGAATGACGGACGGAAGATAGGAGCTTGACTGTGGGTCCGGAATGACGGACGGAAGCTTGACTGTGGGTCCGGAATGTCGGACTATCGATGGTGGGACATCGGAGACAGATGATGCTGGAGCATCGGAGGACCAGAGTCCCGGAGCTAGGCTTGGTCGCTGGGCTGACGAGGCAGGCTCACAGGTGATGGAATAACCTGGACTTCAACAGGAGATGGAATAACCTGGAATACACTGCAGCATGGAAGACAACACCAGCAGAGAAATACACTTGCACGGAGACAAGGACAGCTGACCATACACAGGAGACAACTGAAGCACTAGCATTGATCTGAGAGCTCCCAGCATACTTATACCCACTGGGTGGCCAGGATTGGCCGGGCAGGTATGACTGGGAGATCAGATCAAACAGGATTGGACGGGAATGACATGTGACTGGGAAAACATGGCAGCCCCCATGTCAGGCTATGGCGGGAAAGTATGTTTGTGCACACCATGCTGGATACTGGAAGCAATGGCGGCGGACGGATGGATTGCCGTGCACTGAGTACTGTCACTGGGGACAAGGAGAGCGGTGCGCCGCGCAGCCGCGGACTCAGCAGCGCTGAGCAGACTGGAGGATGGCAGCGGTGATGGCGCACGGCAGACAGGACGCCGGCAGGGGTGACGTCTGGACCGCAAGCTGAACCTGCGGAGGCACTTAGCCGGTAAGAAAGTCTGTCTGAGAGCTCGGATCGTGACAGCACCCCCCCCTTTAAGGGTGGCCCCAGGACACCTTTTAGGCTTGCGGGGAAACTTGGAGTGGAACGCCCGGATGAGTCTGGGAGCATGGACATCGATGGCATTGGTCCATGATCGTTCTTCGGGGCCGTAGCCCTTCCAATCGATCAGATATTGCAGACGACCATATCGGATGCGAGAGTCCAAGATCTTACTGACCTCATATTCAGTTCCACGCTGGGTGCAAACCTTAGGAGCCTTGGGGAGCTTGGAATGAAAGCGATTCAAGACCAGCGGCTTGAGCAGCGAAATGTGGAATGTAGCTGGCACTTTCAAATAGGGCGGCAATTTGAGCTTGTAAGCTACTGGATTGACGACTCGCTCAACTGGGAAAGGACCAATATATCGGGGAGCGAACTTCATCGATGGCACTCTCAATCGAAGATTCTTAGTTGACAACCAGACACGATCTCCGGGACGGAGGGCTGGCACAGCTCTGCGTTTCCTGTCGGCAAATTTTTTGTACCTGCTTGAAGCCTTCAGGAGTGAAGAACGAATAAGCTTCCAGGATTTGACGAATTGCCGGATGGTCGTGTCGACCGCTGGAACAGAGGACACAGGTTGCAGAGTGAAGTCAGGAACTCGAGGATGAAACCCATAGTTGGCAAGGAATGGAGTGACATTAGATGAAGAATGATATTGGTTATTATGGCAGAACTCTGCCCATGGAAGGAGTTGAGCCCAGTCATCTTGGGAAGAAGAGACATATGTGCGGAGAAATGCTTCAAGGTCCTGATTCACCCTCTCCGTTTGGCCATTGGTTTGAGGGTGGTAGGCTGTGGAAAACTTTAACTTGATTTGAAGCAGGGAGCACAGGCTTCGCCAGAATTTGGCTACGAATTGGACTCCTCTATCAGAGATGATTTCAAGAGGCAGTCCATGAAGCTTGAATATCTCTTTGATGAAGAGCTGGGACAGCTTGGAAGCTGACGGAAGACCGGTGAGGGGAACGAAGTGAGCCATCTTGGTGAACCGATCAACAATCACCCAGATGGTGGTGAACTTGTCAGACTCTGGAAGATCAGTTACAAAGTCCATAGAAATATGCGTCCAAGGACGATGTGGCACTGACAGTGGCATCAATTGCCCAGGAGGAGACTGACGACTGGTCTTGTGCTGAGCACATTTAGCACAAGAGGAAACAAAGTCCTGTACATCCTGTTTGAGGGACGGCCACCAGTAGGACCTGGTGATAAACTCGTAAGTTTTCTGAATGCCTGCATGACCAGCGAATTTTGAAGAATGCGCCCAAGAGAGCAACTTCTTTCTTAGAGCTGGCTTTACATATCTTTTCCCTGTAGGGGGCGTGAGATTTGAAACTCTTGTTGCGGAGAATGCCACTGGATCAATAATAAAGTGTTGATGTGTGGACTTAGACTCACTTTCTTGCTCCCATGAGCGGGAAAGGGCATCAGCTTTTCGGTTTTGTGTCCCTGGACAGAACGACAGCTTGAAACGGAACCTGGAAAAGAAAAGTGTCCATCTGGCTTGACGGGGATTTAAACATTGAGCAGACTTGAGATACAGAAGATTCTTGTGGTCTGTGATAATTGTGATCTCATGAACAGCGCCCTCTAGAAGATATGTCCATTCTTCTAATGCCAACTTGATGGCGAGAAGCTCTTGGTCACCGATGGCATAGTTACGCTCTGCAGGCAGGAACTTACGGGAGTAGAACCCACAGGGATGAAGACGACCATCGGGCGCTTTCTGCGAGAGGACTGCCCCAACACCCACGGAGGAGGCATCAACCTCGAGAATAAAGGGCAAGGTGGTATCAGGTTGTCTTAAAACAGGAGCGGAAGTGAACCTCTGTTTCAACAGATGGAAGGCTTCCATGGCTTCTGCCGGCCACTTCGCTGGATTAGACCCCTTTTTAGTCAAGGCAGTAATGGGAGCCACAATAGAAGAGAAGTTACGAATGAATTTTCTGTAATAATTGGCAAAACCCAGGAAACGTTGAATACCTTTCAGCGAAGAGGGAATTGGCCAATCTTGGATGGCCTGCAGTTTTCCTGGGTCCATTTGAAGACCAGAACCGGAGACAATGTACCCTAGGAAGGGTATAGACTTCACCTCGAAGACACACTTCTCCAGTTTACAGTAGAGATGATTAGCTCGCAGCCGGGACAGAACCTCTTTGACCCAATAACGATGTTCTGTGATGTTATTGGCGTAGATTAAAATGTCATCGAGATATACAACTACATGACGATACAGAATGTCCCGAAAAATCTCATTGACATAGTGCTGGAACACGGCTGGGGCATTGCTGAGCCCAAAGGGCATGACGAGGTACTCATAGTGGCCGTCTCTGGTATTAAACGCCGTCTTCCACTCGTCGCCCTCTCGTATGCGGATGAGATTGTATGCACCCCTCAGATCGAGTTTCGTAAAGATGGTTGCACCGCTGACACGGTCAAACAGCTCGGTGATGAGGGGCAACGGATATCGGTTCTTTACTGTAATGTCATTGAGGCCGCGATAATCAATGCAGGGACGTAGGCCTCCATCCTTCTTTTTGACGAAGAAGAATCCTGCACCAGCAGGAGAAGTCGAAGGACGGATGAATCCCTTTGCCAGATTTTCCTTGATGTAATTGGTCATGGCTTGAGTCTCTGGAAGAGAGAGAGGATAGGTTCTACCTCTGGGTGGTTCTTTGCCTGGGATAAGTTCGATAGGGCAATCCCACGGTCTGTGAGGAGGTAGGACATCAGCGCCAGACTTGCTGAATACATCTGAGTACTCTTGGTAGGGAAGAGGCGGAAGGTCTGCTGCATCGGCTGAAGAATGACGAGCTGGGAGTACCTTTTGGAGACAGGTACCGGAGCAGGAAGGATCCCAGGAAAGGATTTCAGATGTCTTCCAATCAAGACGAGGATTGTGAAGACGGAGCCAGGGTAAACCCAGAACCAGAGCATGAGTGGCTCGGGGTAAAACCAGGAAGGACAAAAGTTCAGTGTGCAGGACTCCCACTTTCACTGTAAGTGGCAAAGTTCTGCGGGAGACTGTCGCATCAGGAATCCTACTGCCATCCACAGCAGTAAGGAAGACAGTCTTGGAAAGACTTTCAGTGGGCAACCCCCACTTGCGGACCAGTTCTGCAGTAACGAAGTTGCCAGCGGCACCGGAATCAAGAAGTGCGGAAACAGTCTTGAAATGCTGACCAACTTGTAGGGAAACTGGAAGGACACAATCGGTTGCTGATGGAGAGGACTTAATTACTCCTAGCCTACCCTCTCCTTGACGGGCTAGGAGGAGGAGTTTTCCTGACGCTTTGGGCATGCAGAAATTTGATGTGCAGGATCGGCACAATACAGGCAGAGCTGTGCCAACCGTCGACGTCGACGTTCTCCTGGAGACAAGCGGAAACGATTTATCTCCATTGGTTCTTCTTTGGAATGGGCTGCAGGAGCAGTGGGTAAAGAAGGCGGAGGAGTTGGCACTTTAACTGGAGCGCTCTTGTGACGTTCTATAGCCCTTTCTCGGAAGCGTAGGTCCACTTTAACACACAATGAAATAAGGTCACTTAGACCTGAAGGTAAGTCTCTTGTAGCGAGTTCATCCTTAATACGATCGGATAGGCCATGCCAGAAAGCTGCGTATAAGGCCCCATCACACCAGGAGAGTTCAGACGCCAGAATCTGGAACTGGACCAGATATTGCCCGACGGAGCGGGATCCCTGTCTGAGACGGAGGAGTTCAGTGGAGGCAGATGCTGATCGCCCAGGCTCATCGAAGATACGCCGGAATGTTGACACGAAGTCCTTGTAATTGGACAGGATGGCATCAGATCTTTCCCATAAGGGAGACGCCCATTCTAACGCTGCTCCACACAGGAGGGAGATGATGTAGGCGATCTTGACCCTTTCAGTAGGGAAGTTGCTGGGTTGCAGCTCGAAGTGAATCTCACACTGATTGAGAAAACCTCGACAGGTCTTGGGGTTCCCATCATACTTGGTGGGGACAGACAGATGAAGGCGAGGTGCAGCAGCCATTGCAGGAGGATGAACAGGACTTGGAAGTTCTCTGACAGGCTCAGGGCCACTGAGAGTGGTCTGTAGCTTATCCAGCCGGGAAGACAGATCTTGCAGACAATGAATCACTTGGCTCTGCGCAGCCTCTTGCTGATCCAAGCGAACAGCCAGTTGCTGTACAGGGCTGGGTGGAGAAGCTTGGTTTGCGGCTGGATCCATTTGGCTAGTGCTTACTGTCACACCAGGGGGCTTAGTCGACAAGACTGAGGCCTCTGGTGGGGACCTGGACCGGTACCTGAACCGGGGAGGTTGGAGAGGACCCTTGCGCATGAACTGCGCGACAGTGCACCCAGAGCCAATAAGAAGTCAGAGGTAAAAGTACAACCAGATTTATTATGCAGAAGGTTGTAACGGTACAGGCAGTAAAGTATGCAGGAGTAATGACAGTTCATGCAGATTGCAATACTTTACAGATATGATGAATGTAGAATCGATGGTGGAACATCGGATGGATATCGGATATGGAGACTGTGGGTCCGGAATGACGGACGGAAGATAGGAGCTTGACTGTGGGTCCGGAATGACGGACGGAAGCTTGACTGTGGGTCCGGAATGTCGGACTATCGATGGTGGGACATCGGAGACAGATGATGCTGGAGCATCGGAGGACCAGAGTCCCGGAGCTAGGCTTGGTCGCTGGGCTGACGAGGCAGGCTCACAGGTGATGGAATAACCTGGACTTCAACAGGAGATGGAATAACCTGGAATACACTGCAGCATGGAAGACAACACCAGCAGAGAAATACACTTGCACGGAGACAAGGACAGCTGACCATACACAGGAGACAACTGAAGCACTAGCATTGATCTGAGAGCTCCCAGCATACTTATACCCACTGGGTGGCCAGGATTGGCCGGGCAGGTATGACTGGGAGATCAGATCAAACAGGATTGGACGGGAATGACATGTGACTGGGAAAACATGGCAGCCCCCATGTCAGGCTATGGCGGGAAAGTATGTTTGTGCACACCATGCTGGATACTGGAAGCAATGGCGGCGGACGGATGGATTGCCGTGCACTGAGTACTGTCACTGGGGACAAGGAGAGCGGTGCGCCGCGCAGCCGCGAACTCAGCAGCGCTGAGCAGACTGGAGGATGGCAGCGGTGATGGCGCACGGCAGACAGGACGCCGGCAGGGGTGACGTCTGGACCGCAAGCTGAACCTGCGGAGGCACTTAGCCGGTAAGAAAGTCTGTCTGAGAGCTCGGATCGTGACACTTTATACCCATACCGTATTCTTTTTGGTAGACTAGAAAGAGTGTCTGATATTCTTTCAGCAATACTTAAAACTAAATTTAGTAAATCAGCATGTGTATTATTGTCCTAAATCACCCAGTATGCATGTGAGTCCTTGTTATCAGGGAACACGGAGAACAGAGTTGCTGGCATTGGATAAAGATTTATTGATGGTTGTGATATGGGCTAGCTAGTATGGGTGGTTTGTTCATCTGCTTTTTAGGTGTTTCAAGGCAAAGCTGCTTTAACAACTGGCAAAGCTTTGAGTGAATATCATTTTTGACAGCTTCTACTTTACATTGTTCAGGCAAAATCTCCTTATTGATGCCTACATGCCCTACAGACTCACCTTTGGATTTAGAAAATGCCACTTCCAGGATTTGGGGTCTAATTCACACCTGATTGCAAAGCAGCTTTTTCCCCAAATGGACAAAACCATGTGCACTGCAGAAGGGGCAGATGTAACATGTGCAGAAAGTGTTAGATTTGGGTGAGGGTTTTTTTTTCTGTCCAGGGTAAATACTGGCTGTACTTGTTTTACACTGAAATTTAGATATCAGTTTGAACACACCCCACCCAAATCTAATGCTGTCTGCACTTGTAACATCTGCCTACCTGCAGTGCAGCATCTGAGAAAAAAAAGATGCTTTGCAAACAGGTCTGAATTAGACCCTTTATTTTAAGTCCAAAATCTCTCAACCAAAAAGAACCAGAGATTACTCAATTGTTGCCCCCAACCACTAGTGAGCGGTATCACCTGCGTTACCTTGCATGCGATACCCCCGCAATCTCACCAGGGGGCTCCCAGGGGACACGATCGTATAAGATACATTATACAATGTATCTCATGCCATCTGAACAGGGGCTAGGGGCTGCGACAAATATTCATGTCAGCCTGTGGGATCTATGACTGTGATGCGAAGCGCACGGTAACGCGTCTCACATTGCAATCGCAGATAAATGACATGAGATTTGTCACTTTTTATGCAATCCGTCGCAGTGATGCATCGGAATCACATACAAAGTGCCCATATCGCAATGAAAACTTTTTCCAGAGCAATTCTACAAATGGTAATTTTGACTATTATCACAATATAGAGTTTAGTTTTAAAAATTAGGTATACAGTATGGATAAATTCTTAAAATCATATTAATTATATGTCTGGTTGATAAAAATTGACATTAAGTAGTCAGGACACAACTTCCATCTTAATGGGGATACTAATATTCCTATTTTTTTTTTTTTTTTTTTGAAAATTAGTTTTTTATTGGTGTTATAATTTGAAACAACACAAGACACAGATGGAAAAAAAAGCAGCAATAATAACGACAAAAGGAAAAGGGGAAGAGAAAAAAAAATATATATATATATATACATATATATACATAAAAAATAGTAAAGTAAAATAAAAACAGCTGAAATATAACCACAGATAATACACATGTTGAATATGTCAGGTAGATCAGATTAAAGCCGGAAATTAAACATGTCCAATGATAAACAATGCAGGTAAATAAGGTATGAACCCCACTTTGATTAAATTACATTGTAAGACTGTTAGGACCTGTGGTTCTGCTAGGCGAGTTCAACAATGATAAGGATAAATCTGTATAGGTGCTAAGGGTACCCGCATGGCCTTCCTTTTCCCTGTATTCAGTCCATTTGAACCATTTAATGTGAATAGAAGATGCTTTAGAGGAATAGGCAACATCAGAGGTTTCAAATAGAAAGTGCTTATGTATCTTATTTTCAATCATTTGAATACTTGGGATATCTGGGGACTTCCAAAATTGGGCAATAGAAGCTTTAGCCGCTACCAGTATATGGCCGAGGAGGTATCTGTCCCCAGCTGGTAGATCCCCTGGGTAGTAGTGGAAAAGTGCAACAAGGGGGTCCATAGGTATAGACTGATTTAGTACTTTGGATATGAGGAGAAAAACTTTACTCCATAGGGAGCTCAGGACCGGACAGGACCAGAATACATGCAAAATATTTCCCACCCTACCGCATAGCCTCCAGCATTGCGAGGAAACAGAGGGCCAAAACTTATGGAGTCTGTCTGGGGTAAGGTAGGCCCTGTGGACCAGCTTAAAATACATCTCCGAGTGATTAACACACTTTGAGATTTTAAAACAGGTGCGAAAGATGCACCTCCACACCTCTTCGGAGAAAACATTTGGCAAATCCCTCTCCCATTGAATCTGAGAGGAGAACCTCTTATTCAAACCAATAGAGATCAAGTACCTATACCAGCGAGAGATACCTCCTTTTGCAGTTGTAGCGACAAAGAATGAATGTAACAACCTAGGCATGGAAAGCTTGGCAGGAGGTTTAGGGAGGAAACTACAAAGCCAGTGTCTAATTTGTAAATATTTGTAGAAGTCCCGTTTCGGGACCTGATGTTGCTGTTGGAGTTGGGAAAAAGGGACTACGATTCCATCGGAAAGAAAGTCTTGTATCGACAGTAGACCTAGGGAGGCCCAGTTATCTATGTTTAAATCAGGGATTAGGGCTGCTAAGGATGTTAAGGAGAGTTGTGGGGCGGGCAAACTTATATCTGTGTCTATAGAGGCTAACCTATGCCAAACCAAGAGGGTTGTGAGGACCGCTCTACAGGACTTGGATTGGGGTGTGGAAACTGCTGGGGGTAATCTCATTAAATCTGGGAGGAGAAGGGGGGATAGGAGAGCTCGTTCTATTGCAACCCAGGGTTTAATAATGTCTGTCGCAAACCAATCTCTCGATTGGCTTAATATACAAGCTGAGTGGTATTTTTCTAGATTAGGGTATGCCAGCCCCCCCTCATCTTTAGCAAAAGACAGGGTGGTTTTCGCTATTTTGGGTCTAGCACCCTTCCAAATATAAGCGGACAACAACTTGTTAAATTTGTTACAAATGGCAGATGGGAGGGGTCTAGGAATAGTGCGAAAGATATACATCAGCTTGGGCAAAAGCACCATTTTAGCTGCCGCAACACGGCCCACCCAGGACACCTCCTGCATCATCCACTCTTTAGTGAGGATATCAAAAGCCCGGAGCAAAGGGTCATAATTAGAGTCCAGAATATCACAGTCTCTAGCTAAATTAATACCTAAATATTTAATCGACTTAGTTTTCCATATATATTTATATTTATCTTTTAAGCAGGTTAGCATATTATCTGGCAAGTCTAATGGAAGAGCTTCCGTTTTAGTAGTATTTAGCTTGTAGTATGATATTTTAGAATAAGCATCCAGTATATTATGCAGGTGGGGAAGAGAAGACATTGGATCCTCGATACACAACAGGACATCGTCCGCGAACAAGCTGATCTTGTGTGAGATACCTCCTATGACAGGACCATAGATGAGTTCTTGGGAGCGAATAGACTCAGCCAGAGGCTCAATTGCCAGAGCGAAAATCAAAGGGGAGAGCGGGCATCCCTGACGAGTGCCGTTTGTTATGTCAAAGTGTGAGGAAGAGCACCCATTTGCAAATACCCTTGCACCTGGGGAAGAATACAAAGCCAAAATGGAGCCAAGTATTCTTCCAGAGAAGCCAAAACGCTGTAATGTAGAGCGTAAGTAAGCCCAATGTAGCCTGTCGAATGCTTTTTCAGCATCGAGTGACAAGACCAAAAGGGGTCGCCCACGTGTCTGGCAGAATTCTATGATGTCGATAACCCTGCGAGTATTGTCGGATGCTTGCCTGCCCAGTACAAAACCCACTTGGTCAGGGTTGATTAAATTGGGTAATAAGGGGGATATCCTGTTGGCTATCATTTTGGCATACAATTTGATGTCAACATTAAGAAGGGCAATGGGACGATAGTTTTGGACATTGGTAGTAGGTTTTCCAGGTTTAGGGATGGTTATTATACGGGCCTCAAGCATCTCTTTAGGGAAAGAAGTGGTTGAGGAAGCTTCGTTAAAAACCGAAACCAATATAGGGGCCACCTTGGCTTTAAATTTCTTATAAAAATTAGAGGGATAGCCATCCGGGCCTGGGGCCTTATCTGAGGGCATAGAATCGATAGCCAACTCAACTTCACCCAGCGCCCATGGCATGTTAAGAAGGTCGCAGGCAGCCGGGTCTAGAGAGGGAAGGGACATGCCCTGCAAGAAATCATTGATATCAGGTAGGGAGGGCTGGGGCGTGTCAGGATCATTTTTTAAGTTATAAAGGTGTGAGTAGTACTCAGCGAAAGCTTCAGCTATTTCTGTGGGGTCGGTGACTTTGACTCCCCGAGGGGTATGGATGGCATGAATGCGCTCCATAGCTCTACGGCCACGGAGTTTGCGAGCCAGAAGACGTCCTGCCCTATTTCCTAGCAAATAATACTTCTGGTTAAGTCGGTGCAGGTTACGCTGAACTTCAGCAAGAGAAAACGAGTTGACCTTATCTCTGGCGGCTAATAGTTTGTTATATAAAGCTCTATTTGAGGGATCAGCCTTATGGGCAGATTCCAGTGCAGTTGCCTCCAGTTCCGCATCATTAAACCGCTGCTTATATTGTTTTTTGAGCTTAGCTGCTATTTGTATCGATGAACCCCGCAGTACGGCTTTCAAAGCACACCAGTGAACAAAAACAGATGTATCCTCGGCGTGGTTGGTGTCAACATATAAATCTAGGGATGACTGTATAGCTTGTTGGGCCTCTGGCTGAGCCAAAAGAAAGGCACTCATTCTCCATGGACCTGGGGTGACTCTGCGTTTATCTACTTCCCACACAATCATCAGAGGAGAGTGGTCAGACCAGGTAATTGGCAGAATGTCAACTCTGCGTACCGAGGGTAACGTCCATTTATCAACTAACGCTAAATCTATGCGAGAATATGAGCGATGGACATGCGAGTAGAAAGTGTAGTCCCTTTCGGAGGGGTGTTTAGCTCTCCACAGGTCAAAAAGCTCATACTCCGCTAGTACCTTGCGGAAGCTGGCCGAATAATCTCGCTGTCTAACAAAACTAGAGGAATGTAATGGTTTAGACTTGTCAAGGGTGGGATCAAGAACCATATTAAAGTCCCCTAAGATAAGAAGGGCCCCTTTAACTTGTTTCTGTAGGATAACAAAGAACTTCCTGCAAAAGGATACTTGCTTGGTATTAGGGACGTAGCAGGCGGCTAGGGTCACTTCCACATTGTCCAAATGTCCCGTCAGAATCAAGAATCTCCCATCAGGGTCTGCGTGCTGGGAGGACAGAACAAAGGGACAATGCCGAGCAAAGAGGAGAGCCACACCAGCTTTTTTATGTGGTCCATTGGCAGTAAAGCAATGGGGGTATCTGTGATCTGTAAAAAGGGGAGGGTTATGTTTTTGGAAGTGAGTCTCCTGAAGTGCAACAATTTGCGCTTTAATCTTGTGAAAATAATTCAGGGCTAATTTTCGCTTCTGGGGGGAGTTTAAACCCTTAGCATTTAAGGAAACTACTTTAACCATAATCTAGCACAAAAGGGAATTTAGTAAAGGACATGTTAAGGAGAGGGTAGTATATACCTGACATAGAAATTGTGATTAAGTACAAAAAAATAGACAATAAAATAAAAAACATTATTAGAAACAGAGCAAAATAATAAAAAGACAAAAGATGATCCCACGTGGGACCTAAACCAGCCAGCTCTAACAGGCGGCTGGGTATAGTGAAAGTGTGGGTGTAGCGGCCAATCTCCTACCTCCCAGGACAGGGGGGAAGGTAGGGTTCCCTTCATAAAAGGTGCACTACCCATAGCCAACGAGCAAGGGCCATATGCCTAGTTCTGATATCTTGTAGGGAACCTATATTTATACTTCTATACGGAACATGTAAATGCAACTCTAAAACTTATAAAAAAGAGGGCAGAGCCCAAACCTCATGAAGAGAAGAGTTAGAGGAAAATGGAATAGACTATTTCTGAGTTAATGGCAGCTTGGTAAGCTCTAAACAGATGGAAATCATGAAACACAACATAATACCTTAAACAAGTCTATCCAGTATCCAAAGCTGCGCCTTAACATAGAGCAAACTTCTCAATAAATGCGAGAAACTGAGACTTTGAGCAGTAGCGACAGCAAGGAGACTGGACAGAGCTCAACAGGCAATAAAGAATTAGACACATTTTGTTACCCTACCAGGCCTCACCCCACCTCAGACCAGTCCTGCTGAAGTCTATGAGGAGGGGAGGCGCCGGTCATGGGCCTGGGAATGTTCCATGAAGCCAAGAGCTTCAGGCCGTCCTCTGGGTTGATGATGACGACAGTGGAACCCTCTCGAGAAACCAGCAACTTTGTAGGGAAGCCCCAGCGGTAAGGGACCTTCGCCTTTCTCAGGGCTGAGGTGATAGGGTGGAAGGAGCGTCTTTTAGAAAGCGTAGCTGGAGATAAGTCGCCAAAGAGTTGAAGGTCACCAAGCAGGGCAGATGTTTCAGCAGAAGGTCTTGCAGCTCTCAGTAGGGCCTCCTTGACATGGTAGTAGTGCATTTTCATAAGCACATCTCTAGTGGCATTGTCAGGGGCGGCCCTAGCCTTAGGCAGTCTGTGAATCCTGTCTATAAGAAGGTCCGATGCTGGGATCTGGGGGAGGAGTTTCCTGAACAGATCTATGGCATAGTCATGTAGGCTGCTGTGTGAGACCGTTTCCGGGATGCCCCGCAGTTTAAGATTAGACCGTCTTGACCTATCCTCTAAATCAGTAACTTTCTCGCGTAGCAATTTGACTTCAGCTTCAAGGGCATCATGTGTGTCAATTAATCTATTGTGAGAGCCGACGACCTCCTCCATCTTGGTCTCAAGATGATCAGTGCGACTACCCAGTTCATCTACAGCATGTTGGCAGTTTTGAATTGTAGCTCTAATCTCCGCTGTGACTTCATTCTTGAATTCTGTAAACAGGAGTTTCAAGGTTCCCACTGTGAGAGCGTCCGAATCCCCCACTAGATGCGACGGAGGGTTGACAGATGCAGCAGGGGATAACGCAGTCGTCTCTTGAGCAGCCCTAGTCTCAGGCCCGCCAGTAGTCTTGTCTGTGTGCTTAGGATGAGAAGTATGGGGCGAGGCCTTAAAGAATGGAATTTGGGAAATAGGCTGATGTGGTTTGCTGCGTTTGGAGGGCATATTGGGAAATTCAGGGTCAGAGCAAGTGCTGGTTTGAGGTAATTCGCGTGAAAAAGTACGGTTCCACTAGGAGAGTTGAATCCAGATCATCCCGTAATAAACATGGGAGGTAGGAGATAATAGGAAAGTCTAGTTGTACATGTCGGGATTTCCAAGCTGAATCAGTGGCACATTGGTCATATCCACCTTGGTCATATCCACCTAATGCATGCCAGTGTACTTACACTACTGGCCACAGGGGGAGCTCCTGCATATGAAACAAAGGTGCACCTGCCTAAAGTGTAGAAATATAGGCAGCTGAAGCATAAATGACAAGCTTCTAGAAGTTGCCCAATGTATGAGGCTTAATTTCAGTATTGCTGATCCCCATTCAGTTCTATGTAAGCTGGAGAAGTTTCAGGTGTGACCACTGTGTAGATCGATCAGCTGCAGTGTAGGTGTCTGTAGCAGCTGCAGGTGTACAGATATAAAAGAATACCTGTATATATTGTAGAAGTGAGGGCAGCCAGCAGAATGCAGTCGGTAGCAGGACCCAGGCTGGGAACGCAGGTATAGTCTGTGGAGAGGTTCCTTGTATAGAATCAAGATGGCCGCCGCCGCAGCATCAGGCAGGAGCCCAGCGATAGGCACACAGGCGCCAGCAGCAGCTCCCTCTGTCCTCCCCCCCTGCGTCCTCAGAGCACAGGGACCTGCAGGCACCACCAAGGCAGGGGAGTCCTCACCCAGGACGGTGACCCCGTCCACCCGCCGCTCCGTCCGCGCAGTCTCGCGGGACCCCCGCTCCGGAGCTCAACACCCGGCCCGCAGCTGCACCCGAGGTCCCGGCTTCAGATGGGGAGAAGGCCGCAACCCGCAGTGACCCTAATATGGGTCCCCCGGCTCCGCAGCGCGACTCACCCGGCCGTCTGTACTGGCGGTATGCAGGAGAGAGTGTCCCAGTCTGCAGTCAGGGGCTGGAAGGGCACCCCTGAGGCTGTATCTCCAGGTATGTTGAAGGAGCTCTGGAGAGAAGCTTCTTCCCCGGAGTCCGGTCAGGCCACGCCCCCAATATTCCTATTTTTTTAATGCGAAAATCGAGAATAATTGTCTGGCCAAATTTTTTTGCATTTCAGTCATTAATTATCATAAATTGTTATTTAATATAGCTAAAAAAATAAAGGACAATTTATTATTTTCAGGAGACCCCTTCTCAAATGGATAAAACCATGTGCACTGCAGGTGGGGCAGATGTAACATGTGCAGAGAGAATTAGATTTGGGTGGGGTTTTACTTCCAAGTTCAAACTTCTATATTGCAGTGTAAAAATAAAGCAGCCAGTATGTTCCCTGCACAGAAACAAAATAACTCACCCAAATCTAATTCTCTCTGCACACGTTACCCTGCAGTGCACATGGTTTTGTCCATTTGAGAAGCAATTTGCCTTTGCGAGTGAACCAGAATAAGGGCTTTAATCAAAGCTTTACCATGGTAGTCAAAGTGATACGGAGGAGATAGCTTTAATGCAAACTACTCTCTAGTAATGATGCATGGGTATAGTTGTAGCTACATCAAATAATTTTTGATGATCAACGTTCTATACTGATACCATATCAAACATTGGGTCCTATTCAGACCCATTTGTTCAGGTCTGAATTAGGACCCTTGGTGTGCAAACCACGGGAGCTAATGGCTTAAGCGAGTTTCACACTTGCAGAACTGTTCGCTCTTGAGGTTGCGGCCGGGAGAGGTCAAGGGGTTGGAGCAGCAGAGCGCCCAGTATTTTATGGGCATCTCCATGAAAATGCTGTCCTTCCCCTGAAAACGCAGGTGGACCGATGTCTGCTTGGGGTGGGCGGCTTACGTCATAGGACGACACCTCCCGCACCCTTTTCAGCAGGGCCAGACTGGCCATCTGGCACTTCTGGCAAATGCCAAAAGGGCCAATGGCCTTGTGGGCCGATTTTGTGCAGCTCCTCCCCCAGCTCTTGCACGCTGGTTTTCTCCCTGCGTAACAAGAGCGCAAGCAGCAAAGTTCCATGGACCAACCGCTTCCACCGCGCCTACCAGCACGCCCGTCATCTAAGATCAAGCTGCGGCTAATGGGTGACGTCACCGTCGGACCGGAGGGAGACGCGGCTTCCATACAACTGCCGTCAGCTCCTTCCACAGTCTCCTCCCCGCATTAGAGGTAGGGACAGCACTAGGTCCAGACACTGTCAATACTCCAAAAGGAGTGTAAACATGTTTTAACTCCCGGCTTACTATTATTATAGAAAGTGCCAGCTGCCCGGAGCAGCTACACTCGCAGTTCCCGGTCTGTGAGGGGTCATTAACATAGTGTAGGGTCTAAAGGTATCAGTAGTGTAGGGTATAGATGATATTATATGTGGAGGGGCTATATGCTGTATACTTATCTGTGGGGGGACATATGTGCTCTATTATATGGGTGAGGAGGACCTATGTGCTATATCATATGTGGAGGGGCTATGTGCTGTATAATTATCTGTGGGGGGACCTATGGGCTGTATTATATGGGTGAGGAGGACCTATGTGCTATATCATATGTGGAGGGGATATGTGCTGTATAATTATCTGTGGGGGGACATATGTGCTCTATTATATGGGTGAGGAGGACCTATGTGCTATATCATATGTGGAGGGGCTATGTGCTGTATAATTATCTGTGGGGGGACCTATGTGCTGTATTATATGGGTGAGGAGGACCTATGTGCTATATCATATGTGGAGGGGCTATGTTCTGTATAATTATCTGTGGGGGGACCTATGGGCTGTATTATATGGGTGAGGAGGACCTATGTGCTATATCATATGTGGAGGGGCTATGTGCTGTATAATTATCTGTGGGGGGACCTATGGGCTGTATTATATGGGTGAGGAGGACCTATGTGCTATATCATATGTGGAGGGGATATGTGCTGTATAATTATCTGTGGGGGGACATATGGGCTGTATTATATGGGTGAGGAGGACCTATGTGCTATATCATATGTGGAGGGGCTATGTGCTGTATAATTATCTGTGGGGGGACCTATGGGCTGTATTATATGGGTGAGGAGGACCTATGTGCTATATCATATGTGGAGGGGCTATGTGCTGTATAATTATCTGTGGGGGGACCTATGTGCTGTATTATATGGGTGAGGAGGACCTATGTGCTATATCATATGTGGAGGGGATATGTGCTGTATAATTATCTGTGGGGGGACATATGGGCTGTATTATATGGGTGAGGAGGACCTATGTGCTATATCATATGTGGAGGGGCTATGTGCTGTATAATTATCTGTGGGGGGACCTATGGGCTGTATTATATGGGTGAGGAGGACCTATGTGCTATATCATATGTGGATGGGCTATGTGCTGTATACTTATCTGTGGAGGGACCTATGGGCTGTATTATATGTGGCAGGGACATATGTGTTCTCGTACAGGGATACGGTCATTGGGTCACCAGCATGATGGTCGACACCATTAAGTCGACATGCATTTAGGTCGACATGACTTAAGGTCAACATGGGTTAGGTCAACAGGGTCATTAGGTCAACATGGGTGAGGTCGACAGGGTCATTAGGTTGACATGTTTTTTTTTTTTACTGTTTTTTAAAGCCAAAATGTGCTGAAGCAGTATTTCATGCCCTACCATCCACTAGGGCGCGGTGGGAGAATAAAATAGTGCGCCGAAAATTACTTTTTCAATGTCGACCTTACCAATGTTGACCTAATGACCCTGTCGACCTTACCCATGTCGACCGCTCCCCCAAAACACTGCGGGGTCTGCCACATATGTAGCTACGCCACTGCATAGGCGTGCACAGCGCATTATATTAGTCGGTGCACCATCAAAGGGGTGTGTCTAGCACCACATATTGGGCGTGTCTAACACTGCCCAATGGGTGTGTCTAATAATATTAATCAGGTGTGTCTACCATCATCTATTGGCACCCACTACAATATAAAACGTCTCTCAGCCACAACATAATCTCCTGCCTATTTCAGTTTTAGACTTCTAATGATGCTGTGTAACAGTAAAGGCAAATAAAGTCACAAACGGATCCGATACGTAATCCCGGGGGTCGGGATCCCGGCGGTCGGAATCCCGACACTGGAATCCCGACCGCCGAAATCCCGACATGGGGGGGACGTGGATCTCCCCCCCTTGCGGGCTCGCTGCGCTCGCCACACAGCGGGCCCGGTGCCTCGCTACGCTCGGCACGCTATTTTATTCTCCCTCTATGGGTGTCGTGGACACCCACGGAGGGAGAAAGTTTCGGGATTTCGGCGGTCGGGATTCCAGTGTCGGGATTCTGAACGCCGGGATCCCGACCGCCGGCAAATTGACCGCATCCCTCACAAACATATATGGATGACACAGGTATGTAGTGATATGACAATGGTCTGGTACAATTAACAATGCAAAATACACATAATTGATTGATTTGCGCTTTTTTAATGGAATGCAGGTCTAAAAAGCAAAAGTCTTTGGTAAATAGGTATTGCTGGTATTGCTAGCAGCAGGGAGGTGTTTATAAGGGTGGGCACAGCATTAGGGGATGCCTGTGCACCCCTAACACTCAATGTGTTATGGTATGGGAGCTGTCAGGGGTGTATTGTCAAGAGCAGCCACTTAATCGTGTGGTAGACAATCTCACAACAAGAACTGGAAAAAAGAGTATACAGGTGGCTCTAGAAAATAATTACAATGTACATATTTCGAATTGGTTTATAATAAAACAATCAATAGAAACAACAAGGAATGGTGGACCATAGACCAATTTAAAAGCAATCACCATGAAGTCCTTTGACAAGACACAAAGGGTGAAATGTAATAGGATGCGAGATTCATAAATTAAGAGATTTGGTAAGAAATTCCCCATTTTTTTTAAAGCGGCAATCATTTTTGCAGTGCAGTTTTGCAGTGTAAATGATTGCCGCTTTAAAATAACTGGAGATTTCTTACCAAATCTTTCACTTTCTGATTCTCTCATCCTATTAAATTCCCCCCTAATTGTAATCCAAGTTTGCAGATGAAAGGCTGGCTGGTTTCCGGTAAGTAGTTAATGAAGATGGTGATAGTAACTTGTCGACTGGCCTCTGACGCGTTTCGCTGTCAGAGATGCATCTTTATCAAAGGTATGTATTTCATAAACATTTGTCAAACCCTGTTATTTTTGATAAACCAAAAATGTAAACATCGCTTTTCCTTTAAGATTCTTAAAAAAAGTTACATCAACGGTTTAAAATATGTTGCTATAATTATAGTTCTCTATCTATAAATCTATATCTTGTAGCAAATGACTATAAATGGTGCTTATCGTAATCATGACAATCAATTCATCACTCAATTGTGATGACAGTGAGAAAACGGTAATGTGCTCAGGTGGCTGATGTGTGCAAGTACCCTGCTGGCGGAGAATACCTAATCTGCAGTATTATAATAATAATGTATTATGTGCTTGGATAATAAACTACAGATGTTTCTGCATGAGAAAGAATAATGATTTAGGCTTATCTGTATTTCTCTATTTGCAGAACATATTTCCCCTAGACTGGTAACTGGATTATGTGTATGAGGTGAATACTACAAATAGAAGTTAATAGTAGTATATTATAACAGATTTAATGAATAATATTAAACTAAAAAGACTTAAAATATAAATGAGAAAGGCCTATTTTAGGGAGCTTTACAGAGTGTATCAGGTTATGAAAGCATCTTTCGAGTCACGGAAGTAGTGGGTGCAGGGAATGTAGTTGCTATGTGGCCTGGGGCTTTGGTGCCCATCTCCGTGGCCTGCGTTTCTTGCACCCAGCTCATATAGTTATCCTAGCAGCTGGGTCCGGCACGTTCCCCAGCCTGAAAAGTAGAACTATTCATCACAGATATAAATGGCGGTTTCGGTTTCTCCCTCTCAATAAGTCTCCACACTGATATGTTCCATCTCAGTGGCTACCATTTCACCCTTGCAGGCACAGCTGTGCTAGTTAGTGAGGCTGGCACTCTTGGTGAGTCGGTTTCTCATTGATTGTTGCCTTTGTGAAGATAGCTGTTTGGCAGGAATCCAGTCTGTCCCAGAAAGGGACTGTGGGGGTTATTCTATTTTAATCGCAAAGGCACAATCGCTCTCTAATGGACAAAATCATATCCACAGCTGGTGGGGCAGATGTAACATGTGCAGAGAAATTTGGGTGTTTTATTGTTTCTGTGCAGGGTAAATACTGGCTGCTTTGTTTTTACACTGCAACATAAGGTGCATACACACGGGGGCGATTTTGTACAATATCGCGGGAAATATGGTCGCTAATCGACCATATTGCCAACGATGGGAGTGTGCACCGGCGACATATCGCCGGGTGCGCGCTCCCGTTTTTACCCCTGTAGTGAACGCGGTACTTGTGTATTTTGGCGGCGCCCATCGCATCGCATACCATAACGCATGCGATGGTATGCGATGCGATTTCGTTGGTTAGTGTACGATGGCATACAATTTTCAAATTGTATGCCATTGTACATGGCATACAATGCCATACGGTGCGATGTGATGCGATTAAACATTGTATAAGCACCCTAATGGGTGCTTACAGGCGTGGAGTGAGAATAGGTTAGTGTGGCGAGCGCAGCGAGCCACTGAGCCCGAAGCGTGGCGAGCGCAGCGAGCCCCGCGAGGGGACGCAGATACCTGTGAAGCCCGCGTATCCGCGTCCCCTCGCGGGGCTCGCCACGCTTCGGGCTCGGTGGCTCGCTGCGCTCGCCACACTAATCTATTCTCAACTCCACGCCGACGTGGATAGTGGGGGTATAAAAAGGTCGTAGGACGCGTACCGCCGCCCCTTGCGGGCTCCCTGCGCTCGCCACGCTTCGGGCTCCCCCCGGCAGTTTCTTTTTCATCAGTGACCATCTCTGGTCGCTGATGAAAAGGAGAAACTGAGCAATATATTGCTCAGCCATATATTGCTCAGCAATATATGGCTGAGCAATATATCTCCCCCGTGTGTACAGGGCTATAGATACAAACCCCACCCAAATGTAATTCTCTCTGCACATGTTACATCAGCCCCACCTGCAGTGCATATGGTTTTGTCCATTAGAGAGTGATTGTGCCTTTGCGGGTGAACTAGAATAACCCCCTGTGTGTGGAAATTCCTGCATTATTAAGTACAGTATGCCAATCAGTCCTCCATCCCCCTCCTCCCCTGTTTTTACACCCACTGGCAAATGTAATCCTCTCAGACCCTTCAGGCATGGGGTTTCCACATGGGCAGATCTTGAGGAAAATGGCAGGAGGGGAGCCAGGCTAGGGGAAGGGGCGCCACAGCATTTTTGAGGGGGCAAGACGTGATTTAATCTTGGTGCATCTGTATCACTGAATATCGCCACCTCAGGGGCATCTAGACTATCGATCTATCTATCTATCTATCTATCTATCTATCTATCTATCTATCTATCTATCTATCTATCTATCTATCTATCTATCTATCTATCTATCTATCTATCTCTATATACATGCACACATATAAGTAGGGATTAAAGTGAAAGGGAATGGGGTGAAACTGAGTTCCACCACCTGTAATGGAAGATGAAACTATTGTCATTAAGCCAACATGGTCAAAATGGTGATAATTAAAACGTCGGCATGTCAAAAAGTCCACATTCGTTTTTTATGATTTTTTTTTCTTTGAAACTGACTTGTTCTTACGTCATGATCCCAAGTATAGAGTAAGATTGTAATAGAGTGCAGGAGGTCACCGTGGCCAAAGCATGGTGGGCACAGGGAGCCATGCAACGTGATGCTGTATACTAATATACACCTATGTCAACATAGAAACATTAAAAAATAGTCGACATTTTGACACGTCAACACTTAAAATGTTGGCATTTTAACAGTGTTGGCATTTGGAGCATGTCGGCATAAGGAATGTCAGCATTTTCAACATGTCAGTGTTTTGACTTTCTGCCAATGCTTGTCAGTGTTTTGAACATCCATATTTGTGAATGTAGGGAAATCATAACTGAACACCCTGTAATTGGCCGGGTCCTAGGGTTATTCTTGCGATTATTCACTGATTTATGGGGAAATCACCGGTAATCATTCACAAATTAGTTCAGTAAGTTGCAACAACTCTCTGGAATTTGCGAATAAGCCAAATTGATTTGCTCTGCTCAGTACATAGCAGCCTACAGATTATAGCTACGGAGTGCACAGTGCACCTTTCACAGTGTGGACCCTTGATAATTGATATAAATGTGAACAAATGAAATGAATGTAAATGGCTCAGTGGGGACTATACTGTCTATCGCTCACAGTTTTCAATAACAAAGAAAGTAATAACCTTATTGCAGGGAAAATTATCAACAGTATAAAAACAAATGAGGGCACTTAAACTGTTTAATAAATGATCAGCCATGTATTGTAATACTGTATGCGTTCAGCTCTGTAGCTAGTCGGAGCTAAATTATTTCCTCTGAAATGTCATTTCTCACATGGCCTCACTGATTAATGACACCTCTTGGTACAATTTGTATCATTATGTCTCTGCTCACCATAAGTGTCTCACTCTGAATTATCACTCATTAGACAATCTCTGTCTCACCGGTCCGCCGGCTTCTATGACAACAGGAACGGAAAGATATTCAGGCAGTTGGGGGTTCAGGTTTGTTCTTGCCTGGGGTGTACTTAATAAATATTAATATTTATTTTATATACAATAAAGACCATTTGATATCATGCTTTGCTATTAATTCATTTGAAAGTGATAAAAGTAAATCCCCCTCCACACACTAGCCAATCCCTGCCAACGCCGATATAGGAGATGGCGAAGCCCCGGCCCCGTGCATGCACGCTTACCGATGCCGGCTCGGAAGGGAGTGACGGTGAGGGTAGGGATTACGGGCTGTCATTGATGATGTCCTCCCTCGTCTGAACATGCTTGGACGAGGGAGGGGGTCCTCGTTAACGATGCACAGCGTACACACTGGATGATGTGTTCACAATATCGTTCAGAAAGCCCTTTCTGAACGATATTGTGACCAATATCATCTAGTGCTGGCATGTCCAAACTATGGCCCTCCAGCTGTTGTGAAACTACAAGTCCCATCATGCTTTGCAACAGTTTTGCTATTAGGGAACGCTAAAACTATGGCAAGGCATGATGGGATGTGCAGTTTCACAACAGCTGGAGGGCCACAGTTTGGACATGCCTGGTGTAGTGTGTATGCGCCTTTAGTATATACTATGACCTAAATATAAATATGACCTAAATACAGGAATCAGAAATAAATTAGGGTTAAGATTGTAAATTCTTAAAATTTTTATTATTATTATTATTATTATTTCTGTGTAAAGAATCATGTGCTGGACAGAAACCTACTGTTCACTGAGTATTCTTAACCCTTTGAGTGCCAAGGTTGCTGTGAGAGATCTTATAATATCCGCTGTGAGAGATCTTAGAATATCCGCCAAATATGCCATCGCAGCATAGAGCGACTGTAAATTTAGTATAAATAAATACACATACAGACAAGTCAATTCATTGAAGATTAGGTAAATATTGCACCCAAATAAAAAAAAAAAACAGTCGCTGTGAGTGGCGCTGGCATTTTTAGGGGATGTTTTGAGGCTCTCTCACAGCATGCAACGTTGGCACTCAAAGGGTTAACAGTCATGCAATTAGCTCTTTCTTGCAGTGGCTCAGAAAGATTTGGGGTAGGGAGGAATTGAACCTTAAAGTGCCCATCCTCTAGGGCTATTCCACAACGATTTGGTCACTTTTCATTCCGATTTCATTGATAAATTGGATAAAAAAAGTGTCTAAATCGCACGTCCAATGCAATGCCCGGTCCTGTGAGCATCGCATCGGAGCCTGAAAATCGGGCATGCTGCACCGTATGCTTATCGCCTTCAAAATGTCCACACGTTTAAAATGTCAACATGCATTATGCCAACATGGTTAAAATGTTAAGAACAAAAGAATAGTGCCTGCGCTGGCTGTACCAAATAATTGTGCCAGACGTTTCTCAAAAAATATAACAATTTTAATACATATAAAATCAAAATATAATATATAAAATATCACACTATACGTATAGGTTCCTAGACATATAGTCCAAGGGGATTGGTATTATATCACTGGGATATTAATATAAATGATAGGTGGCTGAGATGAAATATGGGTGCTGACAAAGATTTATATTACCATCCTGGTCGGTCTGGTGGATGTTATTTGTCCAGACAATGGAATGACAGTCCAGAAAGTGCCCTATGGTTGCAAGGGCTCAGGCTCTCCACTTGATATGTAGTAACATGTGCAGAGAAAGTTAGATTTCGTTGAATTATTTTGTTTCTGTGCAGGGTAAATACTGGCTGCATTATTTTTACACTGCAATTTAAATTTCAGTTTGAACACACCCCACCCAAATCTAACTCTTTCTGCACGTTACATCTGCCCCACCTGTAGTGCACATGGTTTTGCCCATTTTGAGAACAAATTTGACCTGCAATCAGGTCTGAATTAGGCCCATCGCCTCTGAGTCAATGGCTATGCATCTGAAAACACAGCTCAATAACGCTGTGATATTTCTGCCCCATTTCTGATACCACTGATACGGGATGTACACAACACCCCATACTGTATGTTCTAATACTCCACCACAGGGGTTTTCAGAATATTTGCACAGTAGCAAATAATATCTCAACTACATGAACATCAACATTATGTGTGGTCAGAATCAGGCCCATGGTTTAGGAATCATATAATAGCAGGACAAGGCATGTCATTTTGAGATATTTGTGGACTCCACCCTGGACCTTGGCATGCTGCTGCAGTGATATATGGGGCTGGTCGAATACATTGCTTCTTCATAAACAAACACAGGGCAGAAAGCTGACTTAGACCTGATGCAAGGGTGCAGAGTCTAACTCTCCAGCGGTCTTCGCCAGGGATCCACGCAAGGAAGTCTGGATTTTGCTGCAACTTACAAGCAGGTTACGGCCCCTTGCTCAGGTCTCCAAAGTCTAGTTCTGTGGAAGAATAAGTAAATGAGCCAGAAAGAACCGTAAAACAGGGCCGGATGAAACTGGACCGAATGGAGCTGATTATTGAACCAGTCGGAACCACATACTGGACCGGATGAAAATGTTAAAGTTGACATAGAGTAAGGCAGAGACTGAATGAGACAAACACCTCGACAGCACACTGTGGAACACAGACCACTAGTGCACAGAACCTGTGAAAGGCGTTTCTCTGGCCATTTGGAAAATGGTCCCTTAAATACCTCAAGAAGAATGCCGAGTAGCTGCAGGGGTCACATAGGCAATCTGTACCCATGCTGTGAAGTGGCCGCTCACTTAACAGCACTGGGGGGTCATGCAGTAGGAACAGGATCCAGCTCCCAGAGCACCGGTCTTAGGTCCCTAGGTGTAGTTAAGTATCAATTCTTTTGCTTATTTTTTTTCTTAGGTGGAACGGGGCAGGGTGCCATGTGGTAGCCCACACAAATTAGGGGTATTTTTCATAAAAACAAACCTGATGAGACTGTGGAGGGCATTTATAGGGACAGAGCTGCATGTGATATGATAACTGATAGTAATGTAATGTAATAAATGATCTCATTGCAGTTTGGGGTGATTTTATCACATCACATGCTCAGATGTGGATGGCGATAAATTGGCCACTTAGGGTTCTAGGGATTAGCAACATTTTCACTGTGAATTGTAACTTCTTGAAGATAGTAATCTAAATCGATATTAGGCAGCCCTCTAAGTGACGCTCTTATTATCTCCACTGTGGGCATTTCCAATGTTATCTACAGGCAGCAATAGGCAGAACATTGGCCCTTATTATAGTTGACTCGGAAGGATGCGTATTTTCGGACGGCCACTGAGTGTTCTTAGCCCCGCCTACCGTATGGATCGCTCACACCGTCCGAATGCGGTAAGATGGCGAGCGAACGGACCGCGAGTGGATGAGGTGGGGGTGTACACCCTGCGCTTAATTACCACACATCCAGAGTATTAATAATACTGATACAATGTATGTAAAATAAAATAATTTTTATTTAATTTAAATTAACAGAGTTTTTTAAAAAGAAAAATTCATACGATTTATGCTGTAAATGTGAAAAATATAAAAAATATATATATAAATATATATGCACATGTACAGGGTATTTCAATTAGAATTGATATAGTAAAAATGATATTAGCAATGATAATAACAATGGATTTCCTAGTACCAGTACACATACACAAAACGGATGGGGGGTCACAGGACAAACATTTAAAGTCCAGTACCGGTATTATCCAGCAAACGCTGTGTATCTTCTTTCCTTATGAAAGGTGTTCTGGGTGTACCTTATTCCAAGGTGCAGGGGGTCTGCCGGCAGACTTAACCGTCACTGCCGTGTTGCGCAAACGGCTGAGGCGGGGAACTTCACTGAACATCGACCAGTTTCGCCGGGAGGCTTCTTCAGGATGCTGCGTGTAGCTCTGTCCCCTGCAGTATGGGGTTTAAGTACGCTTGTGTGTTCCTTCATTGATTCGGGAACGCCCCTTTTGTGGGTGTCAGAAAAGGTTCTAGTAACTCCGTGTACTTCGGGATGTGATTGGCTCTCTGGGGGGGGTGTGCGTGTGTGTCATCAAGCGCGTCACTTCTGCCCTTCTTCCGGGATGTCTGAGCGTCGTATCAGCCTGTTTGGTTATGTGTAGGCGCGACGTCACATCCGCCCTTGATGAGCCGGCTTCTTGTGTTCACAATCAGCTGTAGTTATACGTCATCTTCATAGACGGGGTTGCAGGCTGGATTCGCCGCTTTCACTTGGAGGCTTGTTTTCAGTGGGCGTGTTCCATATTCTCTGCCTTCCCCGTCATGTGCTGTTCTGGGCGCAGTAGTTCTCCTGCGTGTTTCATGTCATATTTGAGTAATAAGTTGCTGGATTGTTTCCTAAACATTAAAGACATTGGACATTGACACGGTGGGGATATTTATAAACTTGCAATAAAGAATTGTCTCTTTCTATGTAAAATAGCTGCTATTCTCTGCATTTCCCGTCATGTGCTGTTCTGGGCGCAGTAGTTCACCTGCGTGCTTCATGTCATATTTGAGTAATGAGTTGCTGGATTGTTTCTCAAACATTAAAGACTTTGGACATTGACACCATGAGGATATTTCTGAACTTGCAATAAAGAGTTGTTTATTTCTATGAAGTATAGTTGCTAAAGTGGTTTTAATTGTTTATTTATGTGTCCACTCCAAGTTTATTGATATAAAACATTTCTACGTGGTTAGGATGTGTGATATAGATAATAATATCGATGTAGGCATGTAAAAACGCAGTTGTTTGTATACGGGAATATTATGTGGGTACTAAAAGGTATAAATACATAAATAAATGAATTATTACTGAGAGAATAAAATAATATAATAATATAATAATAATATAAATATAAATATAGATATAATAATATAATAATATAATTCCCTCCCTCTTCGTGTATGTTATCTGAGTGTTGTTGACTTCTCTGGGTTCTATAAGAAGAAGAATGTTCCTTCTTAAATAAATCAATAAATAAATAAATTTACAGGAATTTATAAATTAGCATTGTTACTAAAAACTTAGAGCTTAGGAGGGATTGTAAGGTTGGGGGGGGGAGGGAGGGGGTGGTGGTGGGGTTTGGGGCCGCGGAGGGGGGAGTTTCATAGGAAAGCTGTCAAATCAAAGTCTATGTTCAGACCTTTCGGTGTCAAGGTACCCATGTTGTAAATGATTCTGGTTTCTTCCTTGATTAGGGCTGTGTCCTGATTACCCCCCCTCCAGTTGATTGCGACTTTTCTGAGTCCGGTGAATTTTAAAGTCCTTGGGTCGTTATTGTGCTTCTCTGCGTAGTGTGAAGGGATGCTGTGGTTTGTTTTCTTGTTTATGATGTTGCAGATGTGCTCTTGAATGCGTACGTGCAGTTTCCTCTTTGTTTTCCCTATATATTGTAGCTTGCAGGGGCATTCCAACATATAAACCACTCCCTCGGTGTTACATGTAATGCGGTCTCTGATTTTGTGTGTTCTTTGATTTGAAGTCGATATTACTTCTTTTATGATTCCTGTGCCATTGGGTTTCGTCTTCTTACAGGCTGTGCAAAAACCGCATCTGGAAAACCCTTTTGTTTTTGAAATGCTTCTCTGGTTGAGGATGTTTTGTTTCGGGTCCAGATGACTCTTTACCAATGATGATTTGATTGTGTCTGTTCTTCTGTACACAATACGTGGGGCCCGAGGTATTAGGTCTTTCAGTTCTGCATCGCCTTGTAGAACGTGCCAGTGTTTTTTTAGGCTGGCTTCTAGTAGTTTGCTTTGTGTAGAGTACTCCGATAGAAATAATAGATTCTGGTTTGTTTTCTCTTTTTCTTTCTCCTTATATACCAGTAGTTCTTCTCTTTTTAGCATGTTTACTCTATCTTTTTCTTTCTCCAGGAATTCTGGTTTGTAGTCTTTTTGTTCGAATTTCTCTATCATTTGTTCTGATTGGATGTTGTAGTCTCTTTGTTTGGAACAATTGCGGCGTATTCTTCTTAGCTGACCTCCCGGAATGTTTTGTTTCCAGGCCTTGTGGTGGTTGCTGGTTGCCCCTAGATATCCATTACAGTCAGTTGGTTTTATGTATGTCTTTGTTTCAATCTTGCCATCCTCTATGAAGATGTCCAAATCGAGGAAGTTTATGTTTGTGCTGCTGATCGTGCTGGTGAACTCCAGATTTATTTCGTTATTATTGATATTTTTTATGAAGTCTTCTAGATCTGTTTTAGTCCCATTCCATATGATTATGACATCGTCAATATAACGGGCCCATAGGCATAGGTTTTGTCCATATTTATTGTTTGACCAAATTGCTTCTAGTTCCCATTGCGCCAGAAAGAGATTTGCGTAAGATGGGGCGAATTTCGTCCCCATCGCTGTCCCCTGGCGTTGGCGATAGAAGGTGTCCCCGTACCAGAAGTAGTTGTGGCTTAAAATGAAATGGATGGCTTCCATAATGAAGTTGGTCTGGTCTTGGTTTACGTTAGAGTCCTCTTCTAACCTTGTTTTCACGTTTCTGCACCCGTCTTCGTGTTTGATGCAAGTATACAGGGCTTTGACGTCGCAGGTGGCTAGAAGAAAGGTTTCTTCCCACTCTATGGCTTTTAACATGTTTAGTACCTGGGTGGTGTCCTTTATGTATCCTTTTTGTTTAATAACAATAGGTTGCAGGAATCTATCTATATAGCCTGATAGATACGATGTGATCGATCCAATGCCTGCTACTATGGGCCTCCCCGGTGGTTGATTCATGTCTTTATGCACTTTAGGTAAGTGGTAGAAGACCGGTACGATGGGGTTGGGTGGTAGGAGGTATTCATATTCTTTCTTGTTCAGTATTCCTTGTTCCACGAGTGGATGTTTCATGTGAACAACTGCCCCATCTGTGGGAACCTCCCCCATCGAATGATGGACCGAGCGGTCAGACAGCTCCGAGTGCTCCAGACCACTCAGACATTTCTCCGTGCGAAAGCAGGGATATGGGCGGGCAGCTGGCATCTGGCTAGGTCAGCTGTACGCCCCCCCACACACACATGCGTCACGGGCAGATGACCATACGTACGCCCAACGTTTTCATGGGAACGCCCATGAAACGTGGGGCGTACGCATAAGGTAATGAGCCCAAACAGCCCTTCACGCCCCTCTCCACCCCCTGCTCGGATTGTTCCGACCGATTGTTTTCTGTACGGAATTCACTCTGCACATGCGCAAACACAATACATCGGCCGTCCAACCGAACACGCAGCCGTCCGACTCAATCAGAATAAGGGCCATTGTGTGGATAGGATAGGACCTGATTTTTTTGAGTGTTTTAAATAAATTCATGTACTTTTATAATTGTTTTGAACATCATTTAAGAAGGTTGCGCCCAACTAAACAGCCTTGTTGTACATGACCCCAACTGTACGTATGCACAAGGTAATAGACTGGCACATTGGGGCAGATGTATTAAGCCTGGCGAAGAGATAAACTAGAGATAAAGTGGAAGGTGATAACACACCAGCCAATCAGCTGTGTTTGAAATATGACAGTTTGGGAGTTGATTGGCTGGTGCCTTATCTTACCTCTTACCTTTATCTCCAGTTTATCTCTTCACCAGGCTTAATACATCTGCCCCATTAGCACATAAATAATGCATTGTGTATCCACATTTTGCTCATTGACATACAGTATCTATGATGAAATGGTGCACAGGATGCAAAAAAGCCAATCAGATACTTATGTAATTTATATCAATGATTCCAATTCATTTACTCTCTTTTTATCTTTCAATAAATATTTTTTTGCTTTTGAAATTTTGTTAGAAGAAGAAAGTTTTCTCTCATCAAAGTGCAACGTGTTCATTGAATTTCCTGACTCAGCTGGTCTCGGACACTGACAAATCACTCACACACTAATAATTTATATTGGACACATGTTGACAGATTTGAAGTAAGGTTCTAGGCTTCCATGGTGCTCGGGAATAACACCAGCCTGACAGTAATCTACACCTAGAGGCCACGTTATTAGCTACGTTATTAGCTACAGTACGTCTTCAAGTGCAATGTACTATAAAATCTCAGATCACTCTGAAGTCATTGGGGCTCTAAGGGTCATTTAAAAGCTGCCATATAGGAGGGGTCAGTGCCGCATCAGAAAGCTATGGTGAGTTCTCTGTGACATCAATCTTCACTTACATTTATGGTCTGGTGCATACTCTGGAAAATGTGCATTGGCGAATCTGAATAAAAAGTCACTTCAAAGTCCAACCCACGTCCTCCTTAAGTATGATATGGCCCTTTACCCTATGATTTCAGCACATCAGGCCGATGAAACGTGTGAAAAGTGTCATATCGTATGTCATTTACCTATGATTCTGATATGAAGCACGGTCCCGTGTGCATTGTATTGGATCTGGAGCTCGCCATGGCTTCCACAAGGATGCATTGTATCCTGGGGCAGTGAAGAGCATTGTGCATAATACATCAAATGCAAAAGGACTGCATGAAAAAAGAAAGCGTAGGTGTGTGGTAACAGGGAGTAGCTAATTTCCCATAAGGCTCTGAGGCACATTCATAGGGGTGACACTTGTTGGGGGCAGCATGTTCCTGCTTGTTTCAGGGGAGGTTAGTCAGAGGTTTCAGCGTGCTGTAATAACTTGTACAGGGCAGACATCATGTGTTCAGGGCTATGTGGGAAGACAGAGATTCCTGAACGGTGTCAATTCTCGGACCGCTTGGCCATGTATAGTGCCTGAATGTAGGAACTGTCTTGCTTGTACCGTTTACTCAAAGTGAATACACTGACTACAAAATACCACCTTTGAAAAAGCCACAAGCCAGTGGCGAAACGCGTTAGGTGCAGCCTCTCACTCTCATCAGATTGGACCTCCAACTACCTTCAGTTCACTGCTGCTCTCAATTGGGAACTTTCATCTCATTTTTCCCCCCCCGGGATTCCTTCCAGTACACTCAACTCCAGGTGAGCCACGCCATCCCTTGCCACCTGTTGAGATTAGTGTATTTGCACCAAGAATTTGGCCGTCTCCATCTAAAGTGACAGGGGTTACCGGCAGTGTATCCCTCCGGGTGAGCAGACTACCATCCCAGCCACCTGTTTGAGAGTCCTGCCCCCCCCCTTCCCCCCCCAGTATCAGTCAAGTTTGGAGAACAGATGCCCACCCTCCTCTACAAACATCTATTACGATTCTTCCACCACCAATAGGAGGTTTTCAAATTGGGCCAGAGCCAAAGGTCGTCTTCCATTCAACCATTAGAGGAATCCTTGGGGTGATAAATTGGACACTTTTCCACCATCCCCTCCAGCGGTATCAACATCTATCCGCACCAATAGAGAGGATCAGTGGATTTCTTCCCAACGAACCGCCTGAATTGTTTTCCCAACACAGCAGAATAAATTATGGTGAAGTGCACTTTCCATTCGGACTGACATCCAATTGGACATTGGTCATCCCAGATTTTGATCCAATCCGAGAGTGAGATTTTATATTTATTTATCTTTTTATTATGTCATATATGTGATTGTATGTATTATTTTATTTTATATGCTATATAAAAATTATCAATTTATTGCCAATTGGCTAACTCTTTCATTGTTAACACAGCGCTGCTCAATCGATCCACCACCAGGATGAAACATGATTGAGTAAATCATATACCAAGGGTATGAATATCCTGACAGCTGGTGACAAATGACATAGACCGACAGAAGTGTATCCTCCTGTGACCTAGAGTAGACATGAATGAGAATGATTGGCTGGACGTTTATCTCTCCTTATCACCCTTGCATTTATCTCTTGTTAAGGCTTAATACATCTGCCCTTAATGAGACACTGACACTAACCGGTCAGCTTCTTTCTTTAGGGTCTGTTTATCATCAGTGGCTTTAGGGCCATGTAACCTATGATTTCCTATTGTAGCGATAAGGTATCCTTTTTTGTGCAAATTTATCAATGATACTCTGAGGGAAATCGGCCTTAATAAAAGCTTGTCCTGGGGTAAAGGTCTGCGGTAAGAAATACAAATCCCTAGCACTGTACTGCCTGTTCTCTACTTATACGTGTACGACGACCCAGAGCTGGATTAAGGTGGGGGGACACGGGGGGCATGTGACCCAGACCCCCCCCCCCCCCCCCCCTCTCTGAGCATGGTACTGAGCTTGTGTTAAGAGGTGTAATGTGTGAGAGCTTTTAACCGGCCAACTCTGTCAGCAGCCTGAGATCTAAATGTCTATTAGTTCCAATAATTGGACTTTAAGTACCTTCCAAGACACCACTTTTATTCCCCCGCAATGATTTGTAAGAAGATTACGAGGTTGGCAATAAATCAATCTCAAATATAGAGGCAGAGAGGGAATATGTGTTCCCATGGTTGGGCAATGACAGTTCTAGCATGTAAGACCATAATACACAGTGTTATTTTATTCGGCTCCATTTATATCCATCACATTTTACTTGTATGTCAGTTGGAGCATTTGTTACAGATCCTGGGACAGTTACATATTTCACCATTTCATACTGTTATATGAAGTATATTGCATTGTGTGACTGTCTCCTGTAATATACAGGAATATAAAGAACACAACTTTCCTACACTTTTTGAAAATACTTTTCTAAGGATGTTTACGCAGCCTAATAGATAAGTTCATGTAAATAGTCTGAAAGGGTGTGGATATTTAGCTAGAAAGTATCTAGACAGTCAATAGGTCTACACCAAAAAGGTCGACATGCAATTGGTTGGAAGGTCAAAAGGGTCAAAAGGTCAACATAGGAAAGGTTGACGGTGTCAAAATGTCAACAGGCTCAAAATGTCAACGTGAAAAAAAAGGTAGACATGGGTATTTCAAATAATTTTGGTGTCAAAGTCGACAACTGTTGATGTGGACCCCCAATTAGTGTAATGCGTACCCTTGTATGGCTTGCTGCGCTTATGTTCTGTTGTCAATTAAAATAAATCACAAAAACTTGCGACAATCTTTTTCTGTGGCTACCACTGACATGTCGACCTTTTGTCAATGTTGACTTAGACCATGTTGACCTTTTTCATCTGCTGACCTTCCTCCTGTCGGCCAAAAGTGGTCTCTGTATGCTGGATATATGAGCCCCCCCCCCTTCTAACATCATTGGGCCTAGATCTGGCCGCTAGCCGTTGGCCCCTCCTCCTCTTGTCATCTGCTAATTATCATCGGTTGGCATTGGCTATTTTTGCTCCCTCTCTCACATAAATGGTGAAGATGTCAATACTGGTTCAAGGGCTTGATGCTTAAGATGCTGCTTGGAGACTACATAGGACATGAATCTGGTTTAGAGAAGACAAGTCACAGGGAGCTAGGTGCCCCCAAGCTGCTCCTCACCTAGCTCCCTGTGCTGTTATACTGTCCCCACGAGCTTCCTAGGAGAAGATAATGGCAGCTAGGCAGTGACAAATATAGTGTTCACCAAACATTTTTAACTCTACCCCCTCCTACACACTGAAAAGAAAATGGCAAAAAAATGTACTGTGTTCATCTGGGGACAATGTGTTTTTTTGTGTTCTAAGGGGGACAATGTGATTTTTTTTTTATGTAGTAACCAATGTGATATTTGTTTTCATATCAAGGCCAATGTATTTTATTTTTGTTACCTATGGGGACCATTCTGTTTTTTTCCTGTGGGGGCCATTAGGTTTTTCTCTGTGGGGATTTGATGGTGTGCCTCTGAAATTTTTAAATCTTGCTTGCTGTGCCGTGAGTTGAAAAAGTTAGAAAATGACTGCACTACTGTAATGCTGGGGTATGCCACACCTGCTATCATGGTGCACTTACACATTCATAAGGCACAACTTAACTAATGTGAAACATTTATGGGTGCTAATGTAAGGGTTCAGTATTTAAAATAGGTGCAACCTATACTTTGCAAATATAAGCTATGATCTATAACTATTTGCTGTGTTGCCACAAACATGTTCTAAGTATGTCTATCTGTCTATCTCTAGATAAATATACTCTATTATCAAAGTAACCTTTCTTGCAAGGGTGTGGTATGGGACTCCGACAGTCGGGATCCCGACAGTCATTATCCCGACTGCCCGGAGTCAGACAGCATGGCGAGTGCAAAAAAGCCCCTTGCGGGCTCGCTGCGCTCGCCACGCTGCGGGCACGGTGGCTCCCCCACGAGGGAAAATAGCGGGTGGCCGTCGGTCACCCGGCTGCCGGCGTTTTTACAGTCGGGATGCCGACGTCGGGTAAATGACTGTCGGGATCCCGACTGTCGGGAACCCATCCGGCACCCTCTTGCAATGCCCATTCTTAATGAGCCAGTCGTCCTGAATGACTGAATAAGAAGCAGAATGGTGAACATGTAGACTGATGGCGTACTGACATCCATATTTAACTGTGTCATAAAAGGATGTAGTTTAAAATGAAGTCTATAAAGTTTTGATATTGGTTTCCATAGATACAGACAAAACGACAGGATTTGTGAGCAAGCAGAACAATTTGGCACCTGGTCTTTCTCCCATATAATTTTAGTATATTTATATAGAAGTAAAATGTTAACTACAAATACAGCTAATAGTCATGGTAATTTAGGTCTGGTTATGTTATCACTGGGGGGCTATCCTATTGTACCCGAGGCAGGTGAAACCAAATCCCAGATAAACGCCGGCTTTTCAGGGATGCCAATGCAGAAACACACAGGTATCACTGAACAATGTGTTTTATGTAAAAATGTATTTTTTTTACAACAGCACTAACTGGGTTCATTGTAAAAAAAAAAATGAAACAACAGGGAAAATCATGGAACAATGCAGTTTTTCGTACCCAATGCATTTTCAACACTAATTGGAAACATCTGTCCATAAAGTCTGCTCATCTATATACAAGTTAGTAGTAAATATAACCCAGGAGTCGTTAAAAATAGACACATTTCCATAAACTAATCATGTTTTTTTGCATATGGGTTCTATTTAGTGGTCCATGTTATACTGGGAGCCTAGCACCTACTGTACATATTTCCATAAAATAACAGAGTTCTGAACTAAGGGACACATTCAATTGGGAGCAAAGTATAAAACCTTGCTTACCATGCAGACAATTTTGGATTTTTTGGATATGCGTGCTCCTGATACCCACGCTTACCAATTTTGAAAATTCAGTTTAGACTGACTTTTTTCCGATGGGGAGAGAAATCATTTGATGGTCGGCCGGGCTGGCGAATGACTGCTGCTTAGCGAGCGGTCCTGAATCAGCTCACATGTGTCTTGCCACACAATATTCACCAATGTTTGCAGCCCAGGTACCCAGATCCTGGCGCTGGAATTGTATGCTGCGATGTGTGTGACTCTGACGCTAATATGAGTGAAAAGGACCCAATAAAGGACTACTGTACATATGTGGTTGTTGTGAATTACTGTAGCCGCTAAATGCAGAAAGTCTGTAAGTCCACACCAGTCTCTAAAGGTGGCCGTACACATGCATGGATGAGAGAAAATGACAGTTGACCATTTGCTTGGAAATGCTGGAAAACTGCCAAACTGTCACTCATCCGTAACCATGTTTTTGTTCCAACCAGCCAGATCTGGAGATAAATCTTACTAGTGTATGGGCACCTTTAGTTACAACATACAAATGAAACAATAAATTCACCAAAAGATACAAATACCGAATTATATGTGTGACACCCCTAGTGGTCGGAGTTCTCCACTATCTGTGTGATAGAAACGGTGTTCGGGGCTGGAGCTGACGTCACACCCTGACAATGCTTTGGACATGCCTGTGTTTTCCCTGACACTGTCAGAAAACGGACGGTTATCACCCACAAACGCCGGCTTCCTGTCAGTCAAACAGCGCCAGGCTTGCGATGAAAGAAATACCTGATGTTTGTTGCTTTGGCGTTGCGCATGCATACAGTAATCCGTACGCATGCGCAGTCATTTGATAATCAGTCGCTTGCGAATTCGCACAATAGCGACCAGGTCTGAATACCCCCCATAGATTGAAACAGGATATTGTCTATTGATGAGTATCTACGGAAATTACAAATGGCTGAAGATATTGTTTACAATATTAGTGATAACATGTTGGCCAGTATGTCATGTTATAAACCTATAGAATTGTAATATTTTTATTGCAAAATATCTTTGGACTTTGCCTCCCAATCAGTGAGTGTTGGGATCATGGTGTCATCTCTTAGCATCTGACAGTGGCAGAGCCAGTGTCAGGCTTCTAGGCACCGTGAGCAAAGCTCCGCACCCAACCCTACACTACCACTGATACCCACTTCCAGTCCCTCAAGTGAGTGTGGAGGTGGCATCTTAGAAGTTCCTTCATTTTGTAACAGGCAGATTCAGTGGTGCCCCTGGGATCTCGCAGAAGCCACTGCTGGTTAGCACACATACCAGCAGGTAATTCTGCCAATATGTGATAAACCACAGAAGGATTATTGTATGTAATTGTTAGAGGTTTAGAGGTGCTGTAGACAGGGCTATTTCTCGCCCACCTGTGAGCACTGCAATCGCCCAGAGTGTCTACAGCCAATGCTTCCTTCATACATTATTCCATGTGTCCCACACAAAATGACCACAGCCTCAGAAGAGACACTTCTGAAGTATGCTAATGGAGGCGGAAGCCATTTTTGGAGGGACATTTATTAGACAGAGGAAGCAGGGCCGGGCGCATGCAAGTGGACATGGAATCGCAGCGTAGAGCAGGGATTTGGGCGGCGGGGTGGTCACGTGTTTGGTGGCGTTTACCTGCTTGCTAGGCAGCAGATTGCATGAAGCCTAGCAAGCAGGTCTGAATTGGACCCTATAGACCTTATTCATGTCCGTACACAGCAAGGCTGCGTTCGCACGGGGACCGATGTTGGTTTGCTGCGCATGCATATTTCTGCACATGTGCATATGCAGGGTGCTTGCACCCATGGCAATGCTTAAATGGGTGGCCCAAGTGAGCAGACTGTGTCAGAGCAAGGGGACAAAGAGGTAGTCCATGATCCGATGGAGTGGGAAGTCCCAAACAATCACCCCCGTGATGTCTCCTGTGCACACCTATGTATATTTGTAGCACTAGGTACAACCCCCCTTTGTCATCAGCATGAATTAATTGTATGGATTCAACAAGGTTCTGTAAACATTCCTTCAGGAAAACAGTGCCATGATGGTGTGATGCCCGGCCAGTGCTGGGTATGGGAGTGAAGTAAGAATGGTACAACAGGCCGTCTCATAACAAACAGCAAGCAATTTATTTACACTTCAGATAGGGTTATCAAGACAATTGCATTGAATTCCTTGCAAAATATTCATATAGATTACCTCAGACTACATCAGTTCAGTATTTCCTTTCACTCAGAGCATGAACAATGATGGGACACCAGTACATTACATAACCGTACATTCTAGGAGCCAGTAGTGCCGCAGCTGGAAACTGGGATTCTTTTGGTGCATTCTCCCCCTACTCGCTGGGGAATCTCTGCAGCCTATTTTAGCGGGATCTGTCATGGACTAGTCACTGGGGGGGCCTTTTGCCTGACGTGGTTTCCTACCACTCACCCAGATCACCCTCAGTGGCGTAGCTTGGTTTGGGGTGCCCCCCCCCCCCCCCACCGTGCCCCCCCCCCGGACGCCCGTGCCTACCCCCCCCCCCCCCCCATCGCCGCAGGCTTACCTGCCTGCGCGTCCCGGCTCCTCTCCTGGCTTCAATTAATTCTATGCAGACGGACTACGATAAAATGGCCGCCCCCATACCACAAAAAGTTTCAGAGAACTGTCTGCTTTGTGGGGAAACCATTTTATCGTGGTCCGTCTCCATAGAATTTATTGATGCCAGGAGGAGAGCCAGGACGCGCAGACAGGTAAGCCTGCGGGGGGTGGGGGCATTACTATAGCACTGCAGTGCTATAGTTACGCCCCTGATCACCCTCTCCCGAGACTCACACCTCTCATCATTCTTCTAGGGTACCCCTAAAGGTGGAGATCCTTATTCCTTCCACTGGTCTCTGCTACTGCTGCCCTCACACTGCGAATATGGAATCTCTTGCTTCTCCTAGCAGCACCCACATGCTGCTCCATAATGCCAGAGGGCCATGGAATACAATTTTGCCTTGCTTGTTCCACAGCCCCCAGCATGGGCTCTCATCACTGGACACTAGCCTGTGTCCTCCATTCTCAATCCTCAACTTACACTGAACCACTCCCTGTCCTGTGTCCTTTGTCCTAAAACTTCCTGTCCACCCCCCTGCATGTCCAAGAAAGTGGAACAACTGGCTTGTACCATAAACTCTCCCACTCACTGATAAGGCTGCATGGCTTTTGTAAAACCTTTGAGTATCTTTAACCCCTGCCTTCCCAGTATGCATCATACCCCTCCTGCTAAAATCTTGTATGTCCTCATGCAATGAACTTGCAAAAAGTCTACCACTATTTTTGTCTTTATTTGGGGAACCAGGACTGGCTCAATGAGCCCGGGGCTGGTAATGCTCGGGGGGAGGAGGGGCAATGCCATTTAAAAAAAATGTAAACAAAATTACGCACACTCCCAAAAATTGCACATTCACGGTACAAAAAAAAAACGCACATGTCTAAAAATTGCACACTGCCATTACTAACAACCACCAGAAAACGCAATTTCTGGCTTTGTCTAAAGATTTGCACCTTATTGCATATGTGAATTTTGGGGGGAAATAGCACATTTGACAGGTGCGATATTTTTAGCGGTCTAAAAAATCGCACCCAATTACATCTCGCCACAGGAGTGTATGAACAAAAATTCTAACCCCAGGCAATACCGTATCCCCCTCATAAATCTTCTACTTTCCCCTGTACCATGGTTACCCTTATATGACTACATGATGTATAGTCAGGGCTATTTTTCTGCAGGCTCCAGCAGGAACTGAGGCCCTTATTCTAGTTCACTCTTTCTGACAAAATATTTCTTAGATGGACAAAACCATGTGCACTGCAGGTGAGGCAGGTGTTACTTGTGCAGAGAGAATTAGATTTGGGTGGGGTTTTACACCTGCCTCACCTGCAGTGCACAGTCCATCTAAGAAATATTTTGTTAGAAAGAGTGAACTAGAATAAGGGCCTCAGTTCCTGCTGGAGCCTATTGAAAAATAGCCCTGTGTATAGTTCAGCTGATGCCTACAGATAACATTTCACCGTTTGTCTCATTTTCATGTTATATTAAAAATGTATTTTGTTACAGTTATGTTTTACAATAAATTGTTAAAGCACTTAACAAAATATGCTAAAATAAATGAACTGTTATAGAAATAGTCTACAGTGTATGGATAACGTGTAATTAAAGTTCTCTGCCAAGAGAAATGATACAGTGATTATGGTTCAATTCCTGTATTTGTCATCTGTCTACCTCCACATTCAATTGACTGCAAAATAAATTACACCTCTAGCGAACAAGCACATTTTAATTGTCAGAACATTGAAAAACTGTTTCTTAATGGTAGAATGCACAGACGCTTGCTAACATGGAACATTAGTAATGATCTGGCACAATACTATGAATTTTATGCTAACTGTAATATTTTTTGCCTCTCAGTGACTGAAGCTCAGATTGATTGATTAATTTCTCAAGTGCGCTTCTCAGGCGGGATGATACTGTCTGTGCATTTGGAAAAGAGAAAAAGGCCTTCTGTCAACATACAGTAAGATCAGCAATGAAGGCTTGCTTTGCTATACATATACTGTATATATATATATATAAATATATATATATATATATATATATATATATATATATATATATATAGCTTTCTGACTGAGAATATTATTTGCTCCTAAAATTGCTGAATGTACTGTTAAGTACCTATGCTGTGAGGGAACCTCAGTCGGTCAGCTGTATAGTTTTTACCCAAAACTTGTTGTGATTTCTGATCCAGTTCACCCCTGAAGAAGTCTGCATTGGACGAAACGCGTAGGGATGCTTTGAGTCAGATATTGGATTAATTATTGAAATTTTATGAGAATCCCCAAACTGAAAGAGATACCTTGGTACTTGTTTCCTAGCACGGCACCCATCGGGGCCCATCGCATACCTTAACTTAAGGTTAAGGTATGCGATGGGACCCGCCACGCTTCGTGTTCACGTTGATCGTGGCGTTAACAATGGGGGGGCATACAATGTAAAATGGGGTCTTGGGGGCATTTAACATTGGGGCCAATGTAAAATCGGGTCTCAGGGACCATTTAACATTGGTTCCAATGTAAAAAATCAGGTCGGTTGGTTCAATCGCATCGCATGCAATTTGGTTGCATGCAATGCGATTGACCCGATTTTTGCAACCCGATTGCATACAATTAAAATCAGTGGCGCCGTGCTAGGAAACAAGTACCGATACCTTTTTGTATTGATATTCTGAATAAACACTATTTATTTTAATACTGTGTACCATTTCTGGTGATAATATAAGAGCGCACTTCTATATCTTTTCTTTTTATCCCTATCCCTTGTGCCTTTATTAACAGCAAGGCACTAACGGCGGGGGGGCGCCCAAAACGTAGCTACGCCACTGGAAGTGCTGCCACCCCCACAGCACGGAAATAGGCCACAAACCCCCCCTTTTTGCATAAGTGCCTCGGAGGGTTATGTGTGCGGTAAGGGGCAAATTGGGAATTAAAAGCAGCCTCCCTCAGCCATTTTGAAAAACTGGAATACGTAGACTGTATTATGATGACTGTTGCCATTAAAATCCCAATGTCCAACCTAAGGCAGGAGGTGGCCATCTTTGTTTGGACACTAACTCCGGGATTGTGGTCATGTGGTCCATGGCCCAGCCTAGCTGCAATAAGCCAGCCCACCGGAAAATACCCTAATTTCCTGCCGGGCTAATCTGCCCCTGTGTGCAGTACTTACATATGATCGGCTTGCCTGAAGAGGTGAGTTTTCAAGGAACGCTTGAAACTTTTGGAGGCTAGTGGAGAGTCTTGTGTGTGGAAGGGCATTCCAGAGGGTGGGAGCAGCACAATGAAAGTCCATAGTGATCCGTGCAGAAGACAGACACAGATCTTCTGCAGAGCGCATTGGTTGAGATGGGAGATTTTTAGAGATAAGTACGAAGATATATGCTGGTGCAGTATGGTTAATAGCTTTATAGAGAGATAGATACATAACATTTAAAAAATGTTTTGTACCCACAGGTCAGGTGAAGGTCAGTAGTTTATTTAAGTTTAATATTTATATATACTTGTCTATTTACAATCTCTTATTAATCCCAAGAGGAACAGTTTTCCTCCAGCAAAGGTTAGGCATAAATATTCCCGGCAGAAAGCTTAGTATATATTGCCACACAGCTATTTCAGGTGCGTAAAGTTCTTTATGAAGAAGAAGTGACTTTATTATTCTCAACAGAAAAATAGCAGTTGAGTTACAAGTTCAGTTACTTTAAAGTGTCCTAACAAATTTCCCAGGAACCTTATAAGGAAAGGGAATATGTGAACAAGAAAATTGGATACAGGTTCACTCGATACTGTCAGTTACAGAATCATTTTGTTTGAACCTCATGTAGCAATGAAACTGTTGGATGTTTGGCTGAGCTGCCGCCAGATATTGTGAGACCTGGGACTGCCAGAATAGGCAGGGCTGCTTCACCTTATGCTCCCCCTGCATCAGACACAATGTACCGTTCTAGGTGCCAGTTGCCTGTTCCGGAAGAAGGCTTCAAGGATACCACATGGCGCCCCTAGGTATGATAACAGAAGCAGAGGGAGAAAGCACTGATCAGGAACCATGGAGGGACAGTGCCAACAGTATTTTCAATTTAGACTGGCAGCAAATCAGGAGCTGCCACTTGGTGATTCCTGATTGGTTGCTGGTCCACGTGCTCCTATTGGCTCTTGTACGGCTCCAATTTCACAATACCACTGCCGCTGTCCCTCTATGGCAGATTGTGCGGCATTCCAATCAGGTATGGGGCATTGGGTAGACTCAATAAAGGTCAACATACATTAGGTCGACCACTGAAGGTTGATTGGGCTAAGGTCGACACCTGAGTTCGACATGGTGTGAAGAAGGATGAAGAAGGGGGCCCAGATTATATTTTTATACCTGAGTCAACCACATAACATTTTGAGTAAGGTCGACAGGGTGAGAAGGTTGACACAAGTATTAGGTTGACAATGGGAAGGTCGACAGTCAAAAATATATTTTTTTGTCCTGTATGTTGACATAGTCGACATGGTCACATCTAAGTGTACCGTGTGCCATCGCCTGGCTCGCTGCGCTCGTCATGCTTCAGGCACTATTATATTCTCTGACCACACCATAGAGGACGGTAGGATATGAAATACCAGTTGTCGGCACAAGTCGGCTATAAAAAAAACGTGAAAAACTCATGTAGACCTTTTGACTTTCGACCTTTCAAAACATATAGATCATAATTCTGTCATTGATTGATTTAAACAATTCCACAACCATCCAGATATTCAGAAGCTGATTAAAACTTTATATTTGATATAATGAATTGATAAAAAAAATAGAAGAATTGTTTCCTATGGACACATTTCCATAAGTCATCCTATTCCCAGAATACATATTTATCCAGAGGCGGAACTACCATTGGTGCAGCAGGTGCAGTGTACCAGGGCCACTGAGGACTAAGGGGCCCATTGCTGACTTGGCCACCCTCTTCCTGTCACCCACTGTTTTTCCCTGTCACACTCTGCCTCTCCCTGTCACACTCTGCCCCCCCACCTGCCTCTCCCTGTCACATTCTGCCTCCACCTGCCTCTGCCTGTCACACTCTGCCTCCCCCTGCCTCTGCCTGTCACACTCTGCCTCCCCCTACCTCTCCCTGTCACACTCTGCCTCCCCCTGCCTCTGCCTGTCACACTCTGCCTCCCCCTACCTCTCCCTGTCACACTCTGCCTCCCCCTGCCTCTCCCTGTCACACTCTGCCTCCCCCTGCCTCTCCCTGTCCCACTCTGCCACCCCCTGCCTCTCCCTGTCAACCTCTGCCATGTTGCAAATTATGAACTTGCGTTGGGGTGAAGAAGGGGGGCCCACAGTGGCAGATTCAGAGGGGGGCACCCGGGCACGTGTACCAGGGACACTGAGGACTAAGGGGCCCATTGCTGACTTGGCCACCCTCTTCCTGTCACCCACTGTTTTTCCCTGTCACACTCTGCCTCCCCCTGCCTCTCCCTGTCACACTCTGCCTTCCCCTGTCACACTCTGCCTCCCCCTGCCTCTCCCTGTCACATTCTGTCTCCCCCTGCCTCTGCCTGTCACACTCTGCCTCCCCCTGCATCTGCCTGTCACACTCTGCCTCCCCCTACCTCTCCCTGTCACACTCTGCCTCCCCCTGTCACACTCTGCCTCCCCCTGCCTCTCCCTGTCACACTCTGCCTCCCCCTGCCTCTCCCTGTCCCACTCTGCCACCCCCTGCCTCTCCCTGTCAACCTCTGCCATGTTGCAAATTGTGAACTTGCGTTGGGGTGAAGAAGGGGGGCCCACAGTGGCGGATTCAGGGGGGGGGGGGGGGAACCCGGGCACGTGCCCCCCCTGTCATTTCCAACCTGGGAATGCATTTTCTGGTGTGAAATGGGTATTATTCCAAATAGCCAGGACCTGCAGTGCTCTGAATATAGCCAGGCTCTGCAACTGTCAGTGGCTATCACTTCTGCCTGGCAGCGGCAGTCCCCCATTTACCGCGAGCATGTATTCCCCCTTGGCAATGAGCATGTATTCCCACATGGCAATGAGCATGGAACCTCTGGCAATGAGCATGAAACCCTTGGCAATGAGCATTTCACTTATGTAGCATAATTTTTAATAGGCATTATGGTGTTTGGCATAACACATAATGGACATAATGGCATGTCATTTAACATGTAATGGACATTATGGTGTAAATGTTTAATGCGCGCCTTTGGCAGACAATGTCCCTGTTTATGAAGCGTATTGTGAATTTTGGCTTAATCTGTGTGGCATTATGTGAATTCTGGCTCAATCCGTGTGGTATTATGTGAATTTTGGCTCAATCCGTATGGCATTATGTGAATTTTGGCTCAATCCGTATGGCATTATGTGAATTTTGGCTCAATCCATGTGGCATTATGTGAATTTTGGCTCAATCCGTGTGGCATTATGTTAATTTTGACTCAATCCATGTGGCATTATGTGAATTTTGGCTCAATCCGAGTGGCATTATGTGAATTTGGGCTCATTCCATTTGGCATCATGTGTAAGGGGCTAGTATAATGGGGTCTAGTATTTTGTTGCATAATGTGTAGAAGTTGTATATGGTGTTGTACACTACACTCAAGGACACGCACCCTGTTGAGTGGCCACTCCCCCTTTTTCCGGAGCGCGCCTTTGGCTACATCCTCCACTTTTGCCGCCATGGTGGGCCTGCGCACCTTAAATGCCAGAGCCTATTTTTAATCCCATTCCCACCCTCTCTCTGCCACTTTCTTAGCATGTACACTGGCACCACTAACACCGCCCCTCCCCCACCTAAACTCTCTTTTATCATGGTGCCCCCCCCCCTGTCATTTTATCCTGGATCCACCCCTGGGGGCTCAGATTATATTTTTGTACCTGAGCCAACCACATTTACAAGTTCTGCCATCATGTTTATCAAATTAATTAAATGATCACTCCACAAAACAGAACATTTTGAGTACATCAGATTAAGTTGAACAATAGTTATGTACAGTACAGTAGACTAATCTTTCCCCGCCAGTCCCTGGGAGGCTGCGAAGGTCCAGAGACACCCTATGTGAGTCCTTCATCAGCAGAAACAAGATGAACATCGATGTACTTTAAGGGGTATTGTTACTAAAGCTAATTTTTGGACGATTAGGTGCTTTTCTGGGATTTTTCCATCGATTTTACAAACTGCTAATTTACTAGAGGTAAAATTGATTCAAATCACAGGTTACACAACTTAGCACTCCAAAATCACTGCGATGCCTCATCAGACCAACCATTGTATTGTCAACATGGACACAAAAACAAACAACGAATTTACTATGAATCGTGTGTGTGTCGTATAAAATCGATTAAAATTGCACTAAAATGACCTAATAATAATAGATAAGATCAATAGACCCACCTGTTAGCAGCAATTTTGTGTGAAGCATTATACTACGATATGATCTGTGCAAGCTTTTGTGTGTTCTAGTGTCAGTTAAGGGAAAGAATTGTGTTGGGGCCTCCTCATAAACATAGAATATAAAGTCTCTGCACAGATGACACTGACCTTTGCAGTGCATTGACTTTGCTGCTATTTGGAAGTCTAATCTATTGTAAACAAGGCGAATTTGCATCGCAAGGTAATAGACACTCAACTGATGCTTAGTAAATTTGTGATTTTGGGGGTCATTCTGGTTGATTCGCAGCTTTGCGAGCCCACCAAACCCCGCCTTGCGAATGATTGGCTGCCACCACCCATTCGCAAGTGCAATTCGCACGCAGGGCATGCGAATGGATGTTACACAGTGCTCTGAGCAACCTTACATATGCATATACGCTCGGGGGGGGAAGTGGGCTGGCAGCTGACATCCGGTGATGTCAGCTGCCTGTCCCCCGCATGTCCGTTATGTCCTTATTAACATGAGAACGGCCAGCGTTCATATGCTAATGGAGCCACCCCAAGCCCCTTTCCGCCCCCCGCCCGCTGTCCTGGGTGAGTGCACCCTGCAAACCGTCTGTTCGCATATGCGCAGAAATGCGCATATCACAAACATCGGACCCCGTGAGAACGCAATCTGCGAACGGACCTGAAGCGTAAAATGTTATGGCAATGCGGGAAATCAAGACCTGATTGCACAGCTCCGAATTCGTAGGCCGGGATGATAAATGATAGACTGAGCATGTGTACAGATTGTAGCGGGTATGAACGAGGCCGTCCGGCAATAAAATCCTGCTACTTTTTTAATAGCTGGCCGTATGCAAGTTCATTGTCAGAAAACTGGTGTGTGGGGGGTGGTAGCCGGACGTTTTCTGGGAGTGTCAGGTAAAATACAGGCGTGCCCAGGATTTTTAGGGAAAGTGGTGTGATGTCAGCTCTGGCCCCAATCCAGGGGCGGGCTGGCCCGGGGGGCAGGGTGCCACATGCCCCCCAGGCCGGTATGTACTGTCTGGACCCGGGCCGGCTGTACCCTGCTGCTGCCGCCGCCTCCAGGCTCCATGTCCACTGTCCAGCCGCACTGTGCTTCCCGGCCGCCCGAATGTAAGGCGACGGCCCCTGCAAAAATGGCCGCCGCCTTGGTGGAGACAGACACTAGAGGTACTGCCATACCTCTAGTGTCTGTAAAATGAGAACAGCGCGGCCAGCATTACTCGGAAGTGCAGATTAATGGGCATCACGGTGTCGGCATTATGTGTAATGGGCAGTACGGCGAGTGTCATTATGTTTTATGGGCATTACACATTGGCATAATGTGTAATGGGCAATACGGTGTGTGGCATTATATTTAATTGGCATTACGGTGTGTGGCATTATGTGTAATGGGTATTACAGTGTTGGCATTATGTGTAATGGGCATTACGGTGTTGGCATTATGTGTAATGGGCATTACGGTGTTGGCATTATGTGTAATGGGCATTACGGTGTTGGCATTATGTGTAATGGGCATTACGGTGTGTGGCATTATATTTAATTGGCATTACGGTGTTGGCACTATGTGTAATGGGCATTACGGTGTTGGCACTATGTGTAATGGGCATTATGGTGTTGGCATTATGTGGAATGGGCATTCCGGTGTCTGGCATTATATCTAATTGGCATTACAGTGTGTGGCAGTATGTGTAATGGAAATTACGGTGTTGGCATTATGTGTAATGGGCATTATGGTGTGTGGCCGGCTGTTTATCACTTTCCATTTTATCACTTTTGAAGCTTAGAGAATCTAGCCCCATATCTACTATAGTAGATGAGCTTTCATTAGTGTTCCTTTAACATTTTCCCAAAAGTTATTTTGTAAGGAGATTATTTGACAGATTGTGATTTCTTATTTATTGGTCTTGCTAAAGGTCATTGAGCCATAACTGAATGTCGCTTGTGACATTTGAATAGTATCTGTGATTTTTTAATCAATCATTGGAGCCCATGCTGTCTTGTTTGGTTTCTACACCAAGTATAAATGCCATATACAGGCTTACTGAGAAATGTTAGGTTTGTAGTCTGAATGTAAGATGGAAACACTGTTTTGAAACCCCACAAATAGGAATATTGCATGCCTCCCAACAGGCTGTTCCCAAAAAGAGGGCATGGCTTCACAGGAATTCTTTGACCATAAGAAACACCCCCATTTACACCACTACGGGGGCATGCCCTGTGGTCTGGGAGCTGCTGGCAGGTTCCCAGTCCCTCGGCCTCAGATGAGGAGACACTGTTTAACAGAGCAGCTGAGTGACAGTGGACTCCGAAACTCCCCTCCACACTACAGGACACTGCTGCCTGTGGATGGGAAAGTGGTAGACTCCCTCCAAAGATGATGAAAACTGGGACAGTTGGGAGGGATGAACATACCGGGCGGTCTGACTTCACGCCATGTGGACGGCGCGGACAGCTGACAAAGGTGAGTATGTTCATGATTGTCGGTGGGGATTTTCTGTGGGGTATTTTAACATGTATGTGATGCTCATTCTGGTTGTACCCTGATGACAAGCACTAGCTCGAAACTCGTATAGCTCGTATTCGTATTGATAGCACATCAATACGACTACGAATTGCCATATTTTCGGGATAGTAAATGTCAAAAATAAGTGTATTTCTGGATACAAATACACCTATTTTTTTTACAAATTTCCTTTAGTAAATTTCCCCCTGTATGTCCACTTGTCTCCGAAACACTGCCATCTGTTAGCAGCAACAGATGCACAAACACAGAAAGTAGCAGACTAGCTTTCGAAGCTTTTGCTTCAAGCGGGCTTAAGGCCCCCATACACAGTGCTATAGCACCATGCAATGCGCGCTCCCGCGGGCATCGCACAGTACAAAAGTATTTGCTGCACATACTTTTTGTACTGCGTTCGGATCGCATCGCACGCATGCGATCCGATGCAATGCGATTTAGTACAAAACACACAGGTGCTATTGCACCGTGTATGGGAACCTTTACTAATATATATATATATATATATATATATATATATATATATATATATATATATAAATATATATACAAACACATACATACACAATACACAATAGATAGACATGGGATAGATTTTATTAAACTAATATAAGTTTTGTAAGGATGAGGAACACTGGAAAATTGAGGATACTTATTTGGGGTGAATGGGGCAGATCAGCAGACATTTTACTGTACACTGTGAAGAAAGCATTAATCATTCAGCAGCATATTGTCTGACTGGTGTTTGAAGGGTACTGAACTGAGACTATTCCATTAAAATATATTCTATTTGTAACATAGCTTATGTGTATTTACTTCCCAGTTAATATTTGAGTTTGGGAAATAGATAATAGAAGGATACATTTGAAAATAAATGGAAAATAAAATATATGTTCTATAGACACACAGTAGAGTGTGACTGTATGTTTGTATAATACATGAGAGTGTGACAGTATTTGTGTGTGTGTGTGTGTGTGTGTGTGTGTGTTATGCTTATTGTATTATTTTATTTAGTACTACACTTTTTAACCTTTATCTGCTAATCTTATGTAATACTGTATTTTAACCCCTTCCCGACATTTGACGTATATATACGTCATGGCCGGGATGTACTTCCCGACACATGACGTATATATACGTCATGACTTTAAACTGTCCCCGCGTCTATAGACGCGGTGACAGTTTAAACATGTCTGCTGTCCCTGGCAGCAGACATGTCCCTGCATGCCCAGGGGGGGCGGTGATGCCTCCCCCCCGTCGGCGATCGCTGTGATTGGCTGTTCAATGTGAACAGCCAGTCGCAGCGTTTTCCTGTGTTACCGGTGAATCAGACGCTCGGTAACACAGGTGTCAATCACCGTCGGGTGTGAGGGGGCATGAGGGGGTCACCTTTGATGACCACACCTCACCCCACCTCACGCCACCTGCCCCCAAGGCTGTGATTGGTCCGTCGTACCGACGGACCAATCACAGCCAAGGCGCGTCATTTAAACTAACGGTGACTGCGCTGCAGACGCCATTCCGGTCTGGAATTGCGTGCAGAGCGGTCACCGGCCACTCTGTCGTGCTATACATACCTGAACATTGCCTGATACTTACCTGATCACCACTGATCACCGCTGGTAGCGTGCTGCCAGCAGCTGGATGCTTCCTGGATCTTGTGACTTCCTGTGTGCTGCTGCTGCAGTGTCATAGAGTCACAGATCGTGAGAGATAGTGACAGATAGTGACAGAGAGTGACAGAGAGTGATAGAGAGTGATAGAGAGTGCTATATTTTGTGTCTGCTGCACCCCTTTTGTGCTGATCAGTATATCTGTGCTGATCAGCAACTTTTTTTTTTTTTTTTTTATATATATATATACCTGTCAGTTGCACCAAAGGTTGTGCTGCCTGTGCAACTGACTGCTGCCCCCCCTGCTGCCCCCCCTTTTGTGCTGATCAGTTTAAATTAATTTAGATCAGCAACTTTTTGGGGGTCCAGGTTTTTTTTTTTATATATACCCTGTCAGGTTGCACCCACAGTTGTGTGCCTGCTGCCCCTCACTGCTAATCAGTGTTGCATCACTGCATCACTGATCTGCAGTTTTGTTTTTTTTGGAGAGTGCAGTGGGGTTTTGTTTTTACACCCACGTTGCTTTTGTGGGTGTCCTGTGGCCGCTGATCAGTGACGTACATCACTGAACAGCATTTTTGGCACAGGGTTGATATAATTTTTTTTCTGCAGTTTTTTTAAATTGTTTTTTTTTTGGAGAGTGCTGTGGTTTATTACAGCCACGTTGCTTTTGTGGGTGTCCTGTGGCCGCTGATCAGTGACGTACATCACTGAACAGAATTTTAGGCACTGGGTTGATATAATTTTTTTTCTGCAGTTTTTAAAAAAAAAATTTTTTTGGAGAGTGCTGTGGTTTATTACACCCACGTTGCTTTTGTGGGAGTCCTGTGGCCGCTGATCAGTGACGTACATCACTGAACAGAATTTTAGGCACAGGGTTGATAATTTTTTTTCTGCAGTTTTTTTAAATTGTTTTTTTTTTGGAGAGTGCTGTGGTTTATTTTTTTTTAAATTGTTTTTACACCCACGTTGCTTTTGTGGGTGTCCTGTTGCCTTTGAGCGCTGTTCAGTGACGGACGTTACTGACCAACATCTGTGCTCAATTTTTGGCGCAGGACCTTTTTTTTTTTTTTTAACCCCTTCAATTTTTTTATTTTTTTTTATTGCGATCAAATTCCTGTATAAAGTATTTTTTTTTCTGCACTACATACACACTACACACTACATACCCCCCGTGTTGAAATATAGTTTGTACCCCCCCTACACTATACACGTGTTGAAACATTACACTTACAGAAACACAAAAATAAAAATGGCATCCCAAATATCATCCCAGTCATCCAGAAGAATGTATTCAGCGGAGGAGGCATATGCCATGCTTGCCTCTGACTCTGACACAGCCAGTGATGCAAGCGGGGAATTTGAAGGATTCGTCTTAAGCTCCTCTTCCTCCTCTAGTGATGAGGGACCCCCTCAAAGACGCCCCCGTAGAGCAGCTGAGACCCCCCCCAAATGATTGATCCCGTATGGACCCCACCACCAGACAATTTTGAGCCCCAGGTTCCTGAGTTTTTGGCCATCCCAGGAATCCAATTTGATTCAACAGGTCTCAGAGAAATTGACTTTTTCAAATTATTTTTCTCTGATGATTTTATAAATTTAATGGTGGACCAAAGTAATTTATATGCCCAGCAGTTTATTGCTCAAAACCCCACGTCATCATTTGCTAGGTGGACCCCTGTAGATGCAGTAGAGATGATGACGTTTTGGGGTCTGGTGTTACATATGGGCATAGTAAAAAAGCCAGAAATTAGGCAATATTGGAGTACAGATGTTCTGTACAGCACCCCATTTTACCGTATGGCCATGACTCTGACTCGTTTTGAGACAATCCTTAAATTTTTACATTACACCGATAATGCACAGTGCCCACCCAGATATGATCCCACCTTTGACCGGCTATTCAAAGTCAGGCCGGTCATTGATCATTTCAGTGCCAAATTTGCAGAGATGTACATCCCTGAAAAATGTATTTGTATCGACGAGTCCCTTATACATTTTAAAGGAAGGGTTAAATTCCGCCAGTACCTTCCCAGTAAGAGGGCAAGGTATGGCATAAAAATGTATAAGCTGTGTGAAAGCACCTCAGGGTACACCCACAGGTTTAGGGTATATGAAGGGAAGGATTCAAGAATTGAACCGCCAGAATGCCCCCCCTCCCTCGTAGGTGTTAGTGGAAAGATTGTCTGGGATTTAGTGCACCCCTTCCTGGATAAGGGTTATCACCTCTATGTGGATAACTTTTACACTAGCATCCCCCTGTTTAAGGCCCTTGGTTCAAGAGGTACAGCAGCTTGCGGTACTGTGCGCAAGAACCAAAGAGGCCTCCCAAAAACGCACATTGCCCAAGTACTGAGAAGGGGTGAAAGCAGGGCACAATCCACCGAAAATATGTTGTTGGTCAAATATAAGGACAAGAGGGATGTCCTTATACTGACAACAATTCATGGAGACAGTACCACCACCATCCCTGTACGAGGTACCAGTACCCACACCTCAAAACCAAATTGTATCCTAGATTACAATAAGTACATGGGCGGGGTGGATCTTTCAGATCAGGTACTGAAGCCGTACAGTCCCCTGCGGAAAACAAAAATCTGGTACAAGAAGCTGGCCGTGTATATCATCCAGATGGCACTGTATAACGCTTACGTGCTATTCCGTTCTACCAGCCAGAGGGGGACATTTATGCACTTTCAAGAGGAAGTCATAAAGGGCCTAATATTTGGGAACCAGCAGGCAGAGGGCCCCAGTACTTCTAGTACTGGCCCCCGTATTGTACCAGGGCAGCATTTTCCTAACGAAATCCCCTCCACTGCAAGAAAGGGCAGGACACAAAAAAGGTGCAAAGTTTGCTATAAAAAGGGAATAAGAAAGGATACTATTTTCCACTGTGAAACTTGCCCCGACAAACCCGGCCTATGTATAAAGGAGTGTTTTAAAATATACCACACATCTATGGATTATTAGGTTCATCATTTCACCTTGCTTCGGGGGTCTTGCTAATGCCACATAGCACCCATCATTCATTCCACCAGAATCTGTGCTGCAAAATCCAAAAATCACTCCTTCCCTTCTGAGTCCTGCCATGCACCCAACTGGTATTTTTTGGTCACATGTGAGGCATTGCCGTACTCGGGAGAAATTGGGGCACAGATTTTGGGGTGCTTTGTCTCCTTCATTCCTTGTGAAAATGAAAAATTTTGAGCCAGAACTGCATTTTTGTGTAAAAAATTTAATTTTTCATTTTCACTGCCCAGTTGTACCACAATTGGTGAAACCCCTGGGGGTTTGAAATGTACACTATACCCCTAGATGAATTCCCTGAGGGGTGTAGTTTGCAAAATGGGGTCACTTGTGGGGGGGTTCCACTGTATTGGTGCTTCGGGGGTCTTGCTAATGCCACATAGCACCCACCAACATTCCACCAGAATCTGAGCTGCAAAATCCAAAAATCACTCCTTCCCTTCTGAGTCCTGCCATGGACCCAAATGGTATTTTTTGGTCACATGTGAGGCATTGCCGTACTCGGGAGAAATTGGGACACAGATTTTGGGGTGCTTTGTCTCCTTCATTCCTTGTAAAAATGAAAAATTTTGAGCCAGAACTGCATTTTTGTGTAAAAAATTTAATTTTTCATTTTCACTGCCCAGTTGTACCACAATTGGTGAAACCCCTGGGGGTTTGAAATGTACACTATACCCCTAGATGAATTCCCTGAGGGGTGTAGTTTGCAAAATGGGGTCACTTGTGGGGGGGTTCCACTGTATTGGTGCTTCGGGGGTCTCGCTAATGCCACATAGCACCCACCATTCATTCCACCAGAATCTGAGCTGCAAAATCCAAAAATCACTCCTTCCCTTCTGAGTCCTGCCATGCAACCAACTGGTATTTTTTGGTCACATGTGAGGCATTGCCGTACTCGGGAGAAATTGGGGCACAGAATTTGGGGTGCTTTGTCTCCTTCATTCCTTGTGAAAATGAAAAATTTTGAGCCAGAACTGCATTTTTGTGTAAAAAAAATGTAATTTTTCATTTGCACAGCCCAGTTGTATCAAAATTGGTGAAACCCCTGGGGGTTTGAAATGTACACTATACCCCTAGATGAATTCCCTGAGGGGTGTAGTTTGCAAAATGGGATCACTTGTGGGGGGGTTCCACTGTATTGGTGCTTTGGGGGTCTTGCTAATGCGACATAGCACCCACCAACATTCCACCAGAATCTGAGCTGCAAAATCCAAAAATCACTCCTTCCCTTCTGAGTCCTGCCATGCACCCAAATGGTATTTTTTGGTCACATGTGAGGCATTGCCGTACTCGGGAGAAATTGGGGCACAGATTTTGGGGTGCTTTGTCTCCTTCATTCCTTGTGAAAATGAAAAATTTTGAGCCAGAACTGCATTTTTGTGTAAAAAATTTAATTTTTCATTTGCACAGCCCAGTTGTATCAAAATTGGTGAAACCCCTGGGGGTTTGAAATGTACACTATACCCCTAGATGAATTCCCTGAGGGGTGTAGTTTGCAAAATGGGGTCACTTGTGGGGGGGTTCCACTGTATTGGTGCTTCGGGGGTCTTGCTAATGCCACATAGCACCCACCATTCATTCCACCAGAATCTGAGCTGCAAAATCCAAAAATCACTCCTTCCCTTCTGAGTCCTGCCATGCACCCAACTGGTATTTTTTGGTCACATGTGAGGCATTGCCGTACTCGGGAGAAATTGGGGCACAGATTTTGGGGTGCTTTGTCTCCTTCATTCCTTGTGAAAATGAAAAATTTTGAGCCAGAACTGCATTTTTGTGTAAAAAAAATGTAATTTTTCATTTGCACAGCCCAGTTGTATCAAAATTGGTGAAACCCCTGGGGGTTTGAAATGTACACTATACCCCTAGATGAATTCCCTGAGGGGTGTAGTTTGCAAAATGGGATCACTTGTGGGGGGTTCCACTGTATTGGTGCTTTGGGGGTCTTGCTAATGCGACATAGCACCCACCAACATTCCACCAGAATCTGAGCTGCAAAATCCAAAAATCACTCCTTCCCTTCTGAGTCCTGCCATGCACCCAAATGGTATTTTTGGTCACATGTGAGGCATTGCCGTACTCGGGAGAAATTGGGGCACAGATTTTGGGGTGCTTTGTCTCCTTCATTCCTTGTGAAAATGAAAAATTTTGAGCCAGAACTGCATTTGTGTGTAAAAAATTAAATTTTTCATTTTCACTGCCCAGTTGTACCACAATTGGTGAAACCCCTGGGGGTTTGAAATGTACACTATACCCCTAGATGAATTCCCTGAGGGGTGTAGTTTGCAAAATGGGATCACTTGTGGGGGGGTTCCACTGTATTGGTGCTTTGGGGGTCTTGCTAATGCGACATAGCACCCACCAACATTCCACCAGAATCTGAGCTGCAAAATCCAAAAATCACTCCTTCCCTTCTGAGTCCTGCCATGCACCCAAATGGTATTTTTTGGTCACATGTGAGGCATTGCCGTACTCGGGAGAAATTGGGGCACAGATTTTGGGGTGCTTTGTCTCCTTCATTCCTTGTAAAAATGAAAAATTTTGAGCCAGAACTGCATTTTTGTGTAAAAAAATGTAATTTTTCATTTGCACAGCCCAGTTGTATCAAAATTGGTGAAACCCCTGGGGGTTTGAAATGTACACTATACCCCTAGATGAATTCCCTGAGGGGTGTAGTTTGCAAAATGGGGTCACTTGTGGGGGGGTTCCACTGTATTGGTGCTTCGGGGGTCTTGCTAATGCCACATAGCACCCACCATTCATTCCACCAGAATCTGAGCTGCAAAATCCAAAAATCACTCCTTCCCTTCTGAGTCCTGCCATGCACCCAACTGGTATTTTTTGGTCACATGTGAGGCATTGCCGTACTCGGGAGAAATTGGGGCACAGATTTTGGGGTGCTTTGTCTCCTTCATTCCTTGTGAAAATGAAAAATGTTGAGCCAGAACTGCATTTTTGTGTAAAAAAATGTAATTTTTCATTTGCACAGCCCAGTTGTACCACAATTGGTGAAACCCCTGGGGGTTTGAAATGTACACTATACCCCTAGATGAATTCCCTGAGGGGTGTAGTTTGCAAAATGGGGTCACTTGTGGGGCGGTTCCACTGTATTCTTGCTTCGGGGGTCTTGCTAATGCGACATAGCACCCACCAACATTCCACCAGAATCTGAGCTGCAAAATCCAAAAATCATTTCTTCCCTTCTGAGTCCTGCCATGGACCCAAATGGTATTTCTTGGTCACATGTGAGGCATTGCCGTACTCGGGAGAAATTGGGGCACAGATTTTGGGGTGCTTTGTCTCCTTCATTCCTTGTGAAAATGAAAAATTTTGAGCCAGAACTGCATTTTTGTGTAAAAAAATGTAATTTTTCATTTGCACAGCCCAGTTGTATCAAAATTGGTGAAACCCCTGGGGGTTTGAAATGTACACTATACCCCTAGATGAATTCCCTGAGGGGTGTAGTTTGCAAAATGGGGTCACTTGTGGGGGGGTTCCACTGTATTGGTGCTTCGGGGGTCTTGCTAATGCCACATAGCACCCACCATTCATTCCACCAGAATCTGAGCTGCAAAATCCAAAAATCACTCCTTCCCTTCTGAGTCCTGCCATGCACCCAACTGGTATTTTTTGGTCACATGTGAGGCATTGCCGTACTCGGGAGAAATTGGGGCACAGATTTTGGGGTGCTTTGTCTCCTTCATTCCTTGTGAAAATGAAAAATGTTGAGCCAGAACTGCATTTTTGTGTAAAAAAATGTAATTTTTCATTTGCACAGCCCAGTTGTATCAAAATTCAAAATTCAAACCTGGGGGTTTGAAATGTACACTATACCCCTAGATGAATTCCCTGAGGGGTGTAGTTTGCAAAATGGGATCACTTGTGGGGGGGTTCCACTGTATTGGTGCTTTGGGGGTCTTGCTAATGCGACATAGCACCCACCAACATTCCACCAGAATCTGAGCTGCAAAATCCAAAAATCACTCCTTCCCTTCTGAGTCCTGCCATGCACCCAAATGGTATTTTTTGGTCACATGTGAGGCATTGCCGTACTCGGGAGAAATTGGGGCACAGATTTTGGGGTGCTTTGTCTCCTTCATTCCTTGTGAAAATGAAAAATTTGGAGCCAGAACTGCATTTTTGTGTAAAAAAAATTAATTTTTCATTTTCACTGCCCAGTTGTACCACAATTGGTGAAACCCCTGGGGGTTTGAAATGTACACTATACCCCTAGATGAATTCCCTGAGGGGTGTAGTTTGCAAAATGGGGTCACTTGTGGGGGGGGTTCCTAACTTTTAGCATCTTATGGTGCCTAGAAACCTACATGGTGCCTAAAAAATAATCTCATAAAAAGGAGGCTCCAAAATCAAGTAGGTGCTCCTTCTATTTTGAAGCCTGTGGTTTGGTCAACGTGCACACTAGGGCCACATATAGGATATTTATGAAAACAAAAGAATTGGGGGAATCAATTTTTAGTCACATTTCTCTAGTAAAATCTACTGTGTTCCTTAGAAAAATGTATTAAAATGCAAATCTGCAAAAAAAATGAAATTTTGAAATTTCACCAACACTTTGTTTTAATTCCTGTGAAACACCTAAAGGGTTAACAAACTTCCAAAATGCTGTTTTGAATACTGTGAGGGGTGCAGTTTTTGAAATGGCATCATTTATGGGGGTGTCTCACATACAAGTCCCTCAAAGTCACATCAGAACTGAACTGGTCCCTAAAAAAATCAGTGTTTGAAATTTTCTTGAAAATTTGAGAATTTGCTATTCATATTTTAAGCCTCCTAGTGTCCCAAAAAATTAAAAGGAGGTTGAAATAATGATGGAAACATAAAGTAGACATATGGTCTATGTTAGTTATTAACTATTTTGAGTGGTATGATTATTTGTCTCACAAGCAGAAAATTTAACATTTTGAAAATTGCTAAATTTTCCATTTATTTACGACATTTTGGTATTTTTCACAAAAAAACACAGACTGTATCGACCCAAATTTACCACTAACTTGAAGTACAATGTGTCACGAGAAAACAATCTCAAAATCACTGGGATAAGTAAAAGCAAAAAAAAGTTATTCCCACTTAAGTGATACATGTCAGATTTGAAAAAAAGGGCTCTGTCAGGAAGGCAAAAACATGCTGCGTCAGGAAGGGGTTAAGAAACGTTTGGCCTGAAAAGTAATCGTGTTCACTCCGAATCCCTACATTTTTTGTTACCTGAATCCATGGTTAATATATTACAGATTTGATTTTGAAAACCAAGTCACCTATTTACATTATCTGTGTTCGTATTTTGAATATAATGCATATAGGGGGAAGGAATATGGGAAAATGATTCAGGCAGAGGAGATAATGGCCCTTATTCAGATCTGATCGTAGTACACATTTGTTCTCAAAATGGACAAACCCATGTGCACTGCAGATGGGGCAGATGTAACATGTATAGAGTAGTTAGATTTGGGTGAGTTATTTTGTTTCTGTGCAGGGTAAATACTGGCTGCATTATTTTTACGCTGCAATTTAGATTTCAGTTTCAACACACCCCACCCAAATCTAACTCTCTCTATGCATGTAACATCTGCCCCACCTGCAGTGCACATGGTTTTGCCCATTTTGAGAACAAATTTGTACTGTGATCAGATCTGAATAAGGGCCAATATATCTAAGTGAGTATAAAGACAATTCCAGATACCTTTACAATAGAACACTGTGATAACAAAACACATAGTTCTTACTGTGAACATCTGCAGATTGTATGATTCGCTTTTTTCCTTAGAAAATTATTAGAAGGCAAGCAGATATGTTTGTATCTTAATAATGTAAGTTACACCCCTTGTACACCAGCTTAAATAACCCATGTTTTTGCATGGGGCAATACAAAAACTCGGGTTTGCAGGTGGAGTAAACGCTCCCATTTGAAATGACCCGGGTGTAAAAGGGGTCACAAGCCGGGTTGCAACCGGGTTTGAGCCAGGTCAAAAAGTATACTCTAGACCAGGGGTCCTCAAACTATTTTGCCCTGGGACCCCATCAGACAATAAAAATAATTACAGGACCCCAGCAAGTTACTGCATAAGGTCATCACATCACATGTGTAGTCAGCAGACAGCACATACATGGCAGCATTGTGGAGGCACAAAATGATGGGAGGAGTCTAATGTACTATAGCCCATCACATGTGTAGTCAGCAGACAGCACATACATGGCAGCACAACATGATGCGAGGAGTCTAAAATAACAGACAATTCAACTAATTTTTCAGATTACTTGAATCACTGACAGATTACAAGTCATCAGCCTGATGGTCAGCAACATGGAGTCGCGACCCCATGCTAAGAAGGTCGGGACCCACTTTGAGGTCAGGACCCACAGTTTGAGAACCACTAATCTAGACTGCTTTTTATGGATTGTATGTAACAGATATACATCTTATGAAGAATAGTTATTTGTGTCTATTGTATATTACCCACTGGCACAACTGGGGATGCTGAATGTACTGAACGGTGGTTATGGGTGGTTAGGATTGCTAATTAATCAGATATATAGGAATTACACAGGTTTTTGTATGGAAAGAAACTCTTCTCAATGTACTGCATGGTAGTCACTTGGATGCTGAATGCCATTTATGAGGAATTTAAAGGTACTCTATGAACTGTACGGTACTGTAATGAACTCTATAGTGGTCATAGGGATGCTGTTTGTACTGTATGGTGGTCATACTGATGATGATAACATGGAAGCTGTTTCTATTGTATGGCTGTCACATGGATGCCTACTTCACTGTATGGCACTCATTTAGATACTGTAGTTATTTTGTTATGGGCCCACGGATGTTATCTATATTGTACTGTATTAGCTCTGAGCACATACTGTATAGTCCAGTAATGGGTAAAATTCTAAAAAAGCAGACAGAGATAAAGTATAACCCAACCGGCTTCTAACATGGGCAGGTGTATTAAGCCCGGTGAATTGATAAAGTGGCCTGTGATAACGCAGCAGCCAGTCAGCTCCTAAATGTCATTTTTTTTCAAACCCAGTCTGTAACTTGATAGTTAGGAGCTGATTGGCTGCTGCATTATCCCTTCATCATGTTTTTAGGGAAGATATCAGTTGGAGCATGTTTTGTTTCATAGTTCTAGATGCACTCACATTCATTAATTGCTATATCAGCTGGACCACCTTACCAGGGGCAACATCATCAACCTATTGGGTAGGTAATCAAAGTACAAGATAGAGTGGATATCCCACTGATTTTTGTTTGTTTGGGTTTGGTTCTATTTGAGCTGGGTTATTTTGAAGGCGTTTGGTCTGCCCTATAGCCATTCTTTCTCTGCAACCATATTTGTATAAATACTGTAAATAGTATTTGATTTATAGGTATGGGCCCTACACACATGCCGATGTGTGTAGGGCGACCTAGCTATGCTAGGTCGGGCTGTGCTGCGCCGCTATCGCATAGCACACAGAGCTGAAAGCCCACACACAGAGCGAGCTGTCAGCTCTGTGTGCTAAGCGAGCAGACAGCACCAGTGTTCTCCAGTGGGAGAACCCTGCCGATGCAGAGATTGATGGACACTGTTCATCAATCTCGGCCAGCGATAAAGACGCGCGGGGACGCGCATTGCTGCCGATATAGTCCCCCCACACACACACCGATGTGAGGGCATTTTCTAAGCGACTTTGCCAAACTAAGCAAAATCGCTTAGAAAATGCCTTAATATCGGCATGTGTGTAGGCCGTATTAGTATTTAATGTCTATTTGCTCATTTGACTCAAATTTCTGACAAATTTACCTCTCTGTGTCATTATTGCATTAAGGTGTAGTTTTATTATCGCCTATGCATATGCAGGACAAACTAGCAGTTAGATTTGAAAATGGGTAGGGGCAAAGACAGTAGAGTAATTTAATTATATGCGTGGGATGGGTTCCAGGTGGCTGACAATGTCTAGTCAGACAGTTAATAGGCTGACACAAAAAGTTAGGCATGCATTAGTAAGACATTAACAAAATACTTTTCAACTTAAACTAAACCTGAAATAATTTTGAATGTCATCATGTTCAATGTCGACATTTTATCCATGTCCTTCTTGTGTTGGCATCATGAAGTTCGATATTTTGAAGCTCACCATCTTGATTGATATCCATATAAATATGTAATTAATATTTAGGGGGATATTCAATGTTGTCTTCCCCGGCAGCATTGAACAGGGGATCTCGGCAGAACGATCCCGACTTCACAAGCAATCAGGCTCGTTCTGACGAGAACTCCCGGCAATCAACAAGCTCCCAGCTGCAGCTTGCTGATTCCCAGCCACAGCTCGCAGCCACACCCCCTTCTCGTCCCGCGGCAGGCGGGACATTGAATCCGGCCTGCAAATTCTTGGTCGAGCAGACCAAGAACGGGACAGGGTCACGGCTGTCGGGCCAACCCAACAGCCGTGACCCAACATTGAATACCATTGATGTGTTAACCATGGCAATATGAAATATAACATTTTACATTATGAGTCATTGTGAAACATTAGCTGGTTTTAGGTAAAAACCAGCCTCACATCTGAACTCATTAAAGTTCTCTACTTATTATTTTTACCGTAAAAAAAAATGGATCATACATTATGTCTATTTTAATGTGATAGTGGGAAAACTATATTTTTAACATTCACTTTATATTGATAGTCCCAAATGGATTATCAATTAATTGAAGTAAGATTAGTTGGTATGAGAGACATTGAGCTAATTTGTCTTCTAATACTATCAGATAATTTATGATGTCTGGCCTAATTTTACCTTAAACGTGGCTTCCTGAAATATTGTGTTTCCATAGTAACATTCGCTACAGACATCTTGTGTGAGCACTTGAGCACATGAAGCATATGCTTACTTAATTAGGCGTAGATCTTCTAAATCTCTTGCTATTAAGTCATCCTTAACAAGTTCAAAAATAAAGAACATTTACAGCCTATGAAAGCACCGCAGTGCCCTGCTGCACAAATCTTCTGTCCGACTCGGATTCCAGCTTCTTCTCTCGTTAACCCTAGCAAATAAGATTATTGTTGACATTATCACTGTGTATTTTATACTGAACTGTGATAATTGCTATTTATATTTTCTTAATTAGTAAAGCTCAGCCGGTTACTGTATGATGAAACAAATACCAGAACGCAACACAAGAAACTTTGAAACACCGCAATATGGGGTCAGATCCAGGGGGAACACTGGCAATGTGTTTCTGCATGTGTGAGCAACCTAATTATTTTATGGATCAAGTTTTGCTTTGTGTTGCTCTCCACCATGTGTATTATCTGCCAATCATCTGATGGTTGGATGGATTTTAGTGTGAGTCCTTGAGATGGGAGAATCGGTCTGTGAACTGAAGAAGATGCGGCAGTTCTTCCACAATGGTGTGCAGCAGCCCACTGGGGTGCCTTTGGGTACTTTCCAGGTTGCCAGAGGTCTATGGTTCAGGGGGTTCCAGACACCTGACAGACAATGTCTAGTCACGCAGTCAATAGGTTGACACTAAAAGTTAGACATAGGCAAAAGTCAGACATGCATTAGAGAGACATGGACAAAAGTTAGACATGCATTAGTTAGACCAGTGGTTCCCAAACTGTGTGCCTAGGCACCCTGGGGTGCCTCGGGATACTTGCGAGGGTGCCTTGGGTCCACAACCAAATCAAATTATTTATGCTCAAAGTGATAGGCAAGAGCAGAGCTGGTGGCTGCCAATCAGAAACTGTGTGGACAATTAGAACCACAGCTATGTTCCCCACCACATAACTGAAGTTCTGTTAGTTAGTTGTTGGTACTTGTGTATTATCACGGCGCCCCCAATTTCCATCGCAGGGCATTGTACAACCACAAAATCGCGTCGCATCGCATGCCATGCCATATGATCGCATGCAATGCGATGAGACGCGATTATACCCGATTTCACATTGTACACCCACCCTGATGGGTAATGACAATGTTAAATGCCCCCCATTGTTAACGCCACCCCACTATCAACGCCAACCCGAAGCGTGGCGAGCGGCGGCGGTACGCGTCCTCGAACCTTTTCATACCCCCACTATCCACGTTGTTGTGGAGTTGATTTTATATAGTGTGGCGAGCGCAGCGAGCCACTGAGCCCGAAGCATGGCGAGCGCAGCGTGCCCCGCGAGGGGACGCGTAATACTTGTGAAGTAATGCGCGGCCCCTCGCCACGCTTCGGGCTCGGTGGCTCGCCACATTATATAAAGTCAACTCCACGCCGACGTGGATAGTGGGGGTATGAAAAGGTCGGAGGACGCGTACCGCCGCCCCTCGTGGTCTCGCTGCGCTCGCCACGCTTCGGGTTGGTGTTGATAGTGGGGTGGTGTTAACAATGGGGGGGGGGGGGGCATTTAACATTGTCATTACCCATCAGGGTGGGGATACAATTAAAAATCGGGTCTGGGTGGGCATTTAACATTGAAATCGCATCGCATCGCATGCCATTATAATGGCATGCGATGCGACGCGATATTAAAATTGTACACTCTTCCTGGGAAAAGCCTCAAATCGGGTCCATCGCATGCCATCGCATACCTTAATTAGTGGTTGCGACGGGCACCGTGATAATACACAAGTACCTACAGTAGTTGTTTATTTAGCCATATTTATTTATTTATTTATCTATCTATCCATAAGAATTTTTTTGACATGGGGTGCCTTGAACAAATGCTGATATTCTAGGGCAGTGGTTCCCAACCTGGGGTACTAGTACCCCTGTGGGTACTCTGCAGACCAGTTGGGGGTACTTGAAAATAATATTGGTAATGGCGGAAGATGAAAAAGTATTCTGATGGCAGAAGAAGACCCATTGCTATGGAGAAGAACTATGTTGTGTCACTTATGGTTCTGTCTTCAGCGTCATCACCGTCTCATTGTGCTTTTGCCTGACCAGCAATCCACTGGGAGCTACCCATGCTGCCCTCAGACTTCAGCGATCATCTTCCCTGCACTGACACGGGTGAAAGAAGCAGCGGCATTAATCATACAGTTGTTAGTGGGAACCCTGGAGACAATACACAGCCAGCGGCCAGACACGGAAGGGCACGATTACTGTCCGCTACTCCTTAATATAAGGACGTGCATAAGGACACGCATACCTCCACTCCACTCATAAGTACTGTCTATATTTTATATTGAGAGGAGGGGGTACTCATCAATGAAAAGCCTAATCATGGGGTACGGGAGAGAAAAAAGGTTAGGAACCACTGTTCTCGGGCATCCTGGTTAAGGAGTGATAGGCATGCTGGGTATATAAACTCCAACACACAGCATGCACAGCACACCCTGAGGAAGGCTTATTCATAAGCAGAAACGCGTTGGTGGGGACTAACTGGACATTGATACCGTGAACCTGGACTTTCCTGGCTGTTTACATCTTTGTTTCCATATCTGGAGGGTGGACCTTCTGCAGAGACCCGGGATCTCTCCAGGACAAATTCTCCTCCTTGTTTATGTGACACAAATAGCCTTGATTATAAGGCCAAATACGGTACTACGCCAGTTGGCTTTTATATATTTTTTGGTTTTATAAATAAATGTTTGCATATTCACACTATGTGGAACATTTAATTCTTAATCCGAGGTACACCTGAGATTGTGAAGATTTCGTTTGATTGATTGAATCACGGATACCTGCTCTATATATGCGAGATATCTTGTGGCCTAAGTGAAGGCTCTTTTATGGTACGGATTAATTACTACAGAAAAAGAGGAAATATTTTATACATTTCTGTCAGATGGTTTACACTATGAGGAGTGTATTTATTTTGCGCTTTCTTTGAGGTATATAAAGGATCACCCTAAAGTCAAAAAAAGAAAAAGAAAGAAAGAAAAGGAACATTCACATCATTCCTGTATCCCAAGTGGGAGCGCCTTATCCGATTGTTTGGTTTGTGTGCATTGATATTGCGATAGTTTGGTGACTATCGTTTGTGTTAGGGCTGCACCCTTTGTGTATAGCGCAGGTTATCTCAAATTTTCTTGTTGGGATACAGTTGCTGATACTGTAGGACATTGGGATACAAGATGGTTTGGGGACTGTCTTAAGGTGCCATATCATATGTGATTTACCTCAGATTCTATTCGAATGCACAGCTCAGTGAGCATCAGATCTGCAGATCGTCATGGCTGCCACAAAGATTTGTCATATCACTCAACCAAGAATGGAATCGCATACGATACATCCCATGCAAAAGGACCACATACAATGTATCGTATGCGATCCTCACCTATCAGTTGCCGAAGTATTGTATGCTGCAGGCTATCCCTTGGTGTAGTGCATTGGGGCTTAAGGAGAAAGAAATAAAGCTGAAAAGTTGCCCATGGCAACACATTTTATAAAAGGACAGTTAAAGGCTTCTATGAGCAGCTTCTCCACTTTATCTCTCTCAAATGTTAAATACATCTCCCCCAATGAGAGTATGGGCCAGATGTACTAAGCCTTGAAATGTGATAAAATGGACAGTGATAAACCAACAACCAATCAGCTCCTACCTGCATTTTTTAAACACAGCCTGTGACATATACTTTTTGGGGTATACTCAGGTTCTAGGCACTCTCCTCACGGATACATTAATTTTTTCGGGGTTCAATATATTTTTCCCCTTCTCTCCACTTATCAAAATTCAAAGAGGTGGGAATAATACTTCCCTTTTACTGGATGTTCTTGTTCTGGTCTTCTTCCTTTCTTCCACTCTCGTTTTCCTTTGGAGTTCTCGGGATGTCGACGTATATGGTGAGAGAAAAAATATATAAAAGGACCAATGTGTGAATCAATTATTTAAAACTAGCTGACCCGCCCGGCGTTGCCCGGGAAAACCTTGGGGTTTCTTTATTTCCAAAATTGCTGAAAAATGTAATCTTACAGTATGCTGTGCCAAAGACCTAAGATTGTAATTTGTGAAAGATGCCTCCATAATGTTAGAATGTGTTTGCATTGATACTCAATGACGGCAATGAAATCAGGTGTGGTGTTGTTGTTTGAAACACAACGCTCCTGAGTTGAAAACGTGTATGTGTTGATGAATTCCACATCCACTCCTGAGATTTAGCACCTACTGTATGACATATCCTCCAACATCTGAGGGTCAGAAATCGGTACAAAATCAGAAAGGGACATGTCCACACCTCAATTTCTATACTTTCAATGGTACAGTTTCTAGGGTGTGTAATAACAGGCGCTGAGTGCGTGGGGTCCGGGGTGGGCGTTACTTACCGCGCCATAATTAATTAAAAATTCACTGCTCCCTGCCACTGCCACTCCCCTCACCGAACCTGCCTGCAGCAGTCTCTGAGGTCTGGGGATCTGTAAAGCACATGCACCGAGCATCTCTACCAAACAGTGGGGCAGCCCCTGAGTGTGGGAGCAGGTCCGCGGGCCTGGCCACATGATGTCATGATGCGACGCACACTATCCGCACCACTGTAATGCACCACTGGGAATGGGTGCAATGGGCCTAATTCTTCCCTACACCCGCCGGGCCAATCCACTGATTCAGCCATCACAATCATCAATGGATGCATTGATAAGGTTTGGAGTTTAAGAAGTTGAAGAATAAGACTGAGGAAAAGAATTGCCATGTTACAAAGTGTACGATTTACTCAATAAATCGTGAAAAAAATGTAAGTGTACATAGAAGTACAATCAAGAAATGAAAGTAGGATTAAAAAATAAGTTCTGATTCAAACTGATAATTGTTTGGATGGGGTGGGTTGTGAAACAAATCTATAGGTGAGGGTATGGATATTGTGGGCATAATTGGTGTTTGTTACACCTACAGGGGGCCCTCAATTGATGGGATTTTCACTACAGTGTCACGGTCACAGTGTCACCATAGGGGGATTCCCAATTGGGGTCCAGGTGGTCTTTTAGGGACCCTTTACAATCCTGTAGGTCTCTTCTCCTTGAGCTTACAGTCTCCCTTAATGATAGTCAATCACTGAGGGAGACCGTAGGCTCCAGGAGAAGAGACCAACGGGATTGTAAAGGGGTCCCTAAAAGACCACCTGAACCCCAATTGGAAATCCCCCTACGGTGACACTGTAGTGAGAATTTCTCATCAACTGGGGACCCCCTGTAGGTGTACCAAACACCAATTATGCCCACAATATCCATACCCCCTCCACCTATAGATTTGTTTCGCAACCCACCGCCATCCAAACAATTATCAGTTTGAATCAGAATTTATTTTTTAATCCTACTTTCATTTCTTGATTGTACTTCTATGTACACATATTTTTTTCACGATTTATTGAGTAAATTGTACACTATAACGTGACAAATCTTCATCTCAGTCTTATTCTTCAACTTCTTACACTCATAACATTCAAACAAATACATGCAGCGCTCATGCCCATCGACCAAACATTATCTATGAACCAAAAGAGTCTGGGAAACCCTTAAGGCAGAGCAGTGCCTGATATCCAACTGACTAACAGGGTGAGTGCAGTGTACCCACTTTGTATTGATCAATGGGTGCATTGGCCAGGACAAATATTTCTCAGTGCAACTGGCCGGGGAGCGCAGTGACAGGCTGGAGGACTGGAGAGACGGATATGGGGAACAAAGTAGAAACGGTACATTAGGTACAGTTTTTATTTGCCGGTACAGACGGTTAAATAAACGGCAAATTATTTTTTATGTGTTCTGTGTGTTTGTGTGTGTTGTACTGTTTTTGTGTGTGTGTTGTAGTGTATGTGGTTGTATTGTATGTATCTGTCCAATGCGTAAGTGTGTGAGGTGTGCTACGTATATACAGTATGTGTGTGTTGTGTCTTTGTGTATCTGTGCAATGTTTAAGTGTGTGTTTTGTGTGTGTCGTTCTGTTTTTTGGGTGTGTGTGGTGAATGTGGGTGTGTGTTGTGCTGTTAGAGGTATGTTATGTGTGTGTGTTGTGTGTATCTGCCCTATGTGTAAGTGCGTAAGGTGTGCTATGTATAAATCTGTGTGTGTGTAGTGTGCTGTGTGTATCTGTGCAATGTTTAAGTGTGTGTTTTGTGTATTGTACTGTTTTTGGGTGTGTGTTGTTGTGAATGTGGGTGTGTGTTGTACTGTGAGTGTTGTGTTGTGTGTATCTGCCGAATGTGTAAGTTTGTAATGTGTGCTAGGTATATATGTGTGTGTAGTGTGCTTTGGGCATCCTGGCAATGTTTAAGTGTGTGTGTTCTGTGTGTTTGTTGTACTGTTTTTGGGTGTGTGTTGTAGTGTGTATGGATTTGTATTGTACTGCATGTGGTGTGTTGTGTGTGTGTGTGTATCAGTCCAATGTGTAAGTGTGTGAGGTGCTCTACGTATAAATGTGTGTGTTGTGTGCTATGTGTGCGTATGTGGTGTACTGTGTGTGTGCGTGTACAATGTGTGTGTGTTGTGTGGTCTATGTATATCCTCAATTATTTCCTAATTGTTTAAAGCCTTCACCATAATGTTAGAATGTGTCATTCATACTCAATGACAGCAATGAAATCAGGTGTGGAGTTGTTCCTTTGCAAACGGTTTCCCAGATCATCGATCTTTTCCCCAGAACATCAATGAAGGTAAATTACAACTTGGTGTTTTTTAAATTTCTAAGTGAAATTTCCCAAAAACGGCTTCGAGGTGCACACCACCGGGTCCAGAGGTATCTTGTTGCTGAATTTGGTGTCTCTGAGTGCCACGGTGTGTCCGCAATGCGACGGACACGCACACACACACACACACACACGCACACAGATTCTTCAACTTATTATAGTATATATGTGTGTGTAGTGTGCTTTGGGCATCCTGGCAATGTTTAAGTGTGTGTGTTCTGTGTGTTTGTTGTACTGTTTTTGGGTGTGTGTTGTAGTGTGTATGGATTTGTATTGTACTGCATGTGGTGTGTTGTGTGTGTGTGTGTATCAGTCCAATGTGTAAGTGTGTGAGGTGCTCTACGTATAAATGTGTGTGTTGTGTGCTATGTGTGCGTATGTGGTGTACTGTGTGTGTGCGTGTACAATGTGTGTGTGTTGTGTGGTCTATGTATATCCTCAATTATTTCCTAATTGTTTAAAGCCTTCACCATAATGTTAGAATGTGTCATTCATACTCAATGACAGCAATGAAATCAGGTGTGGAGTTGTTCCTTTGCAAACGGTTTCCCAGATCATCGATCTTTTCCCCAGAACATCAATGAAGGTAAATTACAACTTGGTGTTTTTTAAATTTCTAAGTGAAATTTCCCAAAAACGGCTTCGAGGTGCACACCACCGGGTCCAGAGGTATCTTGTTGCTGAATTTGGTGTCTCTGAGTGCCACGGTGTGTCCGCAATGCGACGGACACGCACACACACACACACACACACACGCACACAGATTCTTCAACTTATTATATAGATGATGGTATGGGCAGTTTTTACGGAGATAAAACTCCTTCTTTTGTTTTCAAGGTTCAAAATCGAGTACTGCGTACCCCAACTCACTCGAAAGCATATATTTAAACACTCATCAAGGTATCTTTTATAACTGGGTTGCGTACCCGTACTAACGATGTAAATGTGATGGAAACATATATAATGGTTTCTTTCTCCAGATTTTGGTGCAGAAAACTTTATTCAAATATACAAGTTGATAAAAAGATCCAGGGTGCAGGAAATGTCAATTTCAGCATCAACACTCAGGTTTCCAAGGGTCCGGACCTGGGACCTGTGTGGATGACTGATCTTACACTTACCTACTCCTCTGGGTATCACACTAGTGCAGGGACAACATGTTTCGAGGATTGTACCTCTTCCTCAGGTTCCTGCCTGTGACATGGCAGGTAGGAGCTGAATGGCTGGTGGTTTATCGCTCTCCATTTTATCACTTTTTAAGCTTAGTACATCTGACTCCTAGAGAGAAGAATAGAAGCCCGGTCTTTGTTGGTTTTAGTGGGAAATTTATCTTTTAAAGAGGACACCGGAGCCACTGACCATATAATCTAATCCAGGCATGTCCAAACTGTGGCCCTCCTGCTGTTGTGAAACTACAAGTCCCATCATGCCTTGCCACAGTTTTGCTATTAGGGAATGCTAAAGCTATGGCAAGGCATGCTGGGATGTGTAGTTTCACAACAGCTGGAGGGCCACAGTTTGGACATGCCGGATCTAATCAGATCTTGGGGGAGATTCTCTAAGAATCTCCGCCCCCCCTTCGCCACCCATCGCAATTATAATTATCGCATATGTTTTAACATATGCGATAATTATAGCAAAGGACAGCTCTTGCGTTAAGAGCTGTCCTTTGCGGTGAGAGTCGCCGGGTCCCAGCAGGTCCTGGCGGCTCCCCTCTCCCTCACACACCCGGCGCTGCTGCTGCTGCGCCAGGCTCTCCTCCTCCCTGCACCATGAAGAGGATCAGTGCAGGGAGGAGGTCACAGGTCCAGGCACCACAGCTCTGTGCTGCCCGGACACAGGTGAGGGGGCGATGCGGGGCGGCGGGGGTCCGTGCGGGGCGGCGGGGGGTCGGCGCGGGGCGGCGGTAGAAGCCCATTGGCTTCTATGGGGCATCGCCAGATTTTTCTGGCGATGCCCCCCGCCGCGTTAACCCGGCGGGGGATGCTTACAGCATCCCAAAATGCGGTAAAAACCCTGATAACGGGTTTTTTACCGCATTTCTTGTTTAGAGAATCTCCCCCCTTATCATTCTACAAATAATAGCTAGGGGTAAATTGACTAAGATAAGAGATCTATTGCAGATGGGATGTTGCTTATGGCAACCAATCAGATCAACTTATTATTAATTTAGCTCCTTTATTGAGGATAATAAATAGAATCTAACTGCAATAGAGCTCACATCTTAGTAAATGTAACCGCTATATTCTGATAGTTTGCTATGACCAATGCCTCTACTAGTCGGAAGGTTTAATAAATCTCCCCCTTAGCCATATATGTCAATATAAATGTACTGTATGGCCTAGTCTAGAGTCCTGTTATGGCTGACATTTAATGTGCTGTGGAGGGTTACACACTGCCAGGGAAGCAGTGCACAGGAGTGTGGCATGTGGTATGAGCTGCCGACAGGGGGTTTTGCTGGTACTTCGACAGGGGGGGGGCAAGTGCAATGAAGCCCCTTGCGGGCTTGGTGGACCCCCACGAGGGAGAATAGTACCTATAAGTCGGGATCCCGGCTGTTGGGCTTTTAACAGTCGGGATTCCGACGTCGGTCTACCGGCACCCATGCACAGAGTTCCATGCCGACCGGCTGTGTGATGCATCATATGCAGCTATGCAGCACCTCTTGCTCCTGTCCTCTCAGGGAGAACAATGACTAACTCAAGAAATCTCCAGCATCTGCTCTACTGCTACCAGGAGAGCTGCTGCTGGAGGCGGAGACTGGAGAGCGGTGACAGCAGCAGGGACAGAGCTGCTCAGACAGGGGAAACCCTGAAAGGGGGCCTTGTGTATTCACCCCTGCCCTATAGGCATTTCTATAATGGGTGCAGTGTGAGCGGTGAACACGGGCCCCTGGGTCCAGGAAGGCCAACGTAGCACACATTGCACCCATATATTATACTTACCCCACGGAGTCCCATTTCAGAATGATGTGCGTATATGCACTGAATATGTTCCCGAGAACAAGGCGCGGGTGCCATGTTCCTGGAGACCTGCTCATGTGCAGTAGACTCTGGCATAACACTGGAGTCTACTCGACATCAGAAAGGAGGGAGCCTGCAGCAGAGGCTGCACTTGTGTTCTCTCCTCTCTTAAAAAGCCCCTGCCCCCTATCTCCCCCTTAATCGGCCGCTGCCCGGACCATCTTTTGGACACTTATAGCAGCATTGCAACAGCACTGGCGCTACATCACTGATCCCACCCATCTCCTTGAAGCACCGGTTCTAAGTAGATTAACATGTGATGGTAACTAGATTATTTATGGCTACTATATATATATATATATATATATATATATATATATATATATATATCATATATGTATATACAATGTTATTTATATATTTCATTAAAATTTAACTGTAGCCCACCTCAATATTTTTTTAAGCACTCTGGACTGCTCACTGTACGGAGGACCCGGACGGAGGGAGGGAGGCACTTATTAGTACAGTGTTTTACAGCACAGTATATCTCACTCTCCGTCAGTCTCTCTCACACTGTGACTGACTGAGCGCAGGGAGGATCTGTGCGCCGCTCAGCTCAGCTGCTGGTAGCCAATGGGCGGGAGCCGGCAGCAGTGAGTCTGAGACATTTCCAGACGCGCAGGGGGACCGTTGGACCCAGCCACTAAGCGGTGATGTAATGTGCATGGCACAGCGGGTGGGCAGTGGCGGGTGACGAGCGGCGCTGCCGCCTACACATGATAATTCATGTCTGCGGCGGCGGCGCTCGTCACTCGCTGCTGCCCACTCGCTGTGCCATGCTGCTATTTAACAGAATGTCAGCCTGCCTGCCGCCCTTAATTGGTGCCGCCCTGAGGCCGGTGCCTCACGTGCCTAGGCACAAATCCGGCCCTGTATATGTGACACCCCCAAGGCCAGTGGTGGCCCGGTTTACCTAAACTGGGTGGAGTTCACACTGTGAGGTTACTTCAGTTCTTCTTTTCCAATTGCTCACAATGAATGGACAAGTTGGTACATTTATAACAGTTTATTTTGTGACTCTTGGGTGAGGGTATAAATGATCACCTTCAGTAATAACGGCAATTATGGTATCAAGCAAACAAAGCACTGCACACTTCTGTACACATCTTTAGCGGAAGAGTACAATATATCCAATCCGATGAACAATTCAATTCTTGTAACACAATCTGTTTACCTGCAATATATGCAAACTTATCTTCACAATACACTTACTATTATGTGCAATAGCTGCATGCATTAACTAGACTCTGCTATATCATCCTACTACTGGGTACCCAGATACAACTCAATAGTCACTATTCCTTGTAATGATCCTGCAGATCAAATGATGTGTAACAGTCTCTTCAGGTTGGCTCAGTCAGCAGTAAAGCACAGTCTTTATTTGGGGGTCAGTGGCTGAGAGTCTTGCAATAGGTTTGTTAACTGAAAACAGTCCAAGGCCAACTCATTTAGGTGTTCTCAAATCCTTAGACAGGGCTTGGTTAATGCTGAATCCCACATTCAAAGCAGCTTCCAGCATGAAGGGGTTAAATGAAGTCTCTGCATTCACAGTCTACTGAGAGATCCTTTTATAAAGGTTACAGTCTTTTTAGGGCAGTCCTGTTATACTCTGCTGGGGGGTCTGACAGGGACACACTTCTATAGCCAGGAGCTATCTTTTGCCTGAGCTCTCTGTGGATGCTTTCCTCTGTTAATACTGGAGTTGGGGTGAGTGGTGCAAACTTGGATCTAGTGGGGAGCACACTGTTGCACAGGGGTGTGATAGTCAGACTCACGCTTTATTGGATGTTGCTGGTACAGGCTGTTACAGTGTCCTCCACTCTGCATGCTGTCCTGCTCTGCAGGGTCTCCTCTGAGCACATGGGGCTCTGTGTGTCTTTGCACCTTGCTGCTGCTGCTGCTGTTAGCAGTTATTTCCACTGTGTCCCACTCAGTAGCCTGCACTTTTATTGCTAGCAGGGACGGCTGGCAGATTAGCTGGGGAGATTAAGAACTCTCTCTGTGTCACTCTCTTCACACCTCAGTTCCATTTAGCTCAGACACCATGCTGCTGCTGCTGCTGCTGCTGCTGCTGCTGCTCTAGTCTCTCTCTCTCTCTTCCACATGCTTCTTCCTGCTTCACCTCTTGACCCCACACTCTGTTAGCCAATACAGCTACCTTTTCTTCAAAGCTGTCAATCATCCTGCTGGGTTGATCCCGCCCCTGCTGGTAGCATTAAAGGGGCCTGCACTCAATTTACCCTCAGTGCTCCATACCTTAGGCAGATACTCACAATGTCAGTTTATAGTGATCAGCAACCCACTGGGGTGCTACATATATATATAAATATTCATTGGTGGGTAGTGGTGCCAGTAATATATACATTGCTGACCTGTGCGAGCAATGTATATATTATCACTGGCCAATATATAAATATTCATTGGTGGGTAGTGGTGCCAGTAATATATACATTGCTGGCCTGTGCCAGCAATGTATATATTATCACTGGCCAATATATAAATATTCATTGGTGGGTAGTGGTGCCAGTAATATATACATTGCTGGCCTGTGCCAGCAATGTATATATAACTGGCTAATAGCATTGGTGGCCAGTGTACAGTATGCTCCGTGTGGAGCAAGTTGGAGGCAGCAGGGCGGATGGAAGCCTGGAGGGGCGGGGTGTCAGCTGACTCAGCCTGTGGCCGGGCGGGAGCAGCTGCAGCCTGGAGAACTATGGAGCCGGGCAGAACAGGGCACACGAGCGGGGCGGTGCTTCAGCGGCGGTGAGTATGATCTGCAGCCGGCGGGGGAGTAGGGGGAGGGAGCGGGGCGGTCAGCAGGGCTGAAAGTGTATCATCTTTCAGCCCGCGCTGCGTACACACCTGGCGATGATGGCTGAAAAACCAGCCATCATCGCTAGATGTGCTGGTAAAACCAGCAGACTGCCCACCTCGCTGGCGATGATGCGGGAGCGCGCATCATCGCCAGTCGGCAGTCGGGGGGGCATACACACCAGGCGACATTCAGGTGAAAATCGCTCAAAACGGCTGTTTTGAGCGATTTTCAGCTGAAAGTCGTCTAGGGTGTATGGGCCTTAAGTGTTAATGGGCATAGATTTCTGTATATCCTTTTCATCTACATACAACATTATTGTTTAGACTGCTGGGTAAGGGAGAGTAGTACAATAGGCAAAGGACAAGATGTTTCAGAGCTTAGGATATATAGACACCTAAATACTGTACAATACAGAAGTTCATAACAAAAATGTATTAACCACATTAACAGATAATAAGCATTTTAAATTCCCTGTTATAATCATGTTGACAAAATATGAATTCATATTGAGAAATAGCTAAATTCTCTTTCATGTCAGAACTTTTTATTGTCCATTCCTGAGTCCATAGGGAGCTGTTACAATAGTAGATACTTTATGTTGTTTTACGGCAAGTTTATGCTTATACTTCCCTCGGGCTACATGTTCTCGCCTATTACTGTTTGAGAACATTCGTCCCGATAAATGTTACGCTCAACTAGAGGCTGATGTTAAATTACTATAAATTTATTATCGCCCACTTTACAAAAAACAAAACAAAAACTTGAATCATTTGTAGTTTGTTTTAATCTTTGAGATTTTTTATATGTATAAAATCTGATCCTATGTCTAAGAAACATGGGTAATTGTATATATTGACGTTGAAAGGCCAAAAGTTGTAAAAAATAATGAAACCATTATAGAAATGATGACATACGTCAACAAAATCTAAAAGCAGAAAATTAGTAAAAATGGCAAATGTGATCATGTATCTAAGAATCAGAATAATTCATATTCAATATGAGGAGGAGCTACAGATGGAGCGCCTCCCAGCCGGTCTGTGGAATTGCCAGATACCCTGAGCTGGCGCAGGCTGGCGGTCAGGCGCTCCATCTAATGGGGACACGCGTGCGTCTCACAAGCAAGCTCGTCCCCATCAGCACAGCGGCGGGGAGGGGATTCCCTGCCCTTCTCCACTTCAGGGTTAGTGGGCGCTACGGGCGGCGACGGTGGAGCAGTGGGGATAGAGCGGAGGGCTCTGACAGAATGGGGTGCAGAAGCATCTCATGCGCCCCCTTTCGTCTGCTAGCAGGGTCTGGTGGTTCGATGGGAGCTGCTCCATCTGTATAGGTGTAGTCAGGGCCAGATTAAGGGCCTAATGGGCCTGGAGATTAAATTGTTCAATGGCCTATTGTGAAGATTGAAGGAGTTGATTCTAATACCATGTAGGCAAGTAGAACCCATACTAAAATATATAAAAGTTAAAAAAAATGCATAAATGGGTTAAATACAGTAGGAATGCAATAGTTATTCTTATGATTTATGGGCAACCATTTTGCCAGCTGGAGTCATGATGCTGGGCCTTTTTTAATGTGGAGGTCTGGAGCTGCAGCTCCATCCGCCCAATTGTTAATCTGGCACTGGGCGTAGTTATATTGGGTGTAGGAGGTGGGTGTGGTATGCGGCTCCGATCATCGAGATTATGACGTTCATTATACCGACATCGGAATCCTGACCATCGGTACTGTGACAGGAGGGCGAGCGCAGAGAAGTTCCATGCAGGCTCGCTGCTCTCGCCACAGCTTCTATTCTAACTCTATGGGGTCATGGACCCCCACGAGGGAGAATAGCCCCTGTAAGTGGGGATCCCGACTGTCAGAATTGCGATGTTGGTGTACTGACAGTCGGAATCCCGATTGTTGGAGCATCATCCGGCACCACAGGAGGAGCCATTGCTATGGTGCCGGATCCAGGTCATGTAGTTCTCTGTTCAATTGCCATAGCTTAATAGGTAGGGGGAGACGTACTGAGCCATGGTGAGTGATAAAGTGAAGAGAGATAAAGTACCATCCAGTCAGCTCCTAATTGCCATGTTACAGGCTGTGTTTCGAAAATGATAGGAGAGAACCTATTGGTTGGTAGATTATGTCTCTACACTTTATTACTCTTTAAAAGTAGCACACACTAGGTGCTATATCATCCGATTTGGTGGATCGACCAATATATAGGGCACATTGTCTAGTGCGTGTCCACTACTGTGCACTACTGCGGGTCGTTTACCAGATCTGGCCAACAAAAGCGTGCGGGTGAATGTGGCTGCAAATAATATATCACATGATAAAGTGGAGAGAGCTAAAGTACCAACTATTCCTCTCTCTTTGGGCCAGATGCACCAAGCTTCAATTGGAGAGTGATAAACAACCAGCCAATCAGCTGCCTACCTGCCATGTGAAAGGCTGGTTTTGAAATATGACAGGTAGGAGCTGATGGACTAGTTGTTTATCACTCTCCACTTGAAGCTTAGTGCATCTGGCCCTTTATGTTACCACTCAAAGGAGGGTATTTAATAGTCAGTGAATAAATTATGAGAGATAAAGTACCAGCCAAACAGATTTACAGTAGTCTTACAATTTACAGGCTGTGTTTGAAAACTGCCAGGAACTAGATTGGTAAAGCCGATGCATGTACCCAGCAACATTGGTGGCAGCGGGACACAGCGCAGTGTCGGCAAGTGCATACACACTAACAAATTCAGTAGGGAGGGGAGCGATGGGGGAAGTGGGGGCCATGCTGCAATGAGGTCCTCCCTCAGCTGAACTTTCCAGACACGTACAGTGTACACTCTAGACGAGATAGTACAAGATATCACTCGGATATTTCACACAATTTTATCTCTTGCTGAGCTTTGATAAATACCCCCCTAAGGCTTAGTACAGGGTTTGTGTAAAAAGTAATGAGACTAAATTCAGGAAAAAAAATATTTATTGAAGATATCCCTACAAACAATTAAAATTCTTCAAAATAAGACCCTTGTGCGTCGACACACTTCTGCCAATGAGTTTTCCACACTTGGAAGGCACCCTGGAAGTCCTTTTCTGGAACGTCCTTCAAGCAGTGCGTCAAAGCCACTTTGGCCTCTGCTACAGTCCCATGGTGGAGCCTTTTGAGGGTTGTCTTCTCTCGGGGGAACAGGAAAATTTCCGCCGGGGCCAGATCGGGACTGTAGGGGAGCTGGGGAAGCGTTGCGATGCTGTTCTGGACCAGGTTGTTGATCACTACGAAGCAGGTGTGGCTTGGTTTATTGTCATGATGCAGCTTCCAATTGGCGACAATGAACTTTCTGGATCATGGCCAAAGTCTCCATAGTCGATTTTCGGAGTCCCACACAGAATTTAATGGCGTATAGCTGTTCAAAAGAACATTGCATTTTTAAGCTTCAACCGAGCCTAGGGACAGGGGTCCACTAAAACCACGATACGAACCGCAAGGAAGGTTGTAGGTAACACACAGTGCATGTTGAAGTTGACTTCCTTATCCATCAAACCCACCTGGAGCATGCGTGCTCCAACGTACAGGCGCTTCAGAAAAAAAAAGGTCTCATTACTTTTTATAACAAACCCTGTACATATGTTCCCCAGTCTTTTAAAGCTTTTTATCCAGATAGTTTTGAATAATTATTATTGTAGGATTAGAGCAGAATAAAGTTCGGCTTTAAAGGGATGGACTTGAAAATATATTTCAAGTTATGTGCCAAAAAACCCATGACAAACATTATCCAATTAACTGAAATCCCTTTGGGTTAGAACAATGCAAACAGAGCTAATTAAGAAAACACTAAACCACAATATGCTTATATAAAAGGAAAGCAATGTGTGAGTCAACTAGTTTAATTAACACTATCGCTTAAATATTCTCTTATAAAGGAGATTCCATTCTAACACCCTCTAACACCCAAGGATTCTTGACAATGATTGGTACTTGTGTATTATAGCGGCGCCCCCGATGTGCATCGCGCAATGTTTTCATCGCGTCACATCGCATGACATGCGATGCGACGCGATTTTTGCCCCCTATGCGATGAAAGATCGTATAAGCACCATAAAGGGTGCTTTTAAGCACCCTAATGGGTGCTTACAATGTGAAATGCACCCCCATGCCACCCCCCCCCACTATAAACGTGAACCCGAAGCGTGGCGAGCGCAGCGAGCCCACGAGGGGCGGTGGTACGCGTCCTCCAACCTTTTCATACACCCACTATCCACGTCGGCGTGGAGTTGAGAATAGAAAGTGTGGCGAGCGCAGCGAGCCACCGAGCCTGAAGCGTGGCGAGCGCACGTGGATACCTTCACAGGTCCCCTCGCGGGCTTCACAGGTATCCGCGACCCCTTGCGGCTGCGCTCACCACGCTTCGGGCTCGGTGGCTCGCTGCGCTCGCCACACTTTCTATTCTCAACTCCACGCCGACGTGGATAGTGGGGGTATGAAAAGGTTCGGAGGACGCGTACCGCCGCCCCTCGCGGGCTCGCTGCGCTTGCCACGCTTCGGGTTCACGTTTATAGTGGGGGGGGGGTGCCTTATGGAATGCGATCAGATGGGCGCCGCCAAAATACACAAGTACCCAATGATTCATTTTATTCATTTTATTGTCTTCATTTTTTTTTTTTTTTTGAGGGGGGGGTGATCAGGCAAAAAGTTTTCTTTCACTTATAAAAAAAATATTTCTGGGAATTTTATATATATATATATATATATATATACAGTGGTCGAAGTGGGGCGGTATACGGGGGTATGGCATACCCCCACTTTAATCTGAAGATAAAAAAAAAAAGTTTTTTTTCCCCCTCAGGATGCTCTCTGATCACTCAGCAGCACATATTGTGCTTTTCTAATACCCCTGTACAACGGGGCAGTCTGGCAGGGGACGTTGATGGACAGGGGGGTGTCCGAAGGTGCGCACTATATTCACTCTTTACTTTTCCATACCCCCACTTCAAAATTTCCATACCTCCACTTCAAAATTTCCACTTCGACCACTGTATATATATATATATATATATATATATATATATATATATATATATTTATATATATATATGGCCTTATTTAATTCAGATTTCTCAGGCTTGTATGCATTTGTCCAGCCCACTGTGGGCATGTGAGCATGCCCCTATTGCACATTGTTCAAAAAGATGTTGGCACTTAAAGGGTTAAAGAGCCCCTCGGGGACAACCAGTATCTCTGGGGAGGCTGGACATGCCCCTGGAGTGATGTAACAGGAATTTCTGCTATGCCACACTCCTTTATATCGGGCCCCACCCCCTTTTCAGGCCATGTACTTCCTGCACATGGGGAGAAATGCAGAGAGTGCACCGGGTGTTACCAGACTAAAGGAGGGCTACCGCACCACTTTATTAGATTTAGGGTGTATTTAATCTGTGCCAATATATTAGACGGGTAGAAATATCGTCTCTCGCCTATTCAATACTGCCTTTTCCACCAACCTTGAAGGCAGTTATTTTCAACTTTTTTAAAAGTCGAATCTGTTTTGCAGGATCACCCATGGATCGTCAGTTGTCAGACAATCCACATTCGTTTTTGCGGATCTGCGGATTTTCCAACTCTCGACAGTCGGAACATTGAATTCCAACTCTCGAGTTATTGACGGGAGCTGGCAAAAATTCCAAGTGTCATGACATTCAGACAGTGGAAATCCCCAATTGGATAGCCCCCTTAGGGTTGTGGATCATTAGGTCTACCACAGGATTGTCGACATGCATTAGATAGACCACTGAACATCGACAGACCTTAGGCCGACACACTCAAAAGGACAACATGGCTTTAGGTTAACAGGGTCATTAGGTCGACACAAGCATTAGGTCGACATTGGTAAGGTCGAAACATGGTCGACATGGATTTTTCACTTTTTCCCCCTGAATGTCACACAGTCGATATGGACACCGTATCGGTGCACCGCTTCCCCTCGCATGGCTCGCTACGCTCGGCACACTATTATATTCTCGCTCCACGCCCTAGTGGATGGTAGCGCATGAAATACCGCCTGCCGGCACATGTCAGCTAAAAAAAGTGGGGAACCACATGTCGACCTTTTGACTGTCGACCTCCTAATGTAGACCTAATGTTGTGTCAACCCAATCGACCGAAAGCCATGTCGACCTTTTAAATGTGTCGACCTAAGGCCTATCGACCTTCAATGGTTGACCTAATGCATGTCCACCATTTCAGTGTCGACTTAGTGACCATACACCCCCTTAGATGCAGAGAGTTTTGTGCTTATCCCGCCGAATACATTGTATGAAAATAAATTCTCCCTCCGCACACGTATCTCAGACAATCTCTCTCATACACTGACTGGTAATGGGATAATAAAGGAGCATTTTTACCTTCAGAGTTCACAAAAGTACAGCTTTCAGGACTGAGAGTAATGGTTTCTTGTTTCTGAAAATGAAGACGATTATTTGGTACGAGAAGCAAAAGGAATCTATTTACAAGTTTTGCCTCTCCATTTTCTACATCAATGACCATGCCATTGCCCTGTGTTAAATCCATTTTAGTCAGCGGAAGATTATGCTGGGAAAATGGAGGCTAGTGAAGCTTTTCCAAGCTGATAAAGCAGACTTAAAATCCTCATGGACACTGATCCTCAACTTATTTACTTGTACTGTAAGTACATTTCTCTAGGAAGATTTTTTTGGTGTGACCAGTCAGCATTATATTGTTGTACAGTGTATGAGGGCACAGAGGTCACACTGATACTGATAGAGCAGAATTCATTGCAGCCCTTGGGCTCCCATTTTATGTATGGGGCTGCCAGCTGTTTGGGACAATCTTAGTGTTACAAGATTACAATAATGGCATCTGGTACACTATGGTAGGTAAGTATACAGTATGTAATTATATACTTTATAATATTTTATCAGTTTTGATTGATGTATACATTTTGGGCCAAATGTAACAATGAGACACAGTGTTTCACCTTTAGAACTTATGTCCGCCTTCACTGCTCCCTACTCCCATTCTTCCTCACTACTTCCTATTTCCAACCATCTTCACTGCTCTCTACAATGACTCTCCATCACTGTTCTCTACACTCAGCCTCACTTGGTGCTCCCTACAGCCCTCCTAACTGCTCCTAATAGCAATCCATACTCCAATCCCCAGACCCTGGGGTTTAACATTAACCTTTACACCATTCCCACTGCCCACCCTCCGTTGTTCTCAACATGGACTAATGGCTACAAAGATTGTTTGGCAATAAAGGATGATGCTTAACATTGGTATGTGATGGACCTCAAATGTGAAAATCCATATACTTAGTCTTACCATACTATTGCTTTAAAGTAGGACGCTCAGGAATTACACAGGTTCTCTGCTTAGATGACTTCAAGCCGGCATTTCATCTGATTCATCTGATCAGCCATAGATCTCTGTAATTCATGATTTTCCCGGTTGAAAGGGATTTTTGGTTAAGCCTACATATATTACACTTATGCCTAATTCAATTAATTTCATGCTTAGCCAGACCTTCTCCAAACTTCTGAGTCTAATCATAGCACCACATACAGGGGGTTATTCAAATCCATTCGCAGGCCCGCTTCTGCGCATGTGCGTGCACCCACGGCAAACTTTCGGTTCGCCGGGTGCACGCGCCCATGATGGCGTGCGGGGGGCGGAGATGGGCAGGGGGCACCGGGCTGGCCCATTACCATATGTGAACACCCAGTGTTCCATGGGCGTTCCCATGACAACACTACGCGTTCTCATGGTATTGAGGCAGTGACGCGGGGGCGGGCAGCTGACATCACCGGATCACCCACAGTTTGAGGGGGGCGGGTGGGCGTTCATTCGCCGGGCGGGGTTTGGTGGACTCTCAAGGCTGCGAATTTGCAGCCTTGCGAATCATCCAGAATAACCCCCACTGTAACACAAATAAAATGATTGCCTCATTTTTTGTTGTTGTTTCTAGCAGAACATTATTCATGCTTACAGAGGTACGGCGTTCTGGGCGCAGTATAGCGGTGATGGAGTACATAATTATCAGGGAAGGCAGAAGAATCAACTCCACTAATAGTATTTACTTTTCTAATGACAGAGTTGTAGCGGGTTCAATTTATCAATGTCTCGCTGCCCGTTTTATCCTGCAACTCAGCTGCCTGGTGACTGAAATATTGTCATCATTTGTTCTGAGAAAAGATTTTAAATATTTAATCACTTCAATTTTTTTACAAAACATTTCAGTTGCGGAAAAGTAAATATTTCTTAATGTGTTTTCAATGCAAGAAAAATCCATCTTGTCTTGAGGCAAACCTGTAGAAAACCAATGGCATGCCCAGGGCCGGCAACAGAAATCTTGGGGCCCTGTACACTGATATTTCTGCCCCCACCCCCTAATTTGCTGAGACTTGTAGTTCCACATAGCAAAAAGAGAGAAAATGCCAGTGCTCACAGCCTCTGTTGGCTAAACATCTCATACAATGCCCAGAGACAGGTGCTTGGTATTTCTGGGACATAATCATCTTTGGTTTGGAAGCCCATGTGTTCAGAGTGGACGGCCCTGTGGCCATGCCTGGCTCTCTCTGAGATGAGCTCCAGGCAGCTCCCAGTCCTTCCCTCCTAGTCCTTCCCTTACCTACTGTATACCATTGAGGATCGGGGGGGGGGGGGGGGGGGGCTTTTTAACACTTCAGTCTTCTCCAACTGTGGAATCTCTGCAGGACGGACCACACAGGCACAGCAGGCTCCAAAAGCAGCCACAATGCCAATGCGGAACACAGATTAGGCATGCCGCACATGCGCAGTAAGATCCTTACTGTGCGCAGTGCAGCCAGAAGACAGCCGACTCAGGCTCAGCCTCGGAGCGCTGAGCGGCTGTCTGTGACCTGGACGGCGGGGTGTCAGTCACCGGCGCCGCGGCAGCAGCCGGCGACAGGAGATGGAGAGACCCGGGGACGAAGGTGCGCTGAGCAACGGAGACACTGTATGTGTCAATCACCGCTGCGCCGGCTTCCTGACAGAGAGAGACCCAACCGGCGCAGCGGCGCGCAGTTGCACAAACAGGCCACCAACTGGGATAACACACAGACGGTCCCCCTTGACCCCCCCTGTCCCCGGCCCTGGGCATGCCTCAACATTCCACATGTTATTTGTATAATCATCTATATATGTATATGTCTAGTGTGTGTGTCAACGAAATACTGCCATCTGTTGGCAGCAATTGAAACTACATCTCTTTCTCACATATGCACACAGAGGCCAGGTAGACTAGCTTTTGAAGCATTTGCTTCAAGCAGGCTTATTAGTAGTAGGAATATTGCATGATGGGAAATACAGTACAAACTAACTATTCTATTTGATTGAATGCTGCTATATATATACTGTATTATATTACAAAGGATAAACCAACAGGTAACCAAACCAAGCTTCCAAAATACAAGCAAAAGCAGAATCAGAGACTGGTGGATTTCAATTAATTAATTCTGAAAACCAATTGCACATTAGTCTGACCATAATGCACAGGCTAATACACACAACTCCGATGCACTAGGAAGAGAATGGGGGGGGTCAGTACAACTGGAGATATAAGGGGTACGGAATGTACAATAAATCAGATCGGTATATGTCAGCTCCATAAAGTATTTACTAAAGAAATCAGAACAATAACGCGGCAGTACAAGACAGGCGCTGCAAACATCCAGCAGAACAAAAGGTTTTAGGGTTATTCATTGTCCGGACATTATACTCAGATTAATGAGCACCATTCTCGGAATGTGTTACTTCATTGCTGTTCTTCTGTCTGATGGGCCTGTAAACAGCACCTGACACATCAAACACTGCTGTCTACAACAAGGATGCTCCCAAGTAGAAATTGTGCAAAGGCTGCTCGGACAACTGTATACAGAATGCGTAATGAATGTCTAAATTGCCTGTACTCTGAACAATTTTATTTCCATCTGGTTTTCAAAATGATGTGTGTGCAGGTGTTGATATAACATAGTTATATAGGCATACGCCAGCCGTTAACAATGTGCAGCCAAGATACTTTAACAGTGGTGGTGGGCTTATTAAAGACAGCATCTACATCCATATTCACTATTACGAACTGGTGGATGGAGTGGATGTAGGCAACGAGTAGTGGGGCAGGAACACTGGAATCATTGTGGATTGCAGTTAATCTCAGGTCTCTCTGGAGCTAAGTGGAAGACTTGGGGGTAAATTTAAAGCTTCTAAAAATGAAAAGAGATGATATCGTCTACAGCACCCAATCATATTATGTACTGTATATCATTTCTCTATTGCATCCTAGAAAATGATAGACAGAATCTCACTGGTTACTATGGAATGTCAGGACTGATGACCACCAAGGTGGCGGAGTGGAATTCCTCTTCTCCCTGAACTTTTGCATCATCCCATCTGAACCCTCCCTTACCTTCTTTACCTTTGAGGTCCACTCGATTCACCTCTTCTAGCCCATTCACCGCCATGTGGTGGTCATCTACTGCCCTCCTGGCCATTCCTCCTCATTCCTTGACAAGTTTGCTGCCTGGCTTACCAGTGTCCTCTCCTTGTGCCTCCCTTCCATCATACTTGGTGACTTTTAACATCCCTATTAACATCACTAACCCTGCAGCTACTAATCTTCTTGCCCTCTCCTCCTCCTTTGGCCATTCTCGGTGGACCATCTCCTTCATCCCCACACACCACTCCCTTGACCTGGTCTTTACTCATAGGTATGAGTGCTGACCGGCACCTCTGGAGGAAAACTCGTTCTCTGGTGGATTTCCTCTATTTCAAGTTTATTTCCTCTTCTTACAGCTCTGTCCTCTCCCATGGGGGGGGGGGGGGGGGGTATTCTGGTTCACACGTAAAGGCAAATTCACTCTCTGATCGACAAAACCATGTTCACTGCGGGTGGGGCTGATGTAGCTTGTGCAGAGAGTTAGATTTGGGTGTTATTTTGTTTCTGTGCAGGGTAAATCCTGGCTGCTTTATTTTTACACTGCAATATAGATATCAGTTTGAAGTACAAACCCCACCCAAATCTAACTCACTCTGCACATGTTACATCAGCCCCACCTGCAGTGCATATGGCTTTGTCCAATAGAGAGTGATTGTGCCTTTGCAAGTGAATGAGAATAAACCCCATACTGTGTATACACAAATATCTGTAAATGGCATGCCTTGCGTTAGAGTCTGGGTTGTTCTTGCTTATTTTCTCTTTGCTACCAACTCAGAATTAGCCCAAAAGCTGTTTTCTAGAACAAGTCATTGAATGGTCTTCGTCGTTTATAACAGACAGCACTTTTTCTGGCTATTAAAAAATGTCATTTGAAGATTGGCACCTCATTACTAACACCTGCTCCCTAAAAATGATTTTGTTTGTACTATAAAATGTATAGTTTATTTTGAAATTGGTTGCAAGGCTTTTCCGTGTATAAGCAGAGACATACAATATGTAAATCAGCATCAGTAATAGGGTTCCAGTGCACATAATAAGCCTGTGCACATCTGTCAGACGGGGCAGACCATACTCCTGCAAAAGTCCCTGGGATTTACCTGTAGCAGGTGCAGATACGGTCCTATATACAATACATATACTGTACATAGATAGGCTTATTGTCCCTAACATGGCAAATGCCTGTGTGATTACTTTGGTAGCAGAAGTCCAGCCACAACTTGCTTGTGGAGACAATCAGTTGTTTGTTTTTATGTTTCCAACTTAGATGGAGGATTTGATCTGTATCATTTCACTAAAATATGTTACAGTAAAATGCTTCTTAGATTTGACTGTATATGAATTTGTTGCTTTATACTTTATACTGCCCAGGGGTATCGAGTTGGTATCGATATCCGGGCCGGGAACAATCCTGAAGTAGCCAAGGGGGTTGGGGGGGGGGGGGGGTGTTTGGGTAGGGGTGCACTTGCTACTGCCTGGGGGGGGGGGGGGGACAGGGGTGCGCACGCTACTGCCCCGGAGGGGGGGGGCTGGGGGAAGCGCTACTGCCCTGGGGGGTGTTAATGCTACTGCCCGGGGGGGGAAGTTATACTGACCGGGCTTCTGGTTCCATGCTGCAGTCCGCCCGTGGGTGACCTCACCCACCAGAAACCAGTGGACGCCGCATAGGATGACACCTGCACCGGCCCCTCTCCCTTTCTGTTGTTATTTTTTTTCATGGCGGTGTGGCCACACCCCTTCCTCAAGGCCACACCCCTGCCCAATGGCCCCACTCCCTCCATGTTACCTGTGCTTGGACAACCGGACGGCGCTCCAGACTATTCCGGATGGTCTAGTGGTCACTTACCTTCTCCAAGTGGCTCTATCGTGGCTTCCAGGTCATAGAGGGCCTTATTTTGGTTCATTCTTTCTGACAAAATCCTTCTTAGATGGACAAAACCATGTGCACTGCAGGGGGGGGCAGATGTAACATGTGCAGAGAGAATTAGATTTGGGTGAGTAATTTTGTTTCTGTGCAGGGAAAATACTGACTGCTTTATTTTTACACTGCAATATAGATCTCACTTTGAAGTAAAACCCCACCCAAATCTAATTCTCTCTGCACAAGTTACATCTGCCCCACCCGCAGTGCTCATGGTTTTGCCCATCTAAGAAGGATTTTGTCAGAAAGAATGAACCAAAATAAGGCCCAGAGTCCTTAACGTCTAGATAAAACCTCCAAAGGATCAGTTGTTTTTGTAAGTATTTTCCAGAAATCCCTAAAGTTCCCCATACACGCTGCGATAAGCAGCGTGCAATGCGACACATTATCGGTAGTGTTACCACCTCATCCCTTTAATTCCGGACACATATTAATTACACAGGTTCTGTGGCAGTTTAAAACAAGGTGAAATGGAGTCTTGAAGTCAGCCAGCCACAGAACCCGTGTAATTAATATGTGTCAGGTGGTAGTTATCGGGTGGATCGCAACGCAACGCATGTGTTTTGTGTGCGGTGCGATCCGCGGGCAGTACAAAAAGTATGTGCAGCACATACTTTTTGTACTGTGCGATGCGATGACCCCGGGAGCGCGCATCTCATCGCATTGCACGCTGCTTATTGCAGCATGTATGGGGACCTTAACCCTAGCCTCCCGCTGCAGCCTTACCCTACTACCCCCCCGGGGCATCATTGGGATGTTGACAATTCAGATGTTGACATTGTAAACATGTTCACATTCTGTAGATGTCAACATGCTGCCTGTTGACAGTTTAAACCATGTCAACATTGTGGTGGTAACTTTATGAATGTTGACAAGGTAAATTATACTGAAGAGCTCTATGAAACTTCAGGGGTCTATTTACTAAGCTTTGGAGAGAAATAAAGTGAAGAGAGATAAATTATTAGCCAATCAGCTCATGTCCTTTTCATACACAGCCTGTAACATGGCAGTTAGGAGCTGATTAGCTGGTGCTTTTTGCCATACACTTTCTTCTCTACAAGGTTGAATACACAGACCCCCTCAATGAAGACAGGTGGAGATGTTGTCCATAGTAACCAATCAGATTCTACAGTAGCTTTCATTTTATAGCATATACAAAGTAAATCATACGACAAAGAAATGTAGTGCTCCCTGGTTAGGGAATAATACGTCCCTAGATCAATCTTGTTTATGTAAATAAAAATGGTACAACGGAGGGAGCACTCCATTTTTTTGTATTGTCGTCATATGTTAGAAGGGGATTCAGTATGAAATCCCAGCGGTCGGGATCCCGGCATTTAAAATCCCGACGCCGGAATCCCGACCGCCGAAATCCCGACAAGGGGGCGATGTGGATCGCCCCCCCCTTGCGGGCTCGCTGCGCTCGCCACGCACCGCCTTCCAGGGGTGTCGTGGACACCGACGGAGGGAGAAAGTGTCGGGATTTCGGCGGTCGGGATTCCAGCGTCGGGATTCTGAACGCCGGGATCCCGACCTTTAAACTGCATCCCGTTAGTGGTTGTACCCACTATAGGCTGATGGGCGCACAAAGCAATTTTTTTTCTATTTCTATTTGCTACAAAGTAAATGATAGTTTATATCTGATTGGTTGCTTTGGGCAAATTGTCCAACTGGCCACTCAAGAAGGTGCAATACTCTGAGGTCGATGCATGAACCGGTGAAAAGGAAGGAGAAGTGGCCCATGCCAACCAATCAGCTGCTCTGTATAATTTTATGTTATGCAATTGGTTGCCATGGGCCACTTCTCCACTGGCTAATTTCTCCCTTATCACTGCTACAGAGGGAGCTGCCATCATTCAGCCGGGGTCTGGCAGTCGGATCACCAAGCAAAATGATACAAAAGGAGCTAGTTGATAGAAAGGTTTGCACAACTGTGATGGATGGAGATTGTCAAATAGATGCATACAGTATACACCTTTGAAAGGTAACTACAACTAGCCAACTGCTTCTCATTGGCTGATTAAACATATACTGCTGACTCTGATAGGCTGTCTTTGCTCATGTGAGGGGAACTAAGTGGTGAGTGGCGCTGGATTCCGTTGTCAAATTCGTTGGAGGATTTCCTCATCTGAGGTGAGGCAGCAAGGATTCTGGTTGGGACTTTAAAGTTTTTTGTTGTTTTTGTCTTTGCTCATGTAATTCAAGTATTAACCTGAAATTCCTAATCAACCTTTATGATAATGAGTTTTAGAAGAGATTTGTCATAGTAAAGTTAATTAACTCTGTAATATTTGCAATAATATTAGGGCGGGAATCATAATTAAGTCTGCACAGCTGCATATGTAATTTTCTTCCTGAGAGAACAGTGAGCCAGTCATTCTGCAAATATTAGGAAAAAAGCAACAGATGCATTGTCTACAGTATGGTCGCTGCTCTCCGTCTGCCCGTTCGTCCGCAGATGAAAGGCAGTAGACAGAGAAAGTATAATTTGGAGATAAATGCACAGAGATATCTAATAGTAAATTGCCATTTTCTGTCTGTGATCTCTATTGAATCATTCAGAGAGAGGGAAGATGGAAGTTGGCAATAAAGTCTGTTGCTTTGTTCTCTAGAATAATGAAGGGATGTATAAGACCATGGACACAGTCTTAAGCTGTGTACCCACTACACGATGTGTATACACATGGGAATCAGTGGGGGAGCCCAGCATCAGCAAGTGCATACACACCTGATGATGCCACCAGTGAATGAGCGCTGATGGTAGCCGAGGGTTGCCTACTTTTAAAGTCTCCTCTCCGAGAGAAACCCGGAGAGGAGGCTGTCAACAGGACTTTGGGGGGCAGGGCCTGATTTAGATGTCATCAAGCCCCGCCCCATTGCTGCAAATCCTGCAATTTGTGGGTCTTCAAGGGGGGGGCAGGACTAAATGACGCGATTTGTCCCTGCCCCCTCCTAAAAAGCCACAAAATCTGGAGAAATGAATGCTGCCGTGGGAGATTCCACCAATATCTAACAAATGTCATAGTGGGGTACCCACTAGACAGTGTGGCCCATATGCCAGCCTGATCTGCCAGATAGGACAACATATTGTCTAGTGTGTACTAAGTTTACCATGGGCACAAATGTAATTTCCCAACTGACATCACCTACTTAAATAGACCTTGTGTTTGGTTGATAGTTCTATGCTTTTTACAGTGATCTTTCATAATGCCAAATGGCATTCCTACGCTAGCAGAGAGGATGTGTGGCTGCTGGAGCACTTCCACAGAGGAGCCGAGTAACAGGGCAGTTAATCACTGTTGTGGCTGGAAATCAGGCTGTAGCATGGATGAGGATGTGCAGAGAGCGGTGTGGAGATGATGCTGAACCCTCCGGAGAGCCATTACATTAAGTACATTAATGTAATGGCTCTCTGGGTATTTTAAATTTAGTCCGGGGTGGTATTCTATCTCAGCCTTTGAAATCCAGATGATCAGAATGCTGACAATGGCATCCTACCCTAACCCTCCATCTAGTGCCTAAACGTAACCCCAGCACTTATTGTTGAGATTTGTTGGGATTCTGACCATCAGGATACCATTATTGGCATTGTCACACCAGATGGTTGTTGTGGATCCGTCACAGGCTGTGTTCCAGGGACGGGCTGCGCTTGGAGAGCTGGAAGCGTGGCGGGTCAGATATAGGACGTGCGCATAAACCCCCTGGACATGAGACTTGGCTGAATTCCTTGATGAGGGCGCAGAGTATAACTGGCCAGCGGTCTTCGCTAGGGACCCCCACAAGGAGGTTTGGGTTTTGCAGTGTCTGAACAGCAGGTCGCAGCCCCTCGCTAGAAGTGCTCACTGACAGTGAGAGGCTGCGCAGTTGAGGACTTGATGTAGGAGTCTCTGGTCGAAAGGCACCTAGGACAACTGAAAGGCTGACCAGCTGCGACAGACTGGAGTATGGCTGAAATGACAGTGTAGGCCTCGGAGGGATGAACGCAGATAATAACGGAAACTGAACTTGCCGGCTTGATGTTGACATTCCGACTGGATAATGGAAACTAAAGGCCGACTTGGTTTTAACACGGGAACAGGTGACAGAGATAACAGAACTGAAATGGCCAACTTGGCGTTGACACAGGAGCAGGTGATGGGGAATAACAGAACTGAAATGGCCGACTCGGCGTTGATGGGGAATCCAGACCCTGGGTTCCCGGGATGCAGGCACAGACAAGCACCTTATCACTGCAACTTAGAAGTTGCAGCAGCCCAGCTTCAGTCAGAATGCTGGGATTTATCCTCCCTGTAGTGCAGGGATCTGCTGCTGGTAATAGACCAAGGGGATAAGAATATCCCCTCCCCTTGGCCATGTGACCCAGCCAAGATGGCGTCGCCCAGACCTGGCATCCTGCACCAGAGCCGCCGCTGCCACAGCACCCTGGCACCGGCCCCCGCCTGCAGGAACCTGGCAGCCGCAGCCCCGGACGGCGCAGACAGAGCAGTGCCCGGTGGGGTGAGTATGTTTGTCCGCTACTGGCTTGCTGGCAGGATGTGACAGGCATTCTGACCAACGGCATTTTAAATTCTTGCATCCTATCTTGAGTATTCTATAGAGAAAAGTGACTTTACCATATTTGCCTGTCCTCCATTTTATGGGCGTCTCATGCTAGCATAGGGGATTCGGCAGCGGGGGGGGGGGGGAGATTTGACCATGCGGCGTCTCAAGAGCTTGGTAAGCTGCAATGTTCGCAACATACTGATCCAACTTGAATCAGGACCATTGTGTAGTATAGAAGGTCAGTGGCTCCCTGAAGCAATCTCTAATAAACGGAACACATGATTGTTACTCCCACACCCTGTACTGACTCATGTGGAGGCATTACAATAAAATAAAGAGAGAAACAATAAGTTGCAGCAAGGGCACCACCACTTCTACATGACCCTACCCATAGGAGCGTATAAAATGGGTGTTACATATGTAAATAGTTTAATACCTTCCCCAAATCGACTTAGTGCTCCTGATGGATAGATTGGAAGCATAGGATAGACAGCTATGAATATATCTGAGGGAAACCAACAATTAAAATCCACATTGAATCATCTGAGAAGTCTGAGCTCATCATATAAATTTAGTCTTTGTATCGATCATTCTGTATGAGAACAAATGAGGTTATAATGTATCTGAGGAGCTTACCGTGTCTTCAAAAATAACTTTAATACCAAAATGATAGGACACCAGCCCAATGATGTCCCTAGATTGTTTGTGGCCCTCATAAAAGCATTCAGTGTGAGGCACTTTAGTATTAGGGGTAAGGAAAGAAAGTAATGCTGATGTCCAGGTTGGGTATTAGTGTCATCATGAAGTAGAATGGTTGGGAATACAGTGCATGAATTGGGGACTCTTTCTGAAGTATCCTATCATTGACACCATGCAGTACTTACCTACTCTCCGTAACCTGCAGAAACGTGGGCGATACTGTACTCCTGCTTCCTGAAGTGAAGACTGGGAAGAATAATTCTGGAGCATACTGTACATACCCAGGGTGTTAGGTTTAGGCAGCACCCACCACTTAAACCTAACCCCCTGACCCACAGCCTAACCTTACCACTCCCCTCTTTCTCCGGCCTGAGGCTAACCTGCCCCAGCATACTTACCTCCGGCATCCCGGCAGTCATGATTTTATAGCCCGCATCCATTCCCAGGATGCGGCATATCAGCATCCTGACAGCCAGGATGCTAAACACATGCAAGTCTGTATGGGGGAGGGGGGGGGGCAACATAATGTTTTTCTATGATTATGCTTATTTGGACTCATACCCTCCTCATATTAATGTGATTTCAAGTATGTTACCCGCGATTATGCGAGTGTGAGTCACACACACACACACACACACCTCTCACATCTATAAATCGTTGAATCAGTGGGAATATTTACAACACGATGGATCTGGGCAGAGTTGTACAGACTAGGGCAATTCAGCTCTTTGGAGCTGATCACATTCAGAACATGGTTAGCGCAATGCTACTCTGCCCTGATAGAGATGTGGTGAGCACAAGGTTGCTGTGACTGAATATACAGAAGAGATGTACAGTATTTCCTTGCACTGTCTATTGCAGCATTTTCCAACAACTGTACTGTGGCACACTAGTGTGCCGTGAGCAGTTCTTAAGTGTACCACCAGAGTCGGGGTTACATATTTAACACTCCACCCTTGGACACTTTACATCGAAAACAATTGTCATTGGCATAAGTTCTCTCCTGCGTTCTGCAAGAAGATAAACCTGGCTCAGACTCTGTACTGAACAATGTGTTTTATTTTTGTTTTCAATGGGGGACAGTGTAATAATTTTTTTGTTATGTGGGGGCCAGTGAGATTGTATTTTTTTTCCTGTGGGGGCTAGTGTGTTTTTTTTCCTCCGCGGAGGACTGCTGGCGTGCCATGGCAATTTCTTGTTCAGTGTGCCGACAGTTGAAAAATGTTAAAAATCACTGGTCTATTGCATAGGAACCTATCTCTTGCTAAGCATTCTCCAAGATTAAGACAAATTCCATGTGTAGTATGCATTATACATTAATAAAAGCAACATTATGTAATGTATTAATAGGAAGAACAATGTAACACAGAAGAAATGACAGCAGCCCCAGTATTAAATAGTTGTAAACAAGGATGGCTACAGCGTCAAACCATGTGGGAATTAATTCTGCGCGGTTCTCTGTAACGTTATGTCTCTGAGTTCTCAGACTGGAATTCTATTTGCATTGATTGTTCCTGTTTTATTCTACATTTTTCTTCAGACAATGTGGAAGATGAATTGGAAATGGCCACAGTGCGGCATCGCCCTGAGGCTCTCGAGCTGCTTGAAACACAAACGAAGTTCACAAAGAAGGAGCTACAGATTCTCTATAGAGGATTCAAGAACGTGAGCTTTATATTCCTGCATTCTAATGATTGAGCTCTATATTTATACAAAGTTGTGTCACCAAAGCCTAGAACTGCACAGCTGCTCATAAATCATTGCTGATACTGTAGGACACAGCGTTGTACTGGGCATTACATGATTACAGGAGCAGCTAAATCCACATACCTGACCATACCTTTGCATACATGGAAATAAGTACTTCCCTGTTATCCTGACATTCCTGCACTTCCTGTTTAATGATAGAGTATCACCTCCCACTTCATTACTGATTATGCTAAAGGATTCTGATAAAGAAAAACTATAAATACTGTTCACAACCTAACGATCCCCCTTGGGGAAGCTCATTTTTATTCTAAGATGTTCAATGTATAATAACTTGGTTGCAGGATAGGAAAGAGAGTTGTAGTACACGGAGTGTAGTCTCAGGCGGGTAATGGGGCAGATGTATTAAGCCTGGCGAAGAGATAAAGTAGAAGGAGATTACGCACCAGCCAATCAACTCCTAACTGTCATATTTCAAACAGATCTGATTGGCTGGTGTGTTATCTCCTTCCATATTTATCTCCAGTTTATCTCTTCGCCAGGCGTAATACATCTACCCCAATGTTACCAGTGGAGTACCCAAGCGATCTGTACTTGGAACAGTGCTTTTTTATGTTTTTGTTGGTGACATTGCAAATGGTGTTGAAGGGAAAATATACCTTTTTGCAGGTGACACAAAGGTATGTAACAGGGTAGACACACCAGGAGGGGTAAAACAAATGAGTGGGGACATAGGTAGACTAGAGGAATGGGCAAGAATGCGGTAGCTACTTATTAATGCCAAGAAATGCTAAATCATGCACTTGGGATTCAAACATCCAAAGGCTAACTATATTAACTGTACTATATTGGAAACCACTGAGGAGGAGAGGGATCTAGGGGTAACTATTTCAGGGGACTTAAAGAAAGGTAGGCAATGTAACAAAGCAATGAAGAAGGCAAGTCAGATGCTTGGTTGTATAGGGAGAGGTATCAGCAGTAGGAAGAAAGAAGTAATAATGCCACTGTATAGGTCATTCTTACGGCCTCATTTTGAGTACTGTGTCCAGTTCAGAAGGATCTAAATACATTGCAGAGTGTACAAAAAAAGGGCAACTAAAATGGTGCATGGTCTACTCTACACCATAAAAGAAAGACTAAAAGATCTTAATATGTATAGTTTGGAGTAGAGAAGGGAAAGGTGGACATGATGAACTTTCAAATGTGGAATGTTAAGGGTTTTAGCAAGATCCAGGAGGGAGACATTATTTAAAGGAAGAGAAGTATTATGGGGCCTCCACATGGGGAGATTTTGCGATGTTAGATCACTCAGATCGCTCAGCACACAGTGCTGCACAGTGAAGTGTGCAGAACGATCTGTCAGAGCCAGTGTTCTCCAGTGAGAACACTGGCCCTGGCCGGCAATCTATCTAGACTTATCCGACATGCTGGATATTAATCGCTATGGCCCCTACACACGGAGCAATATAGGGGCATTTTATAAGCTGTCTAGTCAGATTAAGTCAGATCGCTTGGAAAATACCCTGAAATCACCCTGCGTGTAGGCGCCATTAGATCATGAGGACAGCACTGAAACTGGAGGAAGGTAACTTGGTACTTTTGTAATATCTGGGCTCCCGTTTTTCTTATGAGACCACGTCCGCTCGCCACGCTTCGGGCACGGTGGCTCGCTGCGCTCGCCACACTATATAAAATCAACTCCATGCGTAGTTGGATAGTAGGGGTATGAAAAAATGGGGTGCATTTAACATGGGAGCCCAGATAATACATAAGTACCGGTAAGGTAACTTCAAAGGATACTTGAGGAAAAATAATTTTACAGAAAGGGTAGAGGCTAAGACAGTAAGGAAAGTTAAAAATGCATGGGATAGACATAAGAATACTCTAACAAAGAAACAAAGTAAGAAACGGGGCAGACTAGATGGCCCAAGTGGTTCTAATCTGCAGCCAGATTCTATGTTTTCATGGGGTAGATGTATAAAGCAGTCATAAGAGTGAGCAAGTGGACTAGTTGCCCATGGCAACCAATCAGCTTTCAATTAACATTAATCAAGTGTATTCTATAAAATTATACCTAGAAGGGGATTGTTGCAATGGGGAACTTATCCACTCTTATCACTGATTTATTTTCATCTACTCCTATGTTTCACAGGGCCAGATGCACTAAGCTTCAAAAGAGATAAAATGTAGAGTGATAAACAGCCAGCCAATCAGCTTCTGCCTGTCATGTTAAAGTCTGGGTTTGAAAAAAGACAGGTAGGAGCTGATTGGTTGGTTGTTTCACACTTTATTTTATCACTTTTTGAAGCTTGATACATATGGCCCTAAGCATCAGAGAGTTTCATTTTCCAAAGCTTGATACATAAGGGGAATGCAGTCAATCCTCAGAAAATAATAATTTTTCAGATGTTTGACTGCATATTGCCATTAGTACATCCTGCCTTTATTCTGCATATTGACACACAGACGTTCACACATAATATTAGAAAGCATAACTTTATAGAACTATGCTTAGTTGTATGTCTCTCTGGTGGCTTGTTAGTAGATCCAGCCAGAATATACATTAGGATATTAATATGTGAAGCTAGAACATTTTAATTCTTCCCTGATGGCACTTGACTTTTTAACATCTTACTTATAGGACATAGCATCTGTCAGGCACTTCTGTTACTGGGATCTGTGAATGAGTGCTGGCTTATACACAGCTGTGTATTTATTTAAAGCTCATATACAGTACATGATGCATCCATTGAAAAGTGAGATAATTGTCTTGTTTGTTGCACAATAAACCACTTAACATAGCAGCAGTGAAAGGATTAACAGCAACTTACTGTATATGCAGCTGCTCATTTCATTGCCTGCTCCACGATGTTGCCTGGCCTGGATAGCCAGTTTTACACTTTTTCTGGTTCTGCAGATCATTGCGGTTCTAGAAAAGTGAAAATCGGACCCAAGTATATGATACATGAACAGCATTTACTGATTTTCGGGTTGGGATCATTTGGTCTACAGCTGGGGTAGCCAACCCTAGTCCTCGAGAGTTACCAACAGTGCATGTTTTGCAGGTCTCCTCACAGAATCACAAGTGACCTAATTAGCTCAATCTGTGGATCTTTTAAAATGTCAGTGATTAATGAGTGCAGCTGTGCAGCAGCTAGGTTGTCTGGAAAATGTGAACTGTTGGTAGCTCTCGAGGGCTAGGGTTGGCTACCACTGGTCTACAGCATTATGGTCGACAGTCATTATGTCGACATGGGAAAAGGTCTACATGGGTCTAGGTTGACTTGGGGAAATGTCGACATGGTTCTAGGTCGAAAGGTCATTAGTTGGACAGGTCGTTAGTTGGACAGGCCATTAGTTCGACATTGTCTAGGTCGACAGTCAAAAGGTCGACATGGGGTCTTTCACAGTTTTTTTTACCTGAATGTCAACACACTCGACATGGACACAGTTTAAAGTGCACCGCATCCCCTCGCATCGCTCGCTGCGCTCGCCATGCATCGGGCATGGTGCCTCGCTACGCTCGGCACACTATTTTATTCTCCCACCACGCCCTAGTGGATGGAAGGGCATGAAATACCACCTGTCGGCATATATCAGCTCAAAAACCAGTGAAAAACCCCATGTCGACCTTTTGACTGTCGACCTAGACAATGTCGAACTAATGATCTGTCGAACTAACGACCTGTCGAACTAATGACCTTTTGACCTAGAACCATGTCGACCTAGACACATGTCGACCTTTTCCAATGTCGACCTAATGGTGTCGACCTAATGACTGCCGACCATTATGCTGTAGACCAAATGACCGCATCCCCTCATTTTCCCTGTGTTTATACTCAAAGAAAGGGTTGTTAGTTACTACTTTAGTTAATACCGCACCTGCACTAGAATGATGTGAAACAGACAGGGCAGAGGTCCTGGAGGGGTGAGTTTGTTTCTGGGGATACAGACCTAAATGCATGTCAACCTAATGGTGTCGACCTAATGACTGGTGTCGGTCTAACAACTTGCTGGTGACCAACTGATCCACACCCGTTTCTGGTGACTCACTTTTTTAAATAGAAATGTAAGGTTCAGTTTTCATGAAATACAAACATCCCTGAATTTAGGGGTTCCGAGCATAGCCTTATGCACAGGGTGTTTGAGGTGTGCACAGGCACAGTGGCGTAGCTACGTTTTGGGCGCCCCCCCGCCGTCAGGGGGGGGGGGCACCCCCCCGCCCCGCTAAGCACCCCTACCCCCCCCCCTGCCCCGCCGCCCCGCCGCCGCCCATGCAAACCCCCCTCAAACCCCTTACCTATCGCGCTGGTCCCGGCAGCTCTGTTCTTCTGCTGAGGACCACCAGAAATTGGCCGCCCCCATACAGCAGACAGTTTCAGAGAACTGTGTGCTATATGGGGGCGGCCATTTTCTGGTGGTCCTCAGCAGAAGAACGGAGCCGCCGGGACCAGCGCGATAGGTAAGTCTGCGGGGGATTGGGGGGGTTAACTATAGCACCGCAGCCCCCGGCGCCCCCACATGCACATCGCCCCCCCGCGCGGTGGCGGGGGCTGCGGTGCTATAGTTACGCCTCTGCACAGGCACACCCTAATGCCGCCTGGACAAACAACCAAATCACATTCATTCAGAAACGCATTGACACTGGTGCATACCAGCTCCCATTCTACGGCAACCCAGAAGTTTGGTTCCAATCTCGGCGAGGAAAGCATCATATCCATACAGGAGGACCAGCACTGCGCTAATGCAATATCGGATGAAAACCACAGAAGGCAATCAGTAGTTAGATGTAACTGAATCTGAAACAAAGCACTTGAGGGTGGTTCTGCCAAAACACAGTGATGAATTAGAACCAAAACATTTGGGTCTGCATACCTCTACCTTTTAGTAATTGTCAGTGGTAACACCTCCTGAATTGCTGGGATAAGTACAAGGTGAGTATCCGGATATCCAAAAACCAAAATATTCCAAAACCGTAGGTCTTCAGAATATTTCAGGGGTTTTTTCGCTCCCCCACCACACACTATTTTTCATACTAACCAGTCCCCCCAATGTCCATGGCAGTCAACCGGTTCATCTTTAGAGGCATCCTTGGTCACAAGGATGCATTGCGCGGGTGCACAGTTGACATCATGACGTCACCGGCGCACCTGCGCAATGCATCCTTAGGTACGGGGATACCTCTGAAGATGAACTTGATGGCCGCTCTGGATTTCGGGGGACCAGGTGAGTATGCAAAAAAAATATTCCGAAATCCCAAAAAATCACTTATCCAAAAGGCTCGTGGTCCCTAGCATTTCGGATAAGGGTTACTCAACCTGAGCTAATTGAGGGCCTGATTCGCAGTTGTCCACAAACCTGCGAATCCGCACAACTCCGATATTATTGACATGTTTAAGAACATACAGACAGGATCTGTACAGTAGGGCGGAGTGAAAAAGTTGAAATTGAGATATTCAAAATCGGCTAGTGTGGAAAAGTTGTGACTTGACCTGAATAAGAAACGTGCAAATGCGTTTTGCTCTAGGTCAATATCTTCTGTTCCGTCAAGACACCTTAAATTTTGCTTTTTATATGAAAATAACTATAAAAGGGGTTTAACAAAAGGGATTTACTCTGATTTTTTTGCCACAATTTTTTTTTTTTTGGTCACTTCAATTACAGAGCATTCTCTCCCCAAAAAAAAAAACTTTGGGGTGAAAACACAATATTCACAATTTTGAACATGAAAACGGGTCAGTTATCAGGGACTTTAGTCAGTAACTTTGCACTAGGACAAGCTCATAGGTACTTGTGAGTTATCCGGGCTGCCGATTTCTAAATCGGGTCGGATCGGGCACATCGCATCGCATCGCATGCGACCATCGGATGCGATGCGATGCGATGCGATGACCCGATTTTTCCATAGGAATCAATGTTAAAATGGACTGAGTCCATTTTAACATGGAATTCAATGGGAAAAAGGGGTCCTTTTCATACCCCTACTATCCAAGTGGGCACGGAGTTGGATATAAACCTGTGGCGAGCGTAGCGAGCCACCGAGCCCGAAGCGTGGCGAGCGTAGCGAGCCCCGCGAGGGGACACAGAATACCGTCCCCTCGCGGGGCTCGCTTCGCTCGCCACGCTTCGGGCTCGGTGGCTCGCTACGCTCGCCACAGGTTTATATCCAACTCCATGCCCACTTGGATAGTAGGGGTATGAAAAGGACCCCTTTTTCCCATTGAATTCCATGTTAAAATGGACTCAGTCAATTTTAACATTGATTCCTATGGAAAAATCGGGTCATCGCATCCGATGATCACATGCGATGCGATGCGATGCGATATCGCATCGCATCGCATCTGATTGTATGCCTTAACTTAAGGCATACAATCAAAAAATCGGCAGCCCAGATAACTCACAAGTACCAGCTCATACTCTTTTTTACTATGCTAAAGTATATTAATGAACCTCTCTAAGACGTCCTGACATAATTTTAACTAGATCGGAGCTTCTTCATACGTTTTGTTATTTTCATCTAAAAAGCGAAACTTTAGGTGTCTTGCCGAAACAGAAGATATTGACCGCTTTTGCACGTTTCTTATTCAGGTCAAGTCACAACTTTTCCACACTAGACGATTTTGAATATCTCAATTTCAATTTTTTCACTCCGCCCTACTGTACAGCCAGCGCAGTGTCAATTTTCGTCTGGGATCTCAATCACGGTGCCCCAAAGTCCCAGCATGATTGACATTCTGCGCTGTTTTGGGGAGTAGTGGGTGTGCATCTTCCAACACTGAGTTCCTCACATGGCCGATGCTCACACAAGTATCCTGAAGGCTGCGTCATCGCATACTTCCCAACTGTCCTGCTTTTCTTTGGACCTTCCTTTTTGGAATGTTCCTGCATCCCACCAGGGGGTCGGCAGTGTCCCGCGGCAGCGAGGGGGGGGGACAGTTGAGAGTCCCTCCTGTCACCTGTGAATAGATGCTTTGCATCTATTTCTGCAGCCAGAGGGTCTGGGGGCACAGCCAGCAGCTCACATAGCTGCTGGGCATGCCCCCACAGCAGTGGAAATGGGGGTGTGGCCTCCCGGGAGCAACGCAGGTACAGGCCACATGAGAGCGTCCCTCCTCCTAGGATGTACGGTCATCGGATGCAGCAAAGGATCACACAAGCGCGCAGGAGGCGTCTATTAAAACATTCTTTTACTTTCATTTGAAATAGATCTTGTCCAATACTTTTTAGTTTAACATCAATTAGTAAAGGGAGCTGTTAAACATTTTCTATGTTTGGTTAAATGAAAACAATAGTACGGTCAGATCTACACACAACCTGAGGCAAAAACCTAGTCTGTTCTTTATACGTCTTACTTTATATATGTCAAACCGTACAGTATATCTGTTCTATTGTGTCTCCTGAGCTAGAGCAATTGCCACAATAGGACTTTTCCCTTGGACGTCTCTCGGCCTCTGACCTACACTGTATCTTGCCCATTTTAATCCTGAGAATGTTTTTTGTGAATAAAGGGCAAAACTATCTTGTGACATTTACTAAATGAACTAATTGTGAGACGTAACATTTAGCGGCCCCCACGTGACCGTTGCCATAGTAATACTAGCTTATCAGCTATATTTCGGTTCAACAACTATTACAATGACGATTGTTGCTGTTTGGAAGCAGTTTTGGTAAATTCATTTTACAGTTACAGTTATTCTCTTTACACTAATCGTCCTTTCATTGCAAAATTAAATTTCAATGACTTTAGCAGATAACATCTTCATCTAAATAATTAGCAGAAACTGCATGGTTGTGATAGAACAACATTTATTGAAAGAATGTCATTGAATGTCAAAAGAAAAGCGATGGAAGGATTTCAGTAGCATTTGTAAAGCTTAGAGCGTTTTCGGTTTCTGATTCAGATCTGTTTGCTCGGCTGCCTATGCTCGCAGCCTAGTGAACAGGTAAATGCCGACCATTAACCCCGTCAGTGGCAATCCCGAGAATTTTCCGGACTGTGCCTCGGTGCCCAGTCTGGCAAGCCCGGAACATTCTCGGGATTGCCACTGTTTAGAGCCGGGCAGCGCTGCTAAGTTCACTCACTGATCTCAGGCAGCTTCGGCACTGCCCGGCTCCCTCCCCTCTGCGGTGCCTCCTCCCTTCTCTTCCCCCCTCCCCTCCGGCTCTTGTATTGCCCTGTCCGGCGCCGGTTTATGACAAGCCGGTGGCGGGGAGCAGGGCCGGGCAGCGGCTGATTTACAGTTCAGCGGCGCTGCCCGGACCCAGGGAGAGTGTGGTGGGCTTCTCTCCGCAGCTCTCTGTGAGGGATCCATCACGGATCCCTCCAAGCATGCCCTGCGGCCGTCGGCCGGCGCATACGCAGTGGGATTCCCGGGTATCAGATCTGGGAATCCAGGGACGGTGCTGTATAACAGAGGATAGCTCTTATCGCAAGACCTGTCCTTTGCTAATTAGACAAAGGGCAAGCAGACTACTGGGGCTGACAGAGCTTGTTCTTCTGTGTGCTGAAAATCAAGGTAAAAAATGCAAAAGACAGAGTTCCGATACAGACGGCCACACCATACCTCTCGCCCCATATTGCTGTACTTAATCTGGGACTTTATACACATTTCTATGCTTAATCTGAGACTTTATATACATTGCTATGCTTAATCTGGAACTTTGTACACATTGCTATGCTTAATCTGGGACTTTATACACATTGCTATGCTTAATCTGGGACTTCATACACATTGCTATGCTTAATCTGGGACTTCATACACATTGCTATGCTTAATCTGAGATTTTACACACATTGCTATGCTTAATCTGAGACTTCCTACACATTTTATACCAATTCTTTTGTGACAAAAGTACTAATGAAAGTGTCACCGGTCCTCTATGGGTGATTGAGTGACTGTATGCGGTTAGAGTGCGACTAAGATGCAAGATTCAGTAAAGAGTGCACATTGCTATCTGTGATGGAGCGTCTAAGTCATGCCAAGCATCTAGTTCTATATGCCACAAAAGCCGCTTTCCTCCTGAAGTTCTTCCTCTTCTTCAACCTGTTTTTTGTATTTCATTATAGTTGACTTTATTGGGTTAAAAAAAATTAGTTTGAAGTTATTTTTGAATATAAATGGTTTCCTACCTGTAAGGTCGGGATATCTTTAGAGTTGACAGGGTTCATTTTGTTCAATCTATGGCTCTATGGGTGCAAACATATCTCAATGGTTACAATGAAGTGGCTATCTTAACTTAATCTTTAGTGAGCTCTTCTCCACGTAGAATGTTGCTGTTTCATTTGCAATGTCAGTGGTATATATACATACTGTACATTGTACCTAAAGTTGTTTACCCAAGTGTGCCCCATAAAACTTCCCATGTGACCGTGTAGAAGGTCATTGAACAAATTGATGTTTCTTATAAGCAAGCAGGGGTTAAAGTGAGGGGGAACGGGGTGGAACTGAGTTCCACCACCTCCAATGGTAGGGGGAACTGAGTTCCACCTCTACCACAGTCCTGAAAAGTAATTCCAACAGAAAAGCCTGTCCCAGTGGCTTCTTCTTCTGGTACGGCGTATGTAATGTAAAGTTAAGATGAACAACTGTGGACATTATGTGTATAAGGAGCATTACTGTGTGGTTTAATATGAATCAAGGGCACTACATGCGGTGTAATGTGTATACGATTGTGCAACCATGTGTTGTGGGAACATTTTCCCTCTATGGGTTGTAGGGGGGGGGGGGGGGGAGTCCACCCCCTCTCCAGGACCACTTTAAGCCCTGTAAGCAAGTGACATAAGATAAAACTGCTGGAAAGTTCTTATAAGTTATTTTTGTAGCTTTAGAAAAAAAGTAATTGCTGGTGCCAAGATTATTTCTCCAAGGATAGTCTCCCTGGTGTCACTGGTTGCCTGGTTGGTTTTGGTGGGGAACAATAAGGAATGATAATTATATGCCAGAATATAGTCTTGGGAGCTGAATTAAAATATTGTGCCAGGAGTGAATATGAGAGATATCCATGTAGGGAACAACGTCTCCATTTGAATTTACAGTTGATGCTTTAGCGGTCCTGATGTTGGCGCATTGTGATAATAATAATTATTAGTTTCCACTCCGCCAATTGCTCAGTGGCCTAATGGAACAAGTGGATAACTGAATAGTATTAATCATCAGTTTCCTTCATTTGGAACCTCGATACTGAGCCGCGAATCATAATATTTTCTATAATGGGGGTGGGGCTTCATAACATTAAGCTCCACCCCTGCCCCCGGAAGTCCCTCTGAGAGTCTCCTCTCCGGGCTTCTCCCGGAGAAGAGAAATAGAAAGTTGGCAAATATGTGCCTCTCACAATCTAACCCTCTGCCTGCGGGACACTGCAACTCACTGGGTGGGACAGCTGGACTCTATTAGTAGGACTGTCCTGCTGTAATCGCAACACTCACTGGTTTAGCTTTCTCTAGCTCTGTCTGACACAGTAAAGTACTGCAGGGCAGTTCGCCCTGACATCACAGTGATAAAGACATGCTGCTGTTTATTTTAATCTAATAAAGCATTGATTTATGTTGCATTGCATGTCCCTTTAGCCTGACAGGCAGAGGCGTAACTAGAACTTTGTGGGCCCCATAGCAAAAATTATAATGGGGCCCCCCCTAACTCAGGTCTCTACCAGTGCGCATCCCGCCGTGTGTCGCCACCATTAGTGTGAACAGAAAAAAATGTGCCCCTCCAATATATATATTTTCTAAAATAAAGAATGGACAGATTCTATAAAAAAAGTATGTGGCCTCGCTTCAAAGGGTAAGGCCCCACACAAATTATGCCACACCGCAAAGCCCATTGAACATTATGAGACACACCGCAAAGCTCGTTACACATTAGGAGACACACCGCAAAGACCCTTACACATTATGAGACACACCGCAAAGCCCATTGCACATTAGGAGACACACCGCAAAGCCCATTGCACATTAGGAGACACACCGCAAAGCCTATTACACATTGTGACACACTGCAAAGCCCATTACACATTGTGACACACCGCAAAGCCCATTACACATTGTGACACAACGCAAAGTGCATTACACATTATGAGACACACCGCAAAGCCCATTACACATTATGGGACACACCGCAAAGCCCATTGCACATTATGGGACACACCGCAAAGCCCATTGCACATTATGGGACACACCGCAAAGCCCATTACACATTATGGGACACACCGCAAAGCCCATTACACATTATGAGACACACCGCAAAGCCCATTGCACATTATGAGACACACCGCAAAGCCCATTGCACATTAGGAGACACACCGCAAAGCCCATTGCACATTATGGGACACACCGCAAAGCCCATTACACATTATGGGACACACCGCAAAGCCCATTACACATTATGGGACACACCGCAAAGCCCATTACACATTATGGGACACACCGCAAAGCCCATTACACATTATGGGACACACCGCAAAGCCCATTACACATTATGGGACACACCGCAAAGCCCATTACACATTATGGGACACACCGCAAAGCCCATTGCACATTAAGTGACACACTGCAAAGCCCGTTACACATTATGGGACACACCGCAAAGCCCATTACACATTATGGGACACACCGCAAAGCCCATTACACATTAAGTGACACACCGCAAAGCCCATTACACATTAAGTGACACACCACAAAGCCCATTACACATTAGGCAACAATTACAAACTTACCGCATTTCTGTCCCACGCTGCTCCTCAGTCACCGCGGCTCCTCTCTGCTTCACAGGTGTGGGAGTATGAGAGGCCTGTACACCAGCATGTGGGAGCATAGGGGTCCATTTAATTATGCAACAGTAGCAGGAGTGGGGGGCAGGTGTGCGTGCTGCTGCAGGGCCACCATCAGGAGATGGAAAATGGGACTGGTGTCTCAGGCCCAAAGACCCCCGGGCAGCACAGCAGGAGATTGGTGACCCAGATACTAAGCTCCTGAGCTTCAGGAGACCAGTGTTACTTCCGCCCCTAGGACTGTCTGTCTCTGCTCTGACTGGGGACTGATTGAGTATGGCTGGCAGCAAAACTAGTAGAGACAGCGCAGCAGCATTTTGAATGTGCTGCTCTCTTGAAGTAAATCACAGCTCACGTACAGGCAGCCAATCAGGATGACTGCCTATCTGTGAGCACTCACTGACAGCAGCAAAGTCAAAATGCCCCTGCGCTGTCTCCAGAAGTTTGGCTGTCAGTCCCCGATCTGCTTGTCAGAGCAGAGACAGCCAGTACTAGGGAAGAAAGTAGCAGCAGGCTCCTGAAGCTCAGTCCATGTTTTCCTAGTGGGGACTGGAGCACGAGGAGCCTGTAGGGGAGTGGGGGTTGTAGGCGGCGGGGAGGATAGGGTATAGGCGGCAGCCGGCGGGGAGCAGGAGGTGGCGACTACTGTGGTGAGTGGCTGTACCTCTCTGTGGACACAGCCACCACCGCACATTACTGGGACTCGGCTGCGCATCGCCGTCAGTAGCACCATACTTGCCTACTTTTGAAAAGCAAAATGAGGGAGATTTTAGATGCTAGCAAATGCACCGAGCGCAGCGTCGCGCACCATTAAAGGGGTGTGTCATCAACCAAAGGGCGTGTCTAGTGACACATATGGGCGTATCTATTTTCACCCAGGGGTGTGTCCTGCAGTGGCTGGTGAAAAAAATATGAAGAGCCGCATACCACCAGAGCAAGTATGTATATGGGCAACCTACGAACAGAAGCTGTACAATTGAAACCAGCAATCATGTGTGGTTGCCATGTGTTTGATGCTCATGAAATATGTAATCTGAATCAACTTGAAAATGGTGTGTGGCTTTGATTAAAGGGGCGTGGTCTAAGGACGGGTGGGGCCTAGCACCACAACCCTGTTTTGTCACTTTAGGGGCTTGCCCAACGCTCCCTAAGCAGCCCTTGGCTTTCTCCCTGCACTGGAGTTTCCATGAACATGGCATCTCTTCAGCTATCACCGGCTGCTCAGTAGGGCAGCTGAGATCTCCAGCTTCCCCAATTGACCCAGCCTGCTGGAACAGCAGGACAGTCTCCAATTAGTGGGACTGTCCCACAGTAATTAGGACAGTTGGGAGTAATGTAGCATTATTACTACATATAGAAACCTGTATATGTTAATTTATTGGCTGCCCTTCTAGAGCAGATTTTCCTTTACAACTCAGTCACTCAAATAGAACCTCTACCCACTAGTTCTTCAAACAGACATTCACATCTTATCCTTAGTATACTATGCCCTCAATGAAATGTAAGTAAGGTCCCATACAGTTAATATATAGTATAATGAATTACTAACAATGCCCTGAGGTGCTGGCAGCCACAAGAACTTACCCTTTTATATTACACATAGTATGAAGTAGAAAATAGGCTTTACCAAAATAATTGTTTAATTGAAAAATGATCATGCTTTAAATAACATACATAATGTAAATATTAACAGAAGTATATTTAAATAACTTAACAAATAAGACCTTTACTGTCCAATAAATAAAAAATAGATTGAACAAAATATTTTAAACCACATTTTAAATAATATAACATAACGGTGTATACTTAAGGTAACAAAAGTGGAATGTGCTCAATTAACTTAAGAATGAAAAATTTGCAAAGTACAATTCCTAAACTTAGCATGTAAACCGTATTAAAGTAAACTGTTTTATAAAGTGCAGCCCAGTGGAACATTTTATCACATTTTCTCTTTTTTTATGCTTTCTTAAAAGTAGTAAGTTTGGAATGGCTTAACTACAAATGAGAATAGCTAAGGTTTAGACTGGTGTTACATACTGTTTCAACACATCTTAGGCATCACGCGTATATGTTTTCCGCTGCTGATAACCTGCGGACTTAGCTTTAGACAAAAGCTCTTTAGAAGGCTTGAACTGGTGACAGCTTAGATCTGTAAACAGATTAAGTTTGCACTGCAAGAGACTTTTTAGTGTTCCCTCTGTAGCCAATTTTCCTCTGAGCTCAGTCTTAACTTTGCGGACCATACTAAACACGCGTTCAATTTCCGCATTGCTGTGCGGGAGAACTAACAGAGATTTGGCCATACTTGATAATATAGCAAATTTTTTGTTCCCTGTTGCTGGATGTATAACCATGCTCAGTTCATGCCAAATGGAATCCACTCTTTCAACACCGTCTTCTGTGCAATGTTGTAAGGAGGACTCGGGCAAGTCATACACACGGTACTCGGAGAACTCTTCATGCACTTTCTGCATCATGGTGTTGTCTATCACTTGGGGAAAGCGTTTAGCAAGCACTTCAATGTCTTGGAATTGTGCTGCCACGCGGTTTTTGTAGTCAAAGACCTTCATCGCTTTTATTATATCATCATTTAAGGGAAATTTGTTTTTCATATATGTAAGAGCAGAACAATAGAAGTTTCTCACTTCTCGATAAAATTTAGTCACTGCTCTGGGTTCTAGGGAAGAACAGGTCCTTATATAGTTACCAGTTGTAAACCCAATAAAGAGTTCTCTGTCCCCCATTTGGATTTCTGAATCACAAAAATCTATGCTCAGAAGTCCTTCTGCAGTATCAGCAGCTTTAATTATGGTGGGTTTCACCAATTTCAGCAGTAGTTTCTTATATAACTCCATCAGGCACTCCTGCAATTTGTGGATAAAAGGAGAACGATACTGGAGCACTGTGTTAGTCTCATTAAATGAGCAAAGAACTGCATGAAGGAACAAGATATACAGCTCAGTAGTGGAGTCCTCAAACATGTCACAGAGAGCTCTACTCCTGGGATTTTTCTCACAGTCTTCTGACTGGAAGAAGGACTTTAGTGCTGGAAACATTTTAAGCACCCTCTCAATGCAGGAATGCATACTAAGCCACCTGGTTGCCCCATGTTGCAGTATCTTAGCATACTCAATGTTCACAAACTCACTCATCTCCTTCAGTGCTTGAATTCTTTTAGCGCTGAACCTGAAGTAGGTTGTAAGTTTATGGAGAAAAGCATCTGCATCAAATGAAAGTTCATTGTTTGCCTTGCTTGCAGCAAGGTGCACAAGATGGCATGGGCACCCTTCTGTAAAAACAGAAGGGCTCTTCTGTTGAATCAACGTTTTTACAGACCTGTGTCTTCCCATATTTACAGATGCATTGTCTAAACAGAGACCAATGCAATTTTTCCAGGGAATTCCTTCTTTTTTAAAAACCTCATCTACTGCATTTACAATATTAATGCTTGTGGCAATGTTACAAACCACAAGATCTAAGAGCTTTGGCTTAACTTTTCCATCCAAATCAAAATAGGACACTAAAACGGGAAATAATTTCTCCTCAGATTCATTTCCTCCATCTAGTGCTAGGGTAAATGGCAAGATCTTCAAAGCCTCTATAACCGGCTTTGTGCAGTGTGGTGCAAGTGCATAATTAATAATTGCAGTTGTTTTTGTTCTACCACAACCATATTTTTGTACTGCAACCTCACTTGTATTTGGCATCATTGCCCTCATCAATTTACCTACATGGTCAGAGGCAGAAATAGGAATGTTATGCTCGATCAGGAAGCCAGTAAAAAGCATTTCTGCATGAATTACCGCATGCTCGTCATGAGATGTAGTTAAGTAGCTAACCAATTTCTGACTTTTATCACGGGCTTCTGATAGTTTTTTATGTTTGGCACTCTCCACATGGCGTTTACAGTCATTAACACCACCATGTTTGATAGCAAAATCACTGTTACATACTGTGCAATAGGCAGAATATTTTCCACGTGAAGATTTCTTTAGCACTGGATAACTTTTTGATATTTTGGCATTAAATTCACAATAGTATTTCTTTTTTTTAGCAGGTACTTCCTGAATTTCATCCTGCTCTTCTCTATTACTGGAGCAAGGATCTTCCTGCTCATCACACCCAACTTCCTGCATTTCATCCTGCTCTTCTCTATTACTGGAGCAAGGATCTTCCTGCTCAGCACACCCAACTTCATGGAAACTTGTACTTGGATTCTGAATGTCTATAATAGATGCATCACTGTCATCACTGTCTGTGATACATTCAGGAGAATCAGATCTTATGGGCATAGATCCACTTTCCCCACTTCTCTTGGGATCAGGAGGCTGTGACTGCTTGTCACTTTTTTTGCCGAAAAAATTCCGGATATCCATACTGTATGTTTTGCGGATATCAAATTTCTACTTGCTATACTTTCACAGGGAACTCAGTCCTTTTGCTGTATACTGTACAGCTACTGTTAAGTTCTCTGCAAAACAATTGAAAAAACATAAATTATGTTTTCCATATTCTGCGCTATAGATTCTCTATCTTATCACTAACACTTATCCACTGTATAAGCAAAGTAACTTTTATTGTAGTCAGAAAATGTACTATGTTCACTATTTAATGTAAAAGTTGGGCAGCTGCTTTGAGAATGATGTAGATAGATATGGATTAGAGAAATAATGAAATAAAATATCTAGCAACCAGGGCATGCAAAGTGCAAACCCTTAGGGAAGGAAGGCAGTCTTACGGAGAGCTGGTAGATTTGTGACGTGTAAGTGGTCACTGACATGTATGTGTTATAGGGCTTAGTGTGAAGAAGAAAAACTTTTCTAGTAGAATTGTAAAAACACTGGACAGAAGAGTGTTCAATGAGGGGATAATGACCAGAAGACAGTGTTCTCTCTAAGCTGTGCGTGTGTGCGCATGCACACAACTCGCTGAGCGTGCGCACAGACATTGAAACGCACAAAGCAGCAGTGGTCCCTTTTTGCAGTTGTGGACTCAATCAATGTATGTTTCACCCATTAACTACATCATGTGCTGTGTTTTGAATGTTTAAATGTTTAATATCATTTTGAAGTAAAGTTAACACAAATGCTAATGTCATTTTCCAGTTATATATAAGTGACGCACAAAAATGATAAATTTCCTTCCAAAGTTGCACAGCCAAAATCTTTTGCCACACACAGCCTTCGTAAAATGACATGGAACATTGCCAGAAGAGTTTTCTAAACAGAATCAAACCATGGCAGCTGTTAATACCAAGTGTAAACTATGTATTTGTAGCACAAGAACATGTGTATGTGTGTATATATATATTATATATATATATATATATATATATATATATACATACACATACACATATACGGGTCCAATCCTGCCGGCACTCTGGTAATAAAACAACTTGCCCCGGTGCCATAAACAAATCTTCATATAACAACTCCAATGAAAGAAGGCACTCAGGAAACAGCGAAGTAAGATGAAACAAAAAGCGTGTATTGTTTTAAGCTTTCGGGGTTTGACCCCCTTCCTCAGAACACGACTACAGCCTGTAGTCGTGTTCTGAGTTAGGGGGTCAAACCCCGAAAGCTTAAAACAATACACGCTTTTTGTTTCATCTTACTTCGCTGTTTCCTGAGTGCCTTCTTTCATTGGAGTTGTTTATATATATATATATATATATATATATATATATATATATATATATATATATATATATATATATAATGCATAATCATCTAAGGCCTAATTCAGCTTGGATTGCTAATTTGAGAAGTTGCAGGTGACCGTGTGGAGAAATCCACCGCATGTAAATTTATTGCTATCTACTCACAAATCCCATACCATTGAAGAGACTTTGCCTTCTGTGCATATATGAGTAGCTTTGAGGTTTCCACCAATCTGCATCTGAAACAGAATGAACAAGGCCGGCGCTGACTTTACAGACCCTCCCTTAAAAATTGGCACACCTCCATTTTTTTTCTGACACTACCAGAAAATTGCCGGTTTCCACACCCTAACATTCTAAGTCGCTAATTTCCCTAATGCATGGTTAGTCATCTGATAATCAATTTGTGAATTATGTAATTAGCAACCCATGCTGAATTAGTGCCTAATTCCTTCAATAGTACATGTATTTCCAATAAAAGCTACAATTTTCAATAAAAAATGTCCACATTCAAAGCGAACACTTTAGATCACAATAAGAAGGTACAAAGTTAAAAAGTAGCATTTTCCTTCCACCTTAAAGAAAAACACACACACACACACTACAAATGCAAGTTACGTTAGGTTAAATCGGAAAAAAAAACTTGTATGATGCTTATGAGCAAGAAACAGACAGGGTTCTTTACTCCATTGTAGCGCCATGTCAAATAAAACTTGTCTATGTGTATGAACAATATCTTCAAGTAGGCTTTTAGTTAGTTCTTATAGCACCTATTATCCTTTTAAAAAAAATACAATTATTAACTTTCATCTACTTTTGTAAAACCAAAGGGTTGGCCCCATTCGTTAAACAAATAATGCTGGAGATTTCACTGAAATGTCCTGCTTACCTATCATCCTCACACAAAGTTATGGTCTCAATACTGGACCTCCTTATTTCCCATTTCATCAAACTACAATACATATATTTTTAATTTACATTAACTGATGCTGACCATTTTTGATGCCCTGCTCCATCCTATGGGAAAGAGATTCATGTCGTGAAGAAGCAGTCATAGAATTGTTCCGGTGATGTAGTATCTGCCATTGCAAATGGTAACACGCATACTTGCCTACCTGACCCCCTCCATGAGGGAGAAAATGCTTTGTTCCTGGACGTCCCTGGTAATATATGATTGCCAGCACCTGTGGTGACACATTTCTGATCAGTTACCTAGCTCCCCACAGGTGCTGGCAATCATACATTACCAGGGAAGTCCAGGAACAGAGCATTGTGCCCCTGATGGAGCGGGGCAGGTAGGTAATTATATATAATAGTATATAGCAGTATATATATCAGGGTTGCCTACCTGCCCCTCTCCATCAGGGGCACAATGCTCTATTCCTGGACTTCCCTGGTAATGTATGATTGCCAGCACCTGTGGGGAGCTAGGTAACTGATAAGAAAGGTGTCACCACAGGTGCTGGCAATCATACATTACCAGGGAAGCCCAGGAGCAGAGCATTGTGTCCTCCTGGAGAGGGGCATGCTGGGAGGTATGGATAATGTAGGATTGCCAGCACCTGTGGGGAGCTAGGTAACTGATAAGAAAGGTGTCACCACAGGTGCTAGCAATCATACATTACCAGGGAAGCCCAGGAACAGAGCATTGTGTCCTCCTGGAGAGGGGCATGCTGGGAGGTATGGATAATGTATGATTGCCGGCACCTGTGTGGAGCTGGGTAACTGATAAGAAAGGTGTCACCACAGGTGATGGCAATCATACATTACCAGGGAAGTCCAGGAGCAGAGCATTGTGTCCCTCATGAAGGGGGTCAGGTAGGCAAGCATGGTAACTAACTCTCTCAACAATGCTTGTTGAATAGACCCCTACAGATACCTCCACACATTGAGATTTGCTGATAGTTCTGTGTGATGCTAGATTGCTCAGAACACTCAGCAAGATCGCTCAGCACACAGCGCTGTGTTAGCGCTGTTTGCTGAGCGATCGGTCAGGGCCAGTGTTCTCTGGTGAGAAGACTGGCCTTGACCAATTTATATCCAGCATGCTGGATATTAATTGCTGGGCAATATCGCATTGTTATGTCCCCTACACACTGAGCGATGTAAGGGCATTTTCTAAGTAATCTAGTGAGATCGCTTCGAAAAATGCCCCTAAATCGCTATCATAAATAACACTCCATAGTTCAAGTCTACTATTGTAAAAATAAATAAATACTGAAAACTTACTTGAAGGTCTCAGTCTCTCTTTGTTGCTGTGCTGCACTGCAGAAACAGGACCTGTAATACTATAAACAACCAGCTAAAATCATTATAACAAATACATACTTAGGCTTCCAGTTTACATAGATTACAGTGTGAGATTGAGTTTGCATAGAATTGTAATAGCTAATATTAGTGCTTCATTCCCATCCACGAGGTCTCATGAAAGCTAGCCATGTACTGATAAGTAATAAAACCAAAGATGTAACTAGATGTGCAAAATAAAAATCCACCTGGCAATTACACAGTATTTTCAGTGCAGGGTCATTTTGTCGGGTGCAGTCTAACCCCATTTCACACTCAGCAGCAAATTAACGGATTAAAAATGTCAACCCGGTAATTTGCTGAATTACACAAGTATTACTTCAGTTCGAATGGGTCAACCCGGGTTGCAAATCCCGGGTCGCCGACCCTGGTAAACACAAGCACACACACATACAGGTTGAGTATCCCGTATCCAAAACCCCAAATATTCCAAAAACTGTGGTTTTTCAGAATTTTTTTTGTTTGTTTGTTTTTTCCGTTTCCTGCCCCTTTTTTGATACTTACCACGTCCTCCGGCGTCCACGGCGGGCTTCAGGATCCTCTTCAGCGGCACCTCCCGTCCCAGTGGTGCATTGCGCGAGTGCGCTGGTGACGTCAGCAGCGCACCTGCAAACAAAACTCACGCAATGCAACCTAGGATGACTGAAGAGGATCCTGAAGGCTGCCGTGGACGCCAGGGGACCCGGTAAGTATGGTAAAAAAATATTCAAAAAAACTGAAAAATCCCTGATCTGAAATGCTCATGGTCCCGAGCATGTCGGATAAGGGATACTCAACCTGTTCCACCATAACGTGCTGACCAGCGGCAGCATCATGGTAGGCCAACATCACCGGCATGCGCCGATGCAATCGTATGTCGCCGGCATGACGTGACGCTACCGCTGGTCAGCACGTTATGGTGGTCTGTATAAATGTGTTTTATGTATTTGTGATTATTGTATGTCCTGATGAAGAAGCGTACACATTAAAGCTTCGATTTGTTGACCTATCTTAGTGTGTTATATTGTGAGTGCCACCATCATTTTGATTGTATATTGGACCCTTGACTGGGAGTACCACGGAAGGCACCAGGCAGGCTACTACTTATCCGGAGTGCCGTGGATTCTCTCCACACACACGTGTGTGTGTGTGTGTGTGTGTGTATGTGTAGAGGGAATCCACAGCACTCCGGATAAGTAGTAGCCTGCCTGGTGCCTTCCATGAGGCACAACACCCACGTGGCAGCCGTTACATACAGCGATGACGGCAGCACTCAGGTCTTTAAAATAAACCACAGGAGGCTCTTGTAGTTCAATGTTTCAGCGCTTGCAGCGCTTTTATCATGCTGTTCTTGATAAAAGCGCTGCAAGCGCTGAAACGTTGAACTACAAGAGCCTCCTGTGGTTTATTTTAAAGACCTGAGTGCCAACATTTCGGAGCACGTAGCTTCGTCGTCAGGCAACAAGTGAACAATTCAAATAAATGACACATACCTCTTAAATAAGATTCCAGATCACAGGGCACCGTTCTCCGTTCTCCCTCCGCTGACAGGCGCTTGAGGATGACCTCAGCGTAGTTCCAGCAACTGCAGTAAAAATAGATACAATTAGATACAATTAAATGAAGCAATGTAAGCCCTTATGGTGTGTACAGATGGGCCGATATGGCTTCCGATATAGTGAACATCGGAAGCCATATTGCATGCAGATCATATGCTTTTTTAGGGCTTGCGAGCCCGATTACTTGCCGATGCGCACTCCCGTGTGAGTGCAAATCGGCAGTGAAATAGAGAGGGCAGCCAAGACTAGATAGTGCAGATCTGCATTATATAGTCTAAATTGTCCCTCTGCAGCATGCCGTGCGATGCGAGTCCCGATGCGATCTGATCGTATCGGGACTCACATCTCACGGCATATCCTGCAGCAGTTTTTCACAATTTTATTTTATTTTTTTAAACAGAATTGTTTGTACTTTACCACCACAATGGAAATGTGCTAAATTGGAGTTCTGTTTCACATGGGATGTTGCTATTGGTAACCAATCAGATTGGAGTTCTGTTTCACATGGGATGTTGCTATTGGTAACCAATCAGAAAATACTTCTTATTTATAAAGCAGCTTCTGGAATATAATAGATTGTATCTGATTGGTTGCCCATAGCAACATCCCATGTGAAATAGGCCTTCCCCCTGAGAATTGAATGGTGCTGTAAAATGCTGTGATACCACTTTTGGTTGATGGTACCAGTCACTCTGGTCTAGTCACAGACTTGGGATACAGCAAGAGAGCCCCCAACCATCACCCTTTCCCCTCCATATTTGTCAGTTGATATCACAGGGCTTTATTTACTAAGTGGTGGATTTTTAGATCAGACGCAAAGCTGATCTGTAAGTTGTTGATCCAGAACTACTCATAGAGCAGCTAATTCAACCCCTCTGCCGATGGTGGGCACTAATGCCCTTGTGCAGACCCCTGCTGCGAGCACCTTTGGTGATATTCTCAATCACTGGGGTACTCGCACAGTGATTAACAGGCAGGGGGTGTTCTGGGGTGGGCATCCAGCGTTTCATGGGTGTGTCCACAAAAACGGTGGGCGCACTCATAGAAACGCTGTACAGGCCCCAGGGAAAGCAGGCGTTCCCCGGCCTGTTCAGGGTGGATGATGTCACATGACATCAGTGCCGGCTCCCGATTCAAAGAAAACCACTGCAGCTGAAAAGACGTAAGCTACGGCTGCAAGCGGATTTGTACACTTACACGTCAGCTCGGAAGTGCCCGCACAAAGGAAAAATCCTCCGATGGTTACTTATATCGGAGGATTTTTCCTCTGTATGAGCACTTGCAAGCTGACATGTAAGCTCACTGGAGAGGTATGCTTCCACAGAACCTCTGCGGGAGGTGGTACTTCCATATAGGCAAGCAGGGGGTGCAAAAATCATTGAAATGTACCTTTCAGAGGAAGAATTTGTCCTCTGGTTAATAAACTGATGAGTGGCAGCACTGATGGTGTATTGATAAGCATTCCTGCCCCCCCCCCCCCCCCCCCCAATTTGTCCTCTGGTTAATAAACTGATGAGTGGCAGCACTGATGGTGTATTGATAAGCATTCCATTCCTGCCCCACCCCCACCCCCCCACAGTGGACCTTGTCCTCTGGTTAATAAACTGATGAGTGGCAGCACTGATGGTGTATCATACTTGCCTACTTTTGAAAACTAGTTTCAGGGAGATTATAGTTGGTAGTAGAATTTTGAAAAGTGACCCATTGAGGGGGCGTGTCATGCTCCACCCAAAGGGCGTGTCTAGTTACCTATATGGAGAAATTGTGAAAAGAGATTTTGAATGTGGCACATAGAAGCGTGGGTGTGCAATTTAAAATTACATATCCAAATGTAGATGAGCCCCAAAGTAGTTAGTAAGGTACTAGACTTGGTAAAGTGCTGGGAAATGGCGCTGATGATTCAATGTAAATTTATCTGTCTCATTCCTTTTGCCAAAAAAAAGTAACAGTGTAATGTGGGCTAGGTGACATGAGGGAGATTGCTAGACTAAAGATGGAGAGAGGGAGATTGCTGCTATTTCAGGGCGTCTCCTGCAGAATGCAGGAGGGCAGGCAGCTATGCCTCTACTAAATACGGTCAGTCTGTCACAAGAAAGGGCTATAGACTTTGCAATCAATAATGAATATTTTTTACACAAGATGGAGTTCTTAAACGAGGAGCCCTGGTCATGCAGTATGTCATGAAAAGCTTGGCACCAATATACAACAGGCACCGTTTTGCAGATACTGGGGGGGGGGGGGGGATTGCTAACATCCGCAGCCCCACATCGCCGGCATTTGATGGGTACTGCATTCTTAATAATCGCTTATGCTCTAATATATGCAATTAGTAATGCAAAGGACAGATCTTCTTCTAAGAGCTGACCTTTGCGAAGCTGCTCCGTCCCTGGACTTCCGGGTCTAAGACCCAGGAGTCTCTCTCTGCACATGCGCAGAGTGCCGGCCGCAGGGCATGCTGGGAGGGATCTGTGATGGATCCCTCACACAGCCCTGCGGAGCCCATAGGCTTTTACGGGGTATATTGCCGCTGCGGTATCCTGCCGTGTGGGCTTTAGTGCATTCGAAAACAGGATTTTTTACAGCATGTTTGCTTTAGTGCATCCCGCCCAATGTGAGAGGCTGAAGATTGTCTATCTTGCCATAAACTGGGCACTGCGGCCTTTTATTAACCCATATGAAATGTAACAGTCACTGACTAGTATCAGTTCTTATGTTTCACAAACTCCGTAAGTTCTAACACCAAGACATAGGACCGGATTCAGACATGCTAGCTAGCATTTTGTTTCTGTGTAGGGTAAACACTGGCTGCTTTATTCTCACATTGCAATTTAGATTTCATATTGAACACACCCCACCCAAATCTAACTCTCTCTGCACATGTTACTTCTGCCCCACCTGCAGTGCACATGGTTTTGTCCAACTACAAAAATTGCAAACTTGCTAACAGGTCTGAATCAGGCCCATAGTGGGACACATGTAATCAGTTTCTATAGCCCTTCGTCTAGACTTAACACATAGGCCCTTATTCTGGTTCACTCGCAAAGGCAAATTCCTTCTCAAATTGACAAAACCATGTGCACTGCAGGTGGGGCAGATGTAACTTGTGCAGAGAGAATTAGATTTGGGTGGGATTTTACTTCAAAGTTAGATCTATATTGCAGTGTAAAAATAAAGCAGCCAGTATTTTCCCTGCACAGAAACAAAATCACTCACCCAAATCTCATTATCTCTGCACATGTTACATCTGCCCCCCTGCAAACGCAAATTCCTTTTTAAATGGATAAAACCATGTGCACTACATGGTTTTGTCCATTTAAAAAGGAATTTGCGTTTGCGAGTGAACCAGAATAACCCCCATAATGCATAGCTTCTCTAATGGTCATTCTTGGAATGTAGCTAATTGTCTACTGCTAAACATATACAGTAATACTCACTAGATGACCACTGCAGCAAATGACAGGAAAGGCCTCTAAATTTATGTCTTGACTAATCTTAAAGGTTACAACCATCTACTGCATAAATAGAATCTACTTAAAGCATACTTGCCTACTTCTGAAAATAAGTTTCAGGGAGATTATGGTTGGTAGCAGAATTTTGCACTGCGCCCCATTGAGGGGGCATGTCATGCCCCACCCAAAGGGCGTGGCTACTTCCATATATGGCGAAATTGTGGAAAAAGATTGTGAACGTGGCACCTAGAAGCGTGGGTGTGTAATTTAAAATGACTTATATCCAAATGTAGGTGAGCCCCAAAGCACTTTGGGGTTTATTCTAGTTCATTCTTTCTGACAAAATCCTTCTTAGATGGACAAAACCATGTGCACTGCAGGTGGGGCAGATGTAACATGTGCAGAGAGAATTAGATTTGGGTGAGTTATTTTGTTTCTGTGCAGGGAAAATACTGACTGCATGATTTTACACTTCAATATAGATCTCACTTTGAAGAAAAACCCCACCCAAATCTAATTCTCTCTGCCCAAGTTACATCTGCCCCACCCGCAGTGCACATGGTTTTGTCCATCTAAGAAGGATTTTGTCAGAAAGAATGGACTAGAATAACCCCCTTAGTAAGAGCTACTATACTTGGTAAAGTGCTGGGAAATGGTGCTGATGATTCAATGTAAATGTATCTATCTCTCATTCCTTTTTCCCCCAAAATGTAACAGTGTAATATGGGCTAGGTAAAATGAGGGAGATTGCTAGACTAATGAGGGAAAGAGGGAGATTGCTGCTAATTCAGGGAGTCTCCTGCAGAATGCAGGAGGGTAGGCAACTATGACTTAAAGCCTCAAATCTGCCCTGAACAGGCATTAAAACTTATATCCTATGTTGAAATCAAATTATTTACCACACTGGTTACATACCACCAAGGTATGTAACTTTCCATGTCATATTTTACATGAAAATTAAGCCATATACGGTTGTCTACACTTATTTTAGGACACTTCTATCTTCTGAATTTAATAACATTACTGCTCGGAGTTCACTTAGCAGAGGAAGTAGGGGACATTCGCCACCTAGTGGCCCTACCTCTGAATGCACATAATGCTGCAATAAAACCAAAATAGCAGAAGCCATAGGGTCTAATTAAATTGTCCATGGAAACGGTGCTGACCCCCTATGCCCCCCCTTATTCTGGCCCTGGGTGTATTAGTGATTAGTGATATTATCCACAGAAAGCATTTCCAGTGAATATATTAAATATTGAAACTTTACTGGCAGCATTCAACACAAATGAAGAGAAAATAGCCCCAATTCAGGGCACTAACTCACAGTTTAGCCCGAGACTATCATTGGGCAGCTAATCTGCAAATGCAAAGTATGTAAAAGTCTATAGATGCGCACAGCATCTATTCACCTCTGCTCAGCGGAGCAGTGCCAGGCGCAGACTCCCAACTGCCCCCCCCCCCCCCCCCCATGAGACACTGCTAGCTCAGATTATAGTTGGTAATAGAATTTTGCAAAGTTCCATATATGGAGAGATTGTGAAAAGAGATTGTGAATGTGGCACCTAGAAGCGTGGGTGTGTACTGCTACATCTGAGAGGAAACTTTTTAAATGACTCACAGTATATCCAAATGTAGATGAGCCACAAAGCAGTTAGTAAGAGCTACTAGACTTGGTAAAGTGCTGGAAATTTTTGCTGATGATTCAATGTAAATGTATCTTTCTCTCATTCCTTTGTTGTGTGGGCTAGGTGATATGAGGGAGATTGCTAGACTAATGAGGGACAGAGGGAGATTGCTGCTATTTCAGGGAGTCTCCTGCGGAATGCAGGAGGGTAGGCAACTATGTGATGGCCCCACGCAGAACATGGGACCATCCACAAAAAGGAGACTGTCCCGCAAAAATTGGGACAGTTGGGAGGTATGGATCTATACAGGCCTGGCTTTGCCTCTGGCTTCTTACTTCTTACTTACTTCTGGCTTAGTTTTGGCTGCCACAGTCTCATACTGTATCATACTTGCCTACCTGACCCTCTCCATGCGGGAGAAAATGCTCTGTTCCTGTGCTTCCCTGGTAATGTAGGATTGCCATCACCTGTGGTGAAACACCTTTCTTATCAATTTCCGAGCTCACCACAGGTGATGGCAATCATACATTACCAGGGAAGTCCAGGAACAGAGCATTTTCTCCCTCATGGAGAGGGTCAGGTAGGCAAGTACTGTATGTACTGTATAAAGTGCTTCCTTGCAGGGAATATAGGCTCCAGCATACTCACAATCAGACCCACTATCCTGGCTTCTACCCAGTAACGTGTAGGCCAGTCCCAGAGTTTTGCGGCCTTGCCTGTAACTTACAGGTGTAGGCTGAGGTCTCCTGACCCTCAATGTCTCCCTCACACAATAAGTTCTAAGGGCTAATTCAGATCTGAATGTAGGGCTGCGAATGTGGGAGCCATCCATGCAAATGAAGCTAGCAATGGATTGTCATGACTGGCCATTCGCAACTTAATTGACAGATGGCAAGTATTTGTGGGTGGCAAAAAAACCCCAGAGGGCTCCCGGCCATTTGGGACTCTGACCTCATCAGTGGTTCCGATCATCCCGCAGCCTTCGTAGCGCTGGTTAATTCTAGACTTACTTGGTGGCTGCACATGGTGGAATTCATTTGATAGTGGGTAACTGCAGATGAATTTCCCTCTCTTCGCACGGCTTGCACAGTCGTGCACAGGGGGGAAGAATCGAATCCCAGCAATCAGGTCTGAATCAGGCCCTCAGGGCAGCGTTCACAGGCCACAGCCTGTCCTGCGTTCCCGACGGACTCAGCTGCAGTCGTTAGATGTTCTTACACCTGCCTTATGTTCCATGTGTGGATGAATCCCTCCACCACCAAGAATGCATGTGTCAGTATTGTAATTTACCCTCATACTGCCACTATATATATATATATATATATATATATATATAATTAAATCCCCTTTCCCCAGCATAGTGATACATTGTGTTTATAAAACATCAATAATGTATAATAAAATCATAACTACCGTATAAGCATAACTGTCAGCATTGCAGATCTATACGCACGTTTTCATAATCATTTACTCCAGGGAAATAGGGAAAGCAAAAAAACGCAAGCTATACTGTTAGACGATCGGACTTGTGTCTAATCGCATAACTTAAACCCATCCCAAGAGACGCTTCACTGTGGTCTGTCAATCTGCCGCTTTCTACGCTCAACATTGCCCTCCTTGGGACTCCATGGACAGGTTGTGGGCTGCATAAACAAGACCAAAAGCAAGGAGAGTGTGCCAGGGGGAGATGTATCAAAGGTCTAAAGAGGACAAGGGGCAGTATTCAATGAGAAAAATTCTCCGTGTTTTATGGAGAATTTGTGCTTTGTTCGCCTTGGACGGAGCATTTTGCTCTCCAAAAGCGAGCAACCCTATTCAATGTGAAATATTCTCCGTCTTTCTAAGTGATTTTCTCCGTCTCTCTCCGTGTAGAAATTCTCCATCTTTTGATGGAGATCTGGAATGTGAACTTTTAAACTAAAAGGTTTTTTTTTTTTTATTTTGGTGTCAAAAAATCAGGATTTTTTTTCTGTGAAGGGGCATGTTATTTTTATTCATGTGCTTATAGCACATGAATTTATATTTAATTTAAAAAAAAAAATTTGAATCTTTTTTTTTTTTTTTTACACAGTGCAGCCAGCAGGGGGCCGGAGCGCTCGAGCCGCTCATTAGATATTCATATATTCACTGCACCCGATCGTTAATATGCACAATCGGGTGCAGTGAATACTGGGTCCCCCGCTGGCTATAGGGGGGGGGGCAGCCTGTGCTGCCTGGGTCCAGGGGAGCCCACCTCCCCTCCTCTGGAGCAGCCAGGGAGACTTTAATCTCTCTGGCTGCTCCGTACCCCGGCTCCCTGAAAGCTCCCTGCCGCGGACGCTCGTCCGCTGCAGGGGTTAAGACTCGCCGCGAGTGGCGGCGAGTCTTAAATACATTGAATAGTGGGAGCAGGAGGCTCCGGAACAGGGAGAATCTCCGCTAAAACACGGAGAGTGCATGGAGAGCGAAATAAAACGCTCTCCATGAACGGAGAACTTTCACATTGAATACTGCCCAAGGTGAGAACATTTCCCATACCATATACATGGATGCTGGCTGATTGCCATGGACCACTGATCCATCTTTCATAGATTTGATACATCTCTCCCCCTGTCTGTTACTTACAGTCCATATGCATATAAGCAGCGCATTCTCCATCCACAACATGCTGCCATTGAGAGCAAGAAGAACGGGCTTTATAGCAGCATGGAAGCATAGCATTGCAGCACCGGGTATCCTGCTAGACAGATGCAGGGAACGGGGGCAGCAATGACCCAGCTCCCTGTGTTACGGCAATGGTTGCATACCCTTTACTACAGCCCTCTCTCAAAGCACTGGAGACACAGGAAAGAAACCAAATGACTTCAGGTGAACAACCGGGTATGGGTAGTAGTAGTAGTAGTAGTAGTATGTTTATTTATAAGGCGCCACAAAGTGTCCGCAGCGCCGTACATAGCAAAAAAAAAAAAAAAAAAATTACAAGGTAACGTACAGGGTGTGTTGAAAGATACAGTATAAATAGGGGTATAGCTGGTAGAACTAAAATCAGCATCAGTTCAGAAGTAGGTGTCAAAATTGTCAAGGAGACTGAAGATGAAGTAGAGGAAGGGAAGAACAGGACAGGGGCACGGGTGAGGTAATGAGGTAGGGTGAGTACGTGAGGAAGGAGGGCCCTGCTCATAAGAGTTAACATACTAAAAATAGGTGGGTGGACGAACGAAATACAATAGGATAAGTAGGAATGGAGGGGAACGGAGGCAGGATAGGAGGATCAAAAGAGGTTAGGAGGAGGGATAGGCTAGTCGAAAAAAGTGGGTTTTGAGGGAGCGCTTGAAGGAGGTAAGGGAATCAGATAGCCTGATGGGTGGCGGGAGGTTGTTCCAGTGCAGGGGGGCAGCGCGAGAGAAATCTTGGACACGGGAGTGGGAGGAGGTGATTAGGTGAGAGGTCAGTCGGCGGTCAGCGATGGAGCGAAGAGGACGGGAGGGAGTGTGAATAGAGATCAGTGAAGAGAGGTAGGGAGCTGTGGAGGAGGAGAGAGCCTTGTAGGTGGTGGTGAGGAGTTTAAAGAGAACTCGGAAAGGAATGGGGAGCCAGTGAAGAGATAAACAGAGGGGGGAGGCGGAGGTAGAGCGGCGGGAGAGGAAGATGAGCCTAGCAGCAGCGTTAAGAATGGATTGGAGAGGTGCGAGGCGGGTGAGAGGTAGCCCAGGGAGAAGGATGTTGCAGTAGTCAAGGCGGGAGATGACAAGAGAGTGAATGAGAATTTTGGTCGCGTCAGTGGAGAGGAATGGTCTGATGCGTGAGATGTTGCGTAGGTGAAAGCGGTAAGACTGTGAGAGAGCACGAATGTGGGGGGTGAAAGAGAGGGAGGAGTCAATGATGACACCGAGGCAGCGCGTTTGGTCGGTGGTAAAAACCGGACCCGGACAAAACCCCGGAATGCCGGATCGGACATCAAACTGTGCATTCTGGAGCTTGTAGCGTTCGGTCCAGGGGGATGGGTACTGTCTGGTGGTGTTGTGCAAAAATCAGCACTGTCCGGACCACAAGGGGAGGCTGTAATCTCCCCTTCCCCATGTCCCTGGTGAAAGCTATCACAGGACCAGGACAAGACCGCTGGAATGCCGGACCGGACATTCCGGGTTCTTGTCCTGGTCCGGTTTTTACTTAGTCCCTGAACAACCTTTTGGGATGGGGTTTAACCAGTGCAGAAATCAATAAAACACTTTTTTTCTGTGGAATTGTCCTTTAAAAGTTGAACAATAATGTCAAGGAATTAATAATCTAGTTTATTACCGAAATAATAAATACAGTAAATCAATGAAAATTAGTTCATATCATGTGTTCAGTCTAAAAATGTTTTAAAAAGTCATGTCATTTTTTTTCAAGAATCAAAGAATATATTAGAAGCAAGTGAATGCAGATGTACTAAGGGCCTAATTCAGCCCTGTTTGCTAGACTGCGTATGTTCACAGCCTAGCAAACAGGTAAAGTGTAATACTAGGTCAACATTGGCAAAACGAAAGGGTCGACATGAGTATTTCCCAATATTTATGTTCTTCAAATTTTTGGACTTTTTCTTACTTTTCAACACCCACGTGGACTCCAATTGGGAAGTGGAGGAAGGCACCTGACCCGAAGCATAATGAGCAAAGGGAGCATACACTAATTGGGGGTCCAATTTTTTTTAAATCGACCTTTTGCTTGTCGACCTTTCCCATGTCGACCATTTGCTTGTGTCAACTTTTTTAATATTGACCTTGTGCATGTTGACTCATTGGTGTTGACTGTTGACCTAGACACTGTCTATCCTTTGATCAATAACCATTGTGGCATCAAAAAAATGCTCCAAACAAAACTTTATTTAGCTAGAACATAGCACATACCTGAATATGTTTCCATTGCAAGACCGGTATACTGTAGGTCAGCAAAGATCGTACTTTCCTTGAAGCCATGGGAACACCAGTAGGAAAGTTACTTATTCTGTGTGTTGTCAAGTGTAAGGCAATTATTTGATGAAAAGGAATTTGGCAGCACCGCACAGGAACATACACGCACACAGGAACAGTCACTAGTCAAAGATGAAGGCAGAAAATGTAGAAAGTTCAAAATATATTTTTGTATTTCACTTTTGTTTTTGATGATTTTATAAAAACACACAAGGTGAAGTTTCAGCATCTCATACTAGCCAGAGTCACCTTAGGCCATAATCTTCCTACAGAGAAAGGCCCTTATTCTGGTTCACTCGCAAAGGCAAATTTCCTTCTCATAAGGACAAAACCTTGTGCACTGCAGGTGGGGCAGATGTTACTTGTGCAGAGAGAGTTAGATTTGGTAGGGGTTTGTACTTCAAAGTGAGATGTATATTGCAGTGTAAACATAAATCATCCAGTATTTTCCCTGCATAGAAACTAAATTTATCTGCACACGTTGCTTCCCCTCCCCCCCCCCCCCTGCAGTGCACATGGTTTTGTCCATTTGAGAAGGAATTTTCATTTGCGAGTGAACCAGCATAGCCCGCGCCCTGAATCATGGGTGCAACTAAGCGCATCAAAAGGCTGCGATGTAGCCAAGTTGTGCGTGGCTACATCTGTATATAACATATTCTGATTTCATGTCAAATTGAACCCTATGAGTGCCAGCATCTCTGTGATAGATGTGCAAAATATCCGCTAAAATTTCCAGCGTCGCTCACATTTGTTATATAAATTCAAATAAAAAATGTTGTGTAAAAAAGATTAGATTTCCTATATAAGGTAAACATTACAGGTCATTATGAGTAATACAAATGTTTGCTTGGCAACTTTCCCACCTATTTTGACAAATTCCATTGGCACTCAAAGGGTTAATCTAGAATCCTTGTCAGTTAGTAAACCTTAAGGTGCCCATACACGTACCAATTACCTAGTACTTTTTGTGCTAAAATAGCATCGTTGTGCATGTGTTGTGCATGGGATGCGATGCTATTTTAGCACAAAAAGTACCGGGTAATTGGTAGGTGTATGGGCACCTTATCACGGATAAAGAAAGAAACCCTTCACTTCAGTTATATAATAATTAAAAACAATATTTATTGAGATTCATTAAAAAAAGCTACAACACAAAATCAAAAGGAAACCAAAAAGAAATATTTTTGGTACATTATATAATATATTCTTAGGGAGACAGTAACAAAGTATTCTAATTATTTATCATATTGTTAAATTGCGATATAAAGGTTATCCGCTGAACTGGAAAAAACTGCACATAAGACTGGCCCTTATTCTGGTTGGTGCGGATATGTCCGCGTGCGTTCGTTCCGCAGATGTTTTGTGTTTGCGCATGTGCAGAGGCATATCTGTGTATGTGCGAAAGGGACATACGTCCAAATTCCGCATGAATTGTTTACACTACGAACAGGGGGAGGAGAGGGGCGTGAAGGGCTGTTTGGCCTCATTAACATATGCATACGCCCCGCGTTTCATGGGCGTTCCCATGAAAACACTGGGCGTACGTATGGTAATGCGGCTGTGACGCACGTGTAGGGGGCGGACATATGACATCGCCGGATGTCAGCTGCCCGCCCAGATCCCTGCTTTTGCACGGAGAAATGCCCGAGTGGTCTGAGCTTGCGGGAGCTGCCTGACCACTCGGTCCTGCATTCGATGGTCTGCGACCATCGAATGATGGGGGAGGTTCCCAGAGATGGAGGAGGCGTATTCATGAGAAATCCACTCGTGCTCCGTGCGGTCAGCGGCTTACCGCATTCGGACGGATTTGGCGATCCGTACGGAAGGCGAGGTTTAGGACGCACGGTCCTGGCCGCATATTCGGCTCCGGCCGCACCGATCAGAATAAGGCCCAATGTGTGACTATGGGGGGGTATGCAATCCTGGGTCACGACTGCCGATCCATCCCGACAGCCGTGACCCTGGCCCGTTTTCATTTTGCTCAACAGCATATCGCCAGGCGGGATTCAATGTCCCATTTGGTGAGCGGCAAAAAGGGGGCGTGTCCGCGTAAAGGGCCGTGGGTTGTCTGAGATTCTTGACCATTCATGGCCGTTATCGACAAAACGTGATGTCAGCGCCCCACCCCGAATTCAGCAATCTGCGGCCATAATAAAAGTCAATCTGACTTTTATTAGCGCACAGGTGAAAAATGATTCGATGGTGAGCGATCATCGAATGATTTTTCAACTGTGCGGCCGCATGCATAGTGGTGGTGTTAGTGTACACATCCCCTTGCATGTTAGAGAGGGGATTCGATCGATAGGGGGGAGGACGTTCGGCCAGGTGGCGTTTACCTGTTCGCTAGGCTACGAACATACGCAGCCTAGTGAACAGGTCTGAATCAGGACCCTGGTCTGAGGTATGGCCCGCATTAGACTTAAACAAGTTACCCCATTTAGGAATTACTTTTTATTCTTCACATATAGGGCGGGATGTACTAAGGGAAAAATGTAAAATTTTCAAATGTACTAAGACCCGGCCGCCGTATCTTCCCCGGGCAGGGTATCGCCACCTTTGGGTGGCGATACCCTATAGAAGCCTATGGGCTTCTTATCGCCGCCCGCCGCAGACGCCGACCCAGTCCCATCCTCCGTCAAACTCCTCCTTCCCCTAGCAACAAACTCCTCCTCCCCCTAGCAAACTCCTCCTCCCCCTGCAACATGCAGGGGGGAGGAGGAGTCACCGGGGACAGCGGCTTAAGCTCAGAGATGTGACGGAGACCCCCCTCACACCACATCACAGCTATCGCGGGGGGGCCTCCGTCACTGCATTGCGATGTTAGTACATATGCGCTAGCATCACTGCGGTGGCGCACTGCGGTGGCGCAGTGAGGGGCGGCGATGTATTTTAATACATCCCATCCATTATACCAGTACCATTGACACAGAGAAATGATCAGCTTATGTTTAGGTCTGCATTCATTTGGTCTAGTTAGAATTCTGAGCATGTTACTGATACATAATATGCTGCTGACTGAAAACAGTACACAAATATGAATACCAAGCATGATTACGTTTGAAATATTAAAATCCATCCCTACATAAATCTACTGTGAACATGTTCTGTTTCAGTACATTTGCTTTGCTGACATCTCAGCCATAATCTGCCACAAATAGCGAGCAGTAAAGAGAAAGAAGCAAATCTATAACTGTAATGGCCTCAAACAACACTGCCAACAAATAAAGTGAAACTTCTTGTATTCAGTGATATGTCAGTAAATAGTTCTGCTACTTGCAGTCTGCAGAATGGCCTCTTCACCGCAATAGGATGAATGTGGACATGGTTCAAACTTCAAACTATCAACATTTCGACATCCTCAAAATGACGACAGGTTCACAATGCTGTCAGTGCCGGGATAAAGAGACCACTGGAGCACTAGGGACAGTTTGTCAATAGTTAATTGTGTCGGCATAGACATAAGGAACATTGCAACATACAGTAATTTTTTTCGAGACACACCCAGCATGTTACTATATAGAGACTTAGTAGTGTAATATAATAAATGCATACATCACCATTTGTTCATACCTTATACATCAATTAAAATGATCTATAGTTACAAGTATACTTGCCTACCCTCCCGGAATAGCTGGGGGGCTCCCCAATATTGGGTCCCCCCCCCCAGGAAGGCGGGCAAGTCTCCCGCATGCTCACCAAGCCCCCACCTCCCCCGGGAGGGGTTGGGACAAAAATGATGCGAATCTCCTAATTTTACGTCATTTTAGCCGAACCCCCTCCTCTCAGACCTGCAAATCACATTTGTGTGGATTGTGGGCGGGGCTTTTTGATGCCAGCCTTGTCCCTGAAACCCCCCCCCCCCGAAGTGCAGATTTCACTTCTCCCGGAGAGGCAACAGCAAAAGTCGGTAAATACTACAGTACAAGTAACAATTTGCTTTTTGTTATGTACATGAATAGATGTTATGTACATGAATAGACCCCATAATCTTAACTTAATCATCTTGAATTCAACAAGTATCTTCTTTATTCTAACATACAGTATAATGGGGCCTACACATGTAGAGATTTTGCTAGATCACTCCGCACACAGCGATGCACAGCGATGTTCCAGCGATGAGTGCTGAGCGATCAATCAGGGCCAGTGTTCTCCGGTGAGAACGCTGGGCCTGACCGATGATCTAACTAGATTTATCCAGCATGCTGGATATTAATCGCTGGGTGACAGCGGCATGCGGTTCCGCTCATTTCTATCGCTATGGCCCCTACACACGGAGCGAAGTAGATGCATTTTAAAAGAGATCTAGTCAAATTAAGTCAGATCGCTTGGAAAGTGCACTGAAATTGCCCCGTGTGTCGGGCCCATTAGGTTACATGTCAGATTAACCCCTTGAGTGGTGGGTTTTGCTGGGGCAGGACAAACCTACCAGGGCAGGTTTGTCCTGCCCCAGCAAAACCCACCACAGAGTTGTGGGGCGACCCCCCCCCCCCCATCTCTCCCCCCTCCGTTTGCTCCCCCTCATCTGTGCTCGGGCAATTGTACGCCGAAGCTCCTGGCCCCAGCCGCTGATCATAACAAGTGGCAGGCTCAGCGATGTTCGGGGGGTACACGGTCATTGAGTTTACATAAAGTTGGTAGACAATCATTAGGTTGACACCGTTAGGTAGACATGGTTCTAGGTCGACATGGGTCAAGGTCAACATGGGTCTAGGTTGACATGGGTTTAGGACGACAGGTCATTACGTTGACACAAGCATTAGCCGATAGTAGGTATTTCATGCCCTACCATCCACTAGGGCGTGGTGGGAGAATAAAAGTGTGCCGAAGATAGCGAGGCACCATGCCGGAAGCATCGCCATCGCAGCGAGGGGATGTGGTGCACTGGAAACTGTGTCCATGTCGACTGTGTTGACATGTGGGCCAAAAATAGTGAATAGTGAATAGTGAGCGACATTTTGACTGTCAACCTAGACACTGTTGACCTAATGCTTGTCCTTGACCTGTCGACCTAAACCCATGTCAACCTTGTCCCATGTTGACCTTTTCCCATGTCGACCTAACGGTGTCAAACAACTTGCTGTAGACCAAGCGATCCCAACCCGTTTGGGGAGGCTCGGGAGGTCTTGGGTGCCCAAAATCCTGAGTCCCCCCCGAGCAGCGCCGAACATCCCCGAGCCTGCCGCCTGCAAAGTGCTTACTAGAACTAATGGCGGCGGGGACAGTGGAGCTCCGGCGTGCAATCACCGGAGCGGAGAGGTGAGGGATTGTAAGGGGAGGAGAGGGGAGGGGAGAGCAGAGCGGCCACGGAGGGGGTGCCCAGACAGGAGATGTGCCAGTGGTGCACACCTTTATATTAGTGGTATGCCTGTAAATGTTATTTTATTGTTATTAATTATAATAATAATTAGGAAAGTTAAGTGAAGCAAGGCTATTAATAATGTAGTATGCCAGTAAGGAGCTCAGTTTCCATCATTCCTTTAATACATAGTTTGTCAGGAGCCTTTATTTGTCTATTTCTGTATTACTACTGTTACTGGATTCCTGAAAAGTCTTCTCATACTGTAAGTGTCATCTGTCTAGCCAGAACCGTATGCTGTCTGGACAGGCACTGCCACAGCAATGAAGAGATCATAACCATTTTACTGAGAGCACGGTCCGTCAATATCAGATCAATCCTTTCTGTCTCACGGCTTCTCCATCTGCACCTTTATCTTTATGTAGGTTATGCTACTGCTGGCCCATATCTGACTTATTATCCTATATAAAAGTCACCCAATATACTTACCTTTCAGTGAGGATGTCGACTGCGGCAGATGAGACAGATGAAACATGGAAGGGTATAGCATGGATGGCATTTCAATGCCATCTCTCACTAAGGGCAGATTTATTAACATTATGGGTGTCGTGAAAAATGGCTACAAACCCTCCAATTCACTTTTTTTTTTAGTAAGCATTTCCCATACTTATTATGGTAATGCAATCTGGCCGACTGTACCAAAAAAATAAAATAAAAAACACTGCAGTGAGCCCTGTGATAATAATGCCATCTTCAGATAGCGTAATCACAGGGCACACTGCAATATCCTTGCCCTTGCACAGCGTTCTGTGTCTGCTGACAGAGGCTGTGGCTGTGGCAGTGGTAGCAGCAAAGTCCATGGCTCGGAATGTGCAGAGAGCTGACCCCAATGCTGCTCTGCGATTTTCATGCAATTCTGCGAATGGCTGGCGAAGATTTTGCAGATCAGCGTACAGCTGCAAATCCATTTGCAACTCACTCACCATCTAATTATTTTTCCAATCCTTGCAGTCTGTGCGTAACCCAGACCCTTCCACAACTCTGTGATAGAAACAGGCTGATCGAAGCCGGAGCTGATGTCACACACCCTCCATCAAAATGCCTGGGCACGCCTGCGTTTTTCCTGACACTCCCACAAATAGGTTGGTAAGCACCCACAAATGGCGACTTCCTGTTAATCAAACATCGGCCAACTTGTGAATTTAAAAAAATATTGCTGAATTTTGAGGCTGTTTGGCTGTCGTCCATACGCAATTGCAATCATTCCATAATCAATAGCCCTGTGAATTTGCACAACAGCGTTCAGGTCTGAATAACCCCCGTAGCTTTCTTGCGAGCTCTGTCCTTCACCTGAGAGCCGATACATCCCTGCAGTGTATTCAGTTATCACATTGGGGATTAGGGCAGGCTTGCCTACCCTCCCGGAATTGCCGAGAGGCTCCCGAAAATGGGTCCCCCTCCCGGCCCCCCGGGAAGGTCGGCAATCTTCCCACTTTTGCCTGGCAGCCCCCGCACCCCCCTTTCTTACTGCACTAATGAACATTTTTTCATGGGTCCGCGGCAAGGGGCGGGACTAAAATGAGGCAAATCACGGCATTTCGCATAAATTTACCACCCTACTCACGGACCCACGAATCGCGGCATTTGCCTGGATTGGGGGCGGGGCTTTCAGTCATCAGCCCCGTCTTCGCCCCCTGACCTGAAGATCCGGCTGTCCTCTCCGGGCGTCTACTGGAGAGGCTTCTCGAAAAGTCAGCAAGTATGGATTAGGGCAGGGATCGCCAACCCGTCGCTCGCGAGCGACGGGTAGCTCGCCAGGTGTCATGCGGTAGCTCACGGTGTCACTTTGGCAGGAGGTCAAATGCACAAGATAGTGACCTCCTGTCGCTCTGCCGGCTTGTATTGGTTCCTCGCTTTGCGGCAGGAGCTCAGAAAGTGACTTCCTGCCGCTCCACGATCATGTGGCGTGAGGTGACTTCCCAGCAGGAGATTTCACGCCTTCACCCCCATGCCATTGCCGCCACCACCTCCCGTAGCTGGTAACTGTCAATTTGCTGTTGTTTTTTTTAACCCCTTCCCGACATTTGACGTACATTTACGTCATGGTCGGGATGTACTTCCCGACACATGGCATAAATGTACGTCATGAATGTAAACTGTCACCGCGTCTATAGACGCGGTGACAGAGGGACGATGGCTGCTGTCCCTGACAGCAGACATCTTCCCTCGTGGCCCAGGGGGGGCAGCGATGCCCCCCCCCCCCATCGGCGATCGCTGTGATTGGCTGTTCAAATGTGAACAGCCAATTACAGCGTTTTCTGTGTACCGGCGAATAACGTTGCTCGGTAACACAGGGATCGGTGGTGATTGGTGCTGTTAAGTACAGCATCAATCACCACCGGGTGTAAAGGGCTCACTGGTGGTCACCCCACCTCACCCCACCTGCCCCCAAGGCTGTGATTGGTCCGTCGGACCGACGGACCAATCACAGCCATTACACCTCACAGAAAATAACGGAGACAGCCCTGCAGCCGCCATTCCGGTCAGGAACAGCGTGCAGAGCGGTCTCCATGCCCATCTGTCCCCTTATACTGACCTGATCAGCGTTTGGTGGCATCCGTGCTGCCAGCTGCAGGTGCTTCCTGGTTGCTTGTGCTGCTGCTGCTGCTGCAGCGTCATTGTGTCAGAGAATATAATATTGTGTGATATAATTTTGTCTCTGCTGCCCCCTGCTGCCCCCCTTTTGTGCTGATCAGTATAAATTAACTGATCAGCAACTTTTTTGGGGTGCAGGGTTTTTTTTTTATATATACCCTGTCAGGTTGCACCAAAAGTTGTGTGCCTGCTGCCCCTCACTGCTAATCAGTGTTGCATCACTGATCAGCAGTTTTTTTTTTTTTTGAGGGTGCTGTGGGGGTTTTTTTTTTTATTTTTTTTACAACCACAGTGATTTTGTGGGTGTCCTGTGGCCGCTGAGCGCTGATCAGTGACGTACATCACTGATCAGCATTTTTGGCACAGGGTTGATCTAATTTTTTTTTTTGGATCAAATTCCTGTTGCCTTTGACTCATCAGCAGTTTTTAAAAAAAAATTTTTTTGGAGGGTGCTGTGGGGTCTGTTTTTTAAATTTTTTTTACACCCACAGTGATTTTGTGGGTGTCCTGTGGCCGCTGAGCGCTGATCAGTGACGTACATCACTGACCAACATCTGTGCTCAATTTTTGGCGCAGGAGCTTTTTTTTTCTTTTAACTTACACGTGTTAAAGCACTACATACACACTACATACCCCCCGTGTTGAAATAAAGTTTGTACCCCCCCTACACTATACACGTGTTGAAACACTACACTTACACAAACACAAAAATAATAAAAATGTCCCAATCATCGCAAAGACTGTTTTCAGCGGAGGAGGCATATGCCCTTCTTGCCTCTGACACTGACACAGCCAGTGAAGTAAGCGATGAATTGGCATTTGTCTTAAGCTCCTCTTCCTCCTCTAGTGATGAGGGACCCCCTCAAAGACGCCCCCGTAGAGCAGCTGAGACCCCCCCCCAATGATTGATCTCGTATGGACCCCACCACCAGACAATTTTGAGCCCCAGGTTCCTGAGTTTTTGGCCAACCCAGGAATCCAATTTGATACTACAGGCCTCAAAGAAATTGACTTTTTCAAAGTCTTTTTCTCTGATGATTTTATAAATTTAATGGTGGACCAAAGTAATTTATATGCCCAGCAGTTTATTGCCCAAAACCCCACGTCATCATTTGCTAGGTGGACCCCTGTAGATGCAGTAGAGATGATGACGTTTTGGGGTCTGGTGTTACATATGGGCATAGTTAAAAAGCCAGAAATTAGACAATATTGGAGTACAGATGTTCTGTACAGCACCCCACTTCATCGTATGGCCATGACCCGGACTCGTTTTGAGACGATCCTTAAATTTTTGCATTACAACGATAATGCACAGTGCCCACCCAGAGATGATCCCACCTTTGACCGGCTATTCAAAGTCAGGCCGGTCATTGATCATTTCAGCGCCAAATTTGCTGAGATGTACATCCCCGAAAAATTCATTTGTGTAGACGAGTCACTGATACATTTTAAAGGAAGGGTTAAATTCCACCAGTACCTTCCCAATAAGAGGGCAAGGTATGGCATAAAAATGTATAAGCTGTGCGAAAGTACCTCAGGGTACACCCACAGTTTTAGGGTATATGAAGGGAAGGACACAAGAATTGAACCGCCAGAATGCCCCCCCTCCCTCGTAGGTGTTAGTGGAAAGATTGTCTGGGATTTAGTGCACCCCTTCCTGGATAAGGGTTATCACCTCTATGTGGATAACTTTTACACCAGCATCCCCCTGTTTAAGGCCCTTGGTTCAAGAGGTACAGCAGCTTGCGGTACTGTGCGCAAGAACCAAAGAGGCCTCCCAAAAACGCACGTTGCCCAATTACTGAGAAAGGGTGAAAGCAGGGCACAATCCACCGAAAATATGTTGTTGGTCAAATATAAGGACAAGAGGGATGTCCTTATACTGACAACAATTCACGGAGACAGTACCACCTCCGTCCCTGTACGAGGTACCAGTACCCACACCTCAAAACCTATTTGTATCCTAGATTACAATAAGTACATAGGCGGAGTGGATCTTTCAGATCAGGTACTGAAGCCGTACAGTGCCCTGCGGAAAACAAAAATATGGTATAAGAAGCTGGCCGTGTATATCATCCAGATGGCACTGTATAACGCTTACGTACTATTCCGTTCTACCAGCCAGACGGGGACATTTATGCACTTTCAAGAGGAAGTCATAAAGGGCCTAATATTTGGGAACCAGCAGGCAGAGGGCCCCAGTACTTCTAGTACTGGCCCCAGTACTTCTAGTACTGGCCCCCGTATTGTATCAGGGCAGCATTTTCCTAACGAAATCCCCTCCACTGGAAAAAAGGGCAGGACACAAAAAAGGTGCAAAGTTTGCTATAAAAAGGGAATAAGAAAGCAAACTATTTTCCACTGTGAAACTTGCCCCGACAAACCCGGCCTATGTATGAAGGAGTGTTTTAAAATATACCACACATCTATGGATTATTAGGTTCATCATTTCACCGTGCTTCGGGGGTCTTGCTAATGCGACATAGCACCCACCATTCATTCCACCAGAATGTGTGCTGCAAAATCCAAATATCACTCCTTCCCTTCGGAGTCCTGCCATGCACCCAAATGGTATTTTTTGGTCACATATGAGGCATTGCCGTACTCTGGAGAAATTGCGGCACAGATTTTGGGGTGCTTTGTCTCCTTCATTCCTTGTGAAAATGAAAAATTTTGAGCCAGAACTGCATTTTTGTGTAAAAAAATGTAATTTTTCATTTTCACAGCCCAGTTGTACCAAAATTGGTGAAACCCCTGGGGGTTTGAAATGTACACTATACCCCTAGATGAATTCCCTGAGGGGTGTAGTTTGCAAAATGGGGTCACTTGTGGGGGGGTTCCACTGTATTGGTGCTTCGGGGGTCTTGCTAATGCGACATAGCACCCACCATTCATTCCACCAGAATCTGTGCTGCAAAATCCAAATATCACTCCTTCCCTTCTGAGTCCTGCCATTTTTTGGTCACATATGAGGCATTGCCGTACTCGGGAGAAATTGCGGCACAGATTTTGGGGTGCTTTGTCTCCTTCATTCCTTGTGAAAATGAAAAATTTTGAGCCAGAACTGCATTTTTTTGTAAAAAAAATGTAATTTTTCATTTTCACAGCCCAGTTGTACCAAAATTGGTGAAACCCCTGGGGGTTTGAAATGTACACTATACCCCTAGATGAATTCCCTGAGGGGTGTAGTTTGCAAAATGGGGTCACTTGTGGGGGGGTTCCACTGTATTGGTGCTTCGGGGGTCTTGCTAATGCGACATAGCACCCACCATTCATTCCACCAGAATGTGTGCTGCAAAATCCAAATATCACTCCTTCCCTTCGGAGTCCTGCCATGCACCCAAATGGTATTTTTTGGTCACATATGAGGCATTGCCGTACTCGGGAGAAATTGCGGCACAGATTTTGGGGTGCTTTGTCTCCTTCATTCCTTGTGAAAATGAAAAATTTTGAGCCAGAACTGCATTTTTGTGTAAAAAAATGTAATTTTTCATTTTCACAGCCCAGTTGTACCAAAATTGGTGAAACCCCTGGGGGTTTGAAATGTACACTATACCCCTAGATGAATTCCCTGAGGGGTGTAGTTTGCAAAATGGGGTCACTTGTGGGGGGTTTCCTAACTTTTAGCATCTTATGGTGCCTAGAAACCTACATGGTGCCTAAAAAATAATCTCATAAAAAGGAGGCTCCAAAATCAAGTAGGTGCTCCTTCTATTATGAAGCCTGTGGTTTGGTCAACGTGCACACTAGGGCCACATATAGGATATTTATGAAAACAAAAGAATTGGGGGAATCAATTTTTAGTCACATTTCTCTAGTAAAATCTACTGTGTTCCTTAAAAAAATGTATTAAAATTGAAAATCTGCAAAAAAAATGAAATTTTGAAATTTCACCTACACTTTGTTTTAATTCCTGTGAAACACCTAAAAGGTTAACAAACTTCCAAAATGCTGTTTTGAATACTGTGAGGGGTGCAGTTTTTGAAATGGCATCATTTATGGGGGTGTCTCACATACAAGTCCCTCAAAGTCACATCAGAACTGAACTGGTCCCTAAAAAAATCAGTGTTTGAAATTTTCTTGAAAATTTGAAAATTTGCTATTCATATTTTAAGCCTCCTAGTGTCCAAAAAAATTAAAAGGAGGTTGAAATAATGATGGCAACATAAAGTAGACATATGGTCTTTGTTAGTTATTAACTATTTTGAGTGGTATGATTATTTGTCTCACAAGCAGAAAATTTAACATTTTGCTAATTGCTAAATTTTCAATTTTTTTACGACATTTTGGTATTTTTCACAAAAAAACACAGACTGTATCGACCAAAATTTACCACTAACTTGAAGTACAATGTGTCACGAGAAAACATTCTCAAAATCACTGGGATAAGTAAAAGCAAAAAAAAGTTATCCCCACATAAAGTGATACATGTCAGATTTGAAAAAAAGGGCTCTGTCAGGAAGGCAAAAACAGGCTGCGGCGGTAAGGGGTTAAACTGTGCAGTGTGCATTTGCCTGTGACTCCCATCCGCATACAGCTTTCACTGCTGTATAAGGGGCATCATGTGTGGGACATATGTATAATGGGCATCATGTGTTGGGCATATGTATAATGGGCATCATATTTGGGGAATATGTATAATGGGCATCATGTGTGGGGCATATGTACAATGGGCATCATGCGTGTGGCATATGTATAATGGGCATCATGTGGGGGGCATATGTATAATGGGGCATCACGTTGTGGGGCATATGTATAATGGGCATCATGTGTGGCATATGTATAATTGAGCATCATGTGTGTGGCATATGTATAATGGGCATCATGTGTGTGGCATATGTTTAATGGAGCATCACAGTGTGTGGCATATATTTAATGGAGCATCATGGTGTGTGGCATATGTTTAATGGAGCATCACGTTGTGGGGCATATGTACAATGGGCATCATGTGTGTGGCATATGTTTAATGGAGCATCACGGTGTGTGGCATATGTTTAATGGAGCATCACGTTGTGGGGCATATGTATAATGGGCATCATGTGTGTGGCATATGTATAATGGAGCATCACGCTGTGGGACGTTTGAATAATGGAGCGTCACGTTGTGGGGCATACAGTATGTACTGTATAATGGGCATATGTATAATGGGCATCATGTGTGTGGCATATGTATAATGAGCATCTAGGTGTGGGGCATATGTATAATGGAGCATCACGGTGCGGGGCATATTTATAATGGGCATCACAGTATGCGGCATAGGTATAATGGGCATCACGGACTGCACTATTGGGGTCATGTGTATCTGGCACTGTACTATTGGGGGCATATGTGTATCACACCTCCATTTTCCATGGCCGCACCCCATGTGGCTACAGCTCTTAGAGAGCTGACCATGCCCTCATATTGGAAAAAATGGGAGATGTAGCCTCGCAGGAGTTCCAAGGTAGTAGGTGAAACCTCTAATGTGTGGCATATTGTGTCTAGGGCATTGCAGTGTGTGGCATAAGGTGTCAGGGGCATTACGGTGTGTGGCATAATGTGTAAAGGGCATTTTTTTGGATATTATGCAGATTTTTTTTTTTTTAACCCCTTCATGACAGAGCCAGTTTGTGCCTTCATGACAGATTTTTTCAAATCTGACATGTCTCACTTAAGTGGGGATAACTTTTTTTTGCTTTTACTTATCCCAGTGATTTTGAGATTGTTTTCTCGTGACACATTGTACTTCAAGTTAGTGGTAAATTTTGGTCGATACAGTCTGTGTTTTTTTGTGAAAAATACCAAAATGTCGTGAAAAAATGGAAAATTTTGCAATTTGCAAAATGTCACATTTTCTGCTTGTGAGACAAATAAACATACCACTCAAAATAGTTAAGAACTAACAAAGACCATATGTCTACTTTATGTTGCAATCATTATTTCAACCTCCTTTTCATTTTTTTGGACACTAGGAGGCTTCAAATATGAATAGCAAATTCTCAAATTTTCAAGAAAATTTCAAACACTGATTTTTTTAGGGACCAGGTCAGTTCTGATGTGACTTTGAGTGACTTGTATGTGAGACACCCCCATAAATGATGCCATTTCAAAAACTGCACCCCTCACAGTATTCAAAACAGCATTTTGGAAGTTTGTTAACCCTTTAGGTGTTTCACAGGAATTAAAACAAAGTGTAGGTGAAATTTCAAAATTTCATTTTTTTTGCAGATTTGCAATTTTAATACATTTTTCTAAGGAACACAGTAGATTTTACTAGAGAAATGTGACTAAAAATTGATTCCCCCAATTCTTTGGTTTTCATAAATATCCTATATGTGGCCCTAGTGTGCACGGTGACCAAACCACCGGCTTCATAATAGAAGGAGCACCTACTTGATTTTGGAGCCTCCTTTTTATGAGATTATTTTTTAGGCACCGTGTAGGTTTCTAGGCACCATAAGATGCTAAAAGTTAGGAACCCCCCCACAAGTGACCCCATTTTGCAAACTACACCCTTCAGGGAATTCATCTAGGGGTATAGTGTACATTTCAAACCCCCAGGGGTTTCACCAATTGTGGTACAACTGGGCAGTGAAAATGAAAAAAAATAATTTTTCATTTTCACAGCTCAGTTGTATCAAAATTGGTGAAACCCCTGGGGGTTTGAAATGTACACTATACCCCTTGATGAATTCCCTGAAGGGTGTAGTTTGCAAAATGGGGTCACTTGTGGGGGGGTTCCACTGTATGGGTGCTTCGGGGGTCATTCAACCAGAATCTGTGCTGCAAAATCCAAATATCACTCCTTCCCTTCTGAGTCCTGCCATGCACCCAACTGGTATTTTTTGGTCACACGTGAGGCATTGCCGTACTCGGGAGAAATTGGGGCACAGATTTTGGGGTGCTTTGTCTCCTTCATTCCTTGTGAAAATGAAAAATTTTGAGCCAGATCTGCATTTTTGTGTAAAAAAATGTAATTTTTTACAGAAAAATGCAGTTCTGGCTCAAAATTGTTTATTTTCACAAGGAATGAAGGAGACAAAGCACCCCAAAATCTGTGCCCCAATTTCTCCAGAGTACGGCAATGCCTCACGTGTGACCAAAAAATACCAGTTGGGTGCATGGCAGGACTCAGAAGGGAAGGAGTGATTTTTGGTGGTGGAATGAATGGTGGGTGCTATGTCGCATTAGCAAGACCCCCGAAGCACCAATACAGTGGAACCCCCCCACAGGTGACCCCATTTTAGTCACCAGCTTTGGGAGGGGGCTGGCGCTGCGGCTGGCGGGGGGGTGGGAGGGGTGCTGGCGCTGCGGCAGCCGGGTGGGTGGGAGGGAGGGGGGCTGCCGGGTGGGAGGGGGGGGGGGGCCTGGCGATCGGTGGTGATCGGTGCTGTACTTAACAGCACCGATCACTGTATATATATATATATATATATATGTGTGTGTATATATATATATATATATGTGTGTATATATATATATATATATACACACATATATATATATGTGTATATATATATATATATATATATATATACATATATACACATATATATATATATCTATATATATATATATTTATATATATATATATATATATCTTATATTAAATGAATTTAACCCCCAAATTAAATTTTTAACTGTGCTGCTGCTGGCGGGGGGGTGGGAGGGGGGCTGGCGCTGCGGCTGCTGGCTGGGTGGGAGGGAGGGCTGGAGGGAGGCTGCCGGGAGGGAGGGCGTGCTGCCGGGCGGGTGGGAGGGCGGTTTGCCGCTCGGTGGTGATCGGTGCTGTACTTAACAGCACCGATCACCACGGATCTCTGTGTTACCGAGCGGCTTAGCCGCCGGTAACACAGAAAACGCTGCAATTGGCTGTTCACTTTTGAACAGCCAATCGCAGCGATCGCCGACCGGGGGGGGCACCCCTGCCCCCCCTGGGCGGCGAGGGGGGATGTCTGCTGTCAGGGACAGCAGACATCTCCAAACTGTCACCGCGTCTATAGACGCGGTGACAGTTTAAAGCCATGACGTATATATACGTCTACGGTCGGGAAGTACTTCCCGACCATGACGTATATATACGTCAAATGTCGTGAAGGGGTTAATTTAATTTAGTAGCTCTTCGGCGGTTTATTTTGTCGCGAGTAGCTCACGCCCCGAAAAAGGTTGGAGACCACTGGATTAGGGTGATTGCATCTGGTATTCAGATTGTGATAAAATTGACTCTAACGCTCCACAATTTTACACACCAAGCAACATATATTTCAATACTTGGTCACAAACCTTTGCACATCACTGGCTGGCATTGTATTGTGTTTCCCATCCACAGGGCACAGCAGAAATAAGTAGTAGCTCTGAAATGAATCCCAGGAATGCTGAGAAATACCCAGCAGTGCTCAGCGCTACCTGTAGTGTCCTGAACATTATATATTATTATAAAATGGTGTGTGCACTAGGCCAAAATGAGAATGTAAATATAACTAAAAAGTCAACTTTTTTTAGTATGTCGACATTCATCATGCTGACGTGATAGAATGTTAACAAATAGTCCCTGGTGGTTTAGCAGTCAATTACTTGGTCTTGAAGGTTGTAGCAGCTCCAGTGGCAGTTTCTGGGTCTCCGCAATCCCTCCCCTTACACATAATCCCTAACCCTCCCCCATACAGCCTAACCTTCACTCCCCACCTGTAACGTAACCCTAAACAGTGCCTGATTATCCAATAGGCTGATAAGGCTGCAGCCAGGACTTCGCAGGTGACAGCTGAGGAATACATTTAAGGCCTAATTAATTCCATGCTTGTTATCTATCACCCATAACTTTATGGACATTGTGCTACAGCACCAGCTGGGCAACCTTAAGCCAAAGGTATGTATTCAGTGTTGGTCGTTAGGTCCGTTCGGTCGGAAACAGCATATTTTCCACCTGAAAAAAAAGTCTAGTTGAATTAGTCTATTCAAGGTCATTTTTTCTATACAGTCTAAAGCATTCCGCCTATCAACTCCTTTCGCTTACCTCACCTGTCTAAATGTTTGTTGCAAATTGTCTAAACTCAGTAATGTTAATCTGATTTAGCCTATTTAGTGTCAGATTGTCTAATGTTCCTTTTTTAGCCATTATTTTGCCGGTTTTTTTTACCGTTTTAAAATGGTAATTTGTGCAGTCTAAAAGGTGCAGAGTGGTTTTAGCTGGCAGACCCGTTTTTAGAAACGTTTTAAAATACCTGGTCAAAGCCAGTTTTGCGGTCGGAAAGCAGCATAAATGTCTCCACAAGCATTACAGGTAGATCCTACATGCCAACTGTATAACCTTTGTTACATGCTCGTCCGTACCCGTGTGTTTAGGAGCATTACAAGGGAAGCTACTGTACATGTTTATTAGTCTAGAGCAGGGATCCTCAAACTATTTTGCTCTTGTGCTGTGTACACACGGGTCAGTGGCGTAGCTTGCTTTGCGGCGCCCCCCCCCCCCCCCCGCCGTTAATGGGGGGGCGCCCCCCCGTCGGCCTCCCTCCCCCGGCCGCCCGTGCCCCCCCATCGTGGCAGGCTTACCTGTCTGCGCTGCAGCGCGTCTCGGCTGCCATCCTAGCTTCAATTAATTCTATGTAGACGGACCATGATAAAATGGCCGCCGCCATACCGCAGACAGTTTCAGAGAACTGTCTGCTTTATGGGGCGGCCATTTTATCGTGGTCCGTCGCGCAGAGCCGGGACGCGCAGACATGTAAGCCTGCGGGGGATGGGGGGCGGGGGCATTACTATAGCACCGCAGCCCCCCCCCCGGCGCCCCCACATGCACAGCGCCCCCCCCCCGCGACCGCGGGGGCTGCGGTGCTATAGTTACGCCCCTGACACGGGTCTATATGATTGCTGGGGATATATTGCTAGCCATATATCCCCAGCAATCATATTGCTAGTGTCTCCTTTTTATCAGCGATGAAAAGGAGACACTGCTACAGGGCGGAGGCGGAGCGCAGCAGCAGGTGACGGGAGGAGGGAGTGAGCAGCGTCGCAGGGCATGGGAGAACAGCGCTGATTTCTCTGGCGCTGACCTCCTGCCCGGCGATCGCTGGGGGAAGCCGCTGGTCGCAGGAGCATACTCCTGCGACCAGCGACCATGAAGGGCTGGCCGCAGGAGCGCGCTCCCAGCCATCTATCGCCTGCTGCACATGAAATCACTGGCAATATGGTCGCTGAGCGACCATTTTGCCAGCGATTTCATACATAATTGCACCCGGGTGTATGCACCTTTGGACCCCATCAGACAAAAAAAATAATTACAGGATCCCAGCAAGTTACTGCAGAAGGTCATCACATCACATGCAGTGGCATAACTACTGTAAGGCAGCCCCAGCTGCTGCTTGGGGGAGCAAGCCACAGTGGGGTCTGTGTGGGTGCCGGCACCCGCTCAACACACTGACATGCTGCTGCCTGCCGCTGCCCAATGGAGGCAAGTTAGCCGCAGCGTGGGTGCGGCCATGGCAGAGATGACAAATCCCTCCACTGATTTAATTGACTGTACACAGAGCCGGCTATTGGCTACTGTGTACAGGATGGGCGGGCGGATGGACGTGCTGGGGCAGCCTGGGATGCGTCAGAGCCAAGGGAAGCAGCAGTGTCTTATGGTCTCTCTTCTATCCTGCTTCAGCTTATCCGTTATGAGTGTGATGTCATCACGTCACATACTGGGCAAACACGCTGGAGAGGAGTCTGGGGGGGGGGGGTGCCACAATTTTTTTGGCAGGGGGGAACAAAATTTATAGTTACGCCCAGCGGCGTAACTATAGCACCGCAGCCCCCGCCAATGCGGGGGGCGCTGTGCATGTGGGGGTGCCGGGGGCTGCGGTGCTATAGTTACACCCCCTCCAATCCCCCGCAGCCTTACCTATCTCGCTGGTTCCGGCGGCTCCGTACTTCTGCTGAGGACCACCACAAAAAGGCCGCCCCCATATAGCACACAATGGGGGCGGCCATTTTGTGGTGGTCCTCAGCAGAAGAACGGAGCCGCCGGGACCAGCGAGATAGGTAAGGATGCGGGGGATTGTGGGGGGGTTTGCATGGGTGGTGGGGCGGCGGGGTGCTTGGCAGGGCGGCGGGGTGGGGGGTGCCCCCCCTAACGGCGGGGGGGCACCCAAAACGTAGTTACGCCACTGGTTACGCCACTAATCACATGTGTAGTCAGCAGACAGCACATACATGGCAGCATTGTGGAGGCACAGAGTGATGTGATTTTTCAGACTCCTTGAATCAGTGACAGATTATAAAAGTCATCAGCCTGATGGTCAGCAACATGGAGTCACGACCCCATGCTGAGAAGCTCAGGACCCACTGTTTGAGAACCGTTGGTCTAGGGCACCTTGAACCTTTAATCAGGCCCTTCACAAAACTTAACACAAAGATGATGATAATGATGATGAGAATAATAATAATAATAATAATAATAGTGAAAATTAAGTAACCCAAGCAAAACACATAACAAAATTATAGTCTCAAAATGCTACACAATTGTATTTAAAAACAATAACCAGCTAACCAAACAAGTTAATTGTAGCAATAAATGTTGCCTTATTTATAATTCATGGCGTAATCCATTGAGGTCAGCAGCTGGGAGCTCTGCACTATCCCAAATTTAATATTTACTTTTTATTTTTTCATAAGGTCTCATATGCTGGATGATATTAAACAGCTGCGCAGTGAGCTGTCCGAGTGCAGCGTAAGGGATGTTTATATGATTATACCCTCCAGTAGAAATGTAAATAGTACCTGAGGCGGATCTTGTTGGAAATCACACTGCACATGCTCAGTTGATCCCTATTCTCACTTGGTTTTGGGGTAAAGTCACCCCACAATATAATTCTAACAAAATGGAGTAGTTTAGTAATTCCCTATTGTGCGCTTTCTGTTAGTCTCCATGAAATGCTCACTGATGTGAGGAAGAACGCAGAGTTAAAGCAGAAGAACCTAATTGAACATTTCTAAATCCCTTACTGGGTCATTGAATTTAACTATAAGAAGATCTACACCATATCAAGTGCAACCAGATCCATTTCCTGGCAACATATATTTGCAACTTTTGTCAGTATCAATCACCAGTACAGGGACATCTGTGGCCAACTAAAGGAACTTAATTACTTTTTTAAACACCTTTCATTACACTTAGTTATCCCCTTACGGTGGTTCTGCATGGGGACCACTAACACCTAGTCATGTTTAAGATGCCGTCAGGAGGAGGTGGATATATTCCACTGTCTATGGCAGTGATTTTCAACCTTTTTACCTTGTGGCACACTAAATAAGATTTTAAAATTGCCAATGCACACCGTGAGATCCCCACAGGGCAAAACACATTACCCCCCACAGGAAAAAAACAAACCTATTGTCCCTATATATAAAACAATCACACTGGTCCCCACAGGTAACACAAATAAAATACATTGGCCCTTTAAATGAAAAGAAGAGACCAGTAAATAACACTTGAACTGATGGTGGCTGTAAACTAGTTTGGGCATCTCTAGATCTGGGGGCACACTTGAGAACAGCTTAAGGCACACTAGTGTGCCACGGCACAGTGGTTGAAAAACACTGGTCTATGGGCTTGCCCAATAATCTAGAATTTCTAGCATTTAAAATTATGCAAAAGTCAAGCTAATTAATTATGTCCCATTTACTCATGAATTGGCAATCTTAAGACCGGTCTTAAGGTGGCCATACATCAGAAAGACCTGTCTTACAATAACGATTGTGTCCAACTTTCCCTTCAACTCCCCGGCAGTCGTTGGTGGTTTTTTGACACACAATGTACTCACAATCTGTCATACATTCAGTCATACAACTAGTTGAGATTCAGATGTATGGGGGGCCTGGATCTTCAACTCCGATCAACGCATAACCTTAGATGGTAAAAAAAAAATCTAATTAGCACACAGTGCAGCAGGCCAAAAAACTATTCTACAGGGTTGGTTAGATAGCCACAACCTTCTATAGAGTATTTATGACAAAATTAACTTCATATTCAGAATGGACTGTATGGAAACACTTTTACAAAAGAAATAAAAAGTGAACCGATTATTTTCACTATGGAAGCTATTGCTCCCCTTACGTAAACAAATTCACCAGAGTTTTAAAAATGCTACTTGGTATCTTACCAAAGTAGCAAAAAATGACCCACCAATCACCTAATATCAACCATAGGGTTCATTGTGGACTGTTTAGGCTCTGGGGAATCTATTTGTTTGTTTACTTATTTATTTACACTTTATTCTGCTTTTTTGCAATGTACAGATGGAGCGCCTCTCAGCCAGCGCCGGGTGCTCACCAGAATTTTCCTGCTGGCAATCACCGGCGGAGAGGCGCTCCATCTGACTGGACACGAAAGCATCTCACATGCACGCATGTCACAGTTTTCAGGCGGCAGGGGACGGGAGTCCTGCCCGTCTCCGCTTCAGGGAGATGGGCAGGGTTAGGGGGGGTTGCGGGGATGAGATGGGGACTGGCGGACAGCGAGGAGGAGGCGGCAGGGACCGATGGTGAGCTGCGTTGGAAGGGGACGCCCAAGCTTCTCATGTGTGCGCGTCTCCTTCCGGTGGTTGGTGATCCAACCGCCAGAACCCCGCTAGACGGCAGCGGCTCCATCTGTACAGTAATTGTATTTTGCTTTTTACTCAAATATGGTTGTTATGATAAATGACACGAACACCATAAGAACGTTATAAAAATCTTTATTTTTTTTTACTCACACCTTTGATTGTACAATTGATTGTCATGTTTCTGTTATGATAGACCAATTCAAATGGCATAATATATGTAACTTTAACATGTCATTGTTATAGGATGCCTCAATAAAAAAATTACAAAAATTGTACTTAATAAATGTATTTTTGCGTGTTTCCCCAGGAATGTCCCAGTGGGATTGTTAATGAAGACAACTTTAAAGAAATCTATGCTCAGTTTTTTCCACTGGGAGGTAAGTGACACCTAGCGCGAGATGCAATAGGGTGATATGTTTAAGGACGTGTGACTGTTTGGTGGAAAATTACCAAAATTTCACATTTACCAAAAATCGCACATGTAGTAGCATGCGATTTACAGAAAAGAATTGCACGTTTTGCTTGCCGTGACCAAACAATTGCACTTTAATAATTCGCATCTAGATGTTTTCTCATTGAAAATATTAAAATCGCAAATGTAATAGGGTGCAAATGTATCAAACTGCACCCTAACATGGCCAAAAATTGGAATAAAAATAGACCAGGTCCAGGCTGGTGAGTTCGACAAAACCTTGTATAGATCAGTGAGATATGCCCATGTTTCTGTCAAAAAAAGTGTAAAAATTAAACAAAAGTGGCATGGGGTCCCTACATGAGAAAACCAGCCCTGGACTCTTTGAGTTTCCCAAGTACAGGGGAAGGGGGGGGGGGGGGTAGTGGGATTCCCCCATATTTAAGAAACCAGCACCAGGCTCTTGGACTTGGAACCAGCACCAGGCTCCAACAACCAGCGGTGTAATGCCCTAGCCAGGGCACATTTTTTTTATGCTAGGTCTCCCAGTGGAAACATTAACTCCCTAACTGATAAGCCCTGGACAGGGTACATGGGAGAATCAGGACCCCCTAATAAAGGGGTCTCTCCTGGCTTCACCCATCCAGGGCTGAAGCCCGGGGCTGTCTGTGGAACCCCTGGGCGGTGGATGCTGAGCTGATTGTTTTTGTGTAAAAAAACATTGGTTTGTGCAGTTGAACTACAAGTCCTAGCAAGCCTCCCCCACATGCATGGACTTGGAGAACAACAGTAGGTCTGAGGCTTCCACTAATATGGGACTGAGACAAGCTGGAATTCGTCATCGCTGACGTCACAGACCCTCCTCAAAAGGTTTTTTTTTCAACCACTCCTAGAACATGGCAGGTTACCACCTCCAAATGCCTGCTTCCTGTCAGACAAACTGAGGCTCCATTGCTTTTACGATCCATACACATTTTCTGTCGCTATTTCCCTTTGCACATGCACTATTCATACGGTATGCATACACAGCCGTTCGATAATCACTTGATTTACGAATTCTCACAAGAGCAAATCCATGCTGAATTAGGTCTATTCAGAGAAATCATGCCAGCAATGTGTCTGCAGTGTTCTTGGAAGCCAGTAGGTGGTGTTGTGTCTTGGGCTGCAACTCAGTGGTCTCTCTTTTTATTATAGTAGTGTTCACTCATCTTAGAATCTTGTTTTGTAATTCTTTATGCTATGCGATACGATGTGTACTTTAAAAGTACATAACAGATGCCCAGAACGGAGCGTGTATGGGCTCCTTTACATTCATATGTTGCACAAACACCTGAGACACAGGCACGTGGAAAGCATTCAAGTACTACAATAAAGGAAATTGATTAAAGATCTTATATAACCGGCTTGTCTAGCAATAATGAGTTGAAATTATTGCATAAAAAGTTATACAGGTTGAGTATCCCGTATCCAATATGCTCGGGACCAGGAGAATTTTGGATAACGGATTATTCCGTATTTCGGAATATTTTAATATTTCAATTATGTATTTTGAAGTATCTTGCATGTATGCTGTATAAACACATAAAATACACACAAATATATTTTATTACCACATAAAATACACACAAATATATTTTATTTGTTCAAAAAACAAGGTTTCAAAACATGAAACAAAATTTGTGTACTATCTCAGATATTGAATTTGAATGCCAAGCAATCATTTTCTTGCACATATATAGTGCAAGTTACATATCATGTCACCAGTAGTGCTGTTACAAATGTCCCCAGTGAGTTTTTAGCAAAAAAAATATTTTTTATTCACTTTCTGGAATGTATGGTTTTCGGAATAATTCGGATAACGGATACTCGGATACGGGATACTCAACCTGTACCACAAGACCAAAGACCCATGCCAGCAGAACATAGATACATAGTGACGTGTACAGGTCAGTATTCAAGGGGATACAGTCGGTTGGTTGACCTAAAGATGGTCGACAGTCATTAGGTCAACACCACTGGGTCGACATACTGCAAGGTTGACAGGGGTCTAGGTTGAGATGGGTCGAGGTCGACATGTCATTAGATCGACACAAGCATTAGGTCGACATGGTCTAGGTCAACAGTCCAAAGGTCGACATGGGGTTTTTCACTGTTTTTTGAGCAGACATGTGCCGACAGGCAGTATTTCATGCCATACCATCCACTAGGGCGTGGTGGGAGAATAAAACCATGTCCGAAGCATGGCGAGCACAGTGAGCCATGCGAGGGGATGCGGTGCACTTAATACTGTGTCCATGTCGACTGTGTCCTCATTCAGTTAAAAAAAACAGTGAAAAAAACCCATGTTGACCTTTTGAATGTCGACCTAGACCATGTTGATCTAATACTTGTGTCAACCTAATGACCTGTCGACCTAGACCCCTGTCGACCTTGCAGTATGTCATCCCAATGGTGTCGACCTATTGACTGTCGACCATCATTAGGTCGACCCAATGATTCTGGTGTGTACCAAAATGTGCTATCTGAAAGGAAGAACATAACCCTAACTGAGATAGTCATATACCGTACATTCCAGATGTACTGTACTGCAGTGCTAGTCCGGTGGCTGTGTTTCATGTCGGCCGAACCCTGAGGTTTTGTTTTTTTAAAGGGGCAATCATGGCTTTGCTTGTCTGAAGCCAACAGATGGACAAAGCGGCAGGGATAAAAGCTGTAGGCTTTATATCGATGTTTTTTGACAAGTGAACACAGAAAGCAAATTTGAACAGTGCAACATTTCTACCTGGAGAAAGACACCATCCTACGAAAAATCATTTAACAGACAAAGGGGTAACATGACAGTTAGGAGCTAATTGGATGGTACTTTATCTTCATCCATTGTATCTATATTCAAGGCGTATTACACATAGTGTAGCAACAGCTGCATGCTGAGCATGCTTGGGTCGATATATGGTTTAGACAGTAGGTGGTGCTGTGCTTTGAGATGTCACTGTTCTCGCTTTTTGAGTACTGTAATGTACTGTACACCATGCTAAGGACTTGTTTACTACTCCTCCATATTGGGGAGGTTGAGAGCCTTTGATCACCGCTGCTCTGCACAGCAAAGCAGCAAGTGATCTCTAGACAGATACTGTGCGATGAGGAAGTGAGCCAGGGGCTGCCCACCTGCTCGGCATGCCCCCAAAATGACAAAAACAAGGGTCATGGCATGAGGCCATCCGCCATAGCCCATGCCACCATTCACCCGAGACCACACATTTTTGGGTGCACATGGCTACTCCACACGAGTGTGCAAGGTGTCTGGTGCACACGGGTCGCTACATCATGGTGCCCACAATGCAAACCCTGCACCCACATAATTATACTTACTACTCCTGAGTCCTGTGGCAGCCAGTGCTACATCCCAGTGATTGACATGTGTGCAACAGAGATGTCCCTGGGAACAAGCTGCAGATGCCATGTTTCCAGAGACCTAAGCATGGGCAGTAGACTTTGCTCAATGCCAGAGAGGAGGGAGCAATCAGATATGCCCTATCCTTGCTTAAAACACCCATTTGGTTACAATAAAGGTTATCCCACAAGCTGTCCTGCAGCATCTCATTTACTTACGATTCTGATCTGATGCGTGTTCCTGTGTGGATTGGGTTGTATCGGAAGATTGTCACTGCTGCACCAAGGATACATAGTATCCTGGGTAGTGAATGGGATCACATGCCATCCATCATATGCAGAAGGACCGCATATGATGGTGAAGGGGAGTTGCAGAGGTATCCATGCGATACCTCCAACCAGGGCCGGTGCAAGGCACCGGAGCGCCCCAGGCGAGTCGGGGTGGGGGCGCCCCGGTGCCGGGGGGGGGTACCTGTCCTGCGGCTGTGTATATAAAGCTTGCGGCGGCAGCGGGGGGTCCCTGCAGTCAAGAAATAACGAGCGCTATCCGCCTGGCTACACGGAAGCGCTTCTGTTGTGAAAACACTGGCCGCACGGTGCACGCTGATTGGCTGAATCTCAGCCAATCAGCGTGCGGCCAGTGTTTCCACAACAGAAGCGCTTCCGCGTAGCCAGGTGGATAGCGCTCGTTATTTGACTGCAGGGGCCCCCCGCTGCCGCCGCCGCAAGCTTTATATAAACAGGTACCCCCGCGGGACGGGGGGGGCGAAATGCCGCCCTCCAGTGGCCGGCGCCCTAGGCAAATGCCTAGATTTGCCTAGTGGTGGCGCCGGCCCTGCCTCTAACTAATGTATCGTGGTCTTTACACGCATACCGATTTTTCCCAAATTGTTTGCAGAGCTGTCCTGTAGTTCCTTGAATTTTGACTCTTAGGCATAATGCAAATGAGTGGCATATGGGGCTGTCCTGTGGGCTTTGTAATCTCTGTGATTGTGTGATCATACAGAGTCACCCGGAGCTGAGGAGATTACGCTCTAGGACCTCCTACAGTCTGGTGATGTCACAGAAAGTTTCTCAGGAGTACAGTTAACATGCCAGTACATGGGATATTCACACTCTCATTACTATTCATTACTATACCTGCTCAGAAGATGGCTCTTACCACTGATGCAGACATGTAAAAGGTGAATATCATTTAAACTACAGTATATAGCTGTAGCCAACAATAAACGTAACGTGTATTGATCTGTTGTTTGGTCAGATGGCGAGAGTCACTTTTGAAAGTGTTAAAATGTGGACCATAGTGAAAACGACATTTTGTGACGGCATGCACCTATTAATGCAGCTACGCCGGGCCTGCGCGAGGTTTATTTTGGCACCCTAGGCAAAACTTCAAATTACTGCTCTCACCACCACCTACACACCAATACCGACTTTCCAGGACCTCAGATGAAAGTGTGGAGATGGCGTCTTAAGGCCCCCATACATAGGCCAATTTGGTCTGATTTCAGCCGATTCCGATGGCCCAAATCTGAATGTGACATGCCGTCGGGTCCGATGCACAGTCCCGTGTGCATCGGACCCGTACCATGTGGTCGCACCGGCGGGACATCAGATGTCTCGCAATCGGACCCATCAGTGGCACATCACATGTGTCGGTTCCGATCTGTAGGTGTGTGCCAGCGGTGAAGCAGGCACACATCTATGTGCGGTGGCGGGGTGGGAAGCGGCAGGTGAATTTTTACATGCATGCAATTTTTTACATGCATGCAATTTATTGCATGTAAAATTGGCACATCAAGTGCCAAATCGTAAGCGAGCCTATCAGGGAGCTGCCGGGGGGGGGGGGGGGGGGCTCTCAAGGGCAAACTGGCCGGACTTGTCCTTAGGACAAATCAGCCCAGTGTATGGGGGCCTTTAGACGTTCAACACCTGTCATTTGCATTGAGTTCAACACGGATGACTCTCAGGGGTAAATATACAAAGATGGGAGTTCTATTTAAGATGGGGTGTTGCCCATAGCAACCAATTAGATTCTACTTCTTATTTATTGAGCACTTTCTACAAGATAATAGATAGCATCTGATTGGTTGCTATGGGCAACAGAACTCCCATCTTATTTACCCCACATAGTCATCCTTAATTTTGTGATAGTGAGACTCAGGGTGCCCTCCAGATTCTGGAGTCCCTAGGCAGCAACCTATTGGTAGAGCCACCCCTGTGGCTATGCAGCTGATCTGATGAACTGTGCATGGATTGGCTAGTGAAAATAGCATCTTCAATGGGCTTTCAAACTGATGCATCTTCTAATGGTCTATCACACAGACTATGGATTCTCAATCACCTCATCATACACCACCATGCGAAAACAAGATACGATTTTAATAAGGAGCCTAATGGTATGCATACTGCTTGGCCCATGCAAGTGATCTGTATGGTGCATGCGCCAGTCTTATGCCGCAAGATCTCTTGCAGTTCCTCAAACCCACAACTGGAGTGACAGGCTGGGAGTGTAGAGGCTTTGGGTCTGCGTGTTCTAGAGCAGATTTCCTGGCCTTGGCTAGGGAGCTGTGAAGCCCAGTCTGATGGTCATGTTGAACCATGACTGCCTACTCTTCCGGAATGGTCCCAAAAATTGGGTAGCACTCTCGGCCTTCCGGAACAATTCAACTCTCCCACACGACATGCCTATTCCCATCTTGCGAAGCAGCAGCGGATCACAGAAGTAGACAGGAGGCACCTATGTACACAAAACCTCTACTGATGCATTAGCATATTTTCACATTGCCTTAAAATATTTTTTTGGGGGAGGTGAGGAAATCAGACCTTAAAATATGCTCTATGTAGTCTTACCTTAGTTGTCATTTGCGGTCATATTAAACTATTTTTACAATATTGCACTAGTCGGTACGTTAGTTGGGCGGCCAGTAAGCTATTTGCTTAGTTTTCCTCGCTGCGCTCGCCACACTATATAAAATCAACTCCACGCCGACATGGATAGTGGGGGTATGAGCGTACTGACTATAGTGGGCGCCCAACTAACATATAAGTACCCACTAGTCTGTTCCTGTAGGTTTTCTTCCTGTTTATGTACTATTGGTAAAAACACCTGGGAGAAATACAAGGACCATAAGAAGTGTTCCTGGTAGCCAAGGAAACTACACCTGATGAGCTCATAATACAGTGGTTGGATATCACTGCTAATTGTACTCCTTGAACTTTTGGGGTGCTGTTTAGACCTATGGTGAAGGGATCCACTGCCAATCACTCATGTACTGCACTAGAAGGCGCCCATCTAACTCTTTTCTCTAATAATTATTATTATTGGTGGGGCGTGGCTTGGCGGCCATTCTGGAAAGAAGTGCCTGATAAGAGCTCCGGGAGACGCTGACTTCAAACTGCAGCAAATCGCACAAACAAACACCCCTGGAGACTCCTGACACCTCCGGAACAGCCCCAGAACCCACCGAGCTAGTTGCAGAGCCGGGGAGGGAATAATACCCCTCCTGCAGGCTGCGACGCTCGAGGCCACCTAGCAGCGCCCGCCATCTTGGAAGGCCGCGGCTCAGACGATCACAGCGGTGAAGGACTCTGCTTCCGCACAAAAGACACACGCAGAAGCACAGCACCGAGCGGGGAACCATCTCCTCACCCCGACCACCCAGCTCAGACAGCGCAGACAGCACAGCCGGCCAGCACGCCGCAAACAAGGTACTAAACACCATCCTCCCTGCAGCGCCACAAGACAGAGACCTGGGCGCAGCAAACACAAACGCTGCCACGCTGTCACGCTGAGACAACAAGCACCTTAACAGGCTAATAGGAATTAGGAAAAGACTGACCAAGTTACCCCTGCACAAAAGGCCTGGTATAACCACCTATAGGCAAAGGTGCAAAACATAGTGGAATCAGCCATCCCCCTCACAGTACCTCAATACCTCAGTACCTCAGTACCTCAACACCTCTTTAAATTTAACTCAACCAGCATAAAAAAAACTGTGCATTGGGACACAAACGTACAAGCACAGACGCTTGTCCCTAACAAAGTTAGGGCTGCAAACTCCCAGCAATCACTCCTCTGACATATTGGATGCCCTTAGCAGCTCACTCACTAACAAGAGGCAACTACGAAACAACAGAAAGGAGGTGGATCTGTCAGTTTCCCAAGCTTGGCTTTTAAAAATACTGACATGGTACTAGAATAATCACAAAATAAAAACCCATCCGGAATTGGCTACTAATTATAGCAACCAGCACAGACACCGACTGGCATACACTCTATCCATCCACCCCAAGTCTACTCTGCCATGGAAAGAATCAAATCAACCCCCTCACCCCAACGCTCAGCACAACAGAGCGGAATTCAAGTTAAGAGAGGCCCGGGAAATTCTAAATCCTCTGAAACAGACTCATCCTCCCCTGCACAAAAAAAAGCTATCCCAGACAACCAAGAAGAAGACACAGAAATACATCAATCTCCCAATCTAGTCCCGCTAACCTATGATGATATGGTCGATGCAATCACATCAACTATGGCTCCACTGCTGGCTAAAGCAGTGAGCGACATCACATCTCAACTTCAAAACCTCACACACAGGGTGGACACTGTAGAAAACAATGTGGGTGCAATTGCACATGATTTGGCTGGGGCCATGTGTGAAATAAAGAGATTGGAGAAGGAGAACTATAATGTCATCAACAAACTCGAGGAAATCGAAAACCGGTCAAGACGGAGTAACCTAAGACTAATAGGTCTACCGGAATCTGTTAAAGGCCCGGCCCTCGATCTTTTTGTTGGAAGCACCCTTCCGCAACTACTTAATGTCAAAGCGGAGTGCACCTCAATGGTTATAGAAAGAGCCCACAGACTAGGCCCCCCCCCACGTCCTGGAGATACCAGACCTAGAGTCCTGATATTTAAATGTTTAAGCTACACACACAAAATGATACTTTGGAGAGCTTCAAGGAAAATTTCTAATCTACAATGGGAAGGCAATAACCTACGATTATTCCAAGACTTTTCGGCGGAAGTGACTAAAATGCGTAAAACATTTTCCCCAATATGTAGCAGATTGGTCACTGAGAAAATCAAATTCGCACTACTCTACCCCGCGAAGTTAAGAATCTTCTACAAAGACTCACAATGCGATTTTACCTCGCCAGCAGACGCCATTGATTACCTTCGGAATGAAATCCACAACAATGGGGACAGCATTGCTGATACCCCCTAATGCTCCCCTATATAGGGATAGTATCCTTTACCTTATGGTTGATATCTGAATAAACCGGGACACGTCTACTACATCCGGCTACCTCCCAGGAGATGCCTTAATGTTAAACTAAGTTTGGCACAATTATTTATGTGCAAGTATCAGTTATAATAGCTTTAACAGAACAGAATGTATAAGCCTGTTTTCCCTCTTCTTATCTTATCATTATCCTTATACAATCATTTGATCTTTCTTTCCTCTATTCATTAATCTCTACCACTCATTCTCACCTCTCTCTCCTTCCCCCCCCTCCCCCCCCCCTTCCACTAAATTCTACACCCTTACTTGTGATGCAGACGGTTAGGTGCATTTAAGTTCATGTTTAAGCCATTCCGGAGGGAGTTCTACTCCGGATTTAAATGATTAAGTGTGCAGGACACACTTATGATCTCGTTATAATGTTGTGTTTGAGCCGTGGCCTGACAGTTGGCTACAAGAAGATAGTTAGCTCGACTAGCGAGCTCCAAATGTTCAAATGTAAATGTAATTATACTATGTATTGTTGTCTTGTCACCCCCTTCCTTTTGTGTCCCCCCCTCCCAAGGTGTAGCGATGCATCCAAAGTCAAAAGAAAACAACTAAACAGGTATGTAGATGGGTCATCTCACCCCTTACACGCAACATGACAGAAATAAAAATTGGATCCCTCAATGTAGGCGGTTTCAACTCCCCCGCCAAAAGACGCAAAATCTTAGTGTATGGAAATAAATTAAAATTAGACATCATGTTTATCCAGGAAGCACACTTAATTCCCTCAGAAATGGTTAAATTACAAATGCTTGGCTGGAAAATGATAGCTGCAGCAAGTTACAATTCAAAATCTAGAGGAGTAGTTATTTTAATCAAAAAAAATATCCCATTTGAATTAATACATAAAAAAGAAGATACTGAAGGAAGATACGTAATAGCCCAGATATCTTTATACACTCATATCTACACCTTATGCAATGTATACGCCCCCACGACCTATAAAAAAACCTTCTTTCACAGCTTAATCAAGAATCTAACCCCATACATAGATACAAAGCTGATACTATGCGGAGATCTTAATCTAACCTCAGACACTTACTTAGACAGATCAAATCATAGCGTACGGACTTTACCGCTCCCTAAACTTGGTGTCCCTCAATTAGCCTCCACATTAAGACTCATGGACATATGGAGGGTGCTTAATCCCACAACCAGAGAATTTACTTGCCAATCAGCGGCTCATCACACATTCTCAAGGATCGATTATGTTTTGGGGTCGGAGACCTTGCTCCCGAGAGTCACAGCCACTGAGATCGAGCCAATCACAGTCTCTGACCACTCACTCATCTGGTTCAAAATCTTAGTGACGGAAGAGCCATCAACTAGAACGGCCTGGCGATTCCCAAACCACCTCCTCACATCAAACACCTTTACAGATAAACTGAAAAAAGACTGGGAAGAATATTGCTTAAACAACCTACCACATGCTGATTCAGACCCAGCACTGTTCTGGGCTACTGCTAAAGCGGTACTAAGAGGGAACATTCTATCATATGTAGCTAAATTGAACAAAAGTTACTCATCCGCTTTTTTATCACTCCAGCAGAAACTAACGCTAGCATATACTAGATATCAACAAAACCCTACAACAGGCAACCGCCAACTTTACACATCAGCCAACACACACTTGAATGAATACTTACACAATAGAGGCAACAAATACTTATACAGCATTAATTATCGCTACCACAATTTTGGAAACAAAACCGGAAAACTATTAACAAATATGCTCAACGGAACTAGAAACCCAACAGTAGTCCAACCCCTTAGGCTACCAAATGGACAACTAACCTCCTCCAACACTCAAATAGCCCAGGTCCTTAAAGATTTTTATTCACATCTATACGCAAACAAACCCCCCCCCAAAGCACCAGAAGACATACAGGAGGATTTGCCCTCTTTGCTATACTCGTCAATAACATTCCCCAAGATTCCAGCTGATAAAACCAAATCACTCTTAGATCCCATCACAACAGAAGAAGTGGCGCTGGTAATAAAAAATCTAAAGAAAGGCAAAGCGCCGGGGCCAGATGGTTTTGGGAATAGCTTTTATAAAATAATGAATAACCAGGTAGTACAACCCCTGACTAAGGCCTTCAATCACATATTACGAACCAAATCCCTCCCTTCCTTTTTTAATGCAGCATTTATTAAAACGCTCCCGAAAATGGGAAGAGACTTGACAAACCCAGGGTCTTACAGACCGATCTCTTTGTTAAACTCTGACTATAAGATATTAGCAAAAATACTGACCGACCGATTAAAACCTTTAATGCCTTTAATAATTCACCCTGATCAGACAGGTTTTATAATGGGCAGGCAATCAGTAGTAAATGTGCGCAAAACAATAACAGCTATTCAAAAGATGCAAAATACCTCAGACTCCCTCCCACCAGGCATAGTAATCTCTATTGATGCAGAAAAGGCCTTTGACCTTGTTTTATGGCCCCACTTAACCAAGACAATGGAACTTTTTGGTATTCCTATGGAGTTCATTGAATATGTCAAACTACTGTATTCTAAACCAGTCTCCCAAATAGTAACCAATGGGCAGATATCCGATTATTTCCAATTATATAAAGGAACTAGACAGGGTTGTCCCCTATCCCCTCTTTTATTCGCCATAGCTATAGAGCCCTTGGCCCTTACCCTGCGTCAATCCAAAGAATTCACTGGAATTCATGTAAATAAATATGAACTAAAGTTATCACTCTTTGCCGATGATATGATCCTTTACGTCACAAACCCCCAAAAATCAATCCCAGCTATTCTCTCCCTAATACAAAGATTTAGTCTAATATCTGGATATAAAATCAATTTGGACAAATCGGAATTACTATATATAGGGAAACACACAGCAGATACGTCCAATGACCCCATCTTCAATAAATTCAAATTAGCCCAATCCCAGATAAAGTACCTAGGGGTGAACATCACAAACAAAACCGAAAACTTATATAAAGCAAATTACTCACAAATTATCACAAAAACCTTAACACTTTTAGATACATGGAACCAAATGCCTCTCTCACTACTTGGGAGAACAGCGGTAATCAAATCCATTATATTCCCTAAAATATTCTATTTTATTCAACTTCTTCCTATGGCCCTTAAACAAATTGACATACAAAAGATAAATTCAGCAATTACCAAATTTCTGTGGAAAGGGAAGAGAGCGAGGATTGCACTGAATAAATTAATGCTACCCAAATCACATGGAGGACTCCGAGTACCAGATTTCAAGGCTTACTCTGCCTCGGTACTATTTAGATATGCTAGCGACTGGCTGTTAGAGAAATCCATCTATACCGATTATGATTTAGACTGTGCAAACTTCTATCCATTCTCTCCAGCGGCACTACTACACCAAAAATACACAAACATACCGAAAACACTGCTAGATAATATCATCTTCAAAGATACGTATCTCAACTGGATATACCTACACAAGAAACTCAAGCGAGACCCACATATTTCCCCATATATGCCGCTGTGGGGTAACCCTAGCTTCCCCCCTTCACTGACTAATGCTACGATTTTGAAATGGAAACAAAGTGGCTTGTCTCTCGTGACCAAGGTCTTCGACCCGGGAGGAGGGGTCTTGCCCTTTAGCACATTGGCACAAACATATGCTCTGCCGAACTCCCAGTTTTATCTATATCTCCAAGTGAGACATTATGCACAAACTTTAAACTTCCCACAGAACAACAGCTTGTCTCCCCATCCAATTCTCAAAATATTAACTTTCAGAACCACAGGGAAATATAGATTAAACTTACTATACCCTTATCTTATCGAAGCCAACACTACATTCGAAAATCAAATCAAAAACCTGGAGAACAAATGGCAACCCGAAATAACCCGCGAAAGAGACACTCCGGCAAACATCATAGAAAACTATTGTGCATTAACTAGATACTTGACCTCGGCATACCTCCAGGAAACACATTTAAAATTTATACACAAATCCTTTATTACCCCAGCTCAGAGGAAGCATATGGTAGCAGACGATTCAGGACATTGCTACAAATGCTCTATGAGCAACGCCAAATTCATACACTGCTTTTGGGAATGCTCGAAAATACGCAGATTCTGGTATAAAACTATTAACTATACCAATGCCACTCTTCAAACTTCAATAACAATGACTCCAGAGGTCTGTCTTCTATTAGACTTCCAACAAGCTGGGGTAAACTCTACCTTAAATCCCACCTTAACGCATCAAATTCCGATATTGGTCTTAATATTTACTCTAGCAAAGAAACTAATTTTAAAACACTGGATAAAAAAGACAGCACCCAGTATTCAGGAATTAAAATCTTTATTACTACAATACTTGTACTTTGATCTTAAGACCATAATTATACAGGGACATAGAAATACACATAGATTCCAATCAAAATGGAAAAAATACATATTATCCCTAGATCAAGATTCCAGACACACCATTATGAACTACTTTGAAACTTCCTCATGGAATAGAGTCAACCCCTTGATTACGGAGAACGTAACAGGAATTAGAGGGCATAATAACATCCCGTAATGGCTGGGAGATTAGTACAATAGTAAGGAAGAGTAAGGATTTAGGAAAGTCTATGCAGGTCCCCCCAAGGTAGATGAGCTTTCACGTCGGATGAGGCCTGTAGGGAAGAGAGATGACACGGTGATATGTAGACTCGTGCTGGCAAACCTGTTAAGAAGAATACCTCAGATAAATATAAGTATTAGTCGACTCCTGCTAGATACTAGGAAAAATCAATCCAGACGAAGGAGACACCGCTACCCCTTGCATACCCCCCCCCCCTACCCCCTCCCCCCTCTGTCTTCGTTAGTGTTAAATGTATGTTTATGTTTATGTTCATATATGTATAAGATAACTCATAGGTGTCATTTATTTAGTTAAAAACTATGTTGAACACTACAAACTAAGTTCTAGCTTAAAGAGAAGTAAGCTTCTAACCCAATTCTTGTGTAAAATGTACTCCCTTCTCACGGCTTTCTCCTTTTTAGTTCTCCACTCAAACTAACCCCCTACCATAGGGGAGTGTATGGCTAGATGCCGTTAGAACTCTCACCCCACCTGGGCTTTGCCAAGCAACCCCTGTTAGGGAGATATAACTAACATCCTGGAACAATGTAAATCATGTCAACATGTACAACAATGTGTATGATGAACATCTAGATTGAAGCTAATCCCAAAAGCTCAAGAGGGGATGGGAAGAACTATACTCCAGTAAATAGATATGAAAGGGGAAAACGAGGGAGAAGGGTAACATAACATAACACAACATAGGCTTAGATAAGCCAATATGAATGGAACCAGCTTAGCAACTATCTAAGCTGTTGCAGAAGCACACTTTCATCTACTTTTAATTTTTTCTCACCCTTGATTGATATTTAGATAGCCATCACTTCTCGAACTACAGATTATTTAGAGCGATAATTATCTGTATATTGCAGAGAACATCCTAAAGACCTAAACGCATGATCTAAATATGAAACAATATCGTGAAATACAATCTAATGTTTAACCAATGATTAACCAATGCATAACCAATGTATAACCATTGTTTGACTCTGATCAAAATGACACTATCACTGTTTGTCAATTTTTGCCTTGTATCACTTGAAAAAAAAACCTAATAAAAAGTATTTTAAAAAAAAAAAAATAATTATTATTATTATTATTATGCTTTATTTATATGGCGCCACAAGGGTTCCGCAGCGCCCAGTTACAGAGTACACATAATCAAACAGGAAAACAGTGACTTACAGTTGAAGACAATACAGGACAAATACAGGGTAAATTATTATGGGAACATCAGCCGATTGCTGCAACATAAGTATCCAGGTGGCAGCAAACAGCACGCTTTGGTGCAGTTTAATGCTGCTTTCACATTGCAAAAACCTGCTTTCAACCCGATTTTCTAAACGTTTCTTAACCCCTTCCCGACAGAGCCTGTTTTTGCCTTCCTGACAGAGCCCTTTTTTTTCAATTCTAACATGTCTCACTTAAGTGGGGATAACTTTTTTTTGCTTTTACTTATCCCAGTGATTTTGAGATTGTTTTTTCGTGACACATTGTACTTCAAGTTAGTGGTAAATTTTCGTCGATACAGTCTGTGTTTTTTTGTGAAAAATACCAAAATATCGTGAAAAAATGGAAAATTTTGCGATTTGCAAAATGTTAAATTTTCTGCTTGTGAGACAAATAATCTTACCACTCAAAATAGTGAATAACTAACATAGACCATATGTCTACTTTATGTTGCCATCATTATTTCAACCTCATTTTCATTTTTTTGGACACTAGGAGGCTTAAAATATGAATAGCAAATTCTCAAATTTTCAAGAAAATTTCAAACACTGATTTTTTTAGGGACCAGGTCAGTTATGATGTGACTTTGAGGGACTTGTATGTGAGACACCCCCATAAATGATGCCATTTCAAAAACTGCACCCCTCACAGTATTCAAAACAGCATTTTGGAAGTTTGTTAACCCTTTAGGTGTTTCACAGGAATTAAAACAAAGTGTAGGTGAAATTTCAAAATTTCATTTTTTTTTCGGATTTTCAATTTTAATACATTTTTCTAAGGAACACAGTAGATTTTACTAGAGAAATGTGACTAAAAATTGATTCCCCCAATTCTTTGGTTTTCATAAATATCCTATATGTGGCCCTAGTATGCACGGTGACCAAACCACAGGCTTCATAATAGAAGGAGCACCTACTTGATTTTGGAGCCTCCTTTTTATGAGATTATTTTTTAGGCACCATGTAGGTTTCTAGGCACCATAAAATGCTAAAAGTTAGGTACCCCCCCACAAGTGACCCCATTTTGCAAACTACACCCTTCAGGGAATTCATCAAGGGGTATAGTGTACATTTCAAACCCCCAGGGGTTTCACCAATTGTGGTACAACTGGGCAGTGAAAATGAAAAAAATAAATTTTTCATTTTCACAGCTCAGTTGTATCAAAATTGGTGAAACCCCGGGGGGTTTGAAATGTACACTATACCCCTTGATGAATTCCCTGAAGGGTGTAGTTTGCAAAATGGGGTCACTTGTGGGGGGGTTCCACTGTATGGGTGTTTCGGGGGTCATTCAACCAGAATCTGTGCTGCAAAATCCAAAAATCACTCCTTCCCTTCTGAGTCCTGCCATGCACCCAACTGGTATTTTTTGGTCACATGTGAGGCATTGCCGTACTCGGGAGAAATTGGGGCACAGATTTTGGGGTGCTTTTTCTCCTTCATACCTTGTAAAAATTAAAAATTTTGAGCCAGAACTGCATTTTTCTGTAAAAAAATGTAATTTTTTACAGAAAAATGCAGTTCTGGCTCAAAATTTTTAATTTTCACAAGGAATGAAGGAGACAAAGCACCCCAAAATCTGTGCCCCAATTTCTCCCGAGTACGGCAATGCCTCACATGTGACCAAAAAATGCCAGTTGGGTGCATGGCAGGACTCAGAAGGGAAGGAGTGATTTTTGGTGGTGGAATGAATGGTGGGTGCTATGTCGCATTAGCAAGACCCCCGAAGCACCAATACAGTGGAACCCCCCCACAAGTGACCCCATTTTGGTCACCAGCTTTGGGATGGGGGCTGGCGCTGCGGCTGGCGGGGGGGTGGGAGCGGTGCTGGCGCTGCGGCAGCCGGGTGGGTGGGAGGGAGGGGGGCTGCCGGGTGGGAGGGGGGGGGGGGCTGGCGATCGGTGGTGATCGGTGCTGTACAGCACCGATCACTGTGTTACCGAGCGGCTTAGCCGCCGGTAACACAGAAAACGCTGCAATTGGCTGTTCACATTTGAACAGCCAATCGCAGCGATCGCCGCGAGGGGGGATGTCTGCTGTCAGGGACAGCAGACATCTCCAAACTGTCACCGCGTCTATAGACGCGGTGACAGTAAAACCATGACGTATATATACGTCTTCGGTCGGGAAGTACCTCCCGACCATGCCGTATATATACGTCATATGTCGGGAATATCTATGTATATATATATGTGTGTGTGTGTGTGTGTGTATGTATATGTATATATGTGTATATATGTGTGTGTATATATATATATATATATATATATATATATATATATATATATATGTATACACACATATATATACACACACACATATACACATGTGTGTATATGTATATATATATATATATATATATATATATATATATATATATATATATATATATATATATATATAAAATTCAGCTGATTTCATTTTATTTTTAGCAGCTCATGCTGCTGCTGCTGCTGCTGCTGCGGGTACGGGGGTGGGCGGGGGGAGCGCACGCTGCGTGCGCTCCGGCTGCGACTGCCGGGTGCTGCTGCCCTGGACGGTGAGCTGCCGGGGGGGTGGGAGGGGGTGTCTGCGGATCGGTGGTGATCGGTGCTGCACCGATCACCACCGATTTCTGTGTTACCGAGCGGCATAGCCGCCGGTAACACGGAAATAGCTGTGATTGGCTGTTCACATTTGAACAGCCAATCACAGCGATCGCCGACCGGGGGGGGCACCCCTGCCCCCCCTGGGCGACGAGGGGGGATGTCTGCTGTCAGGGACAGCAGACATCACCTAACTGTCACTGCGTCTCTAGACGCAGTGACAGTTTAAACACATGACGTACATTTATGCCATGTGTCGGGAAGTACTTCCCGACCATGACGTAAATGTACGTCCAATGTCGGGAAGGGGTTAAAACTGGTCAAAAGCCAGTTAAACCCCTTTCATATTGCATGATGTAAAGGTATATTGCAGTTTAAATACCGTTTTGTACCTTTCAGATTCAACCCGTTTCACCCATAGAAAGCCATACAATGTCATTTTAAATGTTTTTTTTCCTGCTTGTGGGCGGGGATCAAGTGTGGTTATCATTTGTAGCAAATACCGTTTCTGAGCTGTTCAGACTGCAGGGAAAACGGCTCAGTAACGTGTAGGATCCTGCTTTTAACACGTGTCAAAATACCGGTTTTCTGTAACCGGTAAATTGACAATGTAGCTTTCACATTGCAGCTGGAACCGTTTTAAAGCACTAAAAAAACGGCAATATACCGTGTTAAAGCTGCAATGTGAAAGGGGTATAAGACTGCCGAAGTAAGAAAGGATAAGTACATGAGGTAAGAGGTCCCTGCTCGTAAGAGCTTACATTCTAAATGTAATATAAATGTATATCAGATAATTTCATACGGCACCCACTTGTTGTCAAAGAGATTGTGGTGCAGGGTCCAGACATATAATACTAAGCACACTTACCTCCCCTCTGTCAGGGAAAGAAACGAACCAGCACTCACAGTTAAGTTGCAAAAGGTGAATCGTATTAACGTTACAGCATGGTGTCAATGAGGTACAACACGGCTGACCCGACAGCTGTTTCAACTGGAATCCTTTTCCAGTTGAAACGGTTGTTTTCGGCAGGTCCATGTCAATGAGCATGAAACACCTGGCAACGAGCATATACTGTAGGTAAAAAAAAAATGATAGTACATGTCTGGGGAGGGCGTCAGATATTTTTTGGGCAGTAGAAAACAAGATTTCTAGTTACACCACTGGTGTTATTCTTTATACCATGTGCATTTCCAGAGAGCTGTAAACCTGATAGAGTATGTGCAGAGAATTTTTGTAAGGGGTAACCCAGCAGGGAAGAATGGGGTTGTCCTGCAGTGCTGCCATACTGAATTAGATTCCAGGGAGACTGCTTGCATGACTGACATGCATAGCTATATTAAGGGGGGATGCAGAGGATACTGTACCCTGGGCCCTCCTCTGTCAAGGGGCCCCCTGACCAGAGCAAAGTGACAATATTAGCTCTCCTGATTCCTTCCCCAGTGTCATACCTCCCAACATTGGACAACTACGAAGAGGGACCCTTCATTTTGGGGGTGTGGCCTAGCAACAAGGGTGTGTCCTATACTTGTGAAGTCACGCCCCGTTTTTGACGCCTTGGGGGGGGAATGAGCTGCTGGCCATGCCCTCCAGCCTCTCTGGCACAGCGTCTATTCATGGGTGACAGGGTGAACTCCCAACTGCTTCCCCCCCCCACCTCCCGTGCCACGGGAAGCTGCTTCCCAAAAAAAACAGGATGGTTCAGTGAAAAAGCGGGACAGTTGGGAGGTTGTTTTCATTGTCTTTTTTCCAATACAAGAAAACTTTATAAAATCATTGTCTTTCACTTACAGTAGGTGGAGCTATAAAGCATGACCAGGAATTTTTACACTAAGTTTAAATCTAATATACATAATCCATACTGCCTAACTTGATCCATGACAAATCCCCTCTACCTGGAATTCCCACTTAATTTATAATTGCCATCACCTGTGTATAAATTCCAAACTACTGCAAAAATAGTTTGATTTTGCAGTGTAAATGATTGCCGCTTTAAAAAAACTGGAGATTTCTTCCCAAATCTCTCACTTTCTGAATCTCTCATCCTATTACATCTCACCCGATATGTCATTTAATGGTATAGGACATTAGATTGCATTATTATAGGTTCCATCAGAACCGTTATCTCATCGCATCGCATGCCATACAATAATGGCATGCGATTTTTTATCGCACCCTATCTTTTTAATGGATTCACTGACACAGAGCAGTGAATACAATATATAGGGAAATCGCATTGCATTGCATGCCATACAATATGGCATGCGATGCGATTTCACTACAGTGAATAGCCCACTACGCAATGCCGTAGTGGGAGCCGTCATAATACACAAGTACCCCAAATTATGTTAATAAACATAACATTATTCCACATGGACAAATATCTGCCCAATGTTAACTTACTGTAGTTGCCAACTTCTATGGTGCCCTCGCTGGGAGAGGAAAGGGGCGGAGCCACGGACAGGCTGCTCTATTGGGGGGGCGTGTCTACAGCAAAAGTGTCATTTTACCCCCCCACCCCACAGTGCAATGCCGGTATTTCAGGCATTGCACTGCGGGGGGCGGGGCTAAAATGACACAATCGCGTCATTTGACCTACGGACCCCCCTGCCAGGTGGGTGTTCACTGGTGATTGAGGGAAATTTGGAGGGTTGCCCCCTTTCTAGGGATGGCCATCATTGCTATCGATGGTTGCCATCGATGGCAATGTTCCGTGTCCCGGCACTTCGAAAAAAAAAAAAAGCAAATCATCGTTTTGCTATTCCATCGATGGAGGAAAACATCTTGTTCTCCCCATCGATGGCATACGTATTTGACATCGGCCATGAACCATCGATGATTTCAAATCATCGATGGTCGATGGCCACCCCTACCCCTTTCTGGGGGTCGGGAGGGGGACCCGATTTCCGGGACCCTCCCGGCCATTCCAGGAGGGTAGGCAACCCTGATTTATGCTGGCCACACATCAGACCAACTTTTCTCCAACCCTCCAACTAGTTGCTTGGATGGAATAAAAATACGGTACTGGATGGGAGCAGTGCAGGTGCAAGGCACCGGAGCGCCCCAGACGGGGGCGCTGTACAGGAGGGGAGGGACGGGACGTGCCGGGGGGGACGCTGTGGTGCTCACCCGCCGTGTCATTTCCCGGGGGTGGCGTGGGGGTATAGGAGGTGCCACTCACTGCTGTGCTGGTTCCTTCTTCTGCTGCTGCGGCTGTTGGGTAAAGCCGTCCCTAGTCCCTGCTGCAGCCGCTGACTGCCTAGAGCTGCTGCACTGTTCCCCACTGATGCCAATGGTGAGGGGCGGGCGGCAGCCGGGACCAGAGTCTCACCACCAGCGGTAGCAGCGCTAGGCAGCCATCGCCAGCAGCAGGGACCAGGGATGGTTTTTAGAATGGTGCTGGGAAACTAGAGATAGCTATTCCCAGCACCAGCTGCTGCCACAATAATATTTGATTTAAATGTAGGGCTGAAGAGGCTCCCTCCAGTAGCCGCCACCCTAGGCAGCTGCCTAAAGCTGCCTAGTGGTAGCACCGGCCCTGGATGGGAGCAAATGTGCTCACAAACCCAGGAAAATGGACAAAAACATTCAGTCAACTTGTTTAAATCAAACAGATTCAACTACAGTACCGTGTCTGAGCGACAGTTTTTGTCTTTTTCCAGATTTTGGGAGCAAATTTCTGAAGTAAATATTACATTTGCTCCCATCCAGTACCATATTTTTATTCCATCCAAGCAACTAGTTGGATGGTTGGATGAAAGTTGGTCTGATGTGTGGCCAGCATAACTGTCTGTTGACTAATGCATGGTGTGATAGAAAATAATGCCCAAATTTACAACTGTGTTGATGTTTTCTCACCTCGTTTCATGTCTTACACCCAGTGACTTAACCCTTTGAGTGTCAACATTTTGATGTGCAAAATATCCACTAAAAATGACAGCGTCTCTCACAATTGTTATATAAATTCAAATAAACAATGTTAAAATAAATTATATTATAAGGTAAACATTACGGGTCATGATGAATAAAAAATGTTTGCTTGGCAATTTCCACACCTATTTTGGCACGCAATGGGTTAAACAAATATGTTTAGCAAATATTTCCAAAATATGTATGATATCATTTTATAGTCCAATTTTTAGAATACAAATTTTTTGACTTGCACTTAAATGAAACATGGCCATAAAATGTATACTAATGCCAGATATCTTTATTTTGTTTGTAGATACTTCAACATACGCACACTTTCTGTTTAATGCCTTCGACACAGACCACAATGGATCTGTGAGTTTCGAGGTAGGTTGTATCCGATGTTACACATATAGCGGCAGTGGGCCTGATTCAGAAGGGAATGCAATGCCGACATCTGCGCAGCTGGCCAATGTTATTTCTACTGTGCATGCATCTGACTAGCACTCTGAATGTGCCACAGTGGTCATGTGACTGCGGCCATCAGTGGCGTAACTATAAATTTTGCTCCCCCCTGCCCAAAAAAGTTTGTCCCCCCCCCCATCCTCCCGGGCTCCTCTCCAGTGTGTTTCCCCAGCGTGTGACGTGATGATGTCACACGCATAACTGAGAAGCTGAAGCAGAAGAGAGGCAGAGAGACCAGCAGACACTGCTGCTTCCTCTGGCTCCGACGCATCCCAGGCCACCCCAGCACACCCATCCTCCCGCCCATCCTGTACACAGTAGCCAATAGCCGGCTCTGTGTACAGTCAATTGAATCAGTGGGGATTTTACATCTGTCATGGCCACACCCGCGCTACGGCTGACTTGCCTTCAGTGCTCAGCCAGTGGACAGCGGCAGGTAGCAGTATTTCAATGCGTCAAGCGGGTGCCGGCGCCTACACAGACCCCACTGCCACTTGCTCCCCCAAGCGGCAGCTGGAGCTGCCTTACAGTAGTTACGCCACTGGCGGCCATAGTGTGGATTAGGACAGGCAGGCAGTGGCTGTGGTCATGGAAGGGGAGGGGCTACTAAAAGCAGCCTTCTCAGTACAACCAAGCAGCTGAACTGAGAAGTCTATGGTGGAAATCTAATATATAATTATGTATTCTCATACACAGCAGCAACCGGCGTAGATGCAGCAGTGACAGGCATAGACATAGCAGCGATGGTCGTTGCCTCCTCCCCTGAATCCGGCCCAGTGTTAGAAAAAGAGGACATGTCACCTTAATGTGCTTTTTTTTTGTTGCATGAATAATAAATCTCTTGTCCCTACCCCTCCTTGTAGTCCCTCAGGATCTCCCCTGAGTAAAGGTAGCACACCTGACACGGCGAATAGACAAAGTGCCCAGCTCTATACAATACTTACCCACGTCCTCTTCTTTCAGTTACTGGTGCCCTGATCCTGGGAACTCTCTGGCCTCTGAACAACCCAAATTAAAACCTCACTAAAATTGTGTTCTAACCACAACATTATCAGCTTGAGGTCCTCCTCTCATTCTGAAGGTAAATGTTAGGCCTGCAATAAAGCTTTGCAGGTTACCATTGTAAAATTTACATTATGAGTTACAGTAACAAAGCCCCATTAGGGTCATAAGAGAGCCGCAGATCTGCGCTGTGATTTTCTAATGCTAAGAAGAGTTGGGGCTTTGTTAAGGTTGCCCTGCATTGCCGCCACACCACCTACACAGTCATTAAAACTAGCCACAAACCTTAAGGTGTATACACACTGGTCGTTTTTGGCCAGCGTGTAGGCACAGCAATGATGGGGAAAATCGCTGGGCTGAAAATTGCTCAGTGCATACACTCTGAGCGTTTTTCAACCATCTAACAAATTTTCACAGGGTTAAACGGCTTTCTATAGCAGGACGATATGGAAAATCGTCCGCCCCATCGTTCATCTGTTGGTATCACCAGCAGATGAGCAGTGGCCATCCGCGATGATGCGGGAACGTGCATCAGCGCTCACCGCTGCCCCGTACACACTGGGCGGCTTTTGAGCTGAAAGCAGCTCAAACGGCAAAACTGGGCTGCTTTCAGCTCAAAGTCGAGCAGTGTGTATGGGCCTTTAGTGTGTTTTACTAGCAGGAAGTACAGTGAATGGAGCAGAGAACATACATACAGTAGATTGCACATTCACATTAGTCAACCCACAAGTAGGCATGGGGGCATTTCATTTCAAACTTGTTTTTTTTGCATTGTGCTAGTGTCAGATTTGATGCCAGTGGATATACAGCCTAATACTCGAGGGATACCTACAGGGGCATTACTAGATATTTGTAAGCCAAATATCACCATTGTGTATACTAACCAATGGTGTTAAAGATATATAACTGATGTACCTTACACAGGGAAGATGTGGAACCCTCAGTATAGGGCCCATAGCAGCTGCACCTATGGTAGACACCTACACATGCAGGACAAGAGGAGGGATGTTGGAGGAACTAGTAAGGAAAACTCTTCAGAATCTGAGCCACTGCCGGCCAGGAGCTCCGACTGACAGAAGAGGAATCAGTGTTGGAGAAGTGCAGGGATGACACTTTCCCAGTGTACATATTGTATCTCCTGGTGAAAGTTTAAGGGGATATGGTTCAGTAACCAAACACTATGGGCGGTATTCAATGAGCCTGATTCGCCATGTTTTTATGGCGAATTTGTGCTGTTTGGCGAATTTTTGACTAAAACGGTGAATCACCCTATTCAATGACCAGATGGCGAATACATTTGAAGGTTTTTTTCGCCATGATTCACCGAGTAGCAATCGCTATCTTTTTATGGTGAAGTGGAATGTGAACTTTTAAAATAAAGTGTTTTGTTTTTTACATTTGGTGTAAAAAAATCAGGAATTTTATTCTGAGGAGGGGCATGCTATTTTTATTCATGTGCTGTAAGCACATGAATATATATATATATATATATATATATATATATATATATATATATATATTTTTTTTTATATTTTTATTATGAAGTTTTTCAAAATAACAAAATAACATCCGGTATAAATAGATCAATCGTATATATATCGAGTATGAGTACAGAGGCAAGTAGAAATCACATATCCATTTCCTATACAATCAATTGCATTATATCTCTAGTCAACATTATTTAAATTTCAAGATTCTGAAGATCCTTACCACGGTAATTTGAACGGATTTAAATGGAGTTAAATAAAAGATTATATTGTGTATCACCCTCCTATCTAGGACGTCTTCTCTGGGGGTTACTGATGTTGATTCGTGGCATGTACTCTGTGCTTATCTAAGACTAAAACACAAACCTAATATACCAGACATGGGGGGGGGGGACAAAACACAACCACAAGACGAAAGACTAGACACATAAGGGTAGAATTAGGTATAGTTTACTTTGTCTTTTATTCAAAGGGGCAAGGGGAAGGGAGGAGTACATTCCTTGTAAACCAGTAACAAGGAAGGTGGGGGGGGAGGGGGGGGAGAATAGAGCATTGGTTACTAATATATTGAGTAATTCTGTTGGGCATATTTGTTTTCTAGAAGATAATAATGGTATAGGGAGTTATATAGTTGCAATCCAATAACACAGTGAAAAGTTATATTAATTTTATTTGCGGGTCAAGTCTGGTCAGGGGGTTCTACATGAGTTCCAGATTAAGAATTGGGGTGGGATAATTGCTAAGGTTAGCCTCTTGTAAGAGTTTGTAGCACTGACCCTAAATTTTATATATAGTTAACTGAATCTATAGGCTAAGAGCTTAAAATTCCAATGATCAAATACCCATATTGCACTAAAGATTAAGTAAGACAACATAAACATATATTATTTAAACACTTACAAACAGAGAGGTAATATTTGATCTTGCAATGTCCTCAAGGGAGTCAATGTAAAAAGACCATTTTGCCAAGAATTTGACTGATCCTCGTTTTAAGTCCAATTTCGCGTATTTCCAGTCGAAGAACATAATTTGTGAGAGTTTTTGTTGTAGGTGTGATAACTGGGGAGACGTTTTTTTAGTCCAATGAACCAAGATGCATTTTTTAGCAACCGTGAGGATAACAAAAAGCAGTGAAAAGGCGTTTTTATCTATTCTCTCCATCGGCCATCCTTTGAATGAAAGTCCCATCAATGCTAGAGGTTCCATCGAGAGTTTAATTCCAAATAATTTATATAGAAAGTCCAGAACTTTCCACCAAAAATGCCTGATTTTAAAGCAAGACCACATGCAGTGTGCAAAATCTGCCTCCCCGTATCCACATTTAATACAATTTCCCTGTTCTTCCAGTACCATAAATTTGCGCCTACTAGGTGTGATGTAGGCCCTGTGCAGAGTCAGAATCGCAACCTCTTGGAGGTATGCGGAGTTGAGAGCTTTCAAGGATTGAGAGTGTAATGCAATTATGTCGTCCAAGTGTAATATGCTAGGAATATCAGAGGACCACTTATTTAACAACACTTGCCATTGCTCTGCGACTCTGGTAGAGCTGTTAATAAGGATTTTGTATAAATATTTCACCTTATATGGTTTATTAACCAAGAATCTTAAAAGAGGATCAATAGCAGTTATCTGAGATAGAATTGGGGTGGTATTATCTATCATCTGGTGAACTTTAATGCTTTTAAGAAAATGTCTTAGCTGGTAATATGAAAATAAATGTGTCTGCGGAATATTATAAGTTTCCGCCAGGTACTGAAACGTATATAAGTTGCCTCCTGGATCGAATACCTTGCTGGACAGGTCCAAACCCCTGTCTTGCCATTCAACATAGACTGAACTTAGTAAGGAAGGGGTGAAAGAAGGGTTTCCCCATAAATGGATAAATTGAGAGAGATAAGGATTTCTAGAGGTTTTTCTATTGATCGACATCCACACAGCGTAGGTATCCTTAAATAATATATGTGACCTTATTTTTAAGGGGATTTCTCTAATTTTAGAGTGAATGAGGGCACCTGGGGAGAACGGGTAGAAAGCGGCTCTATCTAGTTCCATGTTTGTATATGTAGATTTGTTTAACATCCATTCTGATACATATCTGAAAAATATAGCTTTGGAGTAGCTGTGTAAGTCGGGAAGCCTAGTCCTCCATTATCCCTGTGGGTAGTCAGTTTAATTTTAGCTATTCTGGGTCTCTTTCCTTGCCAAATGAATCTAGAGAACATGGCTTCTAATTTAGAGATATCCGAGTCTAGTAATTTTATAGAAAGCATCTGCATAGGATAAAAAATTTTTGGAAATATGATGGATTTAATTATTGCTATGCGTCCCAATAAGGATAAAGGCAGTTCTTGCCAAGCAGACAGTTTTGTTGCTATATTACTTATAATTTGAGAAAAATTTAAATGATATAACTTAGATAAATCTGCGCTTATTTGTATGCCTAAATACTTGAAGTGTGATTTGGTAAAGCTGAAAGGAATATCAATGTGATCTAAGGACGATGATCTCGCCCCCCCAGCAGCATGACCTCTGATTTTGACAGGTTCACCTTATATCCAGAGATTTCTCCAAATGAGTCAATCATGTGCAGTAGTGCCGGGATAGAATGGGATGGTTTTGCAATAAAAATCAGGGTGTCGTCGGCAAACAGCGCGACCTTCAGTTCCTCTGATTGGATTTTTATTCCATGAATTAGGGGAGAAGATCTTATTGCTATCGCCAATGGTTCTATCGCCACCGCGAAGAGCAGTGGCGATAGGGGGCAGCCTTGACGGGTGCCTCTACCGAGTTGGAAATATTCCGACAGCAATCCATTGCAAGAAATTGCCGATCTAGGAGAGGTATTAATTGCTTTGATTATCGAAATAAATTGTTGGGGAAAGCCAAAATGCTCCAAAGTTTTATTTATGTGCTTCCATAACACTAAATCGAATGCTTTCTCCGCATCGACTGTCAGTACCATATAGGGGTAGTCATCGTCCTTAGCCACATTGTTAGAGTGATAAATAGCCGCCAAGACTCTACGAACATTAGATGTGGAATGACGGCCTGTGATAAACCCCGTCTGGTCTCTGTGTACAATAGTGGGGATAATCGGCTTCAACCTCTCTGCCAATACTTTTGTAAATATTTTATATTCTGCATTTAGCAGAGAGATCGGCCGATAAGATCCTGCTAGTTTCAAATCTCTGCCTGCCTTCGGTAGGACTTTAATGATTGCATCAGAGAAATATAAAGGCAGCTTCCCTGAAGATCTTATTTAATTGAAACAGTCTGTTAAAGGCTGTGCTATTAGGGGTTCCATTACTTTATAGAATTCATTTGAGTATCCGTCTGGGCCTGGGGCTTTGGCTAGTTTTAAATTTTTAATAACTCCAGATACTTCTTCAACTCTAATTGGAGCTTCCAGCTCGATTCTGTGTTGCTCCGAAATCTTTGGGAAGGGCAGAGAGTCCCAATAGGCTTCTCTCCCGTTCGCTGAATCTAGGGGACCCTGTATAGTGCCTTCTAGTGTGGAGTGCTGGTATGACTCCGGCCGTGAACAGAGCTTCAAGTAGAACTGTCTTAAAATCTCATCTATTTGTTCGTCTGAAGTGGAAACGAGGCCATCCTCCCTCATTAATGGGTGTACCACTGTTTTCTGTCTAGAGCCTCTCATCAAGTTTGTAAGCATGGGGCCTACTTTATTCCCGAATTTTTAAAATTTCGCATAAACATTAAAGAGATATTTGTCTCCCTGTAACCCCAGGTGGTCCTCGAACTGTGATTTAGCTGTCTGATAAGCCTGTCTGCTACTAGGATCCGGATGGGATTTAAAAGCCTGAAAGGTTTCTGTAAGGGTTTTTTGTAAGATTAAATACCTAGATTTTTGTTGTTTTTTCATGCCTGAATTATAAGCAATAATTGCTCCCCTTATGACCGCTTTGGCCGCTTGCCAGTAGTTAGACGGGTTGGAATTCACTCTGTCCACAGGAGAGTTATCTTCAACATATCTATGCCATGTGGATGCCAATTTTTCCTGCAAACCCTTAGTTTGGGATAGGTGGGATGGAAATCTCCAAAATGATTTATTTATGTGTGTCCTAGGTAAATCTAACTCAATTACTACTAGACCATGGTCTGAAAGTACCGGTGGGAATATTTCTGAAAGCTTAACGTAGGGAAAGAAGGGTTCGGCCAGAAAGATAAAATCTATTCTGGACCAGGTCCGGTGGGATAGAGACATACATGTGAATTCTTTATCAATAGGATGAAGAGAGCGCCAAACATCAATCACATTTAGGGCCTTCATAAAATATGGGATCCCTATTTTAGGCGGAGTCGGGATACGTTTAAGGGGCGGGGACCTGTCCAGCAAGGGGGAGGCCATAAGGTTAAAGTCACCACAAATAATCAGCGAAGATGGGTCCAGTGCATGCAATATAGCCATCATTTTTACAAAAAATACCTTTTTGTATTGGTTTGGGGCATATATATTACATATATGTAAACTTTGACCACCAATTTCAAGTTTATTTATCACATAACGACCCTCGGGGGCAGCAGCTGTGGACTCTACCTGGGCTCCCAGAGCTCTTTTGACCAATGTTACCACACCCCTTGATTTTGAATTAAAATGGGCTGATCCTATTATGGTCCAGTCCATCATTTGTAATTTTTTAACCTGTTCAGCCATTAGGTGGGATTCCTGTAGACAAATTAAATTTACTCTCTGTTTGCCCAGGTATGTCAACAACTTGCGTCGCTTAGCGGGTGTATGTATACCCCTGATATTTTATGTTCCAATAATCAGTGACATTGGATAGCTATCTTAGAGTAGGACAAATACCATACCTTTGTTAGCTCTATAGGGGAGAGGGGGAAAGGGGGTTGGGCCACACATAGTGGGGGAACATAAAACACATGGTCTGAGACATACAAACAATTAACATTCATACACATATGAAAAAAAAAAAAGGAGAACCTAGGTAATTTGCAGCAATATATGATGTCAAAAACAATACTTAGACTTCCGGTGAAATTCAACATTAACAAAATGCCTAACTATTAGGCCAGAAAAAGAAAAAGGAAAAGCGGCTGAGCTATGTCGCCAGCCAGCTCCACTTTAGTATATAAAGAATTTAAACTTTTTATCGACATGGATAATAATCTAACACCTCTATTAGCAAGAAACCTCCTAAATAAGGTTTGGACACGTTATCTACTTGAGAAAGATCAACAACAGGAACAATTCAAAACATGCTCTTACTAGGACATCCTCATTTCCCCTGACTTTTTAGATCCATCAAGTATTTGCAGCCCTAAATCATCCTGGCTTTTTCCCTGGTAAATCAGGGAAGTCTTCCTGGCGCTTGATAAGTTTCTGTTTTAACAGAAAGGTTTTGGCGTTTCCAGCATCCAAGAAATCTTGTGGGCCTGAGTCAGTGATTATGCGCAATCTCGCTGGGAAGAGCATATAAAATCTTATATTGGCTTTAATCATTGCTGAGCACACTGGAGTAAATAGCCTTCTGGCCTTAGCCACTTCACTTGAGAAGTCCTGGAAAAGTCTGATTGTGTTACCCTCCCATTTTATTGGGTTTATTTTCCTAGATGCAGCCCATACTGCTTGCTTGTGAAGATAATTTAATATTTTCAGGATCACTATTCTTGGTCTTGTGGGAGTCTGGGATGATATTCCTCCCATCCTGTGAATCCTTTCTATAATTATATCAGTAGATAAAGATTCAAGCTGCAAAAGTGGAAGAAGGGTAGCACGGAAGAATTGCTCTAACTGGGGACCCTTAACAGATTCAGGGATCCCAGAGATCCTAAGATTTTTCCTTTTCCTTCTCATGCGATTCTCTATATTTTCCAGTCTCTCCTCTATCTGGGTGTTTGTCAGAGTCAGAGATTTGACCGTTTTCTGCAGAGAACTGATATCATCCATATTAGTGCTGATTTGTTCTTCAGCTTCATTCAGTCTCTCAGTAACGCGATCAATCTGAGCTGTTATGTCGGATACCACTTTCTGTAACATCGGTGCCATGGAAGCCTGGATCACCGCTAGAAGTTCCCCTTGGCTGAGGTTAGTGGTTGCCAGTGTAATAAGGGGGTCTGGTGTACCTGAATGTTGCCAAGAAGCATCTAGGATCGGCTTCTTGGAGGCTGGGGATCCCTGGGCGTTGTCCACGGCGGCCGCCATGTTCCCTTCTGCCCGGCGCTTATCTTGGTGTTGTGGCAGTGATACAGGGGGCTGCTTCAGGGATGTTTGCGGCTCCAGGGAATGCTCCATGCTCACCTCAGGTCTCCGTGGGGAGCGGGAGCGTGTTCTCGGTGTTGCCGACAGAGTTAGGGAGGTGTAGAGCTGTGCTGGCGATGGAGCTGTAAGGAGACGCTGCCTACTCCCTCATGCCGCACCCAGAAGTCTCCACATGAATATATATTTAATTTTAAAAAAATATATATATATTTTTTTTACACAGCAGCCAGCAGGGGGCGCCGGAGCCGAGCCGCTCATTAGATATTCATATATTCACTGCACCCGATCGTTACATATGCACGATCGGGTGTAGTGAATATACCCGGTCCCCTGCTGGCACCCCCGGGGGGCAGCCTGTGCTGCCTGGCACCCGGGGAGCCCACCTCCCCCCCACATACGCTCTGGGGCAGGCAGAGAGACTTCCATCTCCCTGCCTGCCACCGTCCTCAGGCTCCCTGCAGCGTTCGCCGCAGGAGCTCATATTCGCCGGTCAGGGGCAGCGAGCCCCTGACTCGTTGAATACCGGAGCCGGCGAGGCTCCGGAACGAGGCGAATGTGCAGCGAATCCTAAACAGGATTCGCTGCACCTCGCCGGTATTCACATTGAATACCGCCCTATAGCTATTCATGTAAGTCATATAACAAATAAACACGTCACATACTTAGGCTTGTGATATTTCTCAGATAAGGACTGTCTAGCCAAGCCTGCTTTACATGAAATGTTAATGTGATGGCTGTGTGCATTAGAGCAGGATTGTCACATAGGACATGGGATTGTGTAACCGGAACCAGATTTCACACTAACTTGCTAATTTCACAATTTGCCACTTCCATCTTTGTATGCTTTGCCCATTGGATGCAGTAACTTTACGTGCAATTTTCAGTTCTCTTCCCTTATTATTATTTTGGTTGGGGTTCCTCCCAGGGGTATGCAGTTGGATTGTCTACATCCACTATGCCTGATGTTCTGAATGTCCACGCGTCGATGCGGATGTAGGAGGTTATTCTGGTTGACATGCAAAGCTGTGAAATTCATTCAAACGAAAATCCGAGGGCATTTGAATGGATGTTTTGCATAAACATCCATTCGCAGCTTGTGTGCGGGGAGGAAATCATTCGATGACCGCCGATTTCTACAGCGCTTGCAGATGTAAGACAACTCTGGCGCTCTGTGCGGGAAGCGTGCTGGCAGCTGACAACTGAGAAGTTGTTGCTGGTAATGTCCTCAAAAGAATGACCATTTGCTGGTCGCTTATACCTCAGGACTTTGAGAACCTGCATGATCGGTCTAATCCAGACTCCCAATCCCACCACCACCACCGCCAGAGTGAAATCCCGCCCCCTGTAAGCCAGCAAATTGCTTAGTACGGCTTGTGAAAATATCCCAGGCCTGCGATTAGCTGCAGATCCATTTGTAAGCCGCTGACCATCAAATAATGTCTCCACTTGGTGCAGTCTGTGCGTAGCCCTGAACTTACTCCGCGGCTGCGGTGGAAACAGGCTGATCGAGGCCAGAGCTGACGTCGCACGACTTCCCGTCAAATGCCTGGGCGCGTCTGCGTCTACCTGACACTACCAGAAAACGGCCGGGTACCACCCACAAACACCGGCTTTCTGTCAATCACCTTGTGAATGTGCAGCTGTCAAAAAAATGAGCAGGATATTATCTCAGGAAGGTCTGCATGTGTAGTCTATTGACAATCGGCCACAGCTGTGTGATCAGGTCTGAATTAGGCCCAATGTGTCTCTAGTTTGCAAAGTATGGATTTGTTTTTTCAGAAATTAGGATAACAAGTTGGCAATGACATTCGTGGTCAGGACTGTTATACAGAGCCAGCATTTCTCTGATGTGTTCTGTAGATCAATCACTCATTTCATCTGTCAAGTACATTTGCGCTCCACATGATCGTGTCACCTACAAAGCCTGTCTCCTTCATTCCCTTTGATAGTGACTTTCAATAGATCCCAGTCACCTAGAGATAGAACATGTACACAGTTTTAACAAGTGTTCCTTCTTATTAATTTCGCAGCTTGAGCTTAAATAAGGCAAGTGCTGAGTTTCTTATGTAACTGGACCAAGCAAGCCTCTAATTGCACCCTTCACCCACAAGCCTTAGGAGCTATTAAGGCGCCCAAGGGATTATATTGGTTACCCTTTGTTGTTACCTTTACCATAACTTCCTAGAAATAATTCACGCGGACACCTTATCTAAAAATAAGATTCAGACAACCATGGCATAAGTTTAAAATGGTCAAGTTATTTATTTAGGTGGTATGACCCTTGTTAGTCTATCAAAGGGATGGCCAAGACAGCACTTGAGACCAGCACCAGTCAGAGGTGTATGTCAATGGCAGCGACTGCCTCGCTCCAATCTAACAAACACACCCCTTACGTAAGGTACAGCCTGCACCGTGACGGCTCCCCGCCCCCTCTAAGGTAAGGCGCGGACACCTCAAGGAAGTGCCCACCGTCCCCGCTCATTTCGGGACTCGCCCACCGTCCTGGCAAGGGGGGGGTAATACCGCACGGTGACCACCTGACACCTCACCCGACTGCTGGTCGAGAGCGCCTTCTCGCCGATTTTTAAACTAAATTAAATTTAACCGAATTGTTTGGACAGCCCGAAGGCAATGAGCACCAGAGAGAGGAAAGAAAAGAAGGGAGGGAGGGTGGGAATCCGGATTCCAAGAGGAAGTTCCTCCCCCTAAGCTGGACCCTATATACCCCACTTAAGCTACCTCCCCTCTGGGTGCTGATTGGCCCATAAGCACCACATGCTAACCTGTCTAAGAATTACACACTGCTCTGATGCTGCTTGTGTATCTGCGTTTAACCCCTTAATCCCCGGGCTCTTAACTACACTCTGGCTTATGCAGCCTTCGTTTTGCCTAAGGCGCCCAAGGGATTATATTGGTTACCCTTTGTTGTTACCTTTACCATAACTTCCTAGAAATAATTCACGCGGACACCTTATCTAAAAATAAGACTCAGACAACCATGGCATAAGTTTAAAATGGTCAAGTTATTTATTTAGGTGGTATGACCCTTGTTAGTCTATCAAAGGGATGGCCAAGACAGCACTTGAGACCAGCACCAGTCAGAGGTGTATGTCAATGGCAGCGACTGCCTCGCTCCAATCTAACAAACACACCCCTTACGTAAGGTACAGCCTGCACCGTGACGGCTCCCCGCCCCCTCTAAGGTAAGGCGCGGACACCTCAAGGAAGTGCCCACCGTCCCCGCTCATTTCGGGACTCGCCCACCGTCCTGGCAAGGGGGGGGTAATACCGCACGGTGACCACCTGACACCTCACCCGACTGCTGGTCGAGAGCGCCTTCTCGCCACTGCCAAGGCTCCCCAGACCTAACAAGGTCGCCCGGGACCAGGCCCGCCACCCCTAAACTAGACCTAATGCCTTCCTATTGCCGAGTCACGCCAGAAAAGATGTCACCCAGGAAAATTTCCATGCCCGCGTCAGACAGGTGGACCCCGTCTGACCTATAAAGGTGGGCCGACTCCCTAAATATCGTGGGGTGCCGCACTGCCCTACCCCCCATGGCGCTCACCCTCCTGGAAACCGCGTGGTTCACCTTTCGCCTTGCCCTATCTATGGCAACTGCATTCCTGCAGCCCCGCCACTGAAGCCGGGGGACGATATCAGACCACACTAACCGCACACCTGGCCAAAGGGCCGCAATGCGCTCCAGGTCAGCCGTTATGCTACACATGAGTGAGAGCCCTGTATTTTTAACCAGGTCGTTGCCCCCTAGATGTATAATCAATGTGTTGGGGGGACCTGAACTGCGGGCCTTGGAAACCAGCAGGCTATAAAGCCCACCCCACTGAAGTCCCCTAACCCCAAACCACTGCACTGAGTCAGCTCGTAGCAAGCCTAAAGCTCTGGAGGCCATGGGATGCCTGGCCGCCCAAAAAATATATGAGTGGCCCACTACCCAAACTCTCCCCTGATGTGATGAGGAAAGGGAAAAGGCTGAAAGAGAAAAAAACTAACGTTAACATCAATATATTATACACTGTAACACAACCAGAATACAGTAAACAGCCCAAGTGAAGGTGAAAAACTTAAAAAACCTCCGGTGAACTTTGGTGACAGCCGAATTGAATTAGTTCTATCTCGGAGGAAAAAGTAAAAAATTCACTCCACACCGTCGATTCCCGAACGCTAGCCGTTCCAGAACCGATTGTAAACTTACGTTTTTGGGCTGGCGCAACAGGCGCATTCTACAACTTATCTACTTTATCTAACTTATCTAATCTTATATATTTCCTATAAGCCGATGACTTCCACCTCCCTACCTTCTGTATGGCAGAGGGTGGAAGCCCCGCCGCCGCTGCGCATGTTGCGGCCCCTATGCGAAAGGAGTGCGTCCCATAATCCTGAGCCCTCAGGCCTATGCCGGTCAAGCACCGTCTAAACACAGCCCCGAACTGAAACCGGGTGAGGGGCGCACCATCTGTGTGCACCAAAAACTGCATGGCTCCAACCGGCCTAAGAGACATGTAGTCCCTGCACAATGCTACAGGACAAATGGCTTGGTTCACACTGTATCGCAGGGTGGCCCAACTACCCTTTCCCAACTGGTCTGTTTTGGATCTCTGTATCCTGCACAGGACGTGGTCCTCATGGAGAACCACGTCCTCCGACCTAAGACCAGACTGGGCCTTCTTGCTCGCAGCAACCAGTTCCCCAATCCTGAATGCTCCGAAAAAGGCGAATGCAAAGGCCACCTTCAGGAGCGCAGCCTCAAAGGGGTTATCAGCCACCTTATCCAGATTTGCTACTAGCTCCCCTAGCATGCGCTCGTCTATAGGCCGCCGAGTGTCAGGAGGCACTGGCCGCTGCTTAGCCCAGCCCCTCAAAGCCTTACTTAATACAACAGAGGCTGTGGGATCTTGCTCCCCTCTCAGCCTGCTGTGGAAAGCTATACCAGCCAAAGCCGCCGTCATAGCCGACTTTGATCTGCCCCTTACATAATGGCCACATACGAATGCGAGTAACCGGTCCTCGACCGACTTACCGCTAGTGTCAGGCGCAGACTGAAACTCTTCCCAATCCCTCCAGGCCGCCTCGTAAGCCCTGCGGGTTGAGGGCGCCAGCGACAGCAGTGCCAAACCCTTCATGCCGATTCTATGATCTGCCATACAAGATTTGGACACCTAAGCCCCAGGGGTGACGCTTCAGGAGCGAGCTCCCGAAACTTAGTAAACTGAAACCTAGACAGGGCGTCAGCGATAGTGTTTTCTATGCCCGGGACGTGTCTAGCCCTAAAATGTATATTGTACTTCAGACAATGAAGCACCAGGTAACGCAGCAACCTGAGGGCCTCTGGGGAAGCCGCCCTCTGATTGTTAATTGCGTGTACCACCCCCAGGTTGTCACACCAGAACACTATGTTCCGATTTGCCAATTCCGTTGCCCACAGCTGCACTGATACTATGATGGGGAACAGTTCCAGCAGCAAAAGATTGACCGTGAAACCCCTGTCAATCCAAGACTGTGGCCACCGTGCGACGCACCATTCCCCTTGGAAATAAGCCCCAAATCCCGTGGAGCCAGCCGCATCAGTGAAGAGCTGCAGTTCCTTGCTGGATTCTGGCTCCGTGGGCCATATAAGCTCCCTATTAAATTGCCCCAGGAATGTGGACCACACTTCCATGTCGTCTCGCATTTCCCGTGACAGCCTGACCGTGTGGTGGGGGTCCCGAACCCCCGCCGTGGCCCTCTCGAGCTTGCGGCAAAATACCCGCCCCATGGGAATGATGCGGCAAGCAAAATTAAAGGACCCCAGCAGGGACTGCAATAGTCTCAGCTGTATCCTCTTCTTCTGCAAGCACTCGACTATTAGCCCTTGAAGCTTTGTCACCTTATCCTCGGGCAAGCGGCAGCACCCCGCAGCCGAGTCTATTTCTATGCCAAGGTAAGACAGGACCCTGGTGGGTCCCTCCGTCTTATCCGCAGCTATAGGGACCCCCAGCTCCTCTAGCAGGGAAACCGCCCGGGACAATATATGGGCGCACGTGCCGTCGTCTCCTGGTCCCACAAAGAGAAAGTCATCCAGGTAGTGGGCTACGCCCGCACAGCCTGTACTGCTCTGTATGCACCAGTGCAGGAACGTGCTGAATTTCTCGAAGTAGGAGCAGGAGACAGAACAGCCCATCGGTAAGCACTTGTCTATGTAACAGCCCCCATCTAGCCTAAAGCCCATGAACCTGAAGGACTTAGGGTGTAATGGGAGGAGCCTAAACGCGGATTCAATATCCAGTTTGGCCATAAGTGCTCCATGGCCGAAACCCCGGACTATGCCCAGCACCTCGTCAAACAGCTGGTACTGCACACTACAGAACTCATCCGGGATGGCGTCGTTTATGGACGCGCCGTGGGGGTGTGACAGGTGCTGAATCAACCTGTATTTACCCGGGGTCTTCTTAGGGACCACCCCGAGAGGGGAAAAACACATGTCAGGGAGGGGGTTCCCTTGGAAGGGGCCCGCCATCCTGCCCAGGGCTACTTCAGCCTGGACCTTCTGGCGGACCACATCTGGAAAATCCCTGGCCGACTTGAGGTTCCTAATGCAGGAAACTCTGATTCCGTCAGGGATGGGGAGGGGGAAACCAAAACTAAACCCGTCCAACAAAAACCGAGCGTCAGCCCTGTTAGGGTACGCCATTAACCTACGGGCCAGGGCGTCTACCACAATTGGGGAAGGGGCCTTACTTTCCGCCAGTGCCGGCGTCCCCGTGATCCCCACCTTTGGCTGCTGACCTGCAGGATTTGGAGGGGTGCCCCGCCCCCCCGCAGTTACTGCAGTCGTGACGGAAGCGGCACTTGGCGCCCCTGTCACATTTGCCCTCGTTGTACGCAAAGCACTTCCCTTTGCCGCCGGCTTTGGACCCGGGTTTGGCCGCAGGAAATGGCTTCCTACCCGATGTATCTGAGCTATGCTGCCCTTTGCCTATGACCTCGAGCCATATCTCCACGTGCTTGCAGCCCATGGGCATGACCCTTGACCCGGCGTGGGCGAGGCGGAACTTCTCATCGTAGTTCCGCCACGCCTGCCCCTTATAATCCGTGTACGTCTCGTTCACAAGGAACAGGTAGCGTAAGACGTTCACGTGCTCCCCAGGCCTTGTGCTCAGGTAACAAGAGGAGAATATTAAAAAGCCCTTCAGCCAATTGTGGAAGCCTTTAAAGGCCGCCTCGCTACCACTTCCCGCTTTCTTGGCTGCCTCAAAGTCTTTTTTCATGTCGACTGTCAGTGTAAAGAAGTCGACAAACTTTCCCCTTTTTATTTTGTCCTTTACACCCTTACGCAGGCCCCTGGCGGTGTTGGTGCAATGGACCATATCGCCCGCTGTGGCAGCTACTTCAGGATCCGCCTCTTTCCTAGCCCGCTTAGGGCCACCCACTTTTTTCGCAACCGCGCGTGCAACCATCTTAGCAAACTTGCGCGGGCGCTTGGGGGACCCAGACTCGTCACTACTGGCTGAGGAGTGTGAGGAAGAGGATGCACACTCTGAAGTATTGTCATTCTCACCATCTCCAGAAGCTTCGCCTTGGACCACGGGATCCGCCCGTGCTGTGGCCCCTGTCCCTGCGGAAGTGGATGCTTCTGCCCTTGACGTGGATGCAGGGGTCTCGGTCGACCTGGGGGCCGGAGCCAGGACCCTGGGTATGGCTGGAGCCGTCACCGGTGTTGGCGGTCTGGATTCCGGGACCCTCCTGGACCTTTCTGCGTCCTCTTCCTGGGACGATCCCCCGAACATGCCACTCCTGCCTCCGACAGATGATACCTCGGGAGATAAAGGTGCAGTGTTAGGACCATATCCTGAGCCCGTCACCCTTACTGACCCTCCCGCTGCTGTACCAGAGCTCCCCAGGCCCCCAGTCGCATAAACCTGGTTGACCTGTTGAGCCCGGGCATACATGTTGGGGTGCGTGTAAGCCGCCCCCTGAAAAACCTGCTGCGGCACCCCAGGGCCCTGCGGTTGTGGTGCACCAGCACCCTGCCATGCCCCCCTGAAATACCCCCCGGGAAACCCTCCACCTGTCCCCGCTGCTTGGGGAAAGTACGGGAAAGGGGGCTGCTGGGTCCCTGTGTAGGGCCCGTATTGTGGGTTGGGCATGGGGTACCCCGGGTAACCCCCCGCATTCTGACCGGGAAAAGCCCACTGCTGCTGCTGCTGCACGGGGGGTTGCATGTATGCCTGCTGACCCGCACCAAAACCCGTGTGGCCAAACCCCTGGTGTCCCCCCTGCCCCGCCGGGGCCCCGGCGAAGCCCTGAGGGGCCGCGGGGAATGGCTGCTGGCCTTGATGCCATTGCTGCTGCGGGGCCTGCCAACCCTGGAAGGGGGGGGCACCGCCATCCATCCGGCCGCCGACGAAAGCGTCCCCACGGCCCCCGTCCCAGCCCAAGGGGATGAGAGAGCCCCTCCCCGGGGCTATGATGTTTGTCAGGGAAGCCAGAGGGCCCTGACCCGCACCGCGCTGCCCACCTGCAGTCATCCGCAGAGGGCTCCATGTGGGGCCCCCTGTTATGACCTGCAGAGGACTCCCTGGACCCTGCGCTAATGGGGTGCTAGTCCTGGGGGGCACCCCCCCATCCCCCCCGCTGAGTGACACCCCCCCACCACTCACCCCGCTGCCTGAGGCGCGCGGGGTGCTCATAGGGGTCTGCATACCCTGCGCTGGCGTTAAAACGCCAGCAGATGGCGCCAGAGCACTGTCCCCAGCAGCGCTACTCGCTGCTGGGTGCCCACCATGTGCTGCTGGCGCAGCGCGCTCCCCGCTCACAGCAGAGCCCTGCTGAGCCGGGGAAACGCTTCCCTGCGGTGGGGACACATGTCCCCCAGAGGCAGAATGTGCAGGAGACGGCGCGCTCACCCGCGATGACGCGGTCGTCCTGCTGCCTCCCCCGCGCGCTGGTACAGTCGCCAGCGGGCGGGCTGCGTCTGCCAACCACCTAGGTGGTGGAGCAGATCTCTTGGGGCGGCCGGACATAATTGCAGCTGCGCGAATGACAACAGGCCTAAAAACAAGGTAAAATGTACTTAGCTTCGCGTGCTGCACTGTGTGAATCCGGATTCCAAGAGGAAGTTCCTCCCCCTAAGCTGGACCCTATATACCCCACTTAAGCTACCTCCCCTCTGGGTGCTGATTGGCCCATAAGCACCACATGCTAACCTGTCTAAGAATTACACACTGCTCTGATGCTGCTTGTGTATCTGCGTTTAACCCCTAAATCCCCGGGCTCTTAACTACACTCTGGCTTATGCAGCCTTCGTTTTGCCATATGGCTGAAAGTCATATACTCTCAGTTATCTAGTAAATAATGCTGCAAGAAGTACCTTGTGCAGAGCTGAATTAGGGCCCTGATTCTGTTGGCTCAGTAAGCAGCGAAAATTGCTGCTTACCGACCGCTGAGAAGCCCGTCACCGGAACTCACACTCCGCGCACAAGTCCAGCATCAGAATCCTGACTGTTGGCATCCCGAACGTAAGTCCACGGTTTTCACGATTGGACTTACCTGCTCATTTATCTGACCATTACAGAAGGTCCCCAAAAAACTGGATGTCTTTGGCTAAAGGTTCCTGACACAAACGGATACAAATCGTCGTGAGGTTTTAGTAGGGCAGCATTCTGCTTATTGGACAGTGCAGGTCATACATTACCCAATATTGGGTGCCATCTTACCAATACGTGATCTGGAATCTATTACTGTTGTTTTTATACATGCATTGAGTGATATTTATTTTAGCTTATTATTTTGTCATATTGAAATCAAATCTGTAATTCTTATAATTGATTCACCTATTAATCATTGGAGCGCTGCTTATTGTACCTTTCTTTGTCCTCCGAATGTAAGTATGCCTGGGCTGGGTAGGGTAAGAACACGTGGGGTGGGGGTGGGGGGGTAACTTACTAAGGAGGATGGGTTAGGCTGCAATAAGGTAGGGTTAGTCTGCAGGTAGGAAGGGAAAGGGAGGCAGGTGGGGAAGGTTGAAGTACTTACCACCTAGGTGTTGTGATTCTGCATATCTGGGTACTGCTCTCAGTCATCTGACTGCCGGCATTCAGATACCTTCCCTCCCAAATCTACCCCTAAACCTGTAATGTCAAAATTATGACTGTCGACATTGACAATGTTGGCATAATGGCCAGGTGAGGATTACTTTATGTCCATGTCAACATTATCTTTAAATGTTGACATTATGCAGCTGTGCATTTGCTTCCACACTCTCAGGTGAAGAGTATATACGCCTCTGAGCGGTTACAGAAATCATTTCCTTGTCGCACCTTTCTAGGCTGTACGGGTTCCTCATCACACTGTACATCCAGCTACTTCTTACACTAGGGCAGAGTTTCCCAAATTCAGTCCTCAAATCATCCCAACAGTCCAAGTTTGAAGAATATCTGTGTGTGAGCACAGTGGGTTAAATCAAAATAACTGAGCTGCTACTTTCAGTAAGTCACCTGTGTTCAAGTATTATACGCCTAAATCCTCAGTTATTAGGGGGCGTGGAGGGCAGAGTATTTAAAATACTGTGTTAGAAACAGCTGTAGCTGAGAATACCCATGTAGCTTCAGTCTCTTATTATAACAAAACAACCACTTCTCAGTTTATAACCCTATATTAGTGACACCATACAGATGGAGCGCCTCTCTTCTTTGCCCGGGGATCGTCAGCATGCCTGCGCTGGCGATCGCCGGTGCAGAGTCGCTCCATCTGACTGGGATGTCTCACACACACGCGCATCCCAGTTTCAGGACGGTGCCGCGGCGGCACCCTGCCCGTCTCCTCTTCAGGGAGATGGGCAGGGAAAGAGCGGACGGCAAGAGGCACCGGGGAAGGCGGCGGGGGAGGTGACGGAGCCGGCTGCTGGTGGGGGAATCGCCAGCCCCTGCAAAGATGGAGCCTGCTCCGTCTGTACTTCCAATCAAACTCCTGTCCACAGCACAGCCCATGCCTTGTATAATGTACAGTCTGGCTGTGGTGGGGCGCCAGAGCAGTGGCAAAATTTGTGAGTGGTTGGCCCAGGTGCAAAGATATAATTTGGTCCCATCTCCTCCACTCCAACCCAAGTTCCCAATATTCCACACAGCAATAGGAGGCAGCAGTGGGCCCCTTAGTTCTCAGGGGCCCCGGTGCAATGCACCTGCTGCACCAGTGGTAGTTATTATCATCTCATATAATCAGAACTGAATGGTCGTCTTGTGGGGCTAAAGACCACTGCTCAAGTCTCTGATAAATATTATGTTATATTAAGTTCTTTATTAATATTGGTTGCCATCGGTAACCATCAATAGTATGCTTCAATTCATACTGTTTTCATTGAGTATTTTATGACAGTTTCCTTTCATCTCTAGAACATACCTGGGACGGCTACGTAGCTGCTATTTCTGCGTGATTTAATGGCTCTCCATGTGCAATGCATTTAGACGTTATTAATATTTATAGATTAAACACATATTTCCCTTGAATGCCATTTTAACAAATAGAGCACATCAATAAAGTATGCGCTGTGGTTCTAACAATAGGGATAAATAATGCATACCTATAATAGAGCATCTGTTTGCCTAATCCCAGGGATTCTCTACCCCTTGGACGTCTATGTAAATAACTTGTCATTCACAGAACGGAGCTCACATTCTATATATAGAACGATTGCACAGTTATCCTTGTGGTATGTGCATTGGATGACAGCCCCTGCCACCACTTCCATTTTTATCAAAGTAACAAGGAACAGTGCTATTATTTTGATTCGCCATCTTTGATAGATGCGAAGGCAGCTGTGCTTATGTGCCAGCATGACAGAGGACATGGTAACATACTGCGCCTGTGTGGGCCTCATTCAAAGTTGATCGCTTTTGTGCATAGTCACAATCCGTTATCAAATGACTGCTCATACATACGGATTGTAACAGGCATGCATAAGCCAAAATAGTGACACAAATAGCAAAAATATCTATTCGCAATCCCCTCGCAATTTGACGGACAAGAAGCCAGCGGTTCAGGGCGGCAACTGGCTGTTTTCTGGGAGTGTGTTCAAAAAAGCACAGGAATACCGAAGCGGTTTAAAGAAGGGTACGTCAGCGTGGGCCTCGATCACCCTACCGGCCTTATTCTAGTTAATATGTTCACACGGGGACCGATGGTGGCGCTGTGCATACGCAGGGTGCATGCACACTCATGGTGAACAGACTGTGTGCGGGGGGGCGGAGAGGGGCATGGGGCGGCCCCATTAGCATATGGGAACGCCCAGCGTTTCATGGGTGTTCCCATGAGAATGCTGGGAGTTCTCATGCTAATGAGGCCATGACGCGGGTGCAGGCAGCTGACATCACCAGCGTGCACGCATATGTAAGTGACTTGAGAGTGACTTGAGAGTTTTTTAAATTATACCCCTTTTACACCAAAAACCCTGGTCGGACCCTGGTCTTTGAATGCTGGAGTATCCAGGGTCTGACCCTGCTTTATACCCCATTTACACAGCACTTTGACCTGGGTCGGACCTGGGCCTGCACCATTTACACTGAACCTGGGTCAGCCCTTGCCTTAAATAATATATATATATATATATATATATATATATATATATATATATATATATATATATATATACATATACAGGTTGAGTATCCTGTATCCGGACATCCCTTATCCGAATTATTCCAAAAACCGTGGTTTTTGGAATCATTCGAATTATTATTATTTTTTTTTAACCCCCCCTAACCCTCTTTTCATACTTACCAAGTCCCCGGGCGTCCACAGCAGGCCTCCGGCATCTTCTCCAGGGTCTCCAGCGGTCCCAGGAATGCATTGCGCGAGTGTGCGCACGCCGGTGACGTCACCGGTGCGCGCGCACACTCGCGCAATGCATTCCTGGGACCGCTGGAGACCCGGAGAAGATGCCGGATGCCTGCTGTGGACGCCCAGGGACTGCGTGGACGCCGAGGGACCACCGGACACCATCAGGGGACAGGTAAGTATGCTTTAAAAAAAAATATTCCAAAAACCGCAAAATTCCCCTATCCGGAATGCTCGTGGTCCCGAGTATTTCGGATAGGGGATACTCAACCTGTGTATATATATATGTATATATATATATATATATATATTTTTTTATATTTATATATATATATAATATTTATATATATTTATAGAAATATATAATATATATATTTATAAATAATATATATATATATATATATATATATATATATTTAAGGCAGGGCTGACCCAGGTTCAGTGTTTTTTAGGGGGTAGATGGGGAGTGCTGTCCCCGGGTGCTGGGAGGAGGGGGGTCCCTGCGGCTGCTGAGGGGAGGGGGGTACCTGTCAGCATGAGGTCGGAGCTCACTCAGCGGAGGATATGATGTGTGCCGCTGCTGTACCACTCCCCGCAGCCGCGAAGTTCCTGCGGCGAATGTACAGTCAGTGGCGGGGGTCCCTCTGGTGCATGGGAACTAGTACTAGTTCCTATACGCTGGAGGAACCGCCGACACTGACTGTCCATTCGCCGCAGGGACCGGCTGCCGGGGGGTGGTACAGCAGCAGCGCACATCATCCCCTCTGCTGAGTGAGCTCCGACCTCAGGCTGACAGGACAGGTACCCCCCCTCCCCTCAGCAGCCATTTACACGGGTCCTATCCGGGTTCTACCCAGGTCAGGACCTGGGTAGAGGACCCATGTAAATGGACACAGATATACCCCATTTACACCGCCGATGATCCGGGTCTGACCCGCAGCTGACCCGGATTTTTAGGCGGTGTAAAAGGGGTATTAGAGAGAACATTTTTCACAACCATCTGCTAATGAGCAGTGAGCCCAGGATTGAAATTCTAGTTCCTATAGTTGGCCTACAGTGGTAGGGAAGCATCGCAGAATGTGATGGGGGGGCTTTTCCAAGACCTCACCATAATTCCTTTCACAAATGAAAGCAACCATTCTGTACAAGTGAAGCAGTTTTAGAATGTATGTTTTTATTAGGGTTAGGGAGGGTTAAACATGAAAAATATTTCCATGCACACACTGAGAATAAAACTAGCTTCGGCCGGCAATCTGTCAGTAACATAATCACTAACATCCCATGTTCTATTTTATTCCGTCTGTAAACCAATCACCTAATCAATCAAACAAAGATCAATAACTTCACACAGTAATGTCTATATTTCGATTCCAAACTGAAATATGGAATAGATATAATAATAAAAAGAAAAGAAAACAGATTATACATCAGCCTTTGTCTTTCAGAGAACACAGAGGTTATGGAAGTACTCTGGTGTAATTAAAATCGCTTTGTTGGCAACCTGACTTAGAAAACAATTGCTGACAATAGATCAGTTGCTTGGGACAGAAACGTCATCCACTAAATTAGTCTATTCTTCCAAATGCCATATTATTGCCTTCCGGCATCTGGAATTGTCTTGTCTGGGATGCTTATGGCTGCTCTCTATTATGGTGTATACCAGGGTTGCCTACTTTTGAAAAATCATTTCAAGTTCAGAGAGAAAATGAAAAGCCAGGGGGCGGGCCTTGCATCGCCCTTGCATCACCAGGGGGCAGGCCTTGCATCGCCAGGGGGTAGGCCTTGCGTCGCCAGGGGGCAGGCCTTGGGTCTACAGTATTTTGATAAGCATTACATATAAGCATACACTTAGGCAGGGATGGAGGCACACAGTCAGGGGCACACATGGCAGGGACAGGCACACATGAGCAGGTGAGAACATGAGCAGGGGTAGAGGCACACATGGGCAGAGGTAGAGGCACACAAGGGTTCGGGAACATGCAGGTAGGAAAGGAGACTGAAATGGGAAGGGACAGAGGCACATATGTGTAGGGACAAAGGAACATATGGCTTAAGTAAATGAAGACCTACACATGCACAAAATTGCTGACAGCCACCACACTGGGTATACATAAAGAAGGACCTGGGATGAGAAGAGGGTAGAGTGCAGCATGGCTGGGACTATGCATGGCCAAGCTAAGAACACATGCATGGCACCTCGAGTGAACTGCTAGCCTCCTCAGCTGCAGCGGCCACCCCACCTCCCCACCTCCCCTGGCTGCAGCAGTCTCCACAGCAAAGAGAAAAATACACACATAAGCTGCCATTCTGACCTGAATTTAGTTGTCAGCAAGCCCAGGGAGAGAGCAGAGGCGGAACCTCTTTCCACCTGCAGATGTGGGGGCAGGGCTGAGGCTGTGCGGCGAGTATGCTTACACCTGCTTTCTTCCGCAGCTGCCGCTTCACTTTCAGGATGGCTACTGCGCATGCGCTAGCGGCTAGATAACGGAAATGCCCCGCCAACGCGATGACATTGCGTTGGTAGCGTAAGCGTTGTTATCTAGCGAATGCGATGTAGCCATTGTGGAAGCGCGATGTGGCAGCTGCGGGAGAATGGGGCCCTCTTCCGGGAGTCCGTGAGATGTCCCAGATTCCGGGAGTCTCACGGACATTCCGGGAGAGTCGGCAACCATGGTGTGTACACACGGTGAGATTCCCTTGCTATTCGACTTAAGATTCGAGTGCTATGCGATCTTTGCTAACTCTGTACTATTTACATACAATTCATTCAATCTGCATTAGATTTGCACTATATAGTCATTGCTGCCCTGTCTATCTGGGTTTCGATTTGTGTTGCCATGGGAGCGCGCATCAGGATCTCAAGGTAAAAAACCTGTGCGATCTGCATGCAATTTTGACTATATAGTCAAAATCAAATGTCAAATCTCACCATGTACACAGCATTAGTAATAGTGGTTACTTCTAGGGATGTGTACCAGCCTCTTTTCGCGTTTTGGGATTACCTTCAGGTTTTGGGTTCTAATGGGTTTTGCCAAAACATTTTGGGTTCTGATTTTTTTTTTTAAAAGCATAAAAACTGCTAAAATTGCAGAATTATTGTGTGTTTTTTTGCTCCTACGCTATTAACCTTAGTAACATTCATTTCCACTCATTTCTAGTCTATTCTGAACACCTCGTACCTCACAATGTTGTTTTTAGGGCAAAAGGTTGCACCGAGGTAGCTGGATAACTATGCTAAGCCATACAAGGCTCATGTAAGAGTGGCACTGCAGCAGCAGACAGGATGGCAGTTTGAAAAACTAGGCCCCTAAAAGACCCCTATCTGGCTTGATCGTGTTTACCACCAGCGGAGGAGCAGTGGGCGATTGGTGAAGCAGTGCAATAGCTGCAAAGGGGTGGAACCTTCTGACCACAGGCGGCAACCAGCCGAGGAGCAGTAGGCGATTGGTGTAGCACTAAGTTGGTCTGTGAGTGTGCTGTGCATCTGTTTTTTATCAGTTTAATATCTAATAAGACCACTATCTGGCTTGATCGTGTTGTTTACCACCAGCCAAGGAGCAGTGGGTGATTCGGCAGCTTTCTGCAGGCAGTGGCAGAAATGCTCCTGTCACTTAGGCCGTCTTCCAATGGCATCTGGTTGTGTGATGCAGGGTGAGAGCGGCAGCGACAGACTCCCGGAATAATGCAGGGTGAGAGCGGCAGCGACGGACTCCCGGAATAATGCAGGGTGAGAGCGGCAGCGACGGACTCCAGGAATAATGCAGGGTGAGAGCGGCAGCGACGGACTCCCGGAATAATGCAAGGTGAGAGTGGCGTCGACGGACTCCCGAAATGTATTCCTCTGACTTTAAAAGAACTGACCACCCTCGTATCCTGGTAAAGAGGGCTTCATCCACAAGAGCGACATGCTTTGTGGAATCGCAATGCTTTGGCTCCTCCTTCACTTTCTCCAGCTGCTTCTGCAACAGCCTGATCAGGGGAATCACCTGACTAATGCTGGCAGTGTCGCAACTGACTTCATGTGTGGCTAGTTCAAACGACAGGAGAACCTTGCACAACACGGAAATAAGCCTCCACTGCGCTTGAGTCAGGTGCAGCCCCGCTCCTCTGCCTATGTCGTAGGTGGCCGTTTAGGCTTGAATGGCCTTTTGCTGCTCCTCCATCTTCTGCAGTATATAGAGGGTGGAGTTCCAGCACGTCACCACCTCTTGTTTAAGCTGATGGCAGGGCAGGTTGAGGAGTTTTTGCTGCTGCTCCAGCCTTCGACAGGAAGTGTCAGAATGCCGAAAGTGTCCGCAAATTGTGCGGGCCACCACAAGCATCTCCTGCATGCTCCTGTCACTTCTGATGAAATGCTGCACCACCAAATTTATTGTGTGGGCAAAACAAGGCACATGCTGGAAATTGCCCATGTGTAATGCCCGCACAATGTTATTGGCGTTGTCCCACACCACAAATCCCCAGGAGAGTCTAAGGGGGGTAAGACACTGGGAGATGATTTTCCTCAGTTTCTCTAAGAGGTTGTCGGCATTGTGCCTCTTCCTGAAACCGGTGATACACAGCATAGCCTGCCTTGGAAGGAGCTGGCGTGCAGGAGATGCTGCTGCGGAAGGCATCTACCTAGTGGAGTGTCACAGTCATATAGTCCTTAGTTTGCCCTGATCCACTTGTCCACATGTCCGTAGTTAAGTGGACAGTGGGTACAGCCGCATTTTTCAGGGCACTGAGGACATTTTTTCTGACATCCCTGTATATCGCGGGTATCGCCTGCCTAGTGAAGTGGAATCTAGACAAGATTTGGTACCACGGACACAATACCTCTATCAACCATCTAAATCCCACTCCACTGATGGCGGACACCGGACGCACGTCTAACACCAACATAGCTGTCAAGGCCGCAGTTATCCACTTTGCCATAGGATGACTGCTGTTGTATTTTGTCCTTATGGCAAATGGCTGTTGGACGGTCAATTGCTTAGTGAAAGACGTAGCGGTCTTACGACTTCGCCTCTGGGATGATGACCGACTCCCAGCAGCAGCGGCAGTAGTAGGCGTAGCGCTGCAGGATCCTCCGGAGGAATCTCGGATAGAAGAGGAGTCAGTCATGCTGGTGACATGGCCTGCAGGACTCCGCCCGATCTGGATCGAGGAGGAAATTGAGGAGGAGGAGGGAGTTGGTGGTATGCTTTTTAGGCTCTTGGCTCCAACAGGAGGACCAAGGGATTTAGGTGTCCACAGATTGCTAGCCACAGTTCCTGAACTAAACACTCTTAAGGTGACATATAAGGGAGGATGTCCCTAGGTGGGCAAGATCCTTACCCCTGCTTATTGGAGCTTTACATAAGCTCTATATGGCAATACATTTGTTGTCCGGACTCGGATAAAAAAATTCCAGACCATAGAGATGGATTTATTGGTCCTCTGCCCAGGCATCATGATGGGCTTTTTCATCCCATGGACAACAACTGTTACCCCCCTGGTGGCTCATTTACGCAAACCACATCAGCATCCTCCTCATCAATTTCCTCCTCAGCGCCAGCTACATCAATATCCTCCTCTCGGTCTACAGCATTGACACCTTCATTATCTAAATCAGAAACTACACTGTGGGTGATCCTTCAAGCATATGCAGAAGGAGTGCTGAAAATGGTGGAAGGAGCCACCTCTTCCCGTACAGCGATGGGAAGGTCCGGCATCGCAACCACCAACACTCTTGGACTCTCCTTGGGGGTTTGTGATAACATGTCTTTAGTAGGCAGGGATGTTTGCTGTGTTTTTGATGATAGCTGAAACATCTTCAAATTTCTAAAGGGGGGAGTAGGAGGGCTTGCATGGTCATGTGTAGTTGAACTACCATTCATGAATACTGGCCTTAACTGTTCCTTGCCACTCCATGTTGTAAATGGCACCTTGCCAATTTTACGTTTCTCCTCCAATGATTTGAATTTTTTTTGGGGGGGTCCACCTTCTTTTAATCAACTTTGGCTTTTGGGATTTTCCGTGCCCCGTACTTTGACACTGGACATTGGCCTTGGCACAAGATGTTGATGGCATATCATCGTGTATGTCATCATTACTACTTGCATTTGCAGCAGATTCAGAAGTAAGAGGAAACGGCCCTTCATCTTTCCCTAATTGATTCTCCATATTTTGCATCTCCATCATTTTTGTGGAGTTATGCAATATAATATTACACCACAGGACAGCACCACTGTAGTGAAAGTATATTTAGCAGTAGATGCACCAATAGAGAGGTATTTATATATGATTATACAGTAATCAATCAATTAGACCCCACCAGAAAGATATACGGTAGTCAATTAATTACGCACCACCAGAAAAATATACAGTAGTCAATTAATTACGCACCACCAGAAAAATATACGGTAGTCAATTAATAATTCCGCACCACCAGAAAATAACTTGGCTTTTAACGAATGCGAAAATATGACAAACTACACATAACATGAATACAAAGACAAGTGATAATAGTGCAGGTTAAAAACTAGGGCTCATGCGGCGTCCCTTTAGCACTTTGGATCCCCTTAATTTACAATGGTAGGTGACGTATCTTCCCTGTGTGTCGGCTGTACTGCTTGGATTTCACTAGGGGGACGTGTAAATCACAAATAAATTTCCTGTCAGTATGTGCTGTCTATATGAGTTGTCTGTATAGATACTATATTCAATCTGAAGGTTTGTCAAATTGTCTAGTTGGATAGATTACTTTGTGGATGGACGGTGAGGCGTGGATCACATAATATTGCAGTCTTATAAGCGGTATATGCATATAATGGTGTTGATACCAATTTGCACTGTGTAGCGTATCAGTCCTAAAGTCGGACTGTCACAGTGATTGAAATTTGGGTAAGGGACAGTAGGCAAAGGATTGCCAGATATATACTGCTCCACTCTTATTAGACTCAAATGTAGGTGACTGCTCCTAAGGTGGACTTTATTACGTAGATGCCAGTAACTGGGGGGCAGATTTGACCAGCGGATATAACCGCTATTGTAGCAGAAACCGTACGTGTGGGTTATGTATTTGACGGGAAAAAACCCTTGGTCTAAACACAGTAGTACGGGACGGCTTTGCCACGCTCTGTTCACCTAATTAAATAGACAGTGTGCTGTAGCAGTATAATAGTGCATACAGTTGGTTTCACCCTGCGTGCTAAAACGGGGAATACAGGAAGAACCCCTTTGTTTCCCTTTTGCACGGCTAAGCGGGGTGACTGTCCTCCGTTTGTATCACCTTGAAGGTGCCGGCGGTATTTACAAACATGTAATCAGTGGAGGTGTGCGGCTCGGAGCCCGTGCATCGAGTGCACCAGGGATACGGGTTGCACCTCGTAAACCTGTGCACGGCTGAACAGGGCTGCACACGCACGTACCTAGACAATAATCAGGAATGGGGAAGGCTGAGAAAGGGACCGCACGGCTATGGAGGCCTCCATAGCCGTGCGGTCGCTCCCTCAGCCTTCCCCATTCCTGTCTGTCAGATTTCTAGTCCTTTTCAGGACTCTAATGTTTAGCTTTAACTTGAGTGTGTCTGTCTGATTATTGTCTAGGTACGTGCGTGTGCAGCCCTGTTCAGCCGTGCACAGGTTTACTAGGTGCAACCCGTATCCCTGGTGCACTCGATGCACGGGCTCCGAGCCGCACACCTCCACTGATTACATGTTTGTAAATACCGCCGGCACCTTCAAGGTGATACAAACGGAGGACAGTCACCCCGCTTAGCCGTGCAAAAGGGAAACAAAGGGGTTCTTCCCGTATTCCCCGTTTTAGCACGCAGGGTGACACAACTGTATGCACTATTATACTGCTACAGCACACTGTCTATTTAATTAGGTGAACAGAGCGTGGCAAAGCCGTCCCGTACTACTGTGTTTAGACCAAGGGTTTTTTCCCGTCAAATACATAATCCACACGTACGGTCTCTGCTACAATAGCGGTTATATCCGCTGGTCAAATCTGCCCCCCAGTTACTGGCATCTACGTAATAAAGTCCACCTTAGGAGCAGTCACCTACATTTGAGTCTAATAAGAGTGGAGCAGTATATATCTGGCAATCCTTTGCCTACTGTCCCTTACCCGAATTTCAATCACTGTGACAGTCCGACTTTAGGACTGATACGCTACACAGTGCAAATTGGTATCAACACCATTATATGCATATACCGCTTATAAGACTGCAATATTATGTGATCCACGCCTCACCGTCCATCCACAAAGTAATCTATCCAACTAGACAATTTGACAAACCTTCAGATTGAATATAGTATCTATACAGACAACTCATATAGACAGCACATACTGACAGGAAATTTATTTGTGATTTACACGTCCCCCTAGTGAAATCCAGGCAGTACAGCCGACACACAGGGAAGAGACGCCGCCTACCATTGTAAATTAAGGGGATCCAAAGTGCTAAAGGGACGCCGCATGAGCCCTAGTTTTTAACCTGCACTATTATCACTTGTCTTTGTATTCATGTTATGTGTAGTTTGTCATATTTTCGCAGCTTTTTTATGTAATTAAATATTAAAAGTTATATTTTAAGTCGTTTATTCTTTTTGTGGTGCACCACCATCGAGACAAACCTGCTCTTTCCCTCCATTCTCTACCTATTTAATTTGTCCAGTGGTAGCACACCCCCGGGGATTATACAAATACCCAACATTATACCCAACGGGGGGTCTCCCCATCAAATAACAAATATTTGACAATCTAAAATTGAAATCCCGTCCTGTGCGACTGACCTACCAAAACTCCTTCTATTACCTTTTAACGAATGCCACAGTTTTGCTATAAGGGAGTGTTAAAACTGTGGCAAGGCATGCTGGGATTTGTAGTTTCACAACATCTGGAGGGCTGCAGTTTGAGGAACCATGCCCTAGTGGATGGTAGGGAATTAAATACCGCTTGTCGGCACATGTCGGCTGAGAAAGTAAGTGAAAAAGCCATGTCGACCTTTTGTCTGTCAACCTAGACACTGTTGGCCTAATGCTCTAATGCTTGTGTCGACCTTCCACCCATGTCGACATTATGCATGTCAACCTATTTCAGGTGTCGACCTAAGCCACAGTTGACCCAATCCACTGTAATGCCCATCACATATTATGGCATACGCCATAATGCCCATTACACATTAGGCCACATGCCATAATGCTCATTACATATTATGCCACACACCAGAATGCCCATAACATATACCACACATCGTAATGCCCATAACATATGTCCCACACTGTAATGCCCATTACACATTAGGCCACACGCCATAATGCCCATTACATATTATGCCACACTCCATAATGCCCATTACATATTATACCACATGCCATAATGCCCATTACACATTATGCCACACTCCATAATGCCCATTACACATTAAGCCACACGCCATAATGCCTATTACATATTATGCCACACGATGTAATACCCATTACACATTTTGCCACACACCATAATGCCCATTACACATTAGGCCACACTCCATAATGCCCATTATATATTATACCACATGCCGTAATGCCCATTGCACATTAGGCCACACGCCATAATGCCCATTATATATTATTCCACATGCCATAATGTCCATTACATATTATGCCACATAAGTGCCACTTACCTACATGCTCTTTGCCAGGGGTTGCATGCTTATTGCCAGGGGTTACATGGTCATTGCCAGATGTTTCTTGCTGGGTGCCAGCAGAGCCGGCCCTAGCCTAAATGACGCCCTAGGCAAGATTTTGGCTGGTGCCCCTTAGCACCGCCACTTGTGCTGCCTCTGACCCTGCTCCCCTTTCCCAGCACCATCAACCCTCATCATAGCAGTCATCATTTTGGTGCTCCTACCCGCAATATTTCAAATAGAAACAGTGCACACATTCGGTGCGCAGCCCAAACAGGGGTGTGTTCTTGCTGGGAAGGGGCATGGCCACACAATAGTACCTACAATTCAAATTAGTACCTGCATAGATAATGCTATGATACAGTGATTTCCATGAATACACTATTTTATATGCAGATACAGCCTCACTCACACACAGAATATAGGCATGCTGCATATCATTTTAATCAGCAGAAGCTGCTGATGCCCCTAGGCATTCCAAATGCCCTAGGCAATTGCCTAGTTTGCCTATGCCTAAGGCCGGCTCTGGGTGCCAGGGGGTTATATGCTCTGTGCCGGGGGTTACATGGTCCTTGCCAGGGGGTTACATGCTTCTTGCCAGGGGTTACATGCTCCTTGCCATGGGGGAGTACATACTTGTTGCCATGGGGAGTACATGTTCGTTGCCCAGTGGGGATCACCTGCTCAATGTCCGGGAGGATTACATGCTCATTGCCATGGGGTTTTAAATGTTCACTGCTTAGGGGGGTTAAATGCTCATTGCCAGTCGGAATTGACATGCCTGGGGACAGCATATCGGGACACACAGCTCTCGACGCTTACAGACACTGACATGAGCCAGTGCTGCTGCGGAAAGCATCTTCCAGCCTTCCGCAGCAGCACCGGCTCATGTCAGTGTCTGTAAGCGACGACTGGGAGCCTTCCGCAGCAGCACCGGCTCATGTCAGTGTCTGTAAGCGACGACCGGGAGCCTTCCGCAGCAGCACCTGCTCACGTTTGTAAGCTGCGGGAGCTGCACGTCCCGACCGTCCGTCCCCAGGCAGCTCCCACCACTGCAGTAAGAGGCCTCCCCTCCTCTCCTGAGTCCCAGCGGTGTCGTGGCCAAGAAAATTCTTGTTGGGGGGATTAAGTGCCAGCCGCCCACAGCAATCGATTGCCGGGTGGCTGGGTGCAGGGATGAGTAGCTCGGCGGCTAAGCGGGGCTGAATTTGACGCCCCTCTGATCGTCTGGGCCTGGGTCAACTGTTCCCTTTTACCCCCCTGTCGCAGGGCCTGCTGCTACCCCAGGGCCAGCATTGGTGCACATCCAGTATTTTACAGGTAA